>NC_140942.1:51834529-52445779 GCF_014529385.1 Adiantum capillus-veneris | reverse complement strand
CCTACCCGTAGCAGATCCTCGCCGTATCGTCGAGTGATGAGTCAGCCCCCGTTTACAGTTTCAGACCGCTGTTTTCAGATTTCAGTATCTGCGTTTTCAGCGCATCGTTGTCAATCGTCGTCATTGCCATCCTCATCGACATAGTGTCAATATTCAGCAAAAAGTCAGCGTTTTTGCAGATTTCAGTATTTCAGCCCTAGCGTTTTCAGTTTTCAGCCCTTCCTCGTCGTCTTCATCATTGTCGTCGACATCCTCAACAAGTCCATTGCATCTAGACCATTGTACCAGATTTGTGCAATCTATAGCATAGACCTCTCTCGCCATAGAGAGGGGGGCCCTTGGAGGAGGGTTTGAGAACCGCCTAGTGTCGTATTCTTCTCTCTCTCTCTCTCTCTCTCTCTCTCTCTCTCTCTCTTCTCTCAGTCTCAGCACTTCCACTCACAGTAGCATTCACTTTGTTTGTGATAATTGCACTCTCTCTCTCTAAAGGACAGAAGGCTCTCCCTTCTGTAAGTAAAAGGAACCTTTGAGCACAGTTCGGAGCACTCATCTTGAGCACTATCAACATTCTCTTCCGCCGCACCTTACATAGGGTTTCCATGGCAAGCATTTTAGAATACCCCACTCTGCCAAAAGTTGCACTCCGAAGGAGGATGTCAGAAACCATATAACTCCGGGCAAAAACTTTCTTGAAAGCTTGCCAAGTCCTTAGAGTGTGCGGCTTGGTAGCTAAAGGCAGTGAGAAAAATAGTGACTTGAAACAAATCTTGGATCCTTCTTTTGCGAGTGATCTTTTTGGCTTATGGCCTGTAAGACATGAGCGGGGAAGACGGGAGCGCGCCCGATGTGCGATGAAGTAAGGGCGGGAGTCGCTAATAAGTCCGGGGTCGGGGCCCGAAGATACTTCAGATAAAATTCTAGTAGTATTTGGTTTGCTTTGTCTGCTCTTTTGTAGGACCAGTATGCTTTCAAAAAAGCACACCCCTGATGCTCTGATACCACTGTCACAAGACAGGCACCACGTGTCAATAGAAAAGAACAGACTGAACATACTTTTAGCACTTCAATAACAAGTGAACTGAAAGAGAGAGACGACATGCGACATGGAGTGGCGGAATTCCACCCGGGAGAGTATCGGCCCCAAGCCTTGGCGCCCCTTTCGATATTTCTTTATATTGCATCAACACAGTACAAGCCGGTCAGCACCTTCGTCCAGAAGCATGTCAGAGAATGAGCCCTAGCCTCATATTTAAAGGCCCTTGGCCATTAAAAGCAGTTTACATGAAAAGCCTTCAAACTCAAAAGCATCTGGTCCAAAATCAGATGCCCAAAATCTGCCAGCGCAAATTACGGAAATCCGTACAGTGCCACGTCAACACCAATCAATGCAAATCACAGAAATCCGTACAGTCTGCTACGTCAGCAATTAGCGTGAAACGCGGGATTCCGTAGTCTGCCACGTCAAGCCAAGTTGAAATCCGGGCTCCGTACAGGTCTGCCACGTCATCAGCTGGCTGCATATCTTTTGTGTGTGTGTGTGTGTGTGTGTGTGTGTGATGGTCTTGCTTCATCTGCTGCTGGTTCTGCCTCTTCACTTAGGGTTTAGGCCCTCAATCGGAATCTGCACAGTGGCTCCGTTCTTTAGTGGCTTGACACGTCAGCAGTTTGTGACACTCAAGCTCTCTACCTCACCCTCTCCCTTTCCGTCAAGGCTACCTTTCTGTCCTCCGTTTCCATTCCGCCACCCCGAGGGTCCCCCATTCCAGAAACTTCCCAGAGCCCCTCCATTCCCGTTCCGTGTAACTTTGATGTGCACACAAGTGTTTGTTAGTTGAGGAGGTTTGATGGGTCAGTCACTATAGAGCTTGAGGATATGTGTGCAATTGCTAATGTCTTGCCTTGGCTAGTTACTGAGGAGATGAGTCAGAGACTAGAGATGCCTCTCCAGTTGGAGAAGCTCCAAGAGGCCCTAAGGGACTTCCCCGGGGTAGGTGCCTAGGGGAGGATAGCTTGACTTCCAACTCCTTCTTGGAGTACTGGTAGCTGCTTGGTCGTGATCTTTGTAGCGCTTACCAACACATTCTGTACACTGCAGAGATGCCTGACAGCATGAGTGAGGGTTTGATATACCTTATCTCCAAGGAGGGAGGCTCCTTGGATGAGATTCGGCAATGGCGGCCCATCACCATTCTTAGCTCAGGCTACAAAATCTTAGCAAAGGCTCCGAGTTTGAGAATTCAGGTGGTATTTGAGAACATTATACATGAGACCCAAACAGGTGTTGTCAAGGAGTGCAGTATCCTTGACAACACCTTCACCTTTTGGGAGGCGTCTGCCCTCGTCGTCTCTGAGGAGAGGATCTTGTGAATTTGAGAAGGCGTACGATAGAGTTGACTTGGATTTCCTAGAGGGCATTCTCTGCAAGATGGGGTTTTCAGATACTTGGATCAGAGGAGTGTCAGTTCTCTAAAGATGTGGGCACAGTCAGGTGCTTCTGGCAGGGGGAAGGGGGGAATGCTTCATGCTTACGTGTTCGGTTAGATAGGGCTTGCCTCTTGCCCCATTCCTTTTTTTCTTCTATGCTGAGGCGGTGAGGAGATTTTTGATTTCACAGGAGGTTGGTTTGTGTGAATTAGGGGTGCCTATTAGTGGAGACGAGCTACTGGACGTTGAGTTTATTGACGACTCATGCATGTACTTCGAGGGTCATGAGGCGAATTTGCATAGCTGTGAGCAGAATCGTGAGGTGTTTTGTTGTGCATTAGGAGAACTGACCAACTGTAGGAAGACAATGACTTTCTGGGTTGACAGTGATCCCACGCCCGACTGGTTGCTTGGAGAGGGCTTCAGTTGGATCCCCCGAGGGACTCCTGTACGCTACTTGGCTGTCAGGTTGGTCTCTAGAGCATTGGAGCTCGACATGACTCTCTTTCGTTGGCAGGGTTATAGTGGCAAACCATATGCTTTTGGCTACTCTTGATCTTCTCGAGCTCTTGCATTAGCGAGCTGGAGAGGTTGATTTGAAACTTTTTTCCTTGGAAGGAGTTGTTGCTACACTGGATTCGTGCGTGAGTCCCACATACGGGCGGCCCTTGGAGCCGGTCCATGAGGTGGAACTTCATAGAGATGCGTAGAGGTGGCCCGAGTAGGAGTTGGGAGGACCGCTTTGCTACGAGCATGCTTAGGTCCTGGGAGCAGCTACGGAGCGCTGGAGTGGCCTTGAGCAGCACTAGGCCACATGCATCGAGGAGCGCTTGAGGCAGCCTCTTGTTCGGAACCCTATGGTCAGCACACAGCGAGGCCACCTGGTTGGTAGCAAGCCTCATGTTTCTTGGGGTCCCATGGCAGAGGCTCCAACCCGTACTTTTGGGAACTGGCTACAGATTTCAGGCCTTTGCGAGGAGATTCAGAGCATCTAGCTACGAGGCATGAGGGGGGTGCAAAGCATGTGTCAGGATATTACAAAGGTTATACCTGCTGAGTGGCATACCCTCTTGAGACAACAACTCCCAGTTGGATGGGGGCTTTCACGTGATTGGAGGTCCTCATTGCAGTCAGGACTTGCTTAGAGTCGGGACCGTGCATGTTTTTTGAGGTTTAGGGAGAAGGTCGTCTTCACAGAATCTCATCATAGGTTGCAGAGTGCTAGTAGAGCCAAGTTTTGGGCATTTTTGGGAGGACTTGTGTCATAGATCCCGACCCGGCAGATCTGGAGGCAGGACAGTGACGGCTTTGGGCTTGGGAGAGCCGCCCCTTGCTATGAGTGCAGTGGGACCCAAGAGAGTGGTTTTGTTGAGATCCTTTCTCTTTAGTCGATCACCCAAGGACCTCTTTCTTCTAGTACACAGCTCATTTGGGGCGCCACGATTGACAGCACGGAGAGAGGTTCGACCTGCTGCAACACTTCATTGCCAGGAGGAGGGTCTCATAGCGGATTCTTGGCAGGGTTTTGGGAGCGCCTGTGGGACAGCAGACAGCCGAGGAGAGTTACCATGTTTCAGTGGCTAGTTGCGCAGAGAGCTACTGCACTTGGGAGTTGGTTGGTACATAATAGCTTCTCGACAGCATGTGCAACTTGTGGCCACCCACTGGAGAGTCAACGTCACCGTCTGCGGGATTGTCCCATGGCACAACAGGTTTGGCTCCGGGTTCTTCAGCTCATGCGAGGACTTTCCACAGCCCGCTAGTACACTTTGGGTGTTGTAGCCTGGTCCACACTCATGGGCCCATCGCTTTGTTTTGAGATGGCTTCCATCAGCAGGATGATAATGATTCAATAGGGTCGGCCCACACTCCAGCCTGCCACAGAGCTCATCCCCCAGGAGCGGTGCAGTGATAAGAGAGGTGTTGTGAGCTCATCTGCGGTTTGACACTTTGGTTCATTTGGTAGGCCCGTTGCTTTCGCATTTTCGAGGCTCGTCCTATCCCTCCGAGAGAGACTGGTCGTGATATTTGGCTGGAGCTGATCCATACACTCCGAGGTCAGTTTGAGAGACTTCAGGGCGGCTCGGACCGCATGTAGGAGAGCCGCGATGCCTTCCTACGACTTTGGTGCCTTGGGCCTTTCTCCACGATAGTCCATGGCGTGCCTAGATAGCACTGCCAGCCACCAGCGTGGTTGTTTCCTCCTCCCATCTCGTGATTTAGCCCTCATTGTACATATCTTGTCTTTTCATTGAGAGAGTCTCCCCACGTTTGGTATAGTCCTCTGTAGTAGAGGCTGATTGTAGCCCTTTGGGCAGTATTCTTAACTAATGGAAGGATCTTCTCTCGAAAAAAAAGAGAAGAGGCTCAATGGGGCTGCCAAAGTACCGGACTATAGCAGAGAGGCTAGCCTTTGCAGATCCGGGCCGTGACCGGTGAGGGAAAGAGCTGAAATCTGAAAATGCTGGGCTGATCTGTTGCCAATGGTAGCGTTGGGGCTGATCTGCGATGAGGAGCCAAAACGTTGGGTAGGGAGACGATCTCATGGTGACCTGCCCTTCCCAATTGCGAGTGAAGCTCTCGGCCGTCGATCGTTTCACACTGGCCACACAATGTCCGGCCATTTGTGACTTCAAAAAGGGGGTCTCAAAAATTAAACAAAAATCAAGGGAAAGAAACCAGCAACTAAGGTTAGTGGTTGCCACAACCTCGTGACACCTGGTGGTCGGCTTGCACCACTTCAGCAGGAGTGGGTTCCCATAGGGAGCCGTTTTGACCCTCTATAGCGGGAGTGCAGTGGGACCCTAGGGAGTGGTTTTTGCGAGACCCTTTCGCTTCAGTCAATCACCCAGGGACCCCTTTTTCTAGTACACAGCACGACTGGGGCGCCACATTCTAGCTGCTCGGAGAGAGGCCCGCCTTGTTGCAGCAGGTCACTGGCAGGAGGAGGGTCTCACAGCTGAGTCCCTGGCAGACTTTTGGGAGAGCTTGTGGGACAGCAGACAACCGAGGAGAGTCCGCATATTCCAGTGGCTTGTTGCTCATCGAGCTACCACAATGGGGAGTTGGTTAGTCTACAATGAACTTATGAAGGTATATATATATACAATGGCCATGCAGTGGGCTGTGCCGCGTGTGACCACCCACTTGACTGACAGAGGCATTGTATATGGGACTACCCTATGGTGCAACAGGTTTGGCTTCGGATTCTTCGGCCGATGCCAGCCCTGTCGTCAGCGAGGTAGTATACTTGGGGTGTGGCCCACACATCAGCCTGACACAGAGTTTACGCCCCAAGAGTGGAGCAGTGATAGAGAGCTTTGCCGGGAGCTTATCTGCAGCCTAACTCTTTGTTTCATATGGAGAGCCCATTGCTTCCGCATCTTTGAGGCTCGCACCATCCCCCCCGGTGGAGACTGTACGAGATATATGGCTGGAGCTGATCCACACTTAGAGCTCAGTTCGAGAGGCTACATGGCAGCTCTGACCGCATGCGGGAGCGCTGCGAGTCATTTCTACGACTATGGCGTCAGGGCCTTTCTACACGATGGTCCATGGTGCTCCTAGATGGCACTACCGGCCTCCTGTGTGGTTGTTTCCCCCTCCCATATCTAGATTTAGCCTACATTGTACATATCTCAGTTTTTCATTGGGAGAGTCTCCCCTCAGGCTGATGTTGCTGCCCCCTTGTTGGGGCAGATTGTAGCCCAATGGGCAGTTTTATCAACTTATAGGAGGATTTTTTTTGGGATAAAAATGTATTAGATGCTAAACTTCAGCGATGGTGAGCAAAGCTATCGCCCACACGCGCGCGCGCACGCACACACACCTGCTCCTTTCATGGCTTTCTGCAGCGTCGAACATTGCATGTGGCAAGAATCCCCCCCCCCCCCCCCCCCCCCCCCCCCCACCCCCATGGACACTTGGCCATGACCCCTTACTCCTATCGGAGTGTGTGTGTCTCAGCTATAAGATACATCACACCCTCCCAGCTGCTGCAGCATGGTTTTTAGCCATTGCAGCCTCCTTCATTTGCTAGCTCCTCCACTTTTGTCACCTACAACTGCTCACATCCATCAATCACACACATACACACTATCTTTTGCCATTTTGGGGTGTTAAGAGGGGCGAGAGTGAGATAGAACAAGTGGATTAGGGTCAGGATTTCCTCTCTCAAGTATTATGGTACCAACCTTTGTTAATTTTGAGGATCTACAGTAGAAGATTGGGATCATGTTGAGGCTCTCTCTCTCAGAGGTGTAGTCGGATTTTCCTATGCTAGGGTTAAAATCAGAGAGTGGCTAACGTGTTGTTTAGCCGTTGCGAATGAAGGCCAAGTGGAGGACAATATCATGCTGGGCAGAGGTACTTTCAGTGCTATTTTCTCATCACAGGAGCTTGCCTCTTGAGTCATCGGTCACTCTCCTCTCACCTTTGAAGACTCATTGATTTCTTTGCATCTGTTGTGGTATGAGGATTTTACATTGTTCAGACATCTATGCCATTTATTGAGGTGGCTACCACCCCTTCCACAGAGTTCCGAGACGCTATCACATTTGAGTTGAATGGGGTGTTACACTCGTAGAGGATTGTGGTTATGGGTAGACCAAACGAGTGCCTTAGATGTCATGTGATAGGGCATCTAGCGAGGGATTTCCCTAGAGTGCGACAGTAGAGACAGAGTCGCACGAGGACGGTTCTTACAGCCACATCAGAACCAACAGAGTTCTGCACAATAGCAGGACCCTGCGCGAGAGCGTGATAGAGCTTAGAGGATCAAAGTGAGTAGCAGCAGAGTGATTAGCAGTTAGCACAATGATAAGCAGATTGAGAGACGGGCAAATAGATAGGTCATGTACAACATGTTTTTGTTTACAGATGGATAGTGAGACAGGTTGGATGAGGTAGAGCAGTCTCCAGATAGACCTTTAGAGGAGAGCTGACGAGATCTGGATCAAGGTAACATCTTAAAGCAGCTAGACAGACAAACAGTGCATGAGGATCAACAATCAGAGGCACCTCAACATCAGCCTGATCAGCATTGCAACAACATTCAGCCCTCATCCAGAACCAATGTTTTCAGTTTTCAGCCCTAATCTTGCTGCACCGTCGTAGATCCAACCAGTCACACCAGCATTTTCAGATTTCAGTCCATTTCCGTCGTCGTCATCATCACCCTCGACCTCAGCAATAGCAGATCAGCCCATAGCCTCATTAGTTTGCAGATCCCGATTCAGATTCCCTGCGTTTTGCCCTAAGCCTCGCAAATCTAAGCATCCATAGGCAGACCCCATCATCAGGACCATTGTATCAACATTTGTGCAATCTGAAGCAAATACCTCTCTAGCGATAGAGAGGGGCGGCTTGGAGGAGGGTCTGGGACCCCGTCCGGGGTTAATCTTCTCTCTCTCTCTCTCTCTCTCTCTATATATATATATATATATATATATATATATTTATATTTATTATTATTTTTTTTCATTGTGGAGAGCAGCAGAGACTAGATTGACCAGAGCCTATGCAGCATTGGGTAGATTGGAGAGGATGTGTTCACAGATCCAGTTTCAGGAGCCTCAGTCGAAGCTCTAGCTTTTTGACACTCTAGTGGCTTCTGCATTGTTATACGGAGTTCATATATGGGGGCCTTCCGTGGACCACCACGGGAGGAAAGGTTGCATTGATGGATGGGGAGGTATGGAGAAGTCTCTGATCTCTATGATTGCACGGCTTATTAGAGCCAAGGCTTCAGTACCACATGACATTATTCGGGCAGAGCTAGCTGCCCCCCCCCCCCCCCCCCCCAATAGCGGTTGAGGCGCTTACCAAACTAGACTTCTTCGTACACCGTTTGGGACCTTCCCAGAGATAGATATGCCCGCTTAGCACTTGAGTCCTCTCGACAGTTAGCTTTGCAGGGAGACACGACATGCTGGTATGGAGAGATGACATCATGGTTTGAGCTACATGGATTCAACATGGACAGACTACTCCCCTTCCAGTACTCATTGGATGCCCCCTCTCCGACTCTTACATAGTCCGAGATCAGTAGGCTCATTCGTCAGGACATGACTCAGCTGGATACCAAGAGGACTTGGATTCAACCGACTCGGTATTTGGGCACGAAGATGGCTTTCTATAGGGAGCATCTTCTCCAGCTCACTGAGGATGGTTTTGTGGTGAGGCCCAGATACATGGACACCCACTTATCTCATGGGATTTGGTGTGCTATTGGCCAGATACGCACATCTTCACATCAGCTTCGTGTGGAGATTGGCAGATATATCGGAGTGTCAACAAAGGCCACGACATGTCCCCTATGTCATACGGAGGCTGAGATAGAGTTGCACTATGTATGTCATTGCCCAGTTTACTATGAGATACGAGGTCGCTTCCATTGCTTGTTCAGAGAGGGTTTTGGACCGCTTTCTAGTGTCATGGGGTCTTAGGACCAGAGATGTCTGGGATTGTTCTTGCTGGAGCTACGAAGACACAGAGAGAGCTTGTTGAGAGGAGAGGCTAGCCAGTCTCAGAGACGAATCACAGACTTTTTTTGTGTAGAGCGGATATTGTGCAGTCGAAGGTGCAGCGACCACAGTAGAGCTCATACTCTCCTCACACCAGAGGCACGTTGATCAACCGAGCGACTAAGCTCGGGAGATCCAGGCACCCATGGCTAAGGAGGACTACACAGCATCGACGGAGCCTACATTAGCAGATTCGGGTCACCCCGGCCCGCTATGCACAACGTCCGGTCACACTACTGACCATTGAGGAGATTGATGAGACCCGCCAGTGACCGATGATGGATATTGTGATCTTGATGAGGATTGTATATCATGCCCACTCTTGTATCTGCCCTTTTATCACTTCTGTATGAGCCCCCCCCCCCACACACACACACACACACACACTTACGATCTAGTAGGTAGGGATTTTTGATATTTTTTTAAGCACCCCACTTTTTATCTTTTGTACCCAGACATTGTACTAGATTCCACCATGTTGTAACTTTGTGGTCTCATAGGTCATTTTGGCCTTTTGAAGACGTTAATGTAGCATTTCATTTCTCACTCACTCTCTCTCTCTCTCTCTCTCTCTCTCTCTCTCTCTCTCTCTCTCTCTCATAAACTAAAACGAACCTTGAGTACCACTAAGCTCTCATCTTGAGTTATCACCTTAAATCACTTCCGCTTCACATCACAAGGAGGCTGCAGATCACCACCAGGTACCCGCTCAAAAGAACCACTGCAAGAGGGAGCCGCAAAGTCGCTGTTGAAAGCAAGCAAAGCAAATACCAGCAACAGAAGGAAGAAATGCCACTAGTGAAGTGCGATGAAGGAAATTGAGAAGACTCTGGTTCAACCACTAGGTAGCCACTAATAAGTACCATCGAAAGAGGGTGCCAGCAAGGTCATTGTCGAAAAAATCCAACAAGGCAAGGGATAAGCAACAAGGATGACTGAAGGGAGAGGAATAGCAATGTGAGGTTCAAAGGCAGGGGTAGAGGTTCTCATTTTGAACCCATCCAACTACCATCTTTGTAAGGAGGACACACGGAGAGGAGGGGTGGGGGCGCAAACCCCAGGCAGCAAGTGGGGGGAGACGATGGAGCTCAGGGGCAGCGGCAGGCAGCAAAGGTCTGGGGGGGGTGATGAGGCGAGCAGGCAGCAGAGCGAGGGTCGGCACAGACAGTTGGGCACAACAGTGGCACAAGCAGGCAATGCACGGCCATCCGTCGTTGAGCAACAGCTAACATGCCCCAGTTCTGCAGCATGCAAGGCAGCAAGGAAAGGGGTCAGGCAGAGCAGCACGTCGGTTGCTATTGACGCTCTCTCTCTCTCTCTCTCTCTCTCTCTCTCTCTCTCTCTCTCTCTCTCACACACACACACACACACACACACACACACACACACACAGCCTTTTTTTTGTAAATCAATTTGATTAATTTACTGGTGAGAAACCTCAAAACGAGAATATCCACCAAAAAGATATGTACAAGAGAAGGAACACAAAAGTGTTCGGCTGTACAAAAAGGCTAAAAGCATTCATAGGAAAGCTGATGTATCTCTGGGGTGACATCACCAACGTCCAAGGCACAGCCTTTATCCATAAAAGCCTGTTGGCGGGCACACGTCTACCATTTATCAAATTTTCGCTTATCATTTTGCTGAATACACGCATTAGCTTCACATAACTCTGCCATTTCAGAGTTTGACAGAGGCCGCAAATCAGCCAATTCTTGTAGTCGTTGACACACCTGTTTTGCATCACCAACATCCCTCGGACTGCACCACATATAATGCGTGCCATAGTCATGAATAACACTTCGTATCCTCATGATAAAGCGATACCAGGCAGTATCCAGATCAAGATGCATGTGAGCAAGCAATGGGGGAATAATGTCAACAATCATGTCTCGAAAAACCTCATGGGTAAGATAGGCATTGTTAACATGCAACAAACGCTTCCTAGGAAGAGGCCGATCACAAAGAGACTGCCCAGGTGCCTTGCCCCCGCGGGGGGTCAACCTCGCCAAAAAGGGGTTGGGAGGTGCAAAGGGAGACACCACCAACCTCAGCGGACGCCTCCTGTGCGCCGACGCCCTTTCAAGCAGTTATGGCATTTCCTAGGGGAAAACCGTTGGGTTACAAGGGCAATTTAGCGTGGTGGGCGATAAGTTACCTAGAGGAGGAAACTCCGAAGGGAAGACCGAAGAAAGTCCGGCAGTACTTGGGCCTTTGAACAAAGTTACTTGGTCTCTGTCACGCCCATAACTAGTCAGCGAGATGGGTCTCTCAAGGGCATTGCCCTAAGAGTGTAGATAATCTTGGCCTCTTGGGGAAGCAAAGCCTCACGTAGTCCAAAGGAAACTAGTGACAAAAGCGTCTGCCCTAGGAGCCTGTGTGCATAGTCTCGGTCGTTCTTCTTGTGCACTTCTTTGGTGTATGAGGGGAACGGCCGGGAGTGCCCTACCTGACTCCTAAAACAAAAACAAAAAACAACAAAAGAGGGTAATGGTCCGATAACCGCAGGGTGTAATCTATCCTTATATCACATACAATCTCTTTATACTGTTGCCCATTAAGCAAGTACCAACGATCCAACCGTGCGCGATAAAAAGAATGAGTAGTGTGCTGAAAGGTAAATCGAGAAGCATTTGGATGAAAACATCGCAATGGATCAGTCATTCAAGCAAAGGCAAAGAGATGATCCCATTCTTGCCTTTCTGCAAGTAACATGTGTGAATTGCTTGTGGTACTATCATTCGTAGAAGGGGTATTATGAAAGTCACCACAAAAAAATGCATTGGAGGTCCATGGGTGAGAAGAGATATCTCCCCATAAAGCCGCTCTGCTCCCAGAGGCTGTATATACATAAACACCTCCAAATTCATATACTTGACCATTCAACAAGCATTGCACAACCATCCACCGGCCATGTGGATCATCATGCAATAAAACAGGCTTAAGCTCATGACGAAATGGCATCAATAATCCCGAGGAATTTTACAAGTCAGTATATGCAATCCAATAACCGGCAAAATAAGAACATTGGCCAGCAAACTCGTGCTGATTATGCTCTTGCAAAGCAACTATGTCTGCCCTACATGTATATACATAGTGCCAGGTAAGTCGCCATTTATCAAGGTTACATAACCCACACACATTGTAGGAAATGCATTAATGTGACTTTGCATTGGGAATCATATGTACAAGAGGCAACAAACATAGGAATCAAGTAGAGGTGCCCATAGACACGTCTCCATCCACTACATCCATACGAGAACCCATCCTCTGAGTCAATGTAAGAAACGATTTACATGTGAGGTGGAAGTCTCACCAAGAAGTGCATTTTTGTAAGAGTGCATGGCTTTTTCCCATGCGTCAATCAATGTGCGATTGTCATTACAAGGAAGTTGCTCAAACGACTCTTCTTATTAGCATTAATAGGGGGAACATAATTACGAGAAGAGGGCAGTGTGCGAATCTTCACCGACTTTGGCACCACCCAAGAGTTAGCATCAATAGGCCCAACATTTTTGCCTTTTGTAGCAGCTCCATTCCCAGGATCAGTGGACTGCGGTGTCTTGCCTTTCCCTTTCTCCACATTCGAAACCACCTTAGCAATAGAGGCTCCATTCTGCTTAGCTTCACCGGTTGGTTTACCGCAGAGAAACCACAACAGTATTACATCAACCCAGCACTGCCCTTGCCACACTTCTAAGCATAACACATTGCGAGTGCCCACAAAGTCTCTGAACAAGCTGAGATAAGAAACAACACCACCTGCTGGCTGAAATCGCCCTCAGACCCTGACACACCTTCTTATCCACACCCCCACAGGGTTGCAAAGCGTGCACATTGCCCAACAAGGTGCTGCAGAGAGAGCCTGCTGACGGGTGCAAAGTCTGTCACGCAGGCAGAGCGAAGACAGGTCGAACTGCCTCAGGGCTGCAGGCATGCGTAGGGGGAGGCGCAGGCTCACGAAGGCAGGGTGCAGGCCCGTGTATACAGGGATCGCGTAGACAAAGAACCTCTCACTTCCACACACACACACACACACACACCTAGGCCACACACGCAGACACCCCTTGACCTGCGTGCGCACACACACAGATTTATCTGAGTATATTGATATTTGTGATAGATTCCATCTCCTACTCAGGCCCTCTCTTCTTAGAATGTTGTACCTGCTTCATCCTCTATTGAGGCTGGTGTTACACTACCTGTGACTTCCCCCTTAGTTTGGATAGAGATGACATTCCTTTAGCTGTGTTGATGTCATAGTATGAGGAGAGCTTTTCACCTCTTGTTTCTGTTTAAGGTGCCTATGTTCGGAGATGTAAGAGGTTGCAAAACAAGATGTAGCCGTGTTTTACCCATTGCATATGACAGAGTAGGATGTTTCCTCTGATGTAGTGTGTACTTTGAGAGAGAGAGAGAGAGAGAGAGAGAGAGAGAGAGAGAGATTTTCATATTTACAGGAGAGAGCTCACAAGTATTATGAGGGTATGAAGCCTGAACAATTCAAAGAAATGCAAAAGTATATTTCTGGTCGTGGGTCTGGCACCAAGAAACCAGTTTCAAAGCTGTGAGGGTGTTGTTTGGACAGTTTATAGAGTCTTACAATGTCTGTATGCATCTCTCAAACAGACTAAAATGTCTTTGTGTATCTTATTTGGCCAAATGTAAATGTGATGCCTTGTATAAACATACTAGCCAGGTTTGTCGATGATTGATAACACCCCCCCCCCCCCCCCCCCCCCCCCCCCCCCCCCCCAAATCCCAAAACACACACAACCACCCTACATAACAAAGAAAAGTCATTACCAAATGAAAGAGAGATAATTTTCTAAATAACTTAATCTCAAAAGAAACTAATAAGAATTAAAAGGAACATCTTCACTTTCTTCTCAAAGAATAGCCAACTCTTATACAATCATCTCATCCTTTATTTGAGCCACGAGAAAATGATTGTAAAATGCTGAAAGATATTGGAGAACCAAGAGAAAGCACACAAACTCAATATGAAATGGATCATTATCTTGAGTTAAGACGACACCCCTCAAATAAAACTTATCATTATTTGGGACAAAACGCCAAAAAAATTTCCTTAGGCCTTGCTTTCATGCCTCACTGGTTGATTTTTGAGGTCACTTGGAATTGTTCCTATGATTTTCTCTCTCTCTCTCTCTCTCTCTCTCTCTCTCTCTCTCTCTCTCTCTCTCTCTCCCCCCACAGGTCTTGAGTTCAACTCTCCTTGTCGGATAGATTTTTAAGGTCTCTTGGGATAGTTTCCTATGAAGTTAATTTTTTTATTTTTTATTTTTTTGGGGGGGGGGGGGGGGGGGGGTGTGCAAGTGTGTGCGCCAATAAAGAGAGGAAAATGGTGTAACCTCTTTGTCACCCAAGTGTGGTAGATTGGTTATGCCATTTTCCTCTTGAATAACAGGTAGTTCAAATCTCCTTGTCGGATAGATCTTTAAGGTCTCTGGGATAGTTTCATACGATGTTAAAATTCTCTTCTTCTTCTCTCCCCTTGCCCCGGCCCCATCAATAGGTCTTGAGTTCAACGCTCGTTGCATAGGCTTGTGAGGTCTCTTCGGATTAATTGTATGATGTTAAAAAGATTCTCTCTCTCTCTCTCTCTCTCTCTCTCTCTCTCTCTCTCTCTCTCCACCCACAAAAAGAAAGAGTTGTTGAAATTAGCGAGCTTTTCAAAAAACTATCAATGTAGGTAAAATGATGTTGTCGCGTCTCTTGCCATGCTTCTTCTCTTGCTGGTTTGAAACACTCTTATGCTTTCATCCTTGACAGGGAAAGAAAAGGCCCTAAAGTCATTTTTCATGAGAGACTCTTGAAATGCCGTTTGATTGGAAATTGCTGTAATTGTGAAGCTTTGTTAGAATTGCTCTTGAGGTCGATTGAGGTATTGTTGTAGGCCATGGGGCACTCACTAAGTGGTGGGCCTCATTTAGCTCTTTTCATCAAAGCTTCAAGTGTAGCTTCTATGAAAGTGCAGGTTTTTTATGCCTTGCAGTTGTGTGATTGTACATGGCACTCATCAACTATTGCCCTCTTGTTGTGCAAACCTTGTTGCTTTGAACTTCCATTACTACCTAAAAGGTTACTTTCATAAATAAGCACACACTCAACACTCTCAACATACATGAGCATCCTCGCTTGCATGTTACAATGAGCATCCGTGAGTGCTATCAAGGTCGCTCGGCTGCACTTGAATCCATGACAAAGGTCATAGAGGACAAGTGCTCAACCAAGCTAGCTCCTTAATGTCCAATTGGTCTACAATTCAATTATGGTGTGCCGCTAGTATGTGAATGCTACAAGCTTTTGAGTTATGTCAAGTGGACACTTGGATTTCTTTAAAATTAATGTTACTCTAATCATCATCACCTTTTCAAATAGCTAACCCTTGTAGCAGTTTTATAATCGATGTCCCTTTCATGAACATTATCTTTTGCATCAAGCTTAGCCTTGTAGCAAAGTAGTATTTCTCGAAACTAGGGAAATAATTTTTCATAGGAAAACTACACAAGTACATGCCATTCCTCACAATAGATCGAGCATAATATTTTGATGCCTAAAAAATGTTTAGTTTCGCATGTTTCCGACCCTTTTACTATTGCAACACATAAAAATGCAATCTATTTTTGTGAGCAAACACATGCAAATATGCAATAAAGAGTAAAAGCCCGCATCGGCAATTTATATATGAAACACATGATAGCCTCTAGTGAGAAGTGTATGTACTATGGTGAAAGTTTCTATTAAAATAATTATATGCGTGAAACTTGTTTTTCCTCTTAGCTACACCATTTGGTTAAGGTGTATACACACATTGCATTAGTTAAGGTGTGCCATGTTCCCGTGCAAATTTTCTTGCACATACATCCATCTTTGCTCAAAATAGAGTGTCCACTTCAGAACCGAAGATATTTCAGCCATAAAATCAATTTGTTTAAAGCTTCAAATATAGGCGTCAAAGGAAGTAATGATCAATGGTGCTAACAAGGGTTGTACACACATAGATAAGCTGCAATTTATGATCGAGCCTCATGACCCATCCCTAAAAACTATGTTGCATACTACAAGGTGTTTCAATGCTATCTAAAGGGAAAGGAAAAGGAATTCCAAATATATTTTTGACACACATGCAAATTCATATATGTGGCAGATTTTTAGAGTTGCACAAGCACCCTCTTTTATACAAGTATCATATTAGTCTATATATATATATAATCTTTTTTTCTGTTGCAAAACTCACAATTGTGAGTAGATTATATTGCAAAGCGAAAAAAATACAAGTTCTAGCAGCCATGAAAACTTCCTTGGGTCATCATTACATCAACTAAAAGGGGAGCCACCCCATGGCAAGAAACCAACCCACTCTTTCATTGGATCCCACTCTCTCGTTACATTACTCGAAACCAGTGCAACCAAAGGGGAGATTCAAGGATTAAATCTACCTAACAAAGACCAAAGCTTGGCTAAGGTCTTTGCGTATGACTCACTGCTCTTTCTCAAAGCATGTCTGCAGGTCACTAGAAAGGCTGTGAAGATTGTGCAAACATATGCTCTAGCATCAGGGTCAAAGTGCAACATTGAAAAGTCAAGGTTGATCTCTCTAGCGGAGAACGACTCATTCCACCCTTCAATGTGGACAGGGGAGATTGTAACAAAAAGGAACATATTTCGACACTTGGGAGCCCCATTAGGGTTGAGGTAACTCACAAGCAAAGATTCATGTGGGTGATGTAGAAGGTGAAGAGAAAAATGCGAAGGTGGGTGTATGCGCTCCTCCCCTTGTCAAGAAAAATTAAGGTTATCAATTCTTTCTTGCTCCCTTATTTAGCCTTCAATGGGCCGTTGCTTAATCTAGCCAAGTGCAATTGGAAAGAGTTCTTGAAACCAATTAGGAGATCCCTGTGGAAGAACAATAAAGGCTCAGTGCCCTGTCAGTAGACTAAATGGGAGTTGTTTCTAGACCAATGTAGCAAGGCGGTCTTGGTATTCTTAATACTAGCATTCATGCAGAAGCCCTGTGTGCCAAGCTGGTGGTTGCGCTCGCAAAACAGGACCATGCATGGGCTATGATGGCTAAGGACATGGTAGATAACTTTAAGTTTTGACCGAAAGGTGGTATGTGGAAAGGGCTTGAAGTGCACGACAAGTTGCTTGCCCCTCGGTGGGCTGTTCTTAAACTTGGGGGTATGACATGAGAACTTGTTAGGAAATGCAACACGACCACGAAGTCCTTGGAATGGGGATAGTTGGTTAGGTACTTCCATAATTCGACAAGTCACTGGTTCCCTTGGCTCTCCAAGGCTGGAAGCATCCTGATGACCCCTTTTTGGAGAGAATTTGCTAGGAAAATTAACAACAGAGGTATTAAACGTCTTGGGTAACTTTGTGATAACAACAGGTGTAATTGGAAAGGAATGGATCAACTGGCTCTCCAGTTTTCGTAATGCTAAGGTTTTAAGGATTAGCATCCTGAAGAACCTCAAAGATGCTAATAAAGAGTATGGAGGAGAATGGGATTGATTTGATGGAGGAGAACAACGGGAAAGAGGGTACGAAAGTAGGAAGTCTTCCCTAAATACGTATGTTGCTCCCATTTGAAGAATTGGCATCCCATAACGATGATGTCAGTTGCCTATAAAATCATTGCCAAATCTATAGACCTTTGACTCTCCCCTCTATTAGACAAAGTCCTCACTCCTCACCAGCATGGATTCATAAAGGGAAGGTCAATATATGACAACATTTTGGCAGCAATGGTCGGTAATGAATATGCCTCTGTCTCACTAAGCAAGAGTGTGTTTTGTTGCAATTGGATCTAGATAAGGCCTATGATAGGAATACATGGTCATTCATCAAAGATGTCACGACTCTAGGCTTTGGGTCCTGGGTGTGTCGGCTTGTCAGGACTCTGTGTGCGGGGAGCCAGTCGAAGCTCCTCTATAATGAAAGGACTCCATATATATATTCCTAAGATAAAGTGACCCTAACAAGTTCTTTTTTCTTGGTGCACAATACCTTTGTCAACATGAAACAGTGCCATTCGTGACTTGTTTTACCAACTGATCTCAGTTTTGGTGATACTATTGTGCCATCTAGTACTTTGTTTTGTATCAACTTAATGCACACAAGAAACGTGTGGAAGATTCAACGTGCACAATTCTCTATTTGAATGCTAGTTTGGATGCAAAACATTGCCATGCTCATTTTGGTCATCTACATTTTGTCAACCTATTGCTTTTGCAAAAATTAGATATGGTTGGTTCGTTGCTCCCTCTTGAGGCCCCACTGAAAGATGTTTTTGAAGGGTGTATTTTGGGCATAATGTATCCTTTTAAGTTTCAAAATAATAGTTCTCTATGGAGTGATTTAAAGTTTGTAAAATCTGGATTTTGCTTAAGTTCCCATCTCGTGGCTCGTCAAAAATTGTAGCTTGTACAAAGTGATATTTGTGGTCCAGTGCACTCCCTTCTTTTGGGAATCATTTGTACTTCATGACTTTCATTGATGAATACTCCAAGCATGCATGGGTGTATCGGCTTAAGGCAAAGTCTGAAGATTTACGTGCTTCAAGAGATTTTGCTTATGGTTGAGATCTAAAAGGTTGTAGTGTGGCTAACCTCCGTTCTGATCGAGGGATGAAGTATATGTCTAAAGAGTTCAATGTATTTCTAGGTTGCATGGGATAAAACACCAATGTACAATGAAATATCCCCCTCAGCAAAATGGAGTTCGAGAGAGGAAAATTAGGTCAATTCTAGAAGTGGTACAATGTATGGCAGAGCCAAGCTTGCCACATGCATTTTGCCTTGAGATTGTAATGTGTGTTGTGTGTGTACTCAGGAGGTGTACCACTAGAGCGTTAATAGTCTATCACTCCGCAATGCGGGTGGGAATTCCAGGAAGACATCCATTGATCACTTGCGTGTGCTTGGTTGCTTGGATTATACTTTGGTGCCCTTGAGAAACAATTCAAAAAATTGGACGATAAAGCTATGAAATGTATTTTTTTTAATTATAGGTCTAGAAAAGTTACATGTTGTATCATCCACAAACAATGCATATCTTGATTAGTAGAGATATTGTCTTTGTGAAAGATGAAGTTTAGTTTATTAGCATATACCAATGAGACAAACTTAAGTTCACAAATTGTGTATGACATGTTGTTTCCTCTATTCAGTGGTGGGAGTACAAATGTAAGTGCTAATGAGGCACATATGCAGCTTGTGCATGTTTCAAATTACGTTAAAGATCATCAATTTTTTGATGCAAATCTACTAGATGTGATAGGGCTGAAATGAGATGGCTAGAGGTATGACAAGATGACTGGTACAAATTTTTTCTGACAATAAATTGGGTATACTTTTTCTAGTTTTATTTGTTCATGTTTTCAACATACCTCTTATGCATCAAATTGCTATGTTTTGGTTGTGTCTAATATGTAGGATGAGAAAGAACCTCTATCATTTGATGAAACACAAAATTCAAAAAAATTGTTGGCTACAATGCAATTCAAAGATGATACTATTGTGAAGAATTGCATATTGTTTTTGTATGACTTACCCCTATAAAAAAGGAAATTGGTACTAAGTGGGTTTTCAAGTGTAAACATAAGCTTGCTGGTAGTGTTGATTGCTATAAAGTTAGACTTGTGGAAAAAGGGTAGTGGCAGAGGAAATGCAAATATGAACTCATGACACTATATATGAGTATGTTTTAGTAATATCATAAAAAGACTATATTTTTGATCGAGTAGTGATTTTCATGAGAACATGTATGTATCTTAGCCTCATGGTTTTGTTCAAAAAGGGTAGGAAGCAAGGTATGGTGGTTTAAAAAGGCATTGTATGGTTTGAAACAAGTACCACATGCTTAGTATGAAAAGAGTCGTGCTTAGTGTTTCACACGTTGCCTCTCTCACCTTATATTCCCCCCCCCCCCCCCCCCCCCCCCCCCCCCCCCCCCCCCACCCCCCCCTTCCTTCCCCGCCCCCTCTCCTCCTCCTCCTCTCTCTCTCTCTCTCTCTCTCTCTCTCACACACACACACACACACACACACACCACAACACACACACACACACACACACACACACACACACACACACACACATTTTGGCTCAACAAAATCCAACGGGTCACCCTTCATACATAACACCACCCATATTACCCTCAACTACAAGACCAGGTTCTTCGCTAAAAAAGGAAATCATACTCGTCCTTATATGCTTGAGGCTATCCCCTTGTCAAAATGATACACACTATCTGAATCATTCGGGTTGGATTGCACTCCCCTCGATGCAAGACGAGACAATAGGGCAATGGAAAAGTGTCACATCCACTATGCACATTATGCTTACATACTACAAGTTCAAGAGTATAAGTACCACACTACTAGAGTGCTCAGTGTTTGATCACATCTGAACTTGCTTCCCTCACACTTTTAGCCATGAGTTAGACCTATACACTTTTTCTGCGAGGCACAATTTGGGCTCTCCAGGGGATTCTCATCACCAAAATCTTGGAGCCTTGAGAATCAATTACCAACCCCATACAAATTACATCAAATGTATGTTTGGTTCCATAGGTCATATTTTCTTTCAAGGATGATAGTAGAATCTCTCTCTCTCTCTCTCTCTCTCTCTCTTTCTCTCTCTCTCTCCTCTCTCTCTCTCTCTCTCTCTCTCTCTCTCTCAATGATGCTCACACTAGCACTTATCTCTCTTATTCTGCTTTTTCTCATGCTATGCCACACCCTCTCTTATGCATGCATGCATGCATTCTCTCTCTCTCTCTCTCTCTCTCTCTCTCTCTCTCTCTCTCTCTCTCTTCTCTCTTCTCTCATCTCCTTGAAATAGTGCAAAACGCAGCCAAAAATATGGACAAAACAAGGTTGCTGGCAATGCTTCTTAGCTAACTATTACATTGAGGTTGTACAAAAATCTATAAAAAATAATTTCATGTGTGATTCCTTGAACATGATGTCAAAGGTTATTGCGATTATTTTAGTTCAAAATGCATTACATAATGGAATATGAAAGGGTATGAAAAGGGATGTTGCATTAGGAAGAGGATGGTGTCTAGGAGGGCCTCTTGATTTATCATGAGCTTATGGAGGCAATTAACATTTTGACAAATAGGTGTATTCCATGTGTGCAAGAATGGTGGGTGTGTATGAGATGTGTAAGAGTGGTCAAAGGATTCACTTTCCCCCCAAAAGGGGGTGGACAATTTTTTGACTTTTGTCCTTTCGTAACCACCACATATAATCAATTTTTTTGATTTTTTTTCCTTTCGTAACCACCACATATAATCTTTGATTTGAGAGAAAATCATAGATCTGCAATCTACACGTAGAGATCTTTCCATAGATATGCTACATGATATGGTTTTATTCTCTAGATTTTCAATTCGACCCCCCCGGTGGGGGTGGGGGGATTTGAATTCAAATAAACTAGTCATTTTGTCTGTTTAATTCAAAAGCTATCCTTTGATTACTTTATTAATACTAAAGGTTTGACTTCCTTAAACTACCAAATACCCCATTCTCTTCCTAATGGTGTGTCATGTGATCATGCATGCCACCATCCATTAAGAAGCCGCGTTGGACGCATAGTGGAAACAACATCTATACAAAGATAGACACTCTATTGCGTACAATTCAAATATTGGATCATGTTATAGATCTAGAGAGTATTGCTGAGAGAGTGTCTTAGATGTGTTTGAGAATTTTAAATAAGATGAAAGAGCTACAAGCTTCTCTCAAGCTGAAGAATGAGACGTTGTTGAGATATGAGGGTTCAAATACTGTAGCGAAGCGAGTGAAAGATGACATTGAAGTGTTTGAGTAGAAACTAGCCCAACTGAATTAGAACCATTGACAATGCAAATGGAAACCAAAGAAAAAGTTTTATCAAGAAAAGTTTCCATCACAAAAAATCCTCTAGAAGAAGCCGAAGAGAGTCAACCAAGTGTTGGTATCCAAAGAGCACATCCAAGTCAAACACCCAATTCAGAAACACGAAGCACAAGTTAAACCTCAACAACATAAGGGAAAAGGGTGGGTCACATCAAATGAGTCAATCACTACTCAGGGCTACTTTTAAGGAAACACCAGTTTTTAGGCCAAAAAGCCTAAGGTAATAGGCTAGACCTACTCACCTCAACCAAAGAGTTCTACAAAGAGAAAACCAAGCTATCAACGAAAACAAACACCTCCACTAGGAGAAAGAACAACCACGAGAGGCAAAAGCAAAGACCTTCAAAAAAGCAAGACACGCGACAAGTATGGGTACCACAGTTAGATTTCAACCAAGCTACCCGACAAAGATAGGTGCAACAAGGGATGATTCCGGTCAAGCTACTTGAAGCACAAGGATTTTATAAAGGTAACACTCAAATATGGCTACCAAAAGTAGTAGCTCAACATGGAACAACAAAACTCAGTCATGTAGCACACGAGTCAACATAAGAGCAAGCAATCACAACAAAGAGCCAACAAAACCAAGCTACAATTAAGGGTGCTACAACCTCTAGATGGATACCTTCTATTCAGCTACAAAAGCAAAGCTTCTACAACAAAAATACCAAGGAATGGATATCGAATCTTGGTGTCCATCAATTTATCAAGAAAAAGGAGAAAATGCAAAAGATGATCACATAGCGACCAACAACAAGGTGGTTCCAAAATCTCTAGTGGGGAATCAATCCCAAAGAACCCACACACATCAACAACTGCTTCACATGGAAGATAAAGCAAAGGCTCCATCAGTCCTGACTATAACCTCAAAGCTGGTTTCACAAAGCAATATCACCATACGGCAAGCAAATTAAGAGGAGCCAAAGTATGCTAGCCTACTGGACAAAATGTTGGCATCCATAGACCAACACTATGAAAGAGGCCTAAATCTCCAAGAACTTATGGAATTGGGTTTTTGGACTTAAACAGATAAGTCCAAGATTCCCTTAAAAACACATGGCATAAAAGTCAGAGTCGGACAACTAAGCCACAAATGAGCGAGGCGTTAGTCCCAAAGCTTCAAGTAATCTCTAAGGTCTGAGAGTATTAGCTATTCTAGGTACTTCTCAAGATGGAAGAGTTGAGCATAGTTATGATGTGTTTCTCATGCTAGTATAGGTGAGCATAAGAGTCGAAGTCTACGCATTTTAAGTTTGAAGTGAAGAAGGAAGTCCAAAGGACACTCACGCACTGCGCACAGTGAGGCATGAGTGGAGAAGCTTCTACATTGAAAACCCTTCTTGGAAACATGGAAGCTATTGAAAAATCCTTTGATGTCACATGTGCTACATTTGTTCCTTGAAGCACCCATCAACTCCATCTTTCACATTGCATGATTTTGTTCAACAAATTTTCTGTATGCACATAGATTGCCCCATAATTGGCACTTGCATTTGGCACTCTTTCTTTGTTCCTCCCAAGCACTCACCTTGCATGACAGGTACTTCAAGTGGAATTTCTCAACTTCAATAAGAGCATATACAAAAGACAAGGTTTTTTCCCTTTGATCATCCAGGTTTCAGACCCTTATCTAGAAACCCCATCATCATCTTCTTGTATATATTCCTTCTACATTAGTAAATAAGGTGTGAAACTCTACAACTTGTTCTACTCTTAAGACCTGCTTAAAAAGTGAAACATGTACCTATGGATCTCTTGACCCATTGTACTTCTTGGAAACACATTTGGCCAAGTTGAGATGGTTGCATTCGTTTCATTTATGTACCATTCTCATCGTTCTAGGCTCCCCTAATACAACATCTCTCACTTCATATCCACTAGTAGGTGCTCTAGACGGAGTTTGGTTAGATACGCTCTCATCGGGTCTTGCATATCTTGATTCTATCTAGTTTGTAAAACCCTTGTAGTATGAATCATATCTGGAGCCTCATTACCTTAATGCATGGTCATTGTAACCATTGAGCTCAAGGACCCCATCAGTCTAGATGTAGAAAAATATGGTCGATTGAACGAGTCTTTCACTCTAGTTCTTGTGAGACTCGCTCTTGCGGTTTTTGGCCTCGTTTCATAGACAATTGATCTATACGTGCTAACAGTGACATAGTAATGATGAAGATGTCCCCCAAAGTATGTATATCTCTTCAATTCCTTGTAGTTTACGATTGAGTTTCATCATCCATATTTATCAAGCATTATCACTTGGGTCACATTATATTAGAGCATCTACTCTCCATTATCATACTTGAACAAACCCACATGTGTATCTCCAATGTTGACTTGAGTTTCCATATTCACTCACCTAAGCTTTGCCTTAGGAATTTACACCTCTAGCAACTTCTCTTAAGGCTTGATATCAACCTTTTCCTTTGTGCTTGTTAATCCCCACTTGTCCACAATTCACTTGGAAAAACCCTAACCTGCTACCTCTTATGATGCGTCTATGTCCTCCAATCGAAAGCACTTTGAGACACACTCTAGCTATTGCAATCTGTACAAAAATGCTTGGTGGCTACGAGTTTACAACCGCTCTGTTCGTCAAATCCTAAAACTAGAAAATATTTATCGCACTTTTGACAAAAATTCTTGTTTTGCTTGTAAAATCCACAATAAAATTTCAAATTGAAATTTGAAAAGACCACTATGCTCCTAGGGACTAGTGCTAGCTATGGTATGAGTATGAGCTTACTGTGTGACATAGGAACATGGATCACGATCCATGTACCTTTGTGTCAAATCTTGTTAAAACTTTGGACACAGTCCATTGATCCTTTCTGTATGGTTTCTATGTGATTTGGATCAATTTAGGTCACTCAAAAGTCAAACCCTAGGTCTATCTGGACTTAAATTTCTTTTTCCCTCTTTTGACATACTTCTTAAAGTTTTTTTGGCTATATTGCTTTTAGATGTTTTGTTGTATTGGTATGCTACAAGTCTGTATGGTTTTTATCCCAAAAATGAGAAAATATACATGGACCGCAATTTCTATTCCATCAGATCTTGACCCCAAATTTGTCTTGATGATTACTTGGAGTCTAAGTAGTCTACTCCACCACTTATTTTTAGATTTAGGAAAAAAATAATAAATCAAAAGAAAATTTTTGTGTCTGCCCTGTGGTTTTTGTCTATTAACTGGTTTTTTGATGATTTGGTCTACTTATGTGCAGTTTTTGCTATGGTGCCCTTTGCAAAAGTTGTTCCAATTGTTGTCAGCTCTACTGCTCAAATCGCACCCTCAGATGGTCAAAATATACATGGATCGCAATCCATGTTTGACCACATCTGCACATGAAATTTGGTCAGTTGAACGTTTGCATTCTGTAGAAGTCGGTTTTTCACTCCTTTTTGGACTTCGATCTCAAAAGTTAAAAGGCCCAAATTTTGGTTAGTTTCCAAGGTTTTTGTGCCTTTTGCCCAATTCTTGATTTTGAGTGTCTTTTCAGTGTCAATTTTTTCCGACCTTGTATATTCAGTGACTAGGACCCACCCTGGACCTAATGGTCTCAGTTTTTGTTCAAACAGTCACATGGGGATGATGAGGAGGAGCTGGGAGCACAGCAGAAGAGGAATACGCACGCACACACTCACACACACATCACCATAGCCATACACATAGGTTGAACGGGGAGAGCCAACGTACTGTATGCCCCCTTTCTTTCTTCTCTTTTCTTATGCACTAAGGCACAATACACAGTGTTAGTGGCTCACACAAGTGTATAGCTGTATACTTAGGGTTAGTGGCAGTTAGTGATGGGCGGTCGGCCACATGGCCATCAAACCTAACATTCTCTCACTTGATGTCCATTGTGGGAGACTATAAGAATGGAAGAGAACCACTCTTCACCCAATGCCCATCAACTCACGACAGTGCTGAAACTAATGGCTAGAGAGACTCTTAGTGAGTTCGTCCGCTGTGTTTTCTGATGTAGGAATCTTCACTAGATCAAGGCTCTTGTTTGCCAAGCATTCACGAATGAAGTGATAACGCACATCAATGTGTTTTGTTCTGGAATGAAACACTGGATTGTTAGCCAAGGCAATAGCAGTCTGACTATCACAATGAAGAATTGGTATACACTGCTCCAATCCAAGATCTTTCACTAGGCGAGCAAGCCAAATAGCTTCTTTGCATGCTTCACTCAATGCAACATACTGTGCCTCTGTGGTAGAAATTGATGTACAATCTTGAAGAACATATCTCCAAGAAATAGTAGAACCAGCAAATGTGTAAATCCAACCTGTTGTTGATTTACGATTGTCAACACAGCCTGCATAATCACTGTCTACAAATCCCTGAATGGATGACTCTCCACGACCATAGAATAACTGTCGATCTGCTGTGCCACTCAAGTATCTGAGAATCCACTTGATAGCATCCCAATGCTTTTTACCAGGGTTAGACATAAATCTGCTGACAACTCCCACTGCATGTGAAATGTCAGGTCTCGTAGCCACCATGGCATACTTAAGACTACCACAAGCTGAAGCATAAGGAATTTTAGCCATCACAGCTTTTTCCTCAGTAGATTTGGGACAATTGTTCTTGCTAAGTTTCAAATATGTAGGCAATGGAGTACTCAAGGCCTTCCCCTTCTGCATGTTGAAACAATCAAGAACCTTGTGCACATAATCTTTTTGAGAAAGGTACAACAACCTCTTCTTACGATCACGAGTAATGCGCATACCCAAAATGTGATTGGCTTCACCCAAATCTTTCATGTCAAATTGACTTTTCAGCTTGGTTTTCAAGTCAGCAATGTCCTTCTTAGAATGACCAGCAATAAGCATGTCATCTACATAAAGGATAAGCATAATAAGCTGTCCATTTGGTTGTCTTTTCACGTAAAGACATGGATCCTCATTACTGTGCTTATAGCCTAGGGAACACATAAATGCATCAAACTTTTGATACCATTTTCTGGACGATTGCTTCAATCCATAGAGACTTTTTAGAAGCTTACAGACCAAATGTTCCTTGCCCTTGAGTGCAAACCCTTCAGGTTGCTACATATAAATCTCTTCCTCGAGATCACCATGTAAGAAAGTTGTAATGACATCCATTTGATCAAGCTCGATATCTTCAGTGTGCAACCAAAGCAAGCAACATTCTTAGTGTCGTCATCTTGACCATTGGAGAAAAGATTTCCTAGAAATATACACCATATTCTTGCTTGAAACCTTTGGCCACTAAACGAGCTTTGTAATTCTCAACATTGGATGCAATCTTCTTCTTGTACACCCATTTACAAGGCAAAGCTTTGCTACCTTTTGGCAATGGAACAAGTTCCCATGTTTTGTTCTTTGCAATACTAGATAGCTCCCTCTTCATAGCATGTTCCCACTGAACCTTATCATAGCCTCTTTGTAACAAGAAGGCTCACCACTATCTGTCAGCAACACAAAGTCCACGCCTGGAACAAATCGTTCTGGTGGATGTGAGAATCTTTGAGATCTCCTCGGTGTTGGGGTATAAAGCCCAATGTGGTCTCCCAGGTAAGTGGGCGGGCCGCCAGGTATGTACACATATTCTTTTGTTAAAACCTAATAAGAACTCACTATGCTCTACACATTATAGTAGAGCAAGTTCACCATATTGTCGTGCTCTTCTTCTCGCACTCTCTCTCGCGTCGCACTTCCGCTCGTACTCCTTCAACTGGTATCAGAGCTCAGATCGAGGCTCGGGGTAGCACTGCAGGAGGCTAGAGTCACCAGCTCAGATTGGAGTGAAATTCGACAGGCGAAGACACGGCCCCAAATCTTGTGGGGAAAGCCAGAAGGGCTTGGTGTCGTCAGAATTTCATTCTGAGGTCATCTCGACCACCGTTCGGCTTCGACAAAGGTCTGCGCAGGCCATTTTCGACTACGTGGTCTCAGCGGGTGCAGATCCGACTCTGCAAATTTGGGGTTATCGGCCTACGGCTACAGGTGTTAGGATATCGACACTCCCAGAGTGTTGATTTGTGGCTGTCTACACATTGAAGGACGACTCACAGTTCTTGGAGGTGTGTCACATACGACACGGGCGCATCTACACACGACTGTAGGCGACATCCACTAGTTCATCAGGTAGCTTGTGTTTGCTGCTTGATATTCCAGATTTCATCCTGACATTGCAGGTACTTCCACATGGGATGTATTGTCAGAGATGATGTATTTTGTTGAGGGTTTGCTGGCTGTGAGTCACGCAGCAAACAACCGCCACAGCGGTTACAACATATAGTGGGAAATTTGTGGATGTATGACTTTGTGGGAAGTCTATGTACTGTCAGATTTACTACAGCCTTTGTTGAGGGTCGAGTGAGGTTTTATTGAGCTGGGGGATTCTCGAATGTTGAGATCCTTTCGGTGATACAGGTCTTGGAGCGATCCCTCGAGCACCCTTAGATAGGCAGCTAGGATGTATTGACTGTGAGTTAGAGAGTTGGGATTGCATCTTTGCTTTACTGCCGTTGAGGCATTGTCGCAGTCTATGCTTATAGGACAGTGACAGGACAGTCAGAGACAATACAGGTGTAGGAAAGGTTTACCCGCAACTTACAGTGTCAGAGAGACAGTGTTTTTTGAGCTGTTTTTTGGTCTGTTTTTAGTACACCAGAGCCATTTTACAAAGGAGACTCTACCAAAATTTTTGCAGAATCTGAAGCTTTCTTGGTTCATTTGACAGGTTGATATTGGTTCAGCGGTCAGTTTACAGGGGAAACTTTGCCGAATTTTTCCCAGAAAAGTAAACTACTGTGAAGCGTAGCTATGGCTGGATCACAGGACACTTCTCTTTACAATATCAAGAAGCTGGATGGAACCAATTTTCCATTGTGGAAGAAGCAGATTTGGCACGTGTTGGTACAAAAGCAGCAGATAAAACCTATAAAGCTCAAGGGGATAAAACCAGAAGATATGGACGAAGATGAATGGAGCGAAATGGATGAATTGGCACTTTCTACCATTATGCTGACTTTGGCAGAAAGCGTTTACTTCAATGTAGCAGACGAGATGTCGGCTTATCAAGCATGGTTAAAGCTGATTGATCTTTATGAGAAGCAGAGTGCAGCTTCACAGGTATATTGGCTTAAGAAGCTTGTTGACTTGAAGATGAAAGAAGGGACACCTATGTCCAATCATCTGAATGAATTCAACACAATCTATAGTCAGTTGTCAGCTCAAGGTGTCAAGTTTGATGAACCTGTTAGAGCTATGTTCCTGTTGATCACATTGCCAGAAATTTGGGACACTTTTCGCACAGCTTTGAGTAATTCCTCACCTCCAGATGGTTTGAACATAGCAGGTGTAGAAGGAAGTCTGCTTACTGAAGAAACCAATAGAAAGACAATGGACAAAGGCAAAGGAACAGCCTTAGTTGTCAGGGGAAGGACCAAAGAAAAGTACAAAGGTGGAAACAGGAATCAGTCTCGTAGAAAGTCCCGCAGTGCTAAAGGCAAGAGTGACATAGAATGCTACCATTGTGGCAAGAAGGTTCACATGAAAAGAGACTGCAGAGAATGGAAAGCAGAAAAAGGCAAAGAGAAAGCTGAAGACCATGGTGAGAAGAACAAGTCCTCAGTGAAGATTCAAGAAATAAATGTGACAAACACTGTTGCAGAGGATGACAGTCTAGTGTCAGGAGACATCTACTTCTTGAAGAATACAATGGACTCAGCTCTTCTTACAGCATCTGATGGAAATGCACTGAGTGACTGGATTATAGACTCAGGGGCATCACTTCATGTGTCTCCAAACAAGGAGTGGTTTACCTCTTATGTGACCACTAAAGATCATGTTCGGCTAGGCAATGGGCAGACATGTGAGATCTTAGGTGTTGGAGATGTTCAATTGAAGTTTCAGAATGGCTCTTCTTTCACGCTGAAGAATGTGAGACATGTTCTCACAATTACAAAGAGCTTGATCAGTACAGGTTTACTTGATGATGCTGGCTACGTCACCACTTTTGGACAGAACATGTGGAAGATATCCAAGGGTTCTATGACAGTAGCACATGGAGTAAAGTCTGGAGGACTTTACATGATTTATGTATCAAATGTCTCTAAAAATGTAATCAATGTAACCGAGCATCCGAACGTTTCTTTGTGGCATAGCCGGTTAGGACATATGTCCAAGAAGGGAATGGAAATCTTGTCTCGTTCTGGTTATTTGCCTGGCTTTTCATTTAATGATTTTGAATTCTGTGAACATTGTCTGTATGGTAAGCAAACACAACAGCCACATAAGCATAGAAGCAGTAGAAGAGATACACAGTTGGCACTTGTTCATAGTGATTTGTGTGGACCTATGCCTAACCTATCTCTAGGGGGAGCTTCTTACTTTATGACATTTATAGATGATTACTCGAGGAAAGTATGGGTTTACTTTCTCAAGCACAAGGATGAAGCGTTTAGTGTTTTCAAAACGTTTGTGACACTTGTGGAGAATCAGAGTGGCAAGAAGCTTAAATGCTTACGCACTGACAATGGTGGAGAGTATGTTTCAAAGGCCTTTTAGGACTTTTGTGAGTCAAAAGGTATAAAACGTGAACTTACTGCTCCTTACAATCCTCCTCAAAATGGTGTTGCTGAGAGGATGAATAGGACCATACAAGAGAAGGTCAGAAGTATGTTGTCTAATGCACAGCTGCCAAATGGGTTTTGGGCTGAAGCTGTATCAATAGCTGTTCATCTTGTAAATAGATCTCCTAGCAAGGTTTTGCAGAAGGATTCAGTGCCAGAGATGGTATGGTCAAGCAAAATGCCCTCATACAAGCATCTCAGAGTCTTTGGCTGTGAGGCATATACTCACGTTCCAAAGGAATTTAGGAACAAACTTGAGCCAAAGAGTAGAAAGTGCATCTTTCTAGGCTATGGTAATTCTGGTGAGATGGGGTACAGACTTTGGGATCCCGAATCCAGAAAGGTTGTCCGCAGCAATGATGTTCACTTTAATGAATCCAAATATCATTCTAAACCAGAGAGGGTTGAGGAGATTAGAAGAGTTGTCTTCCAAGAAGATGGACCTGCACGTGCAAGACAAAATGTTAGGGCTCAAGAGGAGCAAGGACAGGATAGATTGGAACCATAGGTTGTGGCTGAGCTTGAGCCACCCATTGTGCGTAGATCTGGATGTGTCACGCGACCTCCTGATAGGTTTGTTCCATCTATGAACTATGTCATGTTGACTGATTGCAATGAGCCTTCATGTTACAAGGAAGCAGTGCAAATGAAGGACTTCGGGAATTGGCAATTGGCCATGCAGTCAGAGATGACAGCTCTGCATAAAAACCAGACATGGAAGCTAGTTAAATTACCACGGGGCAAAAAGGCTCTACCTTGTAAATGGGTTTACAGGTATAAGATCACCGCTCATGATAGTCAGCCAAAGTACAAAGCAAGGCTTGTTGCCAAGGGCTTTAAGCAAGAACAAGGCATTGACTTTGATGAAGTCTTCTCTCCGGTGGTCAAAATGACTACATTGAGATGCTTTCTTGCATTGGTTGCCATATTAGATTTGGTGTTGCACCAAATGGATGTCAAGACATCGTTCTTGCATGGTGATTTAGATGTGGAAATTTACATGCAGCAGCCAGAAGGGTTTGTTGAGAAAGGCAAGGAAGATTGGGTATGCCAGTTGTTAAAGAGTCTTTATGGCTTAAAACAATCACCGAGGGCATGGTACCATAAATTCCACAAGTTTATGCTTTCTCAAGGCTACAAACGTAGTGAGTTCGATCATTGTCTATATACAAAGAAGGCTAAGGATGGTAGTTGGCTGATCCTTATTTTGTATGTGGATGACATGTTGATTGCTGGCAAGCACTTGGAAGAAATTTCAGCTTTGAAGTCAAAGATGGCAAAATCGCTTGACATGAAAGACATGGGTGAGGCAAGTCATATACTTGGTATGCGCATTGAGAGAGACAGATCAAAGAAGTTGATTTGGTTATCTCAAACAGAGTATATTGACAAGGTTTTGCAACGTTTCAATATGGAGAAGGGAAAGGCACTGAGTGTTCCATTGCCACCATATGTGAAACTTAGCAAACAAGATTGTCCTGTGTCTAAGGAAGAACAGGCTGAAATGATAAGATTCCATATGCTCTGCAGTTGATGTATGCAATGATTGCTACTCGAAACATTGCATTGCATATAAGTCGATACATGTCAAAGGCAAGAAACATTGGCAGTATTGAGATGAAAGCTACAAAGAGTATGCGTATATGCTATGTCAGCTAAGTGTAAGCAGTGCTATGTCATATGGTCTGCAGTGCAGTTTGATGTATGATCAAGATTGCTACTCGCCCAAACATTGCATTTGCAGTGGGAGTAGTAAGTCGATACATGTCAAACCCAGGCAAGAAACATTGGGAGGCAGTGAAAGGAATATTGAGATACCTGAAAGCTACAAAGAGTATGCGTATATGCTATGGGAGTCAAAAGCTAAGTGTAAAGGGTTTTACAGACTCAGATTATGCAGGTGACTTAGACAACCGAAGGTCTTCGTCAGGGTATGTCTTTACATTGGCTGGTGGAGCAGTATCATGGCATTCTAGATTACAAGATTGTGTTACTCAGTCTACTACAGAGGCTGAATATGTTGCAGCATCAGAGGCATGCAAAGAATCAATTTGGCTTAATCGACTAGTAACAGATTTGGGAATCAAAGAAGAGATGCCTGTGTTATATTGTGATAGTCAAAGTGCTATACAATTGGCTCGCAATCCAGTTTATCACTCAAAGACAAAGCATGTGGATGTGAAGTATCATTTCATCAGGGAAATGCTCGAGGATAAGCAACTTCAGCTTGTCAAAGTTCACACCACAGAAAATCCTGCTGATCTACTTACAAAAGGACTTCCCTCAGGGAGCTTTGCGCATTTTCGCAAGCAGTTAGGTGTAGGGTAGTACATCACTTCTCTACATCTCTTGTATATTAGCTTGTATAGTAGCTTCTCTCACACTTAAAGTACCAAATTGGACTTTAAGTGGGAGGTTGTTGGGGTATAAAGCCCAATGTCGTCGCCCAGGTAAGTGGGCGGGCCGCCACGTATGTACACATATTCTTTTGTTAAAACCTAATAAGAACTCACTATGCTCTACACATTACAGTAGAGCGAGTTCACCATATCGTCGTGCTCTTCTTCTCGCACTCTCTCTCGCGTCGCACTTCCGCTCGTACTCCTTCACTCAGCTGATCAGAGCTTGTACTAGCCTGTGTAATAATTGGCTCTGGAGCTATCTGTGCATGAGGTGATACATCGAAAAACGTCACTTTCCAGAATTCAACCTCTTCTGTTGGCTGCCTATGCATCTTGGTCTCATTGAAGACAACATCACTGCTACGGATTACTGATCGACTTTCCGGATCCCATAAACGATAGCCAAATTGACCATCTACACCATAGCCAATAAAGATGCATTTTCTAGACTTAGGGTCAATCTTAGCACGCAACTCCTTGGATACATGTGCATAAGCTTCGGAGCCAAATGTACGGAGTTTTTCATAAGACAACTTATGTCCTGACCATAACTCACGAAACTGTAATGAAGCATGTGGTGATCTATTGATCAAATACACAACAGTGTATAATGCTTCAGCCCAAAACGCTTGCGGTAAATTATCCTATGATAGCATATACATAATTCACTCTTGGATGGTCCTATTCATTCGTTCTGCAACACCATTTTGTGCAGGGGTATAAGGAGCTGTAAACTCACGCTTAATTCTCCTACTTGAACAGAAGTCTGTAAACTCTTTGGAGACATATTCTCCACCATTGTCTGAGCGTAAAGATTTCAACTTATGTTTAGACTAAGTTACAACACTTGATAAGAACTTCTTGAAGCAAGAAAAAGTCTCATCTTTAGACTTCATGGCGTAAACCCAAACATGTCGTGTTGCATCGTTAATGAATGTTACATTATAAGATGCACCGGTATGGGATTTAGAAGGCATAGGCCCACATAAATCACTATCCACAAGCTCTAAGGGCTTTCTTTCTTTGTCAAAAGACTGTGTACGATGTGCTCGTGTTTGCTTACCATATTGACAGTGTTCACAAAAGGGAAAATCAAAAAATGATAAAGACGGTAAGTAGCCCAAATGAGAAAGAATTTCCATTCCCTTCTTTGACATATGACCTAACCGGCTATGCCACAAAGCAACAGTTTGCAGCTCGGTTACAGAAAGAACATTGTTCTTGTCAGATACATAAAGAGGATAAAGTGTACCAACTTTAGAACCATGGGCTAAAATAAGATGACCCATCGCAATAGGCCAAGACTACTGATGAAAAGTGACTTTGTAACCCAAGTCATCAAGACGTCCAACCGAAATCAAATTTCGTGTCAAAGCTGGAACATGACGCACATTATGTATGGTAAACCTCACCCCATTTTCCATAACCATAGCAATATCACCTATGCCCACAATGTCACAAAAGTAGCTGTCACCTAGCGTAACAATGCCAATGGTTTCCTCATATGTAGTAAACCAATGCCTATGCGGTGTGACATGCAACGAAGCGCCCGAATCAAGAATCCATGTATGGGACACTTCACCACTAACAAGTAGCTCTACTGGCATAGAACTTTGCAAAGATAGAGTTTCTTGTGCATCATAAAATACATCATTATTTTCAGTCAACATATTGATGTCTTGTGCATCACAATCATCTTGCACTATGTTCACTTCTTCAATCTTAACCGAACTCTTGGGTTTCTCCTCTTTATCATCATTGTCTTTGCCTTTGCCTTTACCTTTGTCACGCTTCCAAGCATAACAATCCTTGTTTATGTGACCAAACTTATCACAATAATGGAATTGAACATTGCAACGACCATGAGACTTTGATCTACCCTTTGAAGCATCTCCATTTCCCTCTTTCTTGGATTCACGATTCCAAGGACGACCTTTACGTTGTTTTCCATCCTTTTGCACATAATGAGCTTCGCCATGATGCGAGCTATCCATAGCCTATCCATAGCCTTGCGGCGCATTTCCTCTGAAAAAAGAGAACTAGTGACATCAATGTACACTAGCGTACCATTAGGAGCACAGTTACTGACAGCTGTGCAAAAGATATCTCATGAGGGTGGCAACGAACAAAGCAAGAAGATTGCTTTCATCTCATCATCAATATTGATCCGTTGTGCACGAATCTAGGCAAATAGAGAGTCAAAGTCATTAATATGACTAGAAACACTGGTTGACTCCTTCATGCGAAGGTTAAACAGTTTTCGCATCATGAAAACCTTATTTCTTGCCGTATCCTTTTCATAGGTGTTGCATAACTTTTGCCATAAAGCATAGGCAGATTCACATTCTAGCACTGAAAAGTATACTAACTCAGCAAGGTGCAATCTAATAGTAGATCTACATAGTTCATCAAGCTCCTCCCACTGAAACTGAGTCAAATTCATCTCTTCAATCAGTGTCGCATAAATAATAGGCAATTTCTGTTTCTTTTGGACAAGCGCATCTTTAATCTGATTCTTCCAAAGCTGAAAATTAGTGCCATCAAACTTCTTTATGTCATAAATGTCATGGTCTTTGCTAGTAGACATGGTGACAAAACTACCAAAAGATTCTGAGAAAATTTCGGGAGTCTTCTTTGTATTTGGGACTATGTCAACCAAAATATGAGACAAAATGACCAAATATGTCACTCACAAAGCTTAGATGAGAGCAATGCCTCTCAAAAGCACACTATATAGAGACCAACTGAGGCGCATAAATAGTCAAATTGACCATAGACTGCCAACTCGGTGTCAAAAGCACGTATACCACTCTATACATGTCCTATGGCGAGGCCTTGTAAGGGATGCTCCAGCTACCTGTATCACCGAAGGTATCTCCACATTGAGAATACCCCAGCTCAATGAAAACCTCACGCTATCGACCCTCAACAATGTAGGTTATGCAGAAAAAAACGTATAGCCAAGTCTCAAAAATGGCTATCTTCCGGACCGTCTCAAAAATGGCCGGGACTACCGTACTAGCCAAAAGATGGCTCCACAAAAGGCGAATCCACACAAGTACCTGTCAAGACGCTCAAACATGGTCGTAAAAGCAAGCCTAGAAAACTGACTCGGGGAGTCAATCCGCTCTCAAAAGAGCTCAAACATTGTCAAAAGTGTCAACATATGCATGTACACATAAACAACTACTCCCACTGGAACCATAATATCGCAAGCACTGAAAGCTGTAGCCTATGAGTCGATGCCAATGTTGTAAGCCAAAGCCGAAAGCGAGGTCAAGAAGCACAAAGAAAATCTAACCAAGCCGCTCTATGTACCTGTACCTGTATCTGTACCTGTAGTCGAAGAAGACAATGCTGTCAAGCTCCCACTCTATGTGTGTGTATGAGGCCACTCCAAAAGAGGCTACACACTCCCGAATGAGCCATGGGCTCTCGTAGATGGAAGAGACTACAACAATGGTACCTGTAATTGGCTATGGAAGCACTGCAACACAAACTACCACAAGAGGGCTTAAAATTTCAGCTCCTGAACCGTAGCTCGAATGGGGTTTCTATTGGCTCGAATGGCTCTAAAAGGGGGGTAAAATTGTAGGACACCTGTTGGAAACTCTCTCGAGAAGCTGAACTTGCCAGTGGAAAAATCGGAATCCTGTTTGCACTCTTGAAAGTGCACGCGCACGTGGAAACGATTTCGGGAATGAAACCGCTCTGATACCATATGATGAGGAGGAGCTGGGAGCACAGAAGAAGAGGAATACGCATGTACACACTCACACACACATCACCATAGCCATACACACAGGTTGAAGGGGGAGAGCCAACGTACTATATGCCCCCTTTCTTTCTTCTCTTTTCTTATGTACTAAGGCACAATACACATTGTACTTAGTGTTAGTGGCTCACACAAGTGTATAGCTGTACACTTAGGGTTAGTGGCAGTTAGTGATGGGTGGTCGGCCACATGGTCAGTAAACCTAACAGGGGACACGGGTCGCGATCCATGTTCCTACACCAAACAGATTGAAACTTTCCAGATTGACTCTTTTTGGTTTCGTTGTCCCCTTTTTGCACTTGTTTTTGGATTTAGATCAGCTTTTGAGTTTTGACCATCAAATTTCCAAAATTTCACAGTTATGGTCTCACTTACCAACATATGGTTTTTGCAGTTTTTTCCTGAACTTCTCAGGCCAATTCGATGGTTTTGGTTTTTACCTGACATACTTCTAAGTGCTGAAATGAATCCTAGGAATGTAAGTGCTGAAATGAATCCTACGAGCAAAAAACAAACAAACAATACAAAATTGAAATTAAAATGGAATAGTAATTTCAAAGCATCAAGAAAAATGCAAAAATGAAATGCGTTTCGTACCTTGAGTCTAGCTGCATGATTGCTAAAGTGTAAATGGAAATCAAATTCTAAGGTCTCAAAAGTAAAAGCTACAACTAGGCCACTCACCACCTAAGGACCACTTTCCCCGACAGCGTTGCCAATGTCAGTAGGTGGCCGCGATCGGTAGACGTTTGCAACATAGTTTTCTGGCACTAAGATAATGTGAATACTCAGGAAAGTGAGTCGGATGGGGCACAAAGACTCTTTGAGGATGTTGACCTCAAGAAGTGAACCGAAGGAATGAAGCCATCTCTAGCACTAGCAAATATATCACTCTTTACTCAAGAAATCTGCTTATGTCTTGTCTCACCGCTCTTGATCATTACACCATTTTGGTATTGAAACGAAGTGGAAATGCAACAAAAGTTTAGGATGAGGTCTAAGACGTCTATGGCCACTGTCCTACCAAGTCTGGTCATGGTTCGACAGGGTTTCAAAATCAGGATTTATCATAATCAAGGTCCTAAAAACTGTGACATAACTATCTAGAAACGTCTCCCTATGATCTAGAAACACTCTCCTATGATCGAAATGTCAAAAAACAACTGTTTTATGCACTCAAAATCTCACCAATGTGTAGTCACAAACCACATCAAAATTGAGAATGGTTATAATTAAATTAAAGAGCACTAAATAAGTAACACAATGCAATTGTGAAAAACAAATTTGTATTACTATCAAAGCTCAAGAAAAATGGATTACAAGTAGCTTGAGAGTAGTCGCTCTCAATTGTATGCCTCAAAACCTCCAAAAACCTTTGATTATGATAAGTGATTTTTTAAAACTTACAAAATTAGGCTTTATACCTAGGGCTTCCTTTGTCCAGTGACCTGTCCAGGACCAACTTACAAGGCTTAGACTCAAAATCAATCATTACAACACAAATTTTACAAATGTTGGACTCAAAGATCACTTGGCTAAAAAATCAGAGTTCCTCTTTGTTTGCAAGTATTTTCTTTTTGGGAAATATAATGGAAGTAAAAAATTGGCATCTTTATGACAAGGTGGCCAACTAGGGGGGTGTATGTTAGCAGATTTCCATGATCGAACGTCTATAGCATAGCTATCTGGCACTAAGATAATGCCAATACACAAGAAAGCGACTCGGATGGAGCACGAAGACTCTTTGAGGGTGTCAACCTCAAGAAGTGAACATACAGAACAAAGCCATCTCTGGCACTAAGATAATGCCAATACACAAGAAAGCGACTCGGATGGAGCATGAAGACTCTTTGAGTGAGAAGTGAACATACAGAACGAAGCCATCTCTAGCACTAGCAAATATATCACTCTCTACTCAAGCAATTTGCTAATGTCTTGTCTCACTACTCTTGATCGTTATACTATTTTGGCACTCAAACAAAGTCCAAATGCAAAAAACTTTAGGAGGAGGTTTAAGACACCTAGGGGCACTAACATGCCAAGTTGGTCGCAATCCAACAAGGTACCAAAATAAAAATCCATCATGATCAAGGTCCTAAAAATTGCAACAGAACAATCCAGAAGGATCACCCTATGTTCTAGGAACACTTTCCTATGGTCAAAATGTTAAAAAATAACCGTTAATGCACTCAAAACAACCAATTTAGTAGCAATTTAGCTCACATATAGGTCTTTGCAAACCACAACAAAATTGACAATGGCTACGCTTAAATTAAAGAGCAGTAGACAAGGAACACAATGCAATTGTCAAAAACAAATTTAGATTACTAGAGCTAAAAAAAAAGGATAAAAATGCACGAGAGAGTAGCTGCTCTCAGTTGCACACTTCAAACTCTAAAACCTTTGATAGTAGATTATGTTCGAACTTATAAAATTGGGTTCTATACCTAGGGATTCTATTGGCTAGTGGTGCCGACATACAAGACTTAGACCCAAAATGAGACTTTACAACTCAGATTTTACACAGGTTAGCTCAAGGATCATTTGGCTAAAAACTAGAGTCTCTCATATTTACAAGGCTTTTTTGGGAAATAATAATGGACTTACAAAATTTTGTGGCTTCATGACAAGGTTGTTGGCTAGAAGGGTGGTCGTTTGGTCCATCTGTCAACATTTCCCTTTCCTAGACATTGCACGTTCTCTTGCAATTTGGTTGAGCGACACCTGAATCTTCAGTATTGTTGAATGTCCTCTTCTCTAGGGTCTTTGTGATGTTCTTGAACTTTTTTGCCAGTGCCACTATGTTTGCTTGGATTTCTAAATCCTTGAAAGGATTGTTCATTATTGTGCTCTAGTAGGGAATGTGACACATCGAAAGATCCTTTGTGAGTGGATTGAAGATGGTTGAATCCATCTCAAAGAATCCTATCATGAATGCCTCCTCAAAGCTTTGCATGTATTGGGAGGGCAAGAACATGACTCTAGCAAACATTCACATTTTTATGTTCTTGTTGGGGATCTCTATCTCTAAATTCCATGAAATGCCCTTGGTTCCCTCAAGGAACACTTGCCACAGATGCTTTGATGCCTCGCTGTCCTGAAATATTCTGATACAAGTCATGAACATTTTTTCTATCTTCACCAACATTTGACATGTGAGATTCGAGACATCACACATCTGTGTGATCACCGCCTATAAGGTATGTACCATATATGACTCTATGGGCGGAAAGTTGTTGTTGGCCTTTGATAGGATTGGGTAATTGAGCATTGACAGCCTTCTACTTTTCTAGGGGTAGTAGCTATCCTAGGACCACCTTTTTGGAATTGGAAAAAAGGTTGGGTCAATTTGAAGATGTGGCACATTTTTTGAACCATGTCTTGCGCTAGAGGGGTTGATTCTCTAGAATAGTGAGCACCTATTTAGCTGTCCAAAAACATCTTTGTAGTCCCCTCTCTTGTTTGGCTCAAGAGCTGGAAATAGATTTCTTTTCCACAAGATGGCCTCTTGCTTCATGAGAGGTAAGGGAATCATTTCATCCCAAAAATTCTATACAACTTTGTCTGGCTTGATCATCAATAAGGTCACTGATTCCAATACCTTGATCTCATACTACATGTATTCTCTATGAGAGGGGTTTGGAATTTCTGATATCCATCTCTAGAGCTCCTCTCTTGCATCAGGTGTCTCCTTTGTCTCTTCAAAATCATGTAGTTCTCCCTCAGTAGATGTACTTGGAAGATCTATTGGGGGTATGTCTACCATTGTGGGCATTGTCTTTGCTGATAGTGTTTGTTGGATAGGAGCATTTGCTTTGGCTTGGGAGGGCACTGATTGCTAGATCCTTCTGTTGTAGCTTCAAAGAATTCTTTTCAGCTTGGGTAGCTACTGGATTTGTGCTTGGATAGCCATATGACCAACCATCATGATATGTTTGTCAAACTTGGCTTGGGCTATCTCCACTTTGACTACATTTAGCTCCTTCGACAACACCACAGTTGGAGCTTATGATGTGGAAGCTGGAGCTGTGGTATCTTGGATTTCCAAGAGCTTTGAGAAGGTGTGCTTCACGATGTCATAAGAGTTGCTTAGCTTGGCATTTTGTTGCTAATCCTTCTCTAGCTCCTCTTCCAATCTTTGTTGTTCTAATTGCATCTGATTGTTTACCGCAACATGTTCTTGGAGCATAGTATAATAGCAAGCAACCTCTTTCTTTTCTATGGATAGCTATTATACTGGGCAGACCATGGTTACGTGCAGTGGGAGCTCTTCAAGATTGGCGACATGGTACGATTAGCCTCTATGGAAAGACAGGTACCAAGAAGCTTTATAATATGGACACAAGGAAACGATTAGAGGAGATTTATGAAGATGAGGATGAGTCTAGTGATGAAGACTCTTCCACGGTGACAGATGAGGACAGTGATAGCACTACCAGCAGTGATGAGGATGCTGATGTTGCATTTCTTTTGATGGACAAAGAAATACAGGAGTTTGGTTTAGTTGCATTTGCGAATGAGGTTGAAGATGAAAGTGAAGGGCCTTATGAAGTGATTGAAGGTCTGATGCAAACCAAGGTTGAGTTTCAAAGAAGCAGGAATTGATGACACAAATGATCAGTGGAGACCTCTCAGCTATGGAGAAGGATATATATTTGCATATGCTGGCTAGTTTTCCTGATTTGTTCATTACTTCATATGAAGAGATCAGAGGGTTCAAGGGTGAAGAGATGCATATAGAGCTGAAAGAAGGTGCTAAGCCAGTGCGGCAAAGGCTAAGAAGGATGGGTCAAGAGCAAATGGAAGCCTTGCGAGAAGAGGTGGACAAGTTGTTGAAGGCAAGGTTCATAGTCCCTGTGGAGACCACAGAATGGGTGAGTCCAGTAGTAGTCAGTCCAAAGAAGGATGGGAAGTGGAGAATTTGTGTAGATTTTAAACCCTTAAACGCAGCCACTAAGAAGAACCCATATCCTCTTCCATTCATCGATCAGATCTTGGATTCAGTGGCAGGTTATGAGAGGTACAGTGTGTGTGCTGGTTTTTCAGTCTATTTTCAATTGAAGATTGCTCTTAAAGACCGCACAAAGACCACTTTTATTACGCCATGGGGCTGCTATTGCTACACAGTATTGCCATTTGGGTTGTCAAATGGACCTTCCTTCTATCAAGAGAGAAAAAATTGGGTGTTGCAACCATTCATTGGTAGTTGTGTTAAAGCTTTTATGGATGACTTCTGTGTTTATAGCAGTAGGGCTGAACACCATGAGAAGCTGCAGATGGTATTGGCTCAATATGATGAATGTGGAGGACAACTAAATCCAAAGAAATTTCATTTAGCACAGCCAAGGGTGAAGTTATTGGGCCATATGGTGTCATAAAATGGCATTGAGGCTGATCCAGATAAGGTTAAGTCTATTATTCTTCTTCCATCACCTACGAGTACGAAGCAATTGGCAACCTTTATACACAAAGTGAAGTACATGGCAAGGTTTATTCCATTGTCTTCTCACATTATTTATCCATTACAACAAGTGGCAAAGCATGATCCATTGCAATGGGATGACAAGTGTGAAGAAGTGTTTCAAGAGGTGAAAGAGGTGTTAGGGGGTTTGTCAGCCATGCAGGCTCCTGATTGGGAGAAAGTTTTTTATGTAAATCCCTCAGTAGGGGATGATGCCATTGGAGCCATGCTATTGCAAAAGGGGAAGGGCAGCCATTATATGAGGCCAGTGTATTGTGCAAGCCGAGTGAAGTTGGTAGTGGAGAGAAAGTTATTGGAAGTAGAGCTAGTGATGGCCAATGTAATATTTGCGTGTCGACGATTTCGTCATTACTTGCTACCACGGCCTTTTGTTTTCTTGACGAGTTATGCCTTTTTGCCACAGTTAATTAATGGTACTAACATGTCAAATATGGTGAAGAAATGGGTAATTGAGCTGCAAGAGTTTGAGTTCTCTTTTCTAGTGGAAGATAGTACAAGGGCTACCCTAGCTGATTTGTTGACCTACAAGGAGAATCCCCTTATTGTTAAGGAAGAGGTGGTGAGAAAGGTAGTTGAAGAAGTGCCACAGATCAGCAATGCACATGTGTTGTTCTTTGATGGTTCATACAGAAAGAGCCATGATGCAGCTTCAGGGGGTATAACACTTTATGATCCAGAGGGGAAGCTAGTATGCAAGAGAGGGTTCAAATTGGATGCTCATAGTAACAATGAGGCTGAATATGCTACTCTGGAAGCCAGATTACACATTTTTTTGAAGCATGGGATTCGAAGGTTGAGCATAAAAGGTGATGCCTTGTTAGTGGTGAAGCAAGTGCTAGGTGTGTGGAAGAGCAAGAACACCTCATTGAAGCAAAAGTGCTTCAGAATTAAAGGCCTGCTAAAAAAGTTCGAAGCATGGATCATCAGACACATTGAACGTGCTCTAAATGGAGAGGCACATGAAGTAGCTCAAGGTATGATTGGGGAGCTATTTGTGTTGAGGACCACCTTACCTCTTTATCATGGCCGGGAAAGTTTGGCTCAAGAAGAGGAGTTTTTGCTAACAGGAATCATTCCAAAGGAGATTCAGAAGTCTAAGAAGTATGGCTTTGTGCGTAGAGCATACATGTACAAATTGATTGGTGATGTCTTATACATGAAAGGGGCTGATCTCGTGTTGAGACGTGTACCTTGGAGGGAGGAGCTTTACAAAGTGTTGGAAGAGAATCATGAAGGCGCATGTGGCGGCCATTTTGCTCTAAAGATCACCTTGCATAAGATCTTGCAAGAGGGCTATGTATGGCCCAGTTTGCACAAGGATGTTCACCATTGGTGTAGGTCTTGCAATAGGTGTCAAGCATTTGGGAAGAGAGTGTTGAAGCCAGAGCTACGAAAAACCATTATGGAGTTTGATGTGTTTGAAAAGTGGGGGATTGATTCAATAGGCCCGTTACCTATCACAAGCAGGGGCAAAAGCTATATCTTGACGACAGTGGACTATCTCTCTAGATGGGCAGAGGCTATAGCAGTAAAACAGATCACTGCAAAGGATGTGGAAAAATTTGTGTATGATGAAATATGTTGCAAGTTTGGGGTGCCATTAGAGCTACTTTCAGATAAGGGGCCAGGATTTAGAGCTAAACTGCTAGACTTCTTATGCACAAAGATGAAGATTAGGCACCAGCATACCACTCCTTATTACCCGCAGTGTAATGGCTTAAATGAAAGATTCAATGGTGAGTTGGTACAAATTCTTTCTAAAGTGACAGAGCACCAAGGAAAGAATTGGGATTTGGAATTGCCTAGTGCATTATGGGCTTACCGTACTTCGGTGAAGACAGGTACAGGGTTTACTCCATTTCATTTGGTATATGGAAAGGAAGCACTATTGCCTGTGGAGGTAGAGTTGCCTGCGGTCAAGATGTTAGAGAAGTTGCTTGGGCCGCCAAGTGATGCATTCAAAGAGAGGCTCTTGCAGTTACAAGAGGTTCAATTGGATAGGATGAGCGCATTGGAGCATCGTGGACAGATGCAGGATAAGGCTTTGGCAAAGATAAATGAAAAGGTCAAAAGTAAGGGTATCAAGAAACATGACTTGGTTTTGCGCTACAACAGTAAGCTGGACAACACCTTGCAAAAGAAGTTTCAAATTAAGTGGGAAGGCCCTTTCAAGGTAGTGGAGTGTTTCCCGAATGGTACATATCAGTTGGCTAACCTGGATGGGTTTCTACATAAGTCAAGGGTAAATGGATTGCGTCTTAAATTGTATCATGCCAGGTTGATGATGGTCGAGCAAGATGAGCTGTATGTGGATCAAGGAGTGTTGGTGAGGGATGAGGGGACCTGTGATGCGGCGAGTCTCATATCTCTTTTTGCTGCTGCGGATCATGAATGATCTAGCAGGCTAGGGGATGGGCAAATTATGTCAGGAGTTTTTTGGAGCAAGGGATTTCGCATATGTACATACACATGCATGGTGCATCGAATAAAGGATTGCCCATTTTCCTTAGCCAGGTGGTTACGTGGGGCCCACATGTGTACAGGTAGGACACCATGTACATAGTGCATCTATTTTCACTATTACCAGTTCTAGTGTGTTTTTTCTACAATAATGAGGAGTTGTTAGCGCGTAAAAATTCTCGAGGAAGCTATCCGCGGGCCGACGACATGAGGTAAGCAGGTGCGTCAGATGGCATCTAGTGGCGTCAGGAGGGCGAACGAGGTCAATATTTGCACGCGGATGAGGACGGACACAACGTGGGTGTTTTCTTGTGAGAGTTATGCAGAAAGATCATCATTAGGACCACTTTTTGGGGCCACTTCACAAGGTTGCGAGACACATTATTGAAAAGAAATGAGTGCCAGGTGTGCGGATGATGCAAAAAGGTGACAACTATGCACTGCGAGGTCAGTTTTTGGCCTGTTCGGGGTCCGTTTGAGGTCATCTAAAAGGCCAAGGGTGCCCAACTAAAAAAGCTAAGTGTGGGAACTGAAAAAACAGAGAGAAGACCAGAAAAAACGTGGAGAAGAGAGGAGGAACAGCCGCAACTGTGTTTTTGGGGTTTTTGGAGCCTGTTTTGGCCGTAAACTGCTCATCTGAGCTCGGATTTGAGCACTTTGACATTGTAGACTGGGGTTTTGGGCCGTTCGAGAAGCGATGGCGCTGTCCATTTTGCCAAATTCTTCCCGATTTTTTTGTTGTTTTGGCTGTGTAAGTTTCTCCTATGAGCTAAGTTTCTGCTCCAGTTTGTGATTGTATCTGGCTTATTTTACCCATACTGTGTGAGCTATTTGCCCCATTGGTGTTGGCCCAAGCTCATTTGTATATAAACATCAGAAGTTCCTCTTTTGAGCTGAGTTTTTGTGTGTGTGTGTGTGTGTGTGTCTGTGTGGAGCGGGAAAGTGGATAGTCTCTCTCCTCTCGCTCCATCGGTGTGTTCCCTGTCTCGGCCAGGTGTGTTGTGTAAGCTGAGTGGTGCCCCATAGTGTGTGTTTGTATCTTTCCAAGAGTGTGTGTCGGGTCGTTATAGAGGCGTTCTGTGTCTTTCCATCCCGCTCACAACGTGTTCTAGATGCTCATCCAGGTTGAACTCTCATGTGAGCCTATCAACCTCCTTGATGAAAATTTTGGAACGCGGTGATAATGGTCCTTGTTATGATGTGATCCTTTGTTGTGAGGTACCAGCCTCCGATCTTTCTTTCTTGGTAGCTCGTTTTCTTCATCTTGCTCTCTCTCTTTGGGTGGAGTGTGGTTAGCCTTTTCTTGTCCTCCTGATCATCTTGTTTCTTGTCAGAATCATTTTTTTCTGAAGGAATCATCTCTTGATCCATGTCTTTCTTTGGAGACTCCTCTTTCTCTTTGTCAACTGGCGACAGGGTTGAGAACTTTGGAGAAAACCACTGCTTGGTGTAAGTCTATAGTACATCATCCACTGTATTAATACTCTTGGTGTTGTCTTGTGTTGTATCGAGACTCTTTGGAGAGGTCTCTGGTGACTCTATATCATCCATCTTTTGCTTTTTAAACTCTTCATCCCTTTGCTCTACCTTCCTCTTGAGAACTTGTGGATAGGACGGCACATAGGGATGACAAGCTGTGTTTCTTCGGTTTCTTTTTGTCTCTTGTATTGCTGATCTTTTCAAGCCGTTCATCTTTTCTCTGGTCAAGTGGTTTGTTCAAATATTCCTCCTCCTCATCTTATGCTTCCAAACCCTCTCCATCTACTTTCTTTTTCTCCTTAGCTCTCTTCTTTCGTCGTTCTTCCCTCAAACTTTGAGCTACCTCCATGATCTTTGCATCTATGTAAATGGAACATGTTCTGTCATCCTGTGCTTGACTCGCACTAGAGGAATAGTGATGTCTTCCTCTTCCTCTTACTCTTCCTCAACCAAGGATTGGAATCTATAGGGTGTATCTCTGTTTTTTGATTTATTTCACTACTCAGTTGAATGTTTGATTCCGTGACTTAACTATTGGCTACCTTGGTCTTTGAGCTCTGCCCTCTTGTTTGTCTCTTGCCATGTGTAGAATCTAGATGAGAAACTTCCTACAGCCTAGACCGCATGTTTAGATTTTTTTGAGATTCCGTTGGCGGTAGTTGGTCAATCATTCCTAGGACTTTGTATGATATCCTTGTCAACACTGACCCCGCATCCATATATGTTATGTTTTTGTTGCTTCTCTTGAGGTTGGCTTTGACAAGGTTTTCCAATATATAGTTTCCCAAGTCACATCGGACCACTCTCTGTTCTGCAAACCCCATAGCCATGAAACCTTGTAATGGAATATGGCTAGTAACATTGATTGTAGTGTAATTAAAGTAACAATAGTGAGAATTTCTTTAAGATAATTCTTATAGAGCATTAGGAGAGTACTTGATTAAAGGTAGAAAAGTGAACATTATTCCTAGTTACCTTGGCATGAATAATACTTGCAAAAGAGAGAGAATTAGAGAAAATGACGATGGTTGAGGACCGGATTTACTTGGAGCCGGTCCCCCTCCAAAACGCTTTTGTATTATAGATTCTTCGTTGAAGAGAGACTTGGTACGATACATACATTTGTGTTCCTTGAGACCTTGTTGATGCCATGAAGATGGTAAAGCTTTATGCACCAATATTATGCCCGTAACTAACTGGCAAAAGTGTTAACTTGTTCCTGGCCTCAATCCCAAGACCTCAAACACCTTCAAAGGTAGAGAGAGCTAGCATGGAGTGAGGGAAGATAATAGAAAGGAGAAGTAGCATACGAGAAAGAAGTAGATTACTCTTGGAGCTTATCTTAGCATAGTTATACATATGGTAGAGAAGATGAGCATGCAATTGAAGCTTGACTCTTGGTTGGATTTGAATTCCATAGCCAAGAGGGGTTGGTGTAGGCTCTCTACTTCTCAAGCTTGGAGAATGAGATAGTGTGTGTGCATTGCCTTGGTCGAACCCTGTCTCTCCAAGCACTAGCTTGCACCCCATTGGCTCATACCAAGTCTGGCCAATCACAAGCTATGGTCAAATCAAGCAATAGAGGTAGCATTTCGGCAAGTGTCTCTCTTTTCCCCTTTGAGAGAGAGAGAGAGTTTGATTAATAAATTAAATGCTTCTAACCTCTCATTGGATCTGCCTAAAGGCCATCCAATAGGCTTTAGGCACATGAAGGGGGCAACCTAGCTAGGGGTTTGACATGTACCCTTTATGCCTCTTGTGGAGAGGGCTGGGTCTTGAGTGTGTGTGTGTGTGTGTGTGTGTGTGTTCTCTCTCATCCCCTACTCTTAGGGATCCCCCCCATCTATGTCGGAGTCATGATTGACTTTGAACACCACAAGCACCTTAGTCATCTCAAGCACCTCAAGCACAAGCCTAGCTTGCCTAAGGTTTAAAGTACCTAAAGGTCCTATAGGTTTGGCTCTGTATACCTTGGAGGCTTTTGCACCTTCAAAAGTTGTGAAATTAGCCACAATGGCAGCTCCGTCTCTAAGTAAACAAGGTCCTTGTAGGTGAACTTGTGTCCTTGTTACCTGATGAAAGCCTTGTTGTTATCTATTTACTTTGTCTTTAGCAACAGGTTGTGGTCTCCTGGAGCAAGGTGGAGGACTTGGTTGATTAGGTCACTTGTGACTCTCACCTTCAATGTAGCTCCTTATTTGTTTGTTGATGTAGCCTCGTCGTTGTACTGGATGGAATTCATTAGCTCATGTGCTCTCTAGAAATATGTTCTCCATGGAGGTAGTTTAAAAAATGTTTCCATCTGTAGACACCTTGATCCCTCGATGACCTCCCTTTGTTGACGTAAGGTCCACAACTCTTTTGCAATGATTGTGGTCTTGACTTTAGTGCCATCACTCGCTTGAAATTTCTTGATAAATACTTCGACTGGTATTTTGGCGAGCTCTTCTTTTGAGATGTGAACCTTTTCATTCGAGAAGATCTCTACAACTTCATAGGGAGCAACTTCCCACTCCTTCATGTTTCTACTGCGAGGCATTCTATTCAATATGGTGAAGTATGGGTGTCCGATGTGGATGTAGTAGGCTAAACTATAGCGGAGTTCTCTAGGTTGCAAAAGGCTCTCTAGCTCCCTCACTCTAAACTGATTGAATGCAATGAGGTCTAATTTTCCCATCTTAACGATATGTTCCTAACTCGAATGCAATGTGCATACTTACCTTGCTTGCTCACATTTCTCATGTCATACCCCCCGCGGCTAAGACGGCTCATCATTTGAAAACCTAATCATTATTTGCTCTTGATTTTGTAATTCTGGCTCGTTGTAAGTTGGCCCAAATTTTGACGTGTGCCAAATCCTTCCATTTTTGACATGCTCAAAGCTCTTGCTTTGAAGATCTGCCGTTTGCTTTCGGAACTTGAATCCAAATTTCTTGGCTCTGTTTATTAATTTTTTATCATTACTAGGTTAAAATACAAAGAAAGGTACTAAAAATTATTATTACTTGGACAAAACTTTTGCCAAAATATTCCTCACACTCATATGTAAATACTCTCACTCTAGGCATCTCACCCATTGAAAATTGTCAATATGGCTCACTATTATGTCTGATAAGAGTAAAATTTTACTAAAAGGCAATAAAAAATAAAAAAATTAAGCGATAAAACACATTTTATACATTGTACACATAATATCTCATCATCTTGCAGCTTAAGATCTTGCACTATGCTGCTCTAGCTATTGTTACCACTACAAGAGGTCACTTGAATTTTGAGGCCACATTACCGACATCACTGGCGAGCGTCGGTATATGTTTGTGTATTTATGGAGGGAGCTAAAGTTTTTTTTAAATTTTCATTTTCAAATTTCTGATGTCTCTTCTGGCAGGTCTTCCGACGGCAGCGTGAATGCGCATTTCGACGCCCCTTCCGATGACTGTTCCGATGCCTGTACCGATAGATGTACCGTCGGTGCCTGCGCAAATTGAAACCGTAGGCTTTCTCTGCGCATTTCTCCTAATTCTTGCGCCACATCTCAAGCTCTCCTCTTCACCCTCTCTCACAAATCGTGATACACGCCGTCGAAGGTGCTAATCTTGCTTGTGGGTTAGCGTATAACACCAAGGTAAGATTGTTTTCATGTTTTCTTGTAGATTTAGGGTTTAGGGTTTAACTTTGTGTTTGTGTGTGCGTTTTTGCAGGTTCCAGGAGTTTTACAACAACTTTCATTGCTCAAATAGGACTAATGTGAGTGCTCAAACCTTTAAATGCATATTAAGTTTATTTAAATTACTTTGTATATTAAGAAAAGAAAATTTCATGCTTTAAACTTTGAATGCTTTAAAAGAAATAGGATTTGTTATGTGAAATTTCATTTTAAATTATGGAAAAAATTTGTTTAAGTTTATGAAAAAATCTTGTTTTGAAGAAAAATTCTATTGAATTATGTCGTTTTTCAAATTATGTAGTTGATGGGGTTTATGTTTTAGGTTAAGTTTAAGTTATAAGTAGTGTTATATTAGGTTAGGTTACATTAAGTTAAGCTACGTTGTTATGTTAGGTTATACGTTATGTTAAGTTAGGTTATCTTATACGTTAGGTTAGATTAAGTTAAGCTACGTTTGGTTAAGTTATATTATGTTAGGTTAGGTTAAGCTACGTTAAGTTATCTTATATGTTAGGTTAGGTTAAGTTAATCTACGTTAGGTTTAGTTACATTAGGTTATGTTACGTTAGGTTAGGTAAAGCTACATTATGTTAAGTTAGGTTAAGCTATGTTCGACAATACGACAAGCTATAGAGCTTACCCACAATGTATATTAAAAACAACACAATGGCAATCCGTTCGTCAATACGGCAAGCCATAAATCTTACCCACAACATATATGCATTGTGGGCAAGCTTTATGGATTTATGTATTGGCAACGGCTCGCCATTGTGTTGTTTATATGTCCACGAGCGGATTTCAAGTCCTAAAATAGCACCATGGCAAGCCGTTTGGCAATACGGCAAGCCATAGATCTTGCTTACAATGCATATGCATTGTGGGAAAGCTTTATGGCTTGCCGTACTGCCAAACGGCTCACCATGGTGTTGTCTATATGTTTGCGAGCGATTTTCAAGCGCTAAAATTACCTCGTGTCCCTCAAAACAACACAATGGCAATCCATTCGGCAATATGGCAAGCCATAAAGCTTGCCCACAAGGCGTATGCATTGTGGGCAAGCTCTATGGCTTGTCATATTGCCAACAGCTCGCCATTCTGTTGTCTATATATCTGCGAGCGGTTTTCAGGTCATAAAATCGCTTCGCAACTCTAAAAACAACACAAGGTGAGCCGTCTGCCAAATTGGCAAGCCATAGAGCTTGCCCACATCGCATATGCATTGTGGGAAAGCTGTATGGCTTGTCGTTTTGCTAAACGTCTCACCATTGTGTTGTTTTTATGTTAGGTTATGTTAGGTTAGGTTTAGGTTATATGTTAGGTGAGATTGTAGGTTAGGTTAGAGCTATCGACGGCATAATAGTCGAGAAAATACAAATGGACTTCAAATATGACTCGTGTACTTCTAAAAACGCAATCGGACTTCGAAGATGACTCGTATACTTCTAAAAACGCAAACGAACTTCGGTTAGGTTAGGTTATAGGTTAGTTAGATGTTATAAGATATGTTACATTAAGTTAGGTTAGGTATAGATTTTATGCTAGGTTAGATTATAGGTTAGGCATAACGATTATAGGTTAGGTTAGAGCTAACGTCAAATTAATAGTAGTAAAAACGCAATCGGACTTCGAAGATGACTCTTTTACTTTTAAAAACGCAAATGGACTTTGGTTAAGTTAGGTTATATGTTAGGTAGATGTTATAAGTTAAGTTATATACATTAAGTTAAGTCAGGTATAGGTTTTACGCTAGGTTAGATTATAGGTTACACATCGCAATCGGACTTCGAAGATGACTCGTGTACTTCTAAAAATGCAAACGGACTTCGATTAGGTTAGGTTATAAGTTAAGTTACATCAAGTTAGGTTAGGGTTATGTTATAGGTTAGGTTAGATTAGAACTAGCGTCAAATTAATAGTAGAAAAAACGCAATCGGACTTCAAAAGTGCACACAAACTGAAAGAACCTTAATATATAGTCATTGATCAATAAAGTGAGATTATTATCCTGTGGTCCTAATCTCCGTGCACCTCTATACTGAGGTGTGCAGGGATCGGGCATGGCTAGAGAATGTGAGGTTGTTAGAGCTAGCAGAAAATAGTTGAAAAAATGCAATCGGATTTCAAAAGTGCACACAGACTTCAAGAACTTTAATATATAGTCATTGACCAATAAAGACAAGATTGTTACCCTGTGGTCCTAATCTCCGTGCAGCTCTAGACCGAGGTGTGCGGGGATCGGGCCTCGCTAGAGAATGTGAGGTTGTTAAATCTTGTAGTTATAACAACTAGAGTGTTTTAATTATTTGTTGCATCATTGGTAGATAAGGTATGGACGATTGGATGGCGTGTCCCTGTTCTCATTGCAAGCATCAGATCTTTCGAAAACAAAAAAATATGCGACCAACACATACACAATCATGGTCTCTTTCCGATAGAGCAAGTACAAGACCTGCGTTATCGATCTCATGGTCTAGATATTGAAGGTCAAAGTTCGCAGGTAGATATTGCTCCAACTTCATTTTAGAGAAGACGATTTCAAATGCGCAGCCATCGACTGAGTCCTCCCAACCAATACCTGAAGCGGCATTTCAAGAAGTAGAGATGGAGCAGATGTTGGACATGTTCTTTGACATGGATTCCAACATAGAAGGCGACAACATTGAACGCAGTACTGTGGACCAACCTCAGTCATCCCCTTCATATCGACGGCATGATAGCAACAATGAAGAGGACAAGATGATGCAAAATCTTGCACGCATGCCACTCTACACTGGTGCAAAAATCTTAGTTCTCCCTACTGCATTGGCAATGCTTAATTTGTAGTCTGTCTACGGTTGGTATGGCTCCTCAGTCACATATCTTTTCAGGTAAACATATTTATCCTAAGCATGGTAAAGTGCAAATTACAGTTCATATAAAGTGATCAAAGGGCTGACTTGTTCATGTAACGTCAGGTTGTTGAATGAGTAAATCTTGCCAGAATGGAATCACATGTCCCCTACCCATCCAGCCGCTAAAAAGCTTCTTACTACTTTGGGCTTGGATTATCAAAAAATACATGCATGTCCTAATGATTGTATACTTTTTTGCAATGAGCATGCAAACCTGGAATAGTGTCCCAATTGTGGATCAAACAGGTACATGGAGGACACACAAGGAAAATTTATTCCATCAAAGGTCCTTCGACACTTTCCTATCATTCCAAGAATAAAGAGCATGTTCAAGTGCAAGTCCATAGCCGCTTGATGACATGGCACTCAAATACTAGATCGACAGATGATGTTATGCGGGTACCTGCTAACTCTCGTGTATGGAAGCACATAGAGGAAAGTTGGCCTACATTTAAGAACGAGCCTCGATGTATCCGCTTTGATCTGGCAATGGATGGAGTAGACCCATTCGGATTACGGAGTTCGTCATGGAGCACGTGGCCTATTTGTCTAGTTAATTATAATCTTCCACCATGGATCGCTATCAAGAAGGGCCATTTGTTGTTGTCATTGATCGTCCCAAGAAAGTACAAAGCAAAGAACATGGACGTCTATCTAGAACCACTTATAGAAGAGCTCCAAATCTTGTGTGGACAGGAATCGATGTGGTTGATATGTTCCAACCAATCGGATGAGGGAATGTACATGTGCAAGGCATTCTCATGTGGACCATGCACGATTGGCCAGGGTTCTTGGCCAGGGTTCGGCGAGTGCTCAGGTAAGTGCCTTTAAAACCCTCACATGCATGTGATTCATGGCTATGTCAACGATTTTAAATATTAATATGTGATGTTTCAGGCTTGAGTTACTCAGGCAATAATGCATGTCTGAAATGTGGTCCTCGAACTGGCTTCCGCCTCTTTGAGCATTTGAGCAAAACAGTTTACAAGGAGCATGGTAGATTTTTTCCTGAAGAACATGAGATACGTGGCCCAAACATATGCAAACATGATATGCATCCACTGAAAGAGAGCGATTGGAAAAACATGTGGCTGGAGAGGGGAGATTGTATGCCACCTCGAATGAAAATACTTTCTATTTTCCATGATCTCCCGTACTGGAGTGACCTGCTGATTAATCATTTGCTCGACCCAATGCACATCTTCAAGAATGTGGGGGAGATCATGTGGAAGACCATCACTAGAAAAAGGTAGATCAAGGCCCAAAGAGATGACGTGCAGGCTGTGGGTCGAATGCCAGAGATGTGGCCTCGACTTAAACCCAATGGAAAGTGGTCTATACCAAAAGGTCCATGGGTTCTGAGTCCCACAGAAGAGCAACAAGTGAAGAAGACTATATCTTCATTCAAGACTCCCACAGGGTGCATGCGATGTTTGAAAATGGCTTTTACGAGAGATGACAATCTCAGTGGTCTTAAGTCCCACGATTGGTACAAATTTTTATAGTTCATCTTACCAATTTCCATAAAGGGTTTGTTAACCCTCACGGCACACGGACACCCATCACCTACGATGGACGCGTATTATGTATTCGATAGAGTTAGGTACCGGGCTTGTCGGACCAATAGGGAAAGGTAGAGTGATCGTCGATGAGAGGCGCACTTTAACTTGGACATTCAAGGGATTAGTTGGTTAAGCATGGGCGCCCAAGTGTGAATGGGGTGAGCTCCTATAAAAGCCAACTAAACCTAATTTTTACTCATTCTCTCATTTGTGCAATTGAAGAGTGCTCTTGCTCCATCTCCATCTTCTTCTTCTTCACCTCCTTGTGTGTGTGTGTGTGAGAGAGAGAGAGAGGGAGAGTGTGTGTGCGATCGAGCATTACGAAGGCACGACGGCGGCGAAGCGGTTGAGCGCGGCACGACTGCAGCTTCTTCTTCATCGCGGCGAGGAATCCACCACGAAGGCGAGCGTAGAGCGGTGAGTGACACACCCTTTGTTTTCTTGAGCTTGCTAGTTTAGGCTTGTTGTGTGCTTGGAGCCGTTTGTGGCTCGCATACGGTGTATTGGCAAGTCCCTTGCTTCGACAGTGCGGCAAGGAGCGCACATTTTTGGCGCCGCTGCCGGGGATATGCCCTACACTAAGCTCGGTTAGCACTTTACGCTTCCTTGTGGTGCAATTTGTATCATAGGAAAGGCAGGGAAGGAGTGTGTGGAAGATTTCTGTTTTTTGCGTTTTTTGCAATTGCTGTCAAGTTTCAATTTTTGCTATTGTCTGCGTTTTTCAATTTCTGCAATTTCTGCGTTTTCAATTTCTGCAATTTTCTGCATTTCTGTCAATTTGCTGCAATTTCTGCGTTTTTTCTGCAGTTTCTGCAATTTCTGCGTTTTTTTCAATTTCTGCGTTTTTCTGCATCAACAAGAAAAAAAATAAAATTTTTTTTATCGAGATCGGGATCATTTTCCCCAAGCCCAAGCCCAAGCCCAAGCCCAGGCCTCAGTCCTCAGTCTTATGATATATACTAGACTCACTCTTATATATATACCCTACTCCCTCAAGAGAGAATGAGAGCATGTGGGACAAGTCCTCCACTCTCCTCCTTTCTCTTCCCACTTGCACCCTTAGACTTTCTAGTTTGGGCCTAGTTCCCTACTGGAAATTGACAGTTTTAGGGATTCCGAGGGCATAGAGTGACCAAACGGAGAGCTGTAAAGCACGGCACGACCCTCTGACCGATACGCTCATTTCGAGCTATCACACGGCCCATTCCACGACACGCTCTAAAAAATCTAGCAAAAAAACAAACAAAAAACACGCTAAAAACTAGTCACAAGGCCTCCTAGAGCAGCTTTTTGACACCTTAGGGTATCAAAAGCACATGCACTTACGCTCTGGGCGGGTGCTAGAACACGAGCATATTGAGGGTGCCTCTGTTCATACGGACACCCATTACCCATCCACGATAAGCTCTAGACCCTCAGCGGGGACACAAGGTAGCACCACCCAAGACCCTAAAATAGCCGCTAGTGATTCCTCCTCCGACTCAGAAATCATGGAAGCATACCCTACCCAAAACAGTGAGAGAGAAGGCCATGCACCTCCCGAAGCTCCACAGCCTAGTACTAGTATGTTTAGTCGTTTCATGGAACACGGACACCCATCACCTACGATGGACGCGTATTATGTATTCGATAGAGTCAGGTACCGGGCTTGTCGGACCAATAGGGAAAGGTAGAGTGATCGTCGATGAGAGGCGCACTTTAACTTGGACATTCAAGGGATTAGTTGGTTAAGCATGGGCGCCCAAGTGTGAATGGGGTGAGCTCCTATAAAAGCCAACTAAACCTAATTTTTACTCATTCTCTCATTTGTGCAATTGAAGAGTGCTCTTGCTCCATCTCCATCTTCTTCTTCTTCACCTCCTTGTGTGTGTGTGTGTGAGAGAGAGAGAGAGGGAGAGTGTGTGTGCGATCGAGCATTACGAAGGCACGACGGCGGCGAAGCGGTTGAGCGCGGCACGACTGCAGCTTCTTCTTCATCGCGGCGAGGAATCCACCACGAAGGCGAGCGTAGAGCGGTGAGTGACACACCCTTTGTTTTCTTGAGCTTGCTAGTTTAGGCTTGTTGTGTGCTTGGAGCCGTTTGTGGCTCGCATACGGTGTATTGGCAAGTCCCTTGCTTCGACAGTGCGGCAAGGAGCGCACAGGGTTGTTTGAAAGATGACATTAGAAGAACAATCTACAAAATTAGTGAATTGGTACGCTGGATCAGTTCAAAAGAGATAAGAGAAGACAACATCGATGCAGTATGCTTAAATGCTATTGAAGCAGTGTGCATGGTGGAGAAGTACTTTCCAAAAAACATTCTTACCATCCAAATGCATGTACTTGTGCATGTGGTCGATGAAGTTGCAGTTGCTGGGGTGGTCCATAGCAAGTGGATGTTCTTCTTGGAGAGATTTATGAAGACTTTAAAGGGGTTTGTTAGTCAAAGGGCTTGCCCCGAGGGTAGCATGTCTGAAGGATGGCTTCAACAAGAGTCTCTTGTCCTCATCAATGAATTTTTGGTCTCAATTGATCCAGAGATGCCCCGAATGTGAACTACTGAGGTCAACGTCAAGGTGACAGGGGATGGGCCGCAGGGACAAGGCATTGTTAGGAATATAGACATCGTTATGAGATTTTGCCTTCTCAACTGAGACATCATGCAAAATTGGCTAGAGAGGTACAAAGCGGAAAAGCAACAACATTTCACAGATCGCCTTCAATTCAAGCACAACCATGCAACTAGACACCTTCCTTTTCCAGACAATCTTCAGAAATTGCCTGACTTTCCAACTGGGCGGTGGTTAGATGCGACTCTCTCAGAGGCAAAGAGGAGTGGAGTGTTGATTATTGAAGAGGAAGAGGAGATGTCAAGGGGTTGCGATTGGCATGTACATTTCACAACTTCCTTTTTGAGCTCTACATGAAAATTAGTTTTCTTTAATAACTTTTAGTCTATTTCAATTTTGTGGATGCAGTATCACAAATATGGAGCTTTGTGGTCACATGGGAAGCTCTTCAGAGTGCAACAGATCGACGAACAAAGGGTCACTTTTGACAGTGGTGTTAGGGCAAGCTTCATCCAAGAAAGTAGGAGTAGTGCTAGGGATGAGAATACAGAGACTGGCCAGCTTGAATACTTTGGCTACATCCAAGACATCTTGAAGATTAGCTTTAGAAAGTTTGATATGTTTATCTTTGATGTCAAGCGGTTCAAAGTTATTACCAGTGGCCCTAATGCAGCTGTGCGCAAAGACAAGAGTGGATTGATTCAAGTGAACTCTAGGAAGGTGTGGACAGATGTGCGGGATACGTCTGTACTTCCGTACCATTGTGAACAAGTTGTGTTCATACACGATCCACTATGGACAGAAAATGATGAGAATGATCTGTCTAAACCCTGCTGGCTCTATGTCGTTCAAGTTGCTCCACGTAGCAAGCAAGTGTGTGAAGGATTGGATGTTGAGCTCGAAGAGGTGATTTGTGAACAAAGCACATAACCGACTCCAACTTTAAGTTTAGATTTTGAGGTGGATGTCAGCATTGAGCAATTGTCTGAACCTAGAGATGAGGTGTCAAATAGTGAAATTGATGCGGAGAGCGACGAGGAAATAGAGTTCGATGACGAAGATGTAGAAGTACAGATTCAGATAGACATCTTTGGTGCATCATATCTCATAGAGGATGAGACAATGACTTTTGCTAGGAAAACTTTTGCATGGCTCTTTTTATTAGTCTACAATACACTTTAGATTTTGGTCATTTATGTAGCAGTTTCATTGATTTGTTTCATTTGTGTAGCAGTTTCGTTGATTTATTTCATTTGTGTAACAGTTTCGTTGATTTGTTGTTTGTAGTGATTAAGCATTTCTTACGTAAACTAACGTATTTTGTGGGTGTTGTTTGTGTATGATTAGCCATGGCTGATGACGATGAGCCCTACTCTCCTAGTTTTAGTTTTCCAGTCACTCCGGTTGGCATGTCATCCGAGCAGATGGGCTCGTTTTTGTCTCAGTTCACACCTGAGCAGATCGCGATGGAACAGCACCTTTGGGGTGCAGGTACCTCTAGACCTACTACGACTGACCCTACGCCCGGGACTAGTGTTGTCCCTACACAGAGAGGCCCCACACCTCAGTCTAGTGTGCCCCCTATGTCTAGGACTCGTGTGCCCTCTACACTGACGGGTGGTTCATCCTTGAGATGACATCGCCGTCATTTTGGACGCGGTGGTTGTTGTGGTAGGGGTTCTACCGATGCGTCCACACCACCGAGAGAGCGCCCACCACTCTCTTCAGTAGATAGTTCACCGATGGACACACCACATACACCTTGGGAATCACACGAGCATGATTCTAGCAGGGTTACATGAGTAGGAATGGGGTTGTTGTGGCAGATAGGGTGGGAAAGAAAATGTGATAGAGGATTCGACAGCTCTGTACGATTCAGTTTGGTCATACTGTGATGGAGATTTGGGAAAATCTCGATCTTGAGAGAAAGAATTACATTGTCGACGCCATTCAGAGAGAGTAAAGGGCGACATAGGGGTATGATCAGGTCTCGAACGCCTGGATTTTGAGTGTGGCGAGGTCCACAATGTCACATCGTCGGTCAGAGGCCAGAAACAGGTTCATGGACGGTGATTCCAAGCCGGCATGGTTGGACGTAGAGGAGTGGATTAGGATTGCACGAGAGACACAAGACAATCCCAATAGATTTCAACAGCAAAGAGATGCAGCCAGAGCATGTTTGGATTCTGCTGGACTGTCACATCTTGGGAGTGGAGGTTATGATATACTTCGACATGAGTTTGTAAGTATTATACGCATGATTTAAATTATGATAGTATATATGTTATTTGAAGATTTATATAATGATTAAACCATAATTTTGCAGGAAGTTTCCGTGAAGCGCCTTCCGACACGCCAAGAGGAGAAGTATGGGTACAAGCATGAACTTGTGGCCCTTTTGACCCAAGCTACAAGAGGAGGGAGAGGACGTCAATTGGGAGGCATTACCATGAGGGATTCTCATTCAATGACCTCTTGCATATGTACAGTTTTTTAGTACTTATGTTGTTGGTTTATGGTTATGTTTATGGTATGGTTAAGGCTTGACAATCAACTTATGTTTATGGTTATGGTTATGGTTATGGTTTTGGTTATATTTATGGTTATGGTTATGGTTTTGGTTCAAGTGATGGTTATGGTTTTGCTACGATGGTATAGCAATCGTGCTATGGTTATGGTTTTGGTTCAAGTGATGCTTATGGTTTTGCTATGATGGTATAGCAATCGTGCTATGGTTATGGTTATGGTTGTGCAAGGTCATGGTTATGGTTACGGTTATGGTATAACAACAAGTTATGGTAATAATGGTAATGGTTATGGTATGGCACACTGGTTATGTTTATGGTTTTACAGTTTTCGACTCATGTTTTAATCATGTTAACAAGTTATGTTATTCTGACAATTTTGCTAATTGCCATACACTCGCTCTTTAGCGTCAGCTTGTAGGTGGAGTGTGGTTGCTTCTGCACTCTTCCTTTGGGCAGAGAGGGCTGTTTTCTTTTGCTGCAGTACATGCAGCATTAGCTCCCAACCCTCTCTGCCCAAATTATTTTTGCAGGTTTTGGTCGTCGGTATAGGTTACGGTATCACCGTCGGTAGGGTCGACGAAATAGGCGTCGGAATTCAATTCATTAATACAGGTGCTTGTTCCATTGATTATTCCAATGCCTATTAATAGGCCTACTCCGACGCCTGCTACACCGATAGACATACCGATGCTACGATATCGATGTCTCTACCGAGGCTTATTTCAACGCTTTTTAGTTTAAAAATTAGCGCTATTTCGTCGGTACCTGCGCGACTTCTACGTGACCTCTTGTAGTGTACTCCCCCCTTCCTATTTTTGACTCATTCTGGATGAAGGTTTATGCAATGTGCATGTATGTGAACAACGTGTCTATGCAAGGCCGTGGAATGTGGTCTTATGATTCTTATGGAAGAGATGCATTGGGTAGCAATATGTTGTGAAAGATGTGGGAACTAAACGGATTGTTCAGTGGTTCCTGCTAGCGAGGTGTCATCTAAACTGCATTTGCCAAACAAATTTTTTTAAAAGACGGTGGTGCAACCAAACATTGTTGGCCCAAGGAGAAGGCAACAACACCTGTGTGAAAGTTAGCAGGCAGATGAAACAATGCTTGAGCAGCTGCTTGATGGAGGGTTCAACAAGTCCTAATTTGATGTGTATGTCAAATGTGGCATTTAGCAGGCAAAGATGGCTTTCCACACTCTTGGTCCGGAGGCTCAAAGGTATTGAAGATTGGTGGATATCTCTATCAAATTGTGCTATTCTTGGAGGTTTTGTCATCTGGAAGTCCTCTTTATGAAGCCAACTATATTCACGGATGAGCGTGAACCTTTGGAGATGGAGCTTTAGTACTCGGACTATCAAAGCTTAGGTTTGGGCACCGTTCGACACACGTTGACCATGAGAGACTTCTCATGAGGCTATCTGAAATTTGAAGTGGGGTCGGGCATACAACTAAGGTCCTGGAGGTGTGAAGGGGAGTAAAACAAGTGCACTTGCGTTCAAGGTTCTGCATTGGAAGGACTCCTTAAGTTGAATTAATAGAACTTTTTTTTTGGGAGGTGGGAAAAAAGCATGCAGGGGTCAAGGACGGGATGGAACTAAATAGAGGGTGCTACTGCAGAAGCGCTGCAGTTGACACGGAGAAAGTGGCGCCATCACTTTGCATGGACAAGTGGCACCACAGCTAGAGAAAAAAAGGGAAGGTGTTCAGGGCTCACATGAGCCATTTTGGGGGGAGAGAAGATGGCTGGTCGGTGTGGCCGAGGGGAGCAGGAGGGGCCATAGCCTGCAAGTTGGTAGGCTGCATAATCACAGTTAAGCTGAGGGTCTAAAGCAGAGAAAGGAGGGCATTGCAGGTCATGAATACAGGGGTAAAGCCACAAAGGGCATGAACTAAGGAGCAGGGAAGAAGACCATAATCTTGGGGTCGCTGAGAGCAGCAAGAGGAGGCTGTCAAGATTGCCGAAAGAGGAGGGGACTGCAAGGATGTGCATGAGTAGGGAGCCACCGACCATGAGAGTGGATGCCAATGGTGTTGCAGGGGACTAAGCGCTGTCAAGAGGGCCAAGGGCTGTGAGCTGAAGAGGGAGGGGAACTTGACTGCTGGAAAGGGCCGGTAATTACAAGTGATGAAAGGGAGTGCCACACATGGGAGGCTGCTCAAGAGCGCATGGGAGGAGCAATCGAGGGTCGGCAAAGCTAAGCAGGAGAGAGAAGAGAGGAGTTGGTGAGTGCCCTAAGGGTGCCCTAGTGCAACGAGATAAAGGTTGAGACATTGCACAGGTTACCAAGAGTGTTATTTCTAGAGCATGAGAGCAAATCAAGGGCTTTCCTAGGTTGCAAACTGCAAGAGCTTTGAGAGCTGTTGGTCCAGTTGATTCGACATGCATTGAAATTAAAGATCAAGCATTGTATACCATTTTTGTCATCCAAATCAAAGCACTTGTGAGCTTAGAGATGCTTTATTATTCCTAGTCTCTCTCCATCACTCTCTTGCTCCAGTGTCTAATGGTGTCTAGTACATGTGTGCTTCCGAAGTGTCTATGTGTGTTATCAAATATGGGTTTACATTTTCATGATCGATGGTGCTCTGAAAGGTTATAGACAAAAGTGGTCATGGCTTACTTTGCGGTTGGGCATGTGTAGTCTGGGTTGGTTGGGTATGGGCAGAGGCAATAGTTGTTTCCGAATTGTGTGTCAAGATGTGTGTTTGCTAGGGGGTAGGGGTGCTGTGGGATCACTAGGTTATAGAGAGGGATTCACCGTGTGTGTTGTGTATTTTACCATTTCCCCCTTTCCAATGGATCACCCATCCTTTGATGTTTGGTTTAGTGAGTACTATTGTCTAGTTGATGATTTGGCTTGTCTTGACCTTGGATACCCACATGAATATTGGTTTTGGAGACTACAAATATGATTGACGATTTAATTGTTTAGGTCTCCATTGCAAGGATAGTTCTTTGGTGGTGGTTGGTTAACTTGTTCGATTGGGATTTTGGAATCCATTTATACTTGGGTGAACTTGATGAAGCATTTGGGTGTTGTTTGAAGAGCGTCCACCATTTTGGCTTGCTTCGAGGGGTTTTTTCCCTTCGGAATCATGGCTTGGCTGATTTGGAAATTTGATTGGAAAGTAGTGCTTTGGGTATCCATATCTACTGCCGCTTGGTTTCCATGATGGACTTATGTACCCAAATGTGTTTGACCTTTCTCCTGCAGATGCTTGTAGATTGTTGCGGTTGGATGGCGGTCTTTAGCTCCTCTAGCTCAGATTGTACATTCCAAATGTAATATGTTTATGCTAAGGGTGTAACATATGATGTGCCCTTGAGATTATACGTTAGAGTGTTATCTTGTCAGTCTAGAACTACTTTGTAATTGCGCATCCATGAAACTCCCAAGATAACTTCTTCATTAAGGTCTGTATCTACGATGATGTGGAATCGATGTGGACATATGTTATTATCGATGTTGATAGAGACTTTGGCGTGTCCCAAACTAACCATTGTTCTTCTGTTAGCTGCTTGGAGCTTGATATTTGTTCGTTCTATCATGGAGTTTGGTATTTTGAGGTCTAGAGAATACCGCATGGCATTAACACGCTCTCCAATATCCACACGTGCTCTTTCTGTTGTTACATTGGTAAGATAGACATTGATTTGTACATCCATACCTCCAAGCCAACTCTGCTCTATCTGTACTCCTTTGATAGAAGGAGATCATGGTGTTTCTAGGTGCCGAATCGGAGTGTTGTTTTGTTGTTCTTTGCGTTTAAAATCCGCAACCTTGCTTCCTCCTTTGCTTGTTCTTGAATTGCTTGAGCTTTTTGCTTCTTTTTCTTTGCTTTGTGAATCTTTTCCACCATTTTTGCAGTGAGAGGTAGATCATATTTCTTTAATCAGCAACCATTGATCGATATATCATTGACTAAAAATGGACCATCAACTCACTTTTTAAGTTTCTTGGAGTGTTGCTTCAAGGTGGAGTAACACATAGTCGCCCTTTTGAAAATCCTTATTTATCATGTGTTGATCATGAAATTCTTTCATATGTTGCTTTTGTGCATGGATTGTTGCAATAGCATCTAGTTTTGTTTCATTTAACTTGGTGAGTTGTTCAAGTCTACCAAACAACTCGTGTCCAGTCCATCCTAAGTCTTGTGCAAGTCGTAGTGTAGGAATCAAGAATTCTACGTGCAATATGGCATTTATGACATACACCAAATTCAAAGGTGGTGTATTCAATGGCATTAATTTTGTATGCTATCCTATATGCCCATAGAGCTAAGTGTAATTTCTAATCCCAATCGGCTCTTGATTCATTTACAATTTTGATTAGCATGATGCATAAGATTTTGTTTGTGCTCTTGGCTTGCCCGTTTTCTTGAGGGTGCTATGGTGCTGATTTTGAATGAAGCACCATAAATTCTTGCAATAGATAGTCAACCATATCATTGTTGAAACAAATCCCTTGATCACTCACTATCTCTATTGGAAGTCCATATCTAGTGAAAATGTTCTCATACAAGAACTAAGCAATCGTTCTATCATCATTCTTTTGTGTGGCCTTGGCTTCTACCCATTTGGTCAAATAATAGATTGCCACTATGATGTACTGAGTATGTGTTTGTTGATAGGCCGGTGGGTGAGATAGGTCTAACAAGATCTATCCCCCATTTGAAAAAATCCCTTGCATACATCATTGGTCTTAATGGCATTGCATCGAATTGCATAGGTAATTTTTTTTGTTGGAAATTGTCATATCATTTGACATATTGCTCTGCATCCATGTACAAAGTTGTCCACTAGATTCCTGCAAGAAGTATCGCTCTTACAATTTTGTTGGCCGAAAAGTGATCCCCTGTTGGTTTGGCATGTACTTCCTCAAGAATCAATAAGTACTCATTCTTCGCGGGTTAATATTCTCAAGTTTTTGTTGATGCCTCTTGGATAAAGGTGATTTTGAATCATTACGTAGTTTTTTGCTTCTCTCTGGATTGAACGTAGTCTAGATCTACTCATGTTTGATGGGCCCTGGCAAGACTCCTTGTTCTATGTAGTCCACTATGTATTTTTCCCACTTGGGTGCTTCTGTTATCCTGAACAGTGTAGTATGTTTGATTGGCTTTTGAATTGCACATGTATTACAGGAACTAACATAGTCATGGACACTTTTTTGCATATGAGGCCAATACATCCCAAGTCTCATCAATCTCTAGTACGTTTGTGTTTTTACATTGTGAAACCCCATTGGTTGTACGGATCTTGTCTCAAGTGCAATTCTTTCTCGAATGGATCTATACATAACCTAAGTATGTTGTACTTTCCATGCTTATATAGTTGTTTGGTTATTAACACAAGCGAGCATGCTTGCTTAATGAGTGATGGATTCCTTTGAATTTGTAGAGAACCAAAGATGAGAAATGGTATTACATGTTTGCTCCACCTCAATACCATTTGTATATTGAAAGATAAGAATCTAGCAAGTCATTGTCAACTTAGAGGGGTGCTTCCCCATGAATTAATAAAGATAAATGGTCCACCCTCTGATGAGTAGTCCCTTTCTTGACTACTACTATGAAGTCAAACTCAAGAAATATAATGAACCATCTAACTATATAGCCAATATTGCATGGTTTATTCATCACTAAGTACAATAGGGTCTGGTGATCCACAAAAAAGAAAAACTTGTTTGCAAAAAGGTAATATCTAGAATGTTTTACTGCATAGATCATTCCTAATCCCTCTCTTTTTGTGGTTGTGTAATTTTTCTCCACACTATTGAGTCTTCTTCCTTCCCTATCTTGTGTGGTCCTCTTCCCAATAGGCATCACTAATGTATCCTCTAGCTTTGCTGCCTTCTCCAATGTGACCACACTTATCACTTTTGTCTTTCCCTTTTCCTCTTGGGTTAATCCACTGGTTCCTTCTTCTCCCTTAATCTCAATGCCATAATCATTTGACCTAGTTAGCACATGTCTTGGCAATGGATACATGTCTCCCCCCATCCTTGGTGGCTTATCACATTGCGGGTTGATGTGGCCCAACTCGCCGCAATTATAACACGTGGGTGTCTACCTCCAGACCCTACCATTGCTTTTTCCAACACCATTCCTGGGTTTTTCTTCACCTCCTGGCTGATTTGCAAACCTCACATTACCTCGATTATTTCCCACATTACCTAGCATGTTTAGGTTGAGATTCTTCATTAAATCTACCACTTGCCTCATGTCTTGCCTTAGCCCATCATCTTGCACTGCTATAGTGACCACTGCTGGCATAACCTGAGGAGTAATAGAAACCACTAGTTCATGATGAACCCCTGGCATGCGACCTTGCAAAGAATCCATCGGCTGAAACTCAGACCTCTTGGGCAAAGACTCTACTCCTAGTTGACTAATTCTTCTCAGCTTCCATTCTTTGTTCCTCACTACCTCTAGTGCATCTTCATATGTCCTAAGCTTCTTTAGCTCCATTCTCCAACGTATATTCTCCCAAAGACCAGCCAAGAACTTGTCCTTCTTCACCATGTCAGGTGGGGGTACCTGTGGTGCTAAGGCCTTGCACATCCGCTCCCATGCCATTGAAAACTTACGTATGTACGCATCTACTGGCTCACCTTCCCTTTGCACCAAACCCTGTACTTCTTGCCACACTTTTGTTAGAAAATAAGACGTAGCTAAATAGATAATTGAGTAGATTACTTAATGGAGAGAGACAGATTTATATACATGAGATTATAGAGTAGAGAGAGAGAGAGAGTACACACGATATACGTGGTTCACCCAATGTGGGCTACGTCCATGGGAAAGCAGCCACTCAATGGATTTAGTACTTCAAAACAAGAAGTAGTTTACAAAGGGATTATACCCTTAATGGAGCTCCTGCCTTGCTTCACTCTCACCACCTCACACTCACCTTGTTGCATCAACTTCACACTATGAAATGTGTGTAGAAATGGCCTCCTTTTATAGGACAAAAGGGCTGCCCTCTCTTATGAGAGACAGCCATGTGTAGCCGCCCTTGTGCGAATAAGTCCAAATCGGACTCTCCAATCCGCCCATGTGTGGCCGCCCTTGAGAAGACAAGTCCGCTTTTGAATTCGGCCACCGGCCATCGGCCATTGACTTCCGACCACCGACCACTGGCCATTGACTTCCGACCACCGGCCATTGGCCATTGACTACCGGCCACCGGCCAACCGACCGGTTGTTTTACGACCACTTTCCGACCGCCGTCCGGCCATAATGTTCCGGCGAAAAATAATATTCCGGCATAATGGGGGCCCTACAAATGTGCGCTTTTACCACAGAAAATTACAAGGGTAAATCAGGCTCCATACTTAACAATCTCCCACTTGGAAACTGATCTCCAAACCAAACCTGTGACTGCTTTCCATTCTAGCTTCTTATCCTTGAATGCCGATTGAAGATGAGGAAAAGCTCAACTTCTCCTTGTTGACCACCTTTGTAAACATGTCTGCAAGATTTTCAGTTGTATGCACCTTTCCTAGCTTTAGTTGTCCCTCTTCCAAAAGAGTGGGTATGAAGTGATATCTCACGTCAATGTGCTTTGTCCTTGAATGAAAGGCTGAGTTCTTCGCAAGATGGATAGCGCTTTGGCTATCACTGTACAAGACACAATTGTCTTGTTTGAATCCAAGCTCTTCTAAGAATCTGTGAAGCCACATAATTTCTTTGCTTGCCTCTGTCATTGCTACATACTCTGCTTCCGTGGTAGAAAGTGAAACCACTTTCTGCAGCTTTGAAGCCCAGCTTACTGATGTGCCTCCAACCGTGAACACATAGCCAGTAGTGCTCCTTTGAGTATCTTTGTCACCTGCCATATCTGCATCAGCATACCCTTCTAGAAAAATATCAGTTCCTCCAAAATACAAAGCATTTGTTGTTGTCCCTTTTAGATACCTAAGTATCCACTTCACAGCTTGCCAATGCTCTTTACCTGGGTTGTCCATGAACCTACTCACAACTCCCACTGCATGTGCAATGTCTGGCCTTGTCCAGACCATAGCATACATTAGAGAACCTACCGCTACAGCATATGGAACTTTAGACATATAGGCTATCTCCTCTTGTGTCTTTGGACACATATCCTTCGTTAGTTTAAAATGACCAGCCAAAGGTGTAGAAAGTGGTTTTGCATTTTGCATTGCAAACCTTTCTAGTACCTTCTTGATGTAATCTTCTTGAGATAGCTTTATTGTCTTCTTCGTCCTGTCCCTTGATATTTTCATACCAAGTATCCTCTTTGCAGCACCTAAATCTTTCATTGAAAAATATTTGGACAGATCCTCTTTTAGGTCTTTGATGTCCTGCATGTTAGCACTTGCAATCAACATGTCATCAACATACAACATTAGGATGATGAATTTCCCATCTCCCAAATTCTCCGTGTAGACGCAGTGATCCGAGTTGCATCTTGTGAATCCATGATCCAACATCCATCAATCAAACTTCAAGTACCATTGTCTTGATGCTTGCTTTAAACCATACAAGCTCTTCTTTAATCTGCAAACCATTTTCTCCTTACCTTTTACTTCATACCCCTTTGGTTGAAGCATGTAGATTTCCTCCTCTAAGTCACCATGAGGAAATGCCGTATTTACATCCATTTGCTCGAGATTTAGATCATGAGCAGCCAGAAGGCTTAAGACAAGCTTAATTGAGTTCATTTTTACAACAGGAGAAAATATTTCATTGAAGTCAATACCTTTATTTTGAGAAAAACCTTTTACCACAAGCCTAGACTTGTACCTTTTCTTCCCACCTTCTTCTTCCTTTAGCTTGTACACCCATTTGTTTTGAAGTGCCCGCTTACCTTTAGGCAACTCAACCAACTCCCATGTTTGGTTGCGATGTAGTGAGTCCATCTCCACTTGCATGCTCTTCGTCTATTCTTCTTTGGATTCATGTTGCATAGCTTCTTCATATGATTCCGGCTCTCCAGAATCTGAGATCAAGAGATGGTTGAAGTGTTGGAATTAGGGTTGCAGAGAAACACACACAGCTTGGAGAAGACGAAGGAAGCTCAAGGCACACAATAGAGAGTGTGTTACTTAGTGTGCAATGGAAAGATAGATAGCCCTAGAGTGATGGGCGTATATACAATGCACGAGGAAAAAAACCTCCTAAAGAGGGAAAAAATGCCCCAGCGGTTCTAGTGTGTTCACACACATCACTACCACATGTATATGGTAACAAATCCCCCCTGGAGTGATGCGGTGAACGAGAGCTGGCACATGAGTAAAGGGAAGTGTCATGCCCTGAGGACAGGATCAGTCCACAAAGGGGAGTAAGCCCAAAGCTTTGCGGAAAGCTTCAAGCTTCTCACGAGACAATGCCTTTGTGAAAAGATCTACAAGGTTGTCTTGTGTTGGCACATAAGCCAAGCTGATCTCTCCTGCTGAGAGCCTCTCCCTGACATAGTGGTAATGCACCTCAATGTGCTTTGTGCGAGCATGAAAAACTGGGTTCCTCGCAACTGCCAATGCGCTCTGACTGTCAGTGTAGATAGTGTTGGCAGTGTCCTGTCCAACACCCAAGTCAGCCATAAGGCGTCTGAGCCATACACACTCAACCGTAGCTGTGAAGACTGCCCTGTACTCAGCCTCACAACTCGAAGTGGCCACAGTAGGTTGCTTCTTGCTCAACCATGATATACATGAACTGCCAAGCATGAAACAAAAACCACTTGTGGACACTCGCGTGTCAAAACAACCAGCCCAATCTGAGTCCGAAAAAGCATGTAAGTCTGGCGGCAATGATCCCCCCTTGGGATAAAACAAGCCAAGATGTAAAGTGCCACTAAGGTAGCGGGAAATCCTCTTGACAGCCTGCCAATGCTTAGACCCTGGGCTATGCATAAATCTGCTGACCTGTGAGACTGCAAACTGAATATCTGGCCTCGTGTTGCATACATAAATGAGGCAGCCAACAGCAGTTTGGTAAAGAGTGACATCAGCAGGATCGCCAGCATCATGTAGACTCAACTTCAAACCTGTTTCCATGGGAGTGGCAATAGGTTTGCAATCCTCAAGTCCAAACTTACATAGCAATGTCTCTATGTAACTTTTCTGACACAAGGCAATACCACCATCACACTGCTTAAACTGTATACCCAAGTAATGATGCAACAGCCCCAAATCTTTCATCTTGAAAGTAGCATTCAAATCAGCCTTAAATTCAGCAATATGTCTCTCATTTGGTCCAGTGATCAGCAAATCATCAACATAAAGAACCACAATGAGAAATACATCATCCTCACGCTTTACATACAATGTGCTTTCTGTTGGATTGTTACGAAAGCCTCGTTTAACCAAATGAGTGTCAGCTTTCTCATACCAAGCACGAGGAGATTGCTTCAACCCATACAAAGCCTTCTTACATTTGCACACTTTGTCCTCTTGTCCTTTTATGACAAAACCACGAGGCTGCGTTACATAAACTTCCTCAAATATGTCACCATTCAAGAAAGCAGTAACAATGTCTGATTGATGTACATCCCAACCAAAATGAGCTGCCAATGCACATAGAAAACGCACAGTAGTCATACGACAAGTGGGAGCAAAAGTCTCTTCATCATCTATGCCTTTTTGTTGTGCATAACCCTTTGCAACAAGTCGAGCCTTATGGCGATCGATCTCACCATCTGGCTTGCGTTTCAACTTGTAAACCCACTTCGTACCAATGGCCTTTTTGCCAGGAGGAAAATCACATAAAGTCCATGTGTCATTCTCTATAAGTGCATCATATTCTGATTTCATGGCAGCAATCCAATTTTCTGAATTCTGTGCTTCATCAAAAGACAGAGGCTCCTCAACATCATGTAAACTAGACACAGCCAAAGCATAACAATCTGATGCATAAGATGCATGGCGAGAGCCTGAACGAGTACGACTAGATAAAGGTGCATCCAATTTACTGTCACGCAAAGTGTGCACCAGCCATTTTGGCATACCTCTAGCCTGCTCATTTTCAGCCCTTTCCTCATCAAGTACATCATGTACATCTGCATCAGTAATAGGCTGTTCTAAAACATTTTCAGAAACCCCCATAGGCTGTACATTTGCCTCATTGGAACTTACATTCGTATTTCCACCACTAAAAAGAGGCAACAAAGTGTCATAAATGTCCTGTGAGCTTACATTACTGTCTCTAGTACATGACAGCAAGGGCTGAACAGAATCTTCCACAAACACTACATCCCGTGAAACCAGAATACGTTTTGTTTGCGGATGATACAACCTGTAACCTTTGCTTTCAGCACTATAACCAACAAAAATACATTTGACAGCCTTATCATCCAATTTTCTGCGCTACACTTGTGGCACCAAAGCATATGCCAAACAGCCAAAAACACGCATGTGCTCAATAGAAGGCTTTCTATCATGCCATGCTTCATATGGAGTAATAGACTGCAAAGCTTTCGTAGGACACCTATTAAGTACATAAGTGGCACACATGATGGCCTCAAGCCAAAAAGAATGCGGCAAAGCTTGACTTTTGACCATACATCGTGCCATTTCCATTAGTGACCTGTTTTTTCTCTCAGCAACACCATTTTGCTGAGGTGTATAAGGCACTGTACATTGGTGTTTTATCCCACGACTAGCCAGAAATGCATTAAATTCATGAGACATATACTCCCCCCCTCGATCGGAACGGAGGGTGCCCATAGTACATTTTGAGACATTTTCAGCCATAGCCAAAAATTGTTTGAAGCACATAAAAACTTCGGACTTCGCTTTAAGCGGAAATACCCATGCATGCCTAGAGTAATCATCAATGAAAGTCACGAAGTACAGGTAATTGCCCAAGGACGGAGTTTGCATGGGCCCACAAACATCACTATGCACAAGCTGCAACCTGCATGTGGCCCTAACTGAACCATCCTTTGGAAACTTAGAACGCTGCATTTTACCCAGAATACAACCTTCACAAACATGTTTGACAGGTGCTTCAAGACGCGGCAAAGAAGCAACCATATCAAATTTCTGCAAACGCAGCAAACTGGCAAAATTCAGATGACCAAAACGTGCATGCCAAAGTTTTGCATCTGAAATAGCCCTTGAATCTGCAACAGCATTTGCAAAATTTTGTCCACACTTGTCATACAAAGTGAGCTTATACAGTCCACGGCACAAAAGCCCAGATGCAACAATTTCATCACCAAAACTGAGATCATGAATTGTACATCTGTCATCCACAAATTTGACTACAAGTCCAAGTCTAGCAAGTGCGGATACAGACAAGAGATTCTTCTTGATCCCAGGTACATAAAGTGCATCAACAAGTGTGAAGGAACTGCCATTAGCAGCAGTGAGCACAATCTTTCCAACTCCCTGAACTGGATAAGAGGCGTTGTTGGCACAAGTGACTGAATTCCCATGAGGGACAGACTCGAGAGAGGTAAACAATTCACGATGTGAGGTAATGTGCTTTGTAGCACCACTGTCGAAATACCACACATGTGAATCTGCAGCAACTGACAAGCATGCATCATGGACAGCAGGATTGTAAGTGCACTCTGCGCTAAAAGCCCATTCTGCATCAACATCAGCATCACAATCTCCTTTCACAGAAGACTCAACAATGGCTGCATTTGTAGTGGAACCAGCATTTGCAGTGGAACCACCCTCTTTCTTCTTAGCCTCTTTGGCCTTCAACTTAGGACACGACTTGATCAAGTGATCATTGGCTTTACAATAATGGAAACACATCTTCTTTTTGCCCTTATCACCAGAATTGCCAGACGAAGTGCTGCCAGCAGAAGCATTAGGAACAGAATTTTTGCCACTCGCAGCAGAACCATAAGAAGTGGCTGCATTACTGTTACCACCCTTTCTTTGAGAAGCAATAAAAGCCTGTTCAACTGCACGCTGCCTAGTCCTGTTTTTTCTAGAAAGTGACTCTTGCAACAGCAATGTGCATAATGCATCAAACTTGACAACTTCAGGATTTCCTTGGGTCATGAGTCTCCAAGTACTAGCAAAAGTCTGGTAGGAATCTGGTAAGGCATCAAGAACAGTCTGCACAAGGGAACTATCCGAAATGACTTCACCTGCAGAAATGAGTTGCTCATTGATATCCTTGACACTAGCAAGGAAAGTGTCCATATCATCTTCCTCATGCATAATCTTCGACTCTAGCTCTTTACGCAGCAAAGCAATTTTAGCCTCATTGCGGCTTGCATAAAGACCTGCTAGAATATCCCAAGCTTGTTTTGCAGATTTTGCTGAACGGATGTGAGGAATAATGGTGCGCTTCACAGACAACGCAATCAATGCATGAGCCTGCGCATCCTTAACATCCTAATGAGCTTGTTCTGCCGTAGGCAAAACAACTCTAACATCTGCAATCCTTGCAGCAAGACCTGCAACATCCTCAACATCGCCTACATCTTCAGAACCAGGACGTACATCAATGCCCTGCACAATGTTCCAGACACCTTTTGACACAAGAACATGTTGCATCATATAAGCCCACATAGGGTAGTTGTCCCCATCCAACCTGTCCTCAGCAGCAAACATCTTGAACACATCTGTGTTGTTGTTGTCAGCCATGGTAAATGCTGCACCTGATGTGAAAACTGCCCGAAAATAGGAGAAATGGAGCGGGAACAACTTGTGCTATATAGCACAAACCGTAGAAGACTATAAGGCACCTGTTAAGCAGAAAACGGCACTGACAGAAAATCTGCACAAAATGACGAAATAGCCTGTGCAGTACTGCCCGTAGTGGAAACGGAGGCCGAAATGAGCCCAAATCAAAATTCTGAGCAGACCAAGCTCTTTGAGCTTACCCAAAATATTTGTCGACCTGCGAACGCTCGCCAAAGCTCACTGAAATCGGAGAAAGTGAGCAGGCGTGTGCTGGAGCAGCTGGCGACTAAGCCCGGGAGGACGTGACCTGCTCTGATACCAATTGTTGGAATTAGGGTTGCAGAGAAACACACACAGCTTGGAGAAGACGAAGGAAGCTCAAGGCACACAATAGAGAGTGTGTTACTTAGTGTGCAATGGAAAGATAGATAGCCCTAGAGTGATGGGCGTATATACAATGCACGGGGGAAAAAACCTCCTAAAGAGGGAAAAAATGCCCCGGCGGTCCTAGTGTGTTCACACACATCACTACCACATGTATATGGTAACATGAAGGAAGGAAAAAACCTTTATGGAGGTCTACTTGCTCTTGTAGATCTTCGGGGAATAGGTTGAGGCTCCTCATTTGGTTGACGTTGTTGCACATTGTCACCGTTTGCAGTCCTTGAGTCTTCACCGTCCTCAAGATCCATGTACTCATCACCTGTTTCTTATGTTTGTTTTCTTTCCAAGTAATCTTTGTACATATTTTGTTCGTTAAAAATTACATCCCTACTCCTTAAGATTTTACCATCTTCAGGATTCCATAGGCGATACCCAAAGTCTCCTTCTCCATAGCCAATGAAGAAACACTTTTTGGACTTTGCATCTAACTTTGATCTTAGGCTTCTATCTATGTGCATGAAAGCCTCACACCCAAACACTTTGAGAAATGCATAATTCACCGGTTTACCTGTCCATGCCTCTTCTGGAACTCCCCCATCCAATGCCGTTGAGGGCGACCGATTGATTAAGTACACAGACGTACTTACAGCTTCCGCCCAAAGCTCAAGCGGTAGGCCTGCATGTAGCCGCATGCTTCGTGCTCGTTCCATGATTGTCCTGTTCATCCTTTCCGAAATCCCATTTTGTTGAGGTGTCCTTGGGATTGTCCTTTGCCTCCGAATGCCATTGCTAGCACAAAAGCTTTCAAAGCTTGGTTGCAATATTCGCCTCCATTGTCAGATCTGAGGCATTTAACCTTGGTACCTGTTTAATTCTCCACAAAGGCTTTCCACCTTTGAAATATGGAAAATACATCGGATTTATTCTTCATGACATAAACCCATGTTTTTCTAGTCGCATCGTCTATGAATGTTACATAGTACAATGAGCCACCAAGTGATGGTGTACTTGCAGGACCACAAACATAAGAATGAACCAACTCAAGTTTTTTATTTTTTCTTTCATTTCCTGATTTTTTAAATTTTACCCTCTTTTGTTTACCATAAACACAATCTTCACAGAACTCTAAGTCCACTTCTTTCAAACCTGGTAGAAGCTTCTTTGTTTGAAGGATTTGCATTCCTTTGGCACTCATATGCCCAAGTCGGTAGTGCCACACCGCACTATCAACTTCTGTAGTTGCTGCACAAGCTGAAGGTTGCGTGCTAACAGTACACAAGTAAAGTGTACCGACTTTTTCACTCTTGGCAACCACCAAAGATCCCTTTGAGATCTTCCACCGTTTGTTTCCGAATGCAATGTTGTGACCTTCATCGTCCAATTGTCCTGTAGAGATCAAATTTTTGCGAAGAGAAGGAACATGCCTAACATCTTTAAGCTTCCATTCATTTCCCTTAGCAGTTTTGACAGAAACTGTACCTTTGCCGACAATCTCACAAGCTTCATCATCTCCCAAGTATACATACCCAAAATTACCTTTGGTGTAGTCTTGGAAATGTTGCTTGTGTGGTGTCGCATGGAATGAAGCCCCGGAATCTACTATCTAGGAATTAGACACATTGTCTAATGAGAGAATTAGAGCATCTTGCTCTACTTTACCTGCCACATTGGCCTCCGATGTTGGCTTGTTGTCTTGAGACTCTGTCTCCTTCTTCTTGGACCAGCAATCCTTCTTGACGTGGCCCTTCTTGCCGCAGTTCCAACATTCAAGAGCTGACTTTGTGCGTGACTTGCTCCGCCTTGAGCGATCACAACCCTTTTGGTTTTTGAACCTCTCCTTAAGCCTTCCTCTTGTTTCCACTGATAGTGCAGCACTTGATGATTCTCCTGTGCTTCTCCTTCGCATTTCCTTGCTTAGGAGAACACCCACAACATCATCAAACTTAAGAGTATTTGTGCCAGAGATAGAATTACTTACAGCTATCACAAGGCTGTCCCAACTATCTGGTAGAGATGATAGTATAAGGAGAGCTCGCACTTCGTCATCGAAATTGATTTTCACTGATCGAAGTTGACTTGTGTTTGTGTTAAAGTCATTTAGGTGTTCTGCAACTGAACCATTCTCTGCCATCTTTAGATTGAACAAGCACTTCATAAGAAATACCTTATTGGATGCCGATGGTTTCTCGTAGAAGTCATCAAGTGACTTCATCAAGCCCTCCGTGGTCTTCATCTCCGAAACATTGCAGCCCACCGTTGACGCCAAGCTTAACCGGATTGTTCCCAGTGCCTTTCGATCAAGGACAATCCATGCTTCATCTGCCATTGTTGCGGGCTTCTTCGCAAGACCGCCTAGTGGCAAATAGAGGTCCTTCTGGTAGAGATAGTCTTCAATCTGCATCTTTCAATGTTGGTAGTTTTTGCCGTTGAACTTCTCAATCTTGAGCTTCCCTTCCTCCGCCATAACTCCCACTCAATTCAAGGAATCCTTTCCTTGAGATAATTTAGCTACGAGCAAACCTTGCTCTGATACCAGCTGTTAGGAAATAAGACGTAGCTAAATAGATAATTGAGTAGATTACTTAATGGAGAGAGACAAATTTATATACACGAGATTATAAAGTAGAGAGAGAGAGAGAGAGTACACATGATATACGTGGTTCACCCAATGTGGGCTACGTCCACGGGAAAGCAGCCACTCAATGGCTTTAGTACTTCAAAAAAAGAAGTAGTTTACAAAGGGATTATACCCTTAATGGAGCTCCCGCCTTGCTTCACTCTCACCACCTCACACTCACCTTGTTGCATCAACTTCACACTATGAAATGTGTGTAGAAATGGCTTCCTTTTATAGGACAAAAGGGCTGCCCTCTCTTATGAGAGACAGCCATGTGTAGCCGCCCTTGTGCGAATAAGTCCAAATCGGACCCTCCAATCCGCCCATGTGTGGCCGCCCTTGAGAAGACAAGTCCGCTTTTGAATTCGGCCACCGGTCATTGACTTTCGACCACCGGCCACCGGCTTCCGACCACCGGCCACCGGCCAACCGTCCGGTTGTTTTCCGACCACTTTCCGGCCGCCGTCCGGCCATAATATTCCGGCGAAAAAGAATATTCCGGCAAAAAAAAGTCTCGGGGGCCTCCGCCTCCGAGGCCTTTAAAGTTGCCCCTGATTCTTGTCCGTGAAAATTTTGGTTTCCGGTGAGTGATTTTCCTTCACGCACAATGGCTTCTCATCATAATGGGGGCCTTACAAATGTGCGCTTTTACCACAGAAAATTACAAGGGTAAATCAAGCTCCATACTTAACAACTTTGTCAGGATCTTCTGTCTTCACAAACTCCACTTTCAATCCATGCGTAGATTGTCCCAACTTAATCTCACAGGTGGATCAACCGCACACAACTCCTCTTCAAATGCTTTGGACCAAACTCGTGCATCACTCTTCAAAAAAATCTGGAGAAGACGTAACATTTGTGTCGGATCATGAATCTGATTGCTAATGCAGTCAACCTCCATCTTTTCCAAAAAGTCTTCCACATCTTTATCACTTCTTCCATGAAATTTTTGATAAGAGAAAGCCATGGCTACCCAAGTTTTGATGCTTTGCTAACCCCTTCTAACACAGGTGCAAGAACCCAAAACTTTTTATTGACTCAATCCCCAGAAACTTCAATGGAGCTCAAGCTTTTAGAAAAGGATGAACACATGCACATCAAATGAGTTTTCATAGTTAATCATCGAAATAACATTAGGCAAAGGAGATTCTAGTATCTCTCTTAATATTCTTGGCCCAAACATAAACACGTACAATAAGTTTTGAACAAATTCTCACAATATTTCCCACATTTACCTCAACATCATGAGCTTTTGTGAGGGAGGCACCGCATACCTAGCTAGGTACGATTGATTGTGGGCAGGGGACTACCGTCCTGGTGGGGGGGGGCGGTGGTCCCCTGCCCCCAATCGTACCTAGCTAGGTAAGCGGTGCCTCTCGAGTAGAAGCTCATGATGTTATGCATTTTATGAAAAACATTGAGAAAGACTCCGTTTGCCTACATGAGAAAATTTCTAAATCTTCTTGTGAAAGACTATGCACTATTGGTAAACCTGTCCACATGAACATTTACCTGAATTTTTAGTGCAAAATGAAAAGGAATGAATTGAGTTCCGTCGTGATTATCCATTAAAATCCATCCATGCAACTCCCAAGAAAGCACACTTGACTAATTATCCTCTGATTTTGCAGCATAACTGCATAAATGGCTCAAAAACCATCCATCACAACTTGGAAAAATTTTGGTAGAGTTTCCCAGAATTAGAGTAGTAAAAACCAAAAATATAGATTGTATATGTATGCATAACCTACCAACAATGGCATCCAAACATCAAGTAGGAATCACTAGTACATAGCCTATGATGAGGTCATGAAAAGGGTGCTGTAGCCACGTGTATCACTGAAAGGATCTCACACTTGAGAATCCCCCAGCTCAATAAAACCTCACCACGACCCTCTCACGAAGGTTTATGCAAATATCGTATAGTCAAATCTCAGAAATGAGTATCTTCCATACCAAGACTCAGAAATGGTTGGGACTACTTAATAAACCCAAGTATGGATCCATGAAGATGTACAATGGCAGTATCCACAAGTAATGTACAATATCAGACAATTCACTCAAACAGGCGTCAAATGATGCATACCCACGTCAACTGCAAGTGACTCCCACTTACTAGTATATCATTATACTACAGCTACATGTACTTGAGTGAATCACCTGTACCTGTACCTGTAACCTGTAACTTGTAACATGTAACCTATAACCTTTTGTAATTTGTAATCCCGAAGCTAAAGGTACTCGAAGAACATCCTCAGTGGGGAGCGCCAAAAGAATGTGAGTGGGATGGAAATACACACAACACCTTTATAATCACCCGACACACACTCTTGGGATAATACACACACACACACACACACACACACACACACACACACACACACACACACACATTATGGGGCATCACTCGGCTTACACAACCCACCTGACCGAGATAGGGAACACACTAATGGAGTGAGACGAGAGAGACTTTCCATTTTCCCACTCAACACACACACACACACACACACACACACACACACACACACACACACACACACACACACACAAATTTCATCTCAAAGGAGGAAGATTTTTGATGCTTAGATATAGTTGAGCTTGGGCCAACACTAATGGGGCAAATAGCTCACACTACATGGATGAAATATGCCAAATACAATCATAAATTTGAGCAGAGACTTCGCTCATAGGAGAAACTTACACATCCAAAATATCAAGAAAACAGTGAGGAATTTGGCAAATGGACAGCACCGTTGCATCGGAATGGCCAAAAACCTCAGTCTACAAGATCAAAGTGCTCAAATCCGAGCTCAGATGAGCAATTTATGGCCAAAACAGTCTCCAAAAATAGTAAAAATTAAGTTGCGGCTTTTAGTTACCCTTCTATATCCATGCGTACACCTGGCACTCAACTTTTCTCAATAATGCATCCCACAATCACGTGAAGTGGCCCCCAAATATAGTTCTCATGATGAACTTTTTGCATAATTCATCACAAGAAAACACTCCCATTGTGTCCTCACTTATCCACGTGCAAGTCTTGATCCCATTCGTCCTCCTGACGCCATTGGATGATGCCACTTGATGCACCTACTTAAATCATGACGTCGGCCCATTGATAGCTTCCTCGAGAAGTTTTACGCTCTACTAACTCCTCATTATTATAGAAAAACACATTGATATCGGTACGACGAAAATCGATGTACTATGTACACGTTGTCCTACCTGTACACATATGGGCCCCACGCAACCACTTGTCTCTGGACAATGGGAAATTCTTTATTTGATGCACCATGCATGTGTATGTACATATGTGCAATCACTTCTTCCAAAAAACTCTTAACAATGTGCAAATACTTTCTCAGCTCAAAGTGAACATAGATAGAATTTGTTTTGTCATGTGTATAGCCATCACACTATGCTCTCATTGGAATCAAAATTTAGGAATCTCATGTCCAAATACATTGATATTACATTATATTTATTTGGATTGCTACGTCTATCATACTGTGTGATTGTACACGTGCATGAAATGCAAATAGATAAGCTTTCAAAGATCTATCGTGGAGTGTCAGAACTTCATATTTACGCTTCAGATAGATATGAAAATCATCAAGGTTTGCAATTAATCATCGTATTCCAATGAGAATCAATTGCAAGATTTGATCAATATTATCGATTATTGTAATGTGTGAAAGAAAAAAGCTTGCACTTTAGATAACTCGATATAGTGCAATGTGATTGAAATGTTTTGTTTGAAGTGATGAAGTTATTTAGTGCATCAAAATATAATTTGATTGACATGAGTTTATTGAATAATGCTAAGACTATTATTGTTTATTTTAATTGATAATGTAGCACAAGACTAAGTGATAACGTGGACAATTTTTGATCACTATATTGATCGGTAGAGCATTGCTTGTGTAGTTTGTTGCTTTGAATTAATTTGACCTCAAAATTAACAATTGGATTTGTTAATTTGGCAATTTAAATTTATCTGTCAGCATGGTGAAAGTACATGAGTGGAGTTACATCCAAAAGCTACGTGTTAGAAAGAATACATCTTGATTGAAATGCAGACCTACGGCCATGAGTTCAATGGTAATGCAACCAGAATCAAAGAGCATTTGTTTAAAGTCCCTGGTAATGTGTTCGAGTGTATGGCTCCGCTAAGAGATATTCATGCTAGATTGCCAAAGTATGCTCGCATTGCAAAGAAAATTCTTGCAGCTAAAAAGAAAAGTGCTAATGCCAAATAAGTTGCAATGGATGTTGAAATGTCTGTTGTCAATGAGAGGACAAAGCATGTACCTACGGAAGCAAATGATCACACTTCCAGTCAACTCCTTTTCATGGACATGCTTCAATGTCAGTAGCAGCAAATTCTAGCTCAACTAAAGTTAGTAAAGAATCATCCAATGGCCAAACACTGTATGAAGCGATAGATAAGCAATGGTTGCTTGAGTTTGACTTAAAATGGATGCAAGCTTTTGTGGCTTGCAATATACCATTCAATGCTATGTGTAACCCCATATTTCAAGATGCTTTAATGAGAACGGCCAAAAAAGGGTTTGTGCTTCCTGATTATAATAAGATGCGCACAAAGTATCTAGATAAAGTGAAAGACAATACTGAAGCCATCCTCAAGCGCACGGTGGTGGACTTTGTTCCTGCATATGGTTGCACCATAGCATTGGATGGATGGACCAACTGTCAAAAGAAGCCGCCAATCAATGTGATGCTTATAAATTCTAGAGGGTCTATGCTCATAGAATCCATTGATACCTCTTTAAAAGAGAAAAAAACAGTGATTATCTAACAAGGATATATGAGTGCACCATAGCAAAGGTAGGCAGGCCAAAGAATATGACTGCAATTGTCACAGATAATGCATCCAATTACAAGGCTGTAGGAAGGGCTATCCAAGTTAAGTACCCAAAAATTACTTGGGTGCCATGTGTTGTGTATACTCTTAATTTTCTATTAAAAGACCTTGGGAAAATGGCCGTCATAAAACAAACGCTGTTGGATGCAAATCATTTAGTGAAATTTATTAGAGAGCATCAATTTTTGTATACTCTTTTTTAATTAAAATCACCCAACAAAACTTTACAGATATGGGACAAAGCTTTGTTACTTTGAATGGAACAAAGCTTTCTTACTTTGAATGGGAGATAGCTCATCATATGGAATGGGAGATAGCTTTAGAATGCTCTGATATGGATGAAATAGATGATATGATTGGTGTGTTTGATGGAGATGAAGATGTAGTTCAGGCAATGACAAAGCTCCGTCTCTAACATGTGATGAAAGTGATGTACTATCATTTAGAAGGCAATTTTTTTTTGATGTTTCACTATCTTAATATCCATCATATCTGCAAGATATAATTTTAAAACATAAATGTTGTCAGAGGAGTAGGGAAACTATCAAAATCGTGTCATAATTCTAATCCAGACACAATTTGACATAATTCATAGCAAACGATGATATATTATGATTGAAATACATACATTGTACAATAGAGAGGAGAATACACAAAGAGAGAGATGGAGAGAGGTGAACATGCCAGGAGTGTGAGGTACACTCATCACAAGAACTCGACCCTGTTATGTGCGTTACATAATATACGTAAAAAATCGGAGCCTGAATGTGAACAACCCATCTTGTGTGAGGTACACTCAACACAAGTCCTAGACATTATTGTAATGTTGATGGATAGTTTAATCAATATAATCCCTGATGAAGTGTGTGGAACACACAACACAACCATCAACAGACAATTTAAAAATCTCATATTGTGGCCAAACATCGTACATATGTACATCTAAGACAACACCAAGTCATCTACTGATGAGTGGAGTATCTACTACGAATCAGAAAGTACAAGGGCAAGGCGTGTCATGCTAAGATGAAGAGGACATAGGTATGCATCTCTCCACTCTTAGGTATACAAACGTATCCCTCATATTTCTACATAGTAAGAACAATGATGTGACTTAATCCAATACCTGATGAAGTGTGTAGAACTCCCAACACAAACATCAGTGGAAAACTTAACAATCTCAGATGCAGGCCAAATATCGTATGTATCTACATCCAAGACAACACCAAGTCATCTAGTGATGAACAATGACGTGTCTTTGGAGTTTGAAACACAAGAGTAAACAGTGCATCACATAGAGATGAAGAGGCCATAAATTACACATCTCCCCACTCTTTGTTTGATGAGCAAAACTCTTGCGTTTCTATGTGATACAAACAATTATTTGAGCTGATCTAAATTTGAGAAACCTATTGGTCACTCTGAAGTGAGAGGTGTGGCATCATGCCTAGTGCACTCCATGAGTCGACCACTAAATTCTAACTCAGCCCTGTGGTGAGAGATAGAGTAATGCACCACACAAGTGATAATCTAAGTCTGTCCTAAAACCCTTCTCTGCAGTGAGCCAAGTGGCTGCACAACATGAGAAAAGTGACTAGTTTCCACTCACTTCTGGAGTGAGCCAGATGGCTACACACCACAAAGTGGCCTATAACCTGCAAGCCAACTCTGTGGTGAGAGAAAAATAATTGTACACTACGAGTCTAGAACAACACAAAAAAAAGGTTAGAACAAATGATAACAACTTTAAAATTATACCTCAAGCTCCAGTTGTCTATTACTCTCGTGCAATTGCTGGTTTCGATCGAAATTGGCAGCAATTCTTATATAACTATTTTTTCAATCAAAAGCCCTTTTTACCAAAAGATATTTCAATCAAAATATCTTTTGATTGAAAAGAAATAAAACGGCTATTTGGTGATTATTTGGGATTTTGACGTATAATGACATTTTATACGCATATTGTTTTTGGTGCGGGCGTATAAATGCAATGCAGGTAATTTTTTTGTTTTTGGTATTCTTAATAGTTTTGGAAGTTTTGGAGGCAATGTTAGTTTTTGTAGTTTTGGTTGGGTTACTAGTATCTCTAAACACTTACTAACAGCTTTGGTAGTTTATAGCATGGATCTAACAAGGTTGTTTTGGTAGTTTTGGTTATGTTTGGTAGTTTATTTTTGTCTTGGGTGTATTTATAATGCTTTTGTTATTAACTAGTATCTTTTGGTACTATTCTAGTTTTCCCTTTGGTGGTTTGTGGTTCTTTTCTACCAATGGTGTTTTGGTGGTATTGGTAGTTTTAGGTAGTTATAGTAGCTTTTGACAATGCTATTTTGGTGGTTCTTAGGGTTTCCGATTTGGTGGTTTATGGTTCTTTTCTATCAATGGTGTTTTGGTAGTTTTAGGTAGTTATAGTAGCTTTTGACAATGTTGTTTTGGTGGTTGTTAGAGTTTTTGGTTTTTATTCTTATGTTTTTGCTATTAATTGGTAGCTCATGGTTCTGACTTGGTTCTATTTTTGGTAGTTTATGGCTATCTTTTGTCAGTGACTTGGTAGCTTTTGGTAGTTTTTGGTACTACTTGGTAGTGTGATGCCTTCAGTATTGCGTGCTAGCTTTTGATTACTAATTTGGGACTGCTTGTATTGTTGTTGGTTGGCAACAGGTTGAGTTTCATATACTAGAGGCAACATGGAAGGAAGTACAAGGACACACCCTGTTTGTGAAGCAAATGATTGCTGATGTTAGGTTGGGAAGAGATTCATGTTATATCCTAGGCCCCAAGTTTTTTATTTGGTGGGTATGATCCACATGTTTGGCGTGTGTGTTGCATGTGGTGAGTTGTTTGAGTCTGCAGTGGTTGTTGGAAAGAACCTTTATGCTCAAGTTTTGGCATCACTATTATCACCCCCTTTGCTTCAGTGCTTTGTTACAAAGTAGGGATAATTATGCCAACCCTAGTTGTACTATGGTTATCTCCGAGGTGACAAAGTCCTGGGTCAGTGGGCATCATGTTGTGAAGAGTAAGTATGCACATGTTTTTCAAATCATTTTCTTGCCTGCATCGAATGTGATGTTATTTATAAGTACGTGTTTTCTTTCTTTATTTTTGCAGGGGAAGAGGATGTTGTAGCGACTCAGCACATTGGAAGGAATGGAGAGGAGATCAAGAATTGGCAAGGTGCCACAAAGTCTTTTGCAAGTACTCTATGGGAGGAGGTTAAGGTTACTAAAGAGATAGGGGATGTTGTCTGTGATTTAAAGTATGGTAGTGTGGAAGGGAAAGAGACTAAGAAGGGACAACAATGCGATAACATGGGGGACAGTGAAGGAAACAATGAAGGAAATGATGACTCCAAGGAAAAAGATGCTAAAAAAACTGAAGGCAATGTGGAAGGTAAAGTCCCTCACATAGTGGAGCTAGATGCTATCAAACCAGATATTGTTGATGCAAAGCCTGAAGATCAAATCACTAGCGAGGATGATAACATGCAAGGGGAAGGTGCAATTGCCAACAAGGGAGTGGAAGTGAGAGGCGGAAGTGAAAAAATAGACCCGGTGGCCTCTACACCAAGACTATGCACAATGGCCTCATCATGGGGAATACACAATAGGGGCACCACCTAGCAAGATATGCGGCTAGGACGCATACATATACACAATGAAGCATGCATGGAAAACAATTTCAAGATCCACGCCCAAATGTGGAATGGGGTGGTCGGAGAATAAGGTGAGAGGAGTGGTGAGTGAGTGAGAATGGGCTCGCTACGCGTGCATGTAGTAAGGAAGATAACGAGGTCAGGGATACATGCAAGTATGCTCACTTCTCATACAAAAGGTGGCGAATCCGCACACCTTAAGATGGAAGTAGCAAGATGATAGGAATATGAGAGGGAGAGAGAGTGTGTGTGTGTGGTGGCGAATCCGCACACCTTAACATAAGCAGAAAAAAAATGGCAAGGAACAAGCATATACCATACTCACAATGAGATGTATCCAAAGCGACACAAAGTATGGCACCAAGATGGAGTGTGTTGATTGCTTGCAAAAGATGAATACAATAGGTAGCGTATGGCAGGAAAATGAGAAGGGAACAAGATCGTAGGTGGCATAATGGAGAGATGGGAGTTGATGGCGAGGAATATCATGAGTGTGTCCACCCTTCTTCTTCTTGAAATTGTGCCTTCAACCCTTAATTACAAGTGGTGTGGAGGTGTGGTGCTCATCTTTTGTGCATGGTGATGGTGATGATGATGGTGTTGTGATTATGTGATTAGGGTTCATGCTACAAGCATGTAGCACAAGAGTGTGTATGGATAGGTGTGTGTGTGTGTGTGTGTGTGTGTGTGTGTTCTCCCCCCCCAAGTGAGCTCTCATGGCCTCCTTATATAGGGAAGGAGGGAAGGATTTAGCAATATTTCTATTTGAGGTGAGTGTCCCACTTTGGTGACTAGGAAAATGGGGTGCATGTGACTGTGGCTCCCATCTTGTCTCCTCATTATTTAAAATACCAGAGTCAATAGAGAGAGAAGAGAGAATGTGGGTAGGATGTGGAGGATAGGAAATATTTACAATAGTCTAGCTTTGGATAGACATAAGCTTATTAGGGAGAGAAGAGAGAGGTAAGAAAATTATAAGAGAGGTTGTCGAAGGTGGATATTTGTTGATGAGGATGGATCCTCCAAAAATGGTGATAGAATTACTCTAGACTAGCCAAGACCTCATTAAAAGAGCCTTGTCTCTTGTAATCATGCTTGAAGACTTGTAGAACCATAGCCATTCTAGAAGGAAGAAAAGTGGGGATGGCCTGTGTCACCATTACACGAGAAAACTGGGGTCCACTACAAAAATCATATCTCCGTGTTCATAACTCCAAAAATTTTGAAAAAAATTGAGCTAAAAGTTGAGATCACGAGCTACATCTTTCATGTTGAACGCTCCTTCAGATTAGGGGTTCTTCTTTACTTAAAAAATTCAGCCAAATAATGTATTATTTGTGGCTGCAAAAGTCTTTTGGTGGTCCCCTTTGAGTGGACTTCTCTCTTGCCTTCAAGTGTAAGCTCCTTCATGTGTATGAAAACATGACTTAGAGTGTTGAAAAGATTGGCAATCATCTAGATGGAGGTATTAATGAAACTTGAAAGTGGGGTTGAGGTTTGAAAATGAAAACTAGTGAATAAAATATTTGGTAGAGTGGAATAATATACATACATGAAAAAAAATATATTAGAAAATACTAGAATATATATATATATAATATTTTTAAGGTCAAAAGAGAGATCAACAAAGAAAGCTTACTTATTATGCTACATCGTGATTGATTAGCATAAGTATTATTTATTTAATAAAGGCTAAAACGTTTGTGAAAAAGGAAGAAAAAATCAAAAGTAACTTATATAATGGGAAATATTTTGATAAAAGGGCAAAAATATATGGGGGGGTTCCCATGCATGGAAAAGCTTTCCTCAGAAGAACCTAAAGGGGCAGGGGAAGAGGCCAAGCATAGGGTGGAAGCCAAGAAAGAGGATGAGGGGGAGGCCAAGAAAGGGTTGGAAGCTAAGAAGGGGGATGAGGAGGAGGCCAACATGGGGGTGGATTCCAAGGAGGGGAAAGGGGTAGATGATGCCAAGAAAGGGGAAGGGACATAGGCCATGAAGGGGGCAGAGGAAGAAAGGGGAAAGGCAGGCAATGCAAAGAATAGGGACACTATCGAGGATGCGAAGGAGGAAGTGGTAGTAGAGGATGCCAAGGAGGAAGTGGTTGTAGAGGATGCAAAACTGGATAGCACCATGACAGGGTGGACGAGGGTGTGGATCCAATTATTGGTGATTTTGTATAAAATCTGACAGGTGATTCTACTAATTCAGCAACCTTGTTGGAGCTTCTTTGTGTGCAAATAAAAACTTGCAACCACTCTTGTGGCCAGTTGTCTCATGCATGCATACTATAGCCCTTCTTACATGCTTATGTATGTGATTTTCATTTCACTAAATCAATTCAATGTTTGGCCTTTGTCTTTCATCTCTTGTTCTCTCTACGGTATTTTGGTGTGGTTAGCTTGTAATTGTGTTCCAATGTTACTGTTCATTTCCAAACTAAGTACTGCACACTACAATACCAGATTGATACTATTTTGGCCTTTGTGTTTCATCTCTTATTTTGTCTATGGTATTCTAATGTGTTTAGCTTGCGATTGTGTTCCAAATGTTACTATTCATTTCCAAGCTAAGTACTATACACCACAATACCAAATTGGTCATTAGGAAGAGGATGGGGTCTAGGAGGGCCTCTTTATATTCCATGAGCTTATGGAGGTGATTAACATTTTGAAAAATATGTGTACACCATGTGTGCAAGAATGGTGGGTGTGTCAGAGATGTGTAAGAGTGGTCAAAGGATGCACTTTCCCCCCCAAAAAGGAGGTGAATGATGTTATGATTTTTTTGCCTTCCATAACTCCCACATATGATCTTCGATTTGAGTGGAGATCATAGATCTGTAATCTACGCGTTGAGCTCTTTCCATAGATATGCTACATGATATGGTTTTACCCGCTAGATTTTAAACTCCATTTCTTGGGGGAAATGTGAATTCAAATAAAGTAGTCATTTTGCCTGTTTGAATTCAAAAGCTGTCCTTTGATTTTTTCTTAATACTAAAGGTTTGACTCCCTTAAACTATCAAGTGACAACCTTGGACATTCACGATGTTATAGTGGAATGAACGTCATCAAAAACTTTAGTGAAAAATCAACACTGCCCCATTGACAACCCATCAACAAAATTCCAGCCTCCATGGACATTTCTCAATAGTGCTTGAGGACAGACACTAAAATCAGAAGGGGGATATGTTAATTGAGCCTACATTAGCTAAGAGAAGCTACTAAAGACCCAAAACTAACTGAGCCGACGTCAGTTAACACAAGTTGTTTAAGGCCCAAGACATATGAATGCACATCAAAGATGAATAAAAGATGAATACGAAAACCCCAGTGGGAAAAAAGTGCCTTTGGTATACGCACATTATTGGAGAACTTATTAGCATGGGAAATATTAATAAAGTATTGAAGGGATTATTTGTTTATGCAGATAGAGATAAAAGGGTAGCAAATAGAAGGGTAGCATGACAAAACATTTATTCTCCTGTTGTAGTTCGCTCAAGATGCATAGGTGGAAGCAAAAAAGAGTGTCTAATGTGTGTTTCCAATGAGGGGACATCCTGTATATGCATACATAGAAATGCATGGAAAAACAATATGTTCATAATACTACATACTATGTTGTGTGCTCTTGAGTTTCTTTTAAAAATCATATTTGATTGTTTGTTCAATGTGCTAGAAGATGTAGTAAATTTGTTCATGACTACTTTGAATTCAACACAAATGAAGGTTCCTGCAAACAGCAACACTAAATTGCATGTAGAGTGATGGAAATCGAAACAAGATAATTGACATCAAAGTGTAATAAAGACACTCAATCATGAGAAAGTTGTAATTTCTAAAACTCAATATGAAAAGCTTATGGGAAAGAATTCTACATTGATGGTTATATGTCTTTGCATCCATATGTATACATCTGGTTAAAAAAAGCATAACGAGACGTATGAGAGCTTGTGTGTCCATACCCCGTTAGTAGGGGGCTCAAGAAGGGGTCGTGGTTTGACTCCGGCTTCTTTAGCCCCACAACCACTGGTGCTAGAGAGAGGGCTTAGTATCAAAGCTACACTAATGGAGTGGAGGAAAAGAAAAGTTTATGGCATATTCTTGAAAGCTTCTCTTGTTTTCTCTATTGGAAAATGCATTGCTGTAACTATCTTTGTGCCTCTACTGCTTACTTTGAAGACTCATGATGGAAATGGCGTGGACCACCCGATAGATTCATAAATAGTATATATATAAAAAGTGCATGAATAGTAGAACCATAGAATACCAAAGTAAAAGCACAAGTATCTAATGCAAAAAACCTATGATGATTCCTCAAGCTTTTGATGTTTCACAAAGTCTTTACTGTACTCTATCCTATGTAAAGTGTCCATGTATGTTTGTTGTTCTCAGCTTTGTGTGGAGCTATCTCTTTTTCTTGTCAAAATACTCATGTAATTCTCTAAGAAGTGATAAAACCCACTTGTAATTAGCATATATTCTTGTGTATCCTCCATTAATTTCAATTTCACCATTCAATCAAGGAATGAACACAAGTGGAGTGACTTATGTGCACTATGCACAAAAAACCTCATTTGATTGAGATTGTTGGAATTAGGAAGTATTGCTATCGCATTTTTTGTGCAATATTCTTTGGAAGCTTTAAAGAAAGGACACTTTGTGGAAGAGAACATCTAACAACCATCTATATGTTCTTAAGAAAAATAAAATCACAAGTAAGTCTTTGTTTATAGTGTTTATGAATGTTAACTTTTTGTGGAGAAAAGAATGAATTTAAAGTTGACATTGAAACCTCTTTATGTATTGACATTTTTTGCTTCCAAAATTTTGCAATTTCTTGTAGCTTCAATTTTCTCTCTTCATCGTTTATAGGTGCGATGATTGTTGAGTTTCAAAATTGTAGTAATTGCTTCTCATTGAATTTTCAAAATGAATATGGCATATTTCTCTAATTGTGAACTTTCTCTACGATGAAATCCCTATCATCTTCACATGCACTATTAAAACCCACCTTTCTTAATGGGAAATGCCACTAAAGTTTGTTAGGAAAATAGGTCTCTTTTTTTAATATAAAGGAAACCTTTTTAGTTATTTGCAAGCATCGATGTACCTCTTGATTGTCAATGTCACTTATGCCATTTGTAAATTGAATAGTGAAAATGATCTTTGCGTTTGATGTTGTTTGAGGCTCACTATATCCCATGCGGCTAGAAATATTGTCTCTTCACGTTCTGAGTTCTTTTGTGTTTGAATTAAGCTAAAGAGCTCTATACTTGGAAAGAAGAAAATCTCGCATTGTTTTGGTGATATTCTATCAGATGGTAGTCAAATAGAGCAAGTAAAAGACATACTTGAAATTGTGAACATGAAGCAAACTAATTAGATTTTTATTTGTCCATATTAGCATTGTCTTACTAGAGTGCTAGGAATGTGAATGGAGGATTTAGTCTCTTGATTTAGATGGAAGGATTTTAACCTAGGTCACCTATCACTATGTGATTGGCCGCATATGAGAGGACAAGGGTGTAGACACACTAATTACTCCCATCATATTTACCTATAAATAGGGATTGTTGTGCCATTTGTTGTAGGACTATCACATTACCCCCTTGGAGAGAAGATTTCGTCCTTGAGAAAAAAAGTAGAAAAAATCTTCTTAAGTACACCAATGTTTTTCTGAGTGGCGCATTATTCAGGTCTCGCTTTCACTTGATGACAAACATGATGCGGAGCCCTTATCTATCATTGATTATGTTCATACGGCATACTAGGACGTTCAATGATAACAAGCAATACATCTTTATTAACAACATCATTCCCTTTATGTAAGCGTTTTTATAAATGACTCATAGGAAATACCGGATGAATTTTATAGGCCATTCCTCCTACTCGCTTGAGTATTTCAATAAGCCAAAAATATCTTGGAGATATCTTAAGAGTAGGTCCATTTTTCACACTTTATGAGTGTCCTAGAGCCTTCACTACAAGAGGTACTTAATATTAGTGACGCTCTTCGCAGTGCGACACTCAAATGTGAAAACCCACAGCGTCGCTATGCACGTCGCTAAATTATAAGTAACTTAGCGACGCTCATAGCGACGCCGTCAGGGGTAAAAAATAACCGAGAGCGTCCAAAAACTCAGATCTCAGATTTGAGTTTTCAGCGCGCGCTCAAGCAAGCGAAGGTAACGCACTCTCTCCCTCTGTCTCTTTCTCTTTCTTCTACACACACACACACACACACACACACACACACACACACACACACACACACGAGGAGAGGAAGGAGAGCCAAGTATGCTCCTTCCCTCTCCTCACTCTCATGTTCCCCTTCCCTCTTTCTCTCTCCCTCTCTCTCTCTCTCACACACACTCACACACACACATTGTGTTTTTGAGAGAGAGAGAGAGAGAGAGAGAGAGAGAGAGAGAGAGCACATGCATAAACAAAAAACACACACACACATGCATAAACAAAGAATGCACACACACATTGAGAGAGGAAGAGAGAGAGAGAGAGAGAGAGAGAGAGAGAGAGAGAGAGAGAGAATGCATAAACCAAAACGCACACACACACATGCATAAACAAAGAATGCACACACACATTGAGAGAGGAAAACAGAGAGAGAGAGAGAGAGAGAGAGAGAGAGAGAGAGAGAGAGAGAGAGAGAGAGGAGAAGAAGAAGAAGAAGAAGAAGAGAGTCTTAACATGGTAGGAAACTATCCCAAGAGACCTTAAAGATCTAGTCGGCGAGGAGTTGAACTCAAGACCTGTTATTCATGAGGGAAATGGCATAACTAATCTATCACACTTGGGTGATAGAAAAGTTATACCATTTTTCTCCTTTTATTGGCGTGCACACACACCCACACCCACACCCACACACACACACACACACCCGAGAAGAAGAGAGTTTAATTTAACGTCGTAGGAAACTAATTCAAGAGACCTTAAAGATCTAGCCGACGAGGAGTTGAACTCAAGAACTATTATTCAAGAGGGAAATGGCATAACCAATCTACCACACTTGGGTGATAGAAAGGTTATACCATTTTTCCCTTTTTATTGGCACACACACACACCCACACACACACATGAGAAGAAGAGAGTTTTCACGTCGTAGGAAACTATCCCAAAAGACATTAAAGATTACGTTAGATGTAGACTTACGTTAGATTAGATTTAGGTTTATTTAAGTTAAATTAGATTAGATTTAAGTTTATTTTTAGTTAGATTTACGTTTGATTGGATATAGGTTTATTTACGTTAGATTTAGATTTACGTTATATTAGATTAGATTTAGGTTTATTTACGTTCGATTTAGATTTACGTTACATTAGATTAGATTTAGGTTTATTTACGTTACCTATTATTGAAGAGGGAAATGGCATAACCAATCTACCACACTTGGGTGATAGAAAGGTTATACCATTTTCCTCCTTTTATCGTTTAAGATAAGGTTAGATTTAGATATACGTTGTCGAGAAATTTGTGGTCTTGCCAGGAAAGCACCGGGCTTATGGCTGTGAGAGTTTGTGAGAGAACTCAAACAAAAACTATATGAAAGAGTTAAACCATAGATGCCATGAAGACTAGGGTTTGGAAAGAAGTGCAATCAAAGAAGATCCACTCTTTCTCGCTTGCACTCACACACACAAAGAAAGAACACAAAAGAGAATGTCAAGATAGCACAAAGATGAAACCATCAAGGCTATGGTCATATCGTATCATGGGTAATATGAAAGGGTTAATAGATGAGTTAATGGCATTCAATCTTGGCTGACCAAATAGGCTACGAATTGTTCTTTGGAATTGTAGTTTTGTGCTTACCATAATATATATATTTTATCTAGTGATTGGGATTAATTGTGTGTACAAATCCTCTTGGTTCATAGCAAGATAACTACGCTTACGTCAAAAGAAAATTTATAGTCTATGAGAGGTAGTATAATGGGATCCGGTGATAAAAGTATTTCATTGAGCCTTTCAGGGCCAAAGAGAAACACTATACGTTGTTGAAAGTGTATTTTACGGCTAATCCATACGTTAATTCTAATAGATCGTACAGAGTGAAAGCGATAGAAATTATCATCATGTGGATTATTCATCTAGGATAACTCTAGTATGTGAAAATTGTAGATATGAGAGAAGAGACGGGAAGAGAAGAGAAGAGCGTTTCCCTCCCAAGCCCTATTCTTGCCCATAGGCAATAAGGATACTACGGGGAAAGATGTACCTGTAGCAAGGAGAACGTAAAATTTGTAGAGAGGATGAATTACTAAGAGAGAGAGAGAGATAGGTTTGGTTAAGGAGACGAGATTAGATATATATATATATTGGATTAGAGATGAAAAAGAAAACAACAAGAAATCAAGTAAACATTGTTAACCCTCACGGCACACGGACACCCTATGATCTATAAACGTTGTATTATTTAGAGTCAGGTACTGGGCTTGTCGGACCAATAGGAAAAGGGTAGGAGTGATCGCCGATGAGAGGCGCACTTTAACTTGGACATTCAAGGGATTAGTTGGCTAAGCATGGGCGCCCAAGTGTGAATGGGGTGAGCTCCTATAAAAGCCAACTGAACCTAATTTTTACTCATTCTCTCATTTGTGCAATAGAAGAGTGCTCTTGCTCCATCTCCATCTTCTTCTTCTTCACCTCCTTGTGTGTGTGTGAGTGAGAGAGAGAGAGAGAGGGAGAGTGTGTGTGCGATCGAGCATTACGAAGGCACGACGGCGGCGAAGCGGTTGAGCGTGGCACGACTGCAGCTTCTTCTTCATCGCGGCGAGGAATCCACCACGCAGGCGAGCGTAGAGCGGTGAGTGACACACCCTTTGTTCTCTTGAGCTTGCTAGTTTAGGCTTGTTGTGTGCTTGGAGCCGTTTGTGGCTCGCACACGGTGTATTGGCAAGTCCCTTGCTTCGACAGTGCGGCAAGGAGCGCACAGTTTTGGCGCCGCTGCCGGGGATATGCCCTACACTAAGCTCGGTTAGCACTTTACGCTTCCTTGTGGTGCAATTTCTATCATAGGAAAGGCAGGGAAGGAGTGTGTGGAGATTTCTGTTTTTTGCGTTTTCTGCATTTGCTGTCAAGTTTCAATTTCTGCTATTGTCTGCGTTTTTTCAATTTCTGCAATTTCCTGCATTTTCAAGTTCGGCGTTTTCAATTTCTGCAATTTTCTGCATTTCTGCGTTTTTTCAATTTTCTGCATTTCTGTATTTTCTGCATCAAAAAAATAATAATAATAATAATTTGAAAAAAAAATTCTGAAAAAAAAAAATTTGAAAATAAAAAACGTGACTCTTAAAACGGACGGGTTGGTTTGTATAAAAGGTAGATCGGGATCATTTTCCCAAGCCCAAGCCCAAGCCCAAGCCCAAGCCCAGGCCCAGCCTCAGTCCTCAGTCTTATGATATATACTTGACTCACTCTTATATATATACCCTACTCCCTCAAGAGAGAATGAGAGCATGTGGGACAAGTCCTCCACTCTCCTCCTTTCTCTTCCCACTTGCACCCTTAGACTTTCTAGTTTGGGCCTAGTTCCCTACTGGAAATTGACATTTTTAGGGATTCCGAGGGCATAGAGTGACCAAACGGAGGGCTGTAAAGCACGGCATGACCCTCTGACCGATACGCTCGTTTCGAGCTATCACACGGCCCATTCCACGACACGCTCTAAAAAATCTAGTAAAAAAATAAACAAAAAACACGCTAAAAACTAGTCACAAGGCCTCCTAGAGCAGCTTTTTGACACCTTAGGGTATCAAAAGCACATGCACTTACGCTCTGGGAAGGTGCTAGAACACGAGCATATTGAGGGTGCCTCTGTTCATACGGACACCCATTACCCATCCACAATAAGCTCTAGACCCTCAACGGGGACACAAGGTAGCACCACCCAAGACCCTAAAATAGCCGCTAGTGATTCCTCCTCCGACTCAGAAATCATGGAAGCATACCCTACCCAAAACACTGAGAGAGAAGGCCATGCACCTCCCGAAGCTCCACAGCCTAGTACTAGTATGTTTAGCCGTTTCATGGAAACATTAGGTAGAGCTACTCGCTCGGAACCTGATGCAAATGAAGCACACGAAGGGGGTGGGGAAGTGGACTCTCCTTTCACATCGCACGTGGACCCCACACCCCCAAAGAGTGTCCATGTGGATATCCTACCAACTTCTTACCAAGAAGGCCCTGTTGAGCTGCCTCCTTCAGAAGTTCCCTCTAGAGTACCGTTGGTGACAAGTAAAACCACGGGGAGCAACATTGCTTCTACCTCACAAGAAACCATTAACACGTCGACTCTAGAAGGATTGTTCATTAATGATCATTGGACATACGACCTCCACACTGAGGTGTTGACGGATCTACACTCTGGCCACGCCTACCATGTAGGATGGATAGAGATTGTACAATCCACCTCTAGTGCCACGAGCATCGAAGATCAACAAAAAATGATCTGTAATGTTATCCATGGCATTATTCAATCAGAAAGTCAAAACCGAGGGGTAAATATACTCTCAACTGGCCCCATGAGATTTCTGGATACGAGCAAGGCTCAACAGCCTACTCTATCACAAATGGAGACTCCTCTAATGAGCCCCATGGACCCATCTTACGTCATTTCACCTGGGGTCTCTATGCAATCTGAGCCTCCGAGCGAAAACTTCAGCTTCCCTAACTTGGCTCAACCCTCTATCAAGGAAAACACAGTGCTCACTCCAGGGATAAGCTTGACAGAGAATGTACCGATGACATCTACGGTTAGCGCAGTGCCACTACCTAGTGTCGTAGTACCTAATATGGGGCCTCGACCATATGTTCCTCTAGCCCCTTATGCACACATGGCCCCCACACCTCCAATAGTACCACTTGATTATGCTCCTCGAGTGCCGCTCCCTAGCCCTTATCCGAGTGGACCTATGCCCGGTTATGTTCCATATCCTGCATCATCCACACATATGCCAAGACCGGTACCCGTCCCTCTCCCACATATGATTCCAAGAGTACCTCCACCGGCCCTACCTCCTCACATAGGTGACTTGGCAGCGTTTGCTCAAACCATAGGTCGATCTATCGCGGAAAATATGCGTCACGCATCTGATAGAGAGCCTAGAAGTAAGGCAGTACAAATTGCCAAACTCACGCAAAAATTCAATGGGGACGAAGATGCTAGGAAACACATTGAAGTGTTTGAACAAGTATGTGATTCCTTAGGGGAACGCAACGAACTACATAAGTGCAATGCCTTAAGCTTGACATTAAGTGGGAAGGCTGGAGATTGGTATAGGACCCTAAGGGTGGACGAGAAAACAATCTACCCTACCCTTCGAAGGTTGTTTCTAAAGGAGTACATACGAGAAGGTGTGCTTTGGGGTGTAGCATCTCAGCTACAGAAGGCCGAACGTAAGGAAGGAGACTCAGTAAGGGACTTCATTAGTCGTCTAAAGCACTTAAACTCTCGCTGCCCTGTAAATGAGCGCTTCAACAATAACCAACTGCTTGATCGATTCATTCGAGGGTTGAGGAATGAAGGAATCTATAATGGACTAGTGATTAGAGGTATCACAACCTGGGAAGATGTCACTGCCAATGCAATCCAATTAGAGGACAACTTGATGATAGCAGGCATGAGGGTGTCTACTGACACGAGATCCACTAGCTCACAAGCCATTGAGTATGAACCCATGACTGCAAAGCCCATTGCCAATGAGCCAAAGGTATTTGAGACATTCTTGACAGACCTCACCAAGGCAATCCAAGAGTCTCTTAAGGATAATCGACGCCCTCAAAATAGTCACATGTATCCAAGAAGGGAGCAACAATGGTGTTCCATTTGCTTAGGTCCACATAGCACTAGTGAGTGCCCTACGTTTAGAGTAAAATTTAATGGAACTTGCAACGCATGTGGTAGGTATGGTCACCAAGCTAAGGATTGTTTAATGATCAAACGTATGATGGCAAATAGACCACATGTAGCCTGGACGGATGCGCCTCGAGCTCCTGTATTGATGCCTACTCCACCTGTTGAGCAACTACCGCTACACATGGTCCCTAGATCTCAAAATGTTGTACAAGCTACACCGCTACCACCTCCTGTGCTAGGACCGCAGCCCCCGCATCCAAGAGTCGCCCCTATGAACCAAGTGGGTTGCGAGCCATCAAATGCTTATCCAGATGGCTGTGAGGAGGAAATAGACACTACTATTGCCTACGGACTTGATACATTGGAAGAGTGTCCTATATACTACATGGAAGATTGTTGGGGGCAAGTCAAGCCAGTTTATCAAGCTGCTGCTCTCGCATCCAGAGGTCAAAATATCAACACCCAGGCTAGGAGGCCACCTCTTCAATGCTACAAGTGTGGTGGACCACATCGAGCAGCGGAGTGCCCTATTAGGCTGCAAAAGAATGCTGCATAGATGCAAATGAATCAAGGGAGCACGTCTGCAATGCCAATACTCACATGTAATCGTTTTGGCATAGATCACTTGATTGCCCAATGCCCCTATAACCCAAATGCGCCTAAAATCACACCCCTGAATTTGGTCGAAATTGCTAGTGTGACATCGCCAATACCACCCGTCGCACCCGCTTATGCGATTACACGGTCCATGCTTCAAGGGCCATGCCATATCCTTGAAGAGAGAGATACCATTTCAGTTATCCAAGCAAAGAAAAAGAAGACACGAAGGAAGAAGTCGCAGAATACGGGAAATTCAAAGCCAAGCTCCAAAACAAACATAGGAACAGGAGATGACCCCGTGTATATGAATGACCTCGAGGATGATTCAGATTCAGTCGAGACAATGGAGACAAAGAAAACCGTAACATGGAACCAAATGAAAACCGAATAAGAGAAAACCATAAAGAGCCTCTGAAAACACCACAAGTGTTTCCAAATCCAATCCAAGACCCCCAAGATAAACCGCAGGGGCAAAAAGGGAAGAATCGTAAAAAGAAGATTGGGACGTACCCAAACCCAGTAGACGAGATTAAGCAGGTGAAACATCTAAGAGGTTTAGTGGAGGAGACTCAAAGGAAACTAGAACCAGAACCCATGCAGGTCAAAATTCATGACACAGTGTTTCCCACGCAAGTTCATCCACCCCACATGAACCATAGACCGTTAGCCATATCTAGTATCATCCAAGAAGGGAGTGAGGACGGGACATCAGAAAGTGAGCATACACCCTTCTTGTTGGAAAGGATGTTTAACGAAGGAATACCTGATCCCATTGAGGAATATGAGATTCCATCCTCACCAGTTCCTAGTCAAGGACCTACACCCTGCAAAACGCCAATGAATGTTGCCAAACTAGTGGACTTCATGTCTTCTGAGGTCCGAACCACGATCATAGCAAAGCTGTATGGAGATCCTGAGTTATTCCTTGCACTTCGAGCATTCCTTAACGGAGAGCTACGAACGGGATTACCGCAGTTTGTGCAACCAAATAGGCTTGACTCGATTATGATTGATGAGGAAAATCATGTGCAATCACTTGACTTAGATGGACACGAGTCTGTGATCGAGGTACCCATTAACGAATTAGGGAAGTATTTTAAAGGCGACGAGTCTAATGCGACCCTACCCATCACTACCAAGGGATTAACTATAAAGGGAATTCTTGATGGTGGTGCAGGAGTTAGCATCGTTACAAAAGATTGTTGGGAATCCATGGGAAAACCCCGCCTCCGTGTTACTAACATTGTGGTAAAGATGGCAAATGGTACCATAGCCAAACCTATGGGGATGCTCAAGGATCTTAAGATTAAAGTTCTAGGACACAAGGTACGACATACGTTCATTGTAATGGATTTCTCTAAACACCTTATGTCATATGAAATGATTTTAGGACGACCATTCATGAGGGAAGCACAAATGGTTCATGATTGGTCTAAAAATCATGTCTATTTGCAATTCCAAGACTCTGTCCTTAGAGTGGATTTGGTGACTGGTAAGGTACACCCCTTAGGGAGTAAAACCATTATTGATCATCGCTCTGACACCACAGTTCACTCGGCCCCACTACAATATTGTTACACTTGTAAGAAGGATACAGACATTGGCCAAGATTCTCTTTATATGGATATCCTACCTGGGATGACTGAGTTGGACAATGTGGATTGGGTCCACCTAGCATCAACCATAGACACTTGGGGAAATAGGGGGACGACCTGGGTAACACCTGAGGGGGATGAAATGCATGTACCCTTAAATATGCTACAAGCAATGCATATCGCTTCTGACAAGACTCATCCTAATGTAACGAAGAAAACATACAAGTGGGTCCCTAAAGCTTCTTTAGCGACCATATCTAGTGCTAAAAAACAGAAGCTTTGTAAGAAACGTACCACTCGCTCCAAGAAAAGTAAGAAAATGTTGCGATGGATCCCTAAACGACTATTGGAAGCCCAAGGCTACTATCAAGGAAATGATCAAATCTGGGTGCCAAAACGTAGATTGTGCTCTTACCTAACACCTGACCCAAGTGAGCCCAATCCCGTAGCTCCAAAACGAATCAATGATCGTGGAAAGAAAAAAATCACAGAATGCTACACACCCGCTCCCGAGCTAGTTTGGGTACCAAAGAAAGAACGATTTGTTCCACCTAGCTCAGGAAGGGGGGAGTCCCATGAAGCTTCTAGCTCATCATGTAATAAATCCATAGAGGTAAAAGCTTCTACACAGCCTCCATCTATAGTAGTGGACCTCCATGAAGCTACAAAAGAACCCACACCTCCCAGTGTTCAAGAATCACCTGATGAACCACTTCAAGTTCGATCCTGGGAGAGTACCTTACCACCCTTGCAGCTTGACAAGGCACCTAGGGTAATAGAAAACTACTAGCAAAAATCCTCACCTATTACCAACTGGAACAATTGGTTTCAAAGGGTGACAAGCTCATTTCAAACAGTATGATCTACCCAAGGAAGGGGGGAGTGTTTGCTGACAATCATCATTCACTTGCTTCCCTCTCAACCTTTCTCCCTGACCTCTATATCTCCCAATCTTAGGGAATGTACATATAAAGCTTTATACTCACCTAAAAAAAAAAAAAGAGAGCAAGAGCAATTAGGAAACGAGTATGCACCTTAAAAGTCAAAACATTGACTCAGACCTACACATGTCACATCTGGTACAGTGAAACAGAAACCTATGCCATAAAACACCTTTGATCCTCATCACTTGAGTGATGGAGGGTAGGTAAGATTAGTACGATAGGAGTGTTTCTGTTTTAGAGTTGAGAGATTAGCGAAGTTATCTTTTCCCACTAACGTGCCTCCTGGAGGTATTCCTTTTGTTTCCTAGTGTGTACAGGAACGTGTTGCTGTGGTTAGGATTTGGACCTTCATGGAACTTTCAGATCAAGCGCGACCATCAACACAAACAGGTGTTTCTTGCCCATTAGCATTGCCTTTATCTTTTTGCATCTATGATTGTCTGCTTTGATTGTGATTGGTAGCATAATATTCACCGCATTTTCTTAGTATCAAACATTTAATTCAATGTAATGTTTTGTCATAATCACTTGTCTAGGTGTAAAAATCAAGCAGTCCGACTAAGCTAGTTTGACCAAGCTAGGTATTAGAAATCTTCTCTTAATACCATGGGGAATGCCTTCCTAATAAGCAATGGTTACTTAGGTTCTTAATCCGATTTAGGCAGCATTGTATGAAATGTACTAGGGCTTTCTAGTGGGCTTAACCCTATTGACCTTTAGCTTAAGTATTATAAAGGGAGTTTACTAATGTGATGAGCCTGGGGAGGGTAACAATGTTATATGACCCCCCAAAGTTACAAAATTAAAATGCTGAAAATGAACAAGCAAAAAATCAAAGTGCCACAATGTAAAATCTTAAGCTGGAAGAGAAATCTCGGCTTGATTTGGTACTTCACTCACATGTATTGCCTATGGTACTAGAGCCCTAGAGGTTCCCAGTGTGGGCGCTTTTCCTTGAAAAGCAAAAAACCCAAGGCATACAAAATAAGCACCCACTTCATAATTGAATCAATGTGAAAAGACTTTGGGGGGTCACAGAAAAATTAATCAGTCAGGCGATGATTTCATGAGAAATTCCTTTTATGGTAGCTTAACTACAAAGTCTTCTAGGTATAGCCTCTAGTCAGCCCTCGAACATGAATACTTGGCTCTCGTGATTAAACAACTTAATTGACCACAGATAATTAAGAAGCTTACCCATGGTATTAATATTCGATCTCTAGTGCCTTTCGACCGTCAAATTAGCGACCCCAGACTTGTTTAATTTTCTACCTTTACATCTGTTTATGCATTTGATTACATTGCAATTTAATGTTCATTGCTACCAAATTGTTTGAAATTCTTTGACCAATCAATGTGTCTACCTAAAACTGCATATGCTTTTTAAGAGAATGCAATTACTGTGCCAATGTTGTTTGATTTTGCAGTGACTGAAGAAGGCTAAGGGCATTCATCTCAAATGCTCTTCCACCTCGACGAACCAGCTTCAACTCAATAGCTTCCGAGGACGGAATCTACATCAGGAAGGGGGGAATGTTAACCCTCACGGCACACGGACACCCTATGATCTATAAACGTTGTATTATTTAGAGTCAGGTACCGGGCTTGTCGGACCAATAGGAAAAGGGTAGGAGTGATCGCCGATGAGAGGCTCACTTTAACTTGGACATTCAAGGGATTAGTTGGCTAAGCATGGGCGCCCAAGTGTGAATGGGGTGAGCTCCTATAAAATCCAACTAAACCTAATTTTTACTCATTCTCTCATTTGTGCAATAGAAGAGTGCTCTTGCTCCATCTCCATCTTCTTCTTCTTCACCTCCTTGTGTGTGTGTGAGAGAGAGAGAGAGAGAGAGGGAGAGTGTGTGTGCGATCGAGCATTACGAAGGCACGACGGCGGCGAAGCGGTTGAGCGTGGCACGACTGCAGCTTCTTCTTCATCGCGGCAAGGAATCCACCACGAAGGCGAGCGTAGAGCGGTGAGTGACACACCCTTTGTTCTCTTGAGCTTGCTAGTTTAGGCTTGTTGTGTGCTTGGAGACGTTTGTGGCTCGCACACGGTGTATTGGCAAGTCCCTTGCTTTGACAGTGCGGCAAGGAGCGCACAAACATCAATGTAGAACACATCTTACTTGACAAACCCTTTGGCACCATTATTGATGGAGAGAGAAGAAGAGGGGAGAATTCAATGTTGATTGATACGCTATGAGCGGGATGAAAACACACACAACGCCTCTATAACGACCCGATACACACTCTTGGAATGATACACACACACACTATGGGGCACAACTCGGCTTACACAACACACCTGGCCGAGACAGAGAACACACCTCTGGAGTGAGAGGAGAGAGACTATCCACTTGCCCACTCCACACAGACACACACACACATACACACACCCAAAAAACTCAGCTCAAAAGAGGAGAATTTCTGATGTTTAGATACAAATGAGCTTGGGCCAACACCAATGGGGCAAATAGCTCACAAAATATGGGTAAAATAAGCCAGATACAATCACAAACTGGAGCAGAAACTTCGCTCATAGGAGAAACTTACACAGCCAAAACAACAGAAAAAGAGGGAGGAATTTGGCAAAATGGACAGCGCCATCGCGTAACACTCCACTACCTTGAAAGGGCCTTACCACTTAATTTGAAACTTCTTTTGGAAGGTGTTGTCCAGCTTAGTGTTGTAGCGCAAAACCAAGTCATGTTTCTTGATACCCTTACTTTTGACCTTTTCATTTATCTTTGCCAAAGCCTTATCCTACATCTGCCCATAATGCTCCAATGCACTCATCCTATCCAGCTGAACCTCTTGTAGCTGTAAGAGCCTCTCTTCGAATGCATCACTAGGCGGCCCAAGCACCTTCTCTAACATCTTGGCCGCAGGCAACTCTACTTCCACAGGCAATAGTGCTTCTTTTCCATACACCAAATGAAATGGAGTAAACCCTGTACCTGTCTTCACCGAAGTACGGTAAGCCCATAATGCACTAGGAAATTCCAAATCCCAATTCTTTCCCTCGTGCTCTGTCACTTTAGAAAGAATTTGTACCAACTCACCATTGAATCTTTCATTTAAGACATTACACTGCGGGTAATAAGGAGTGGTATGTTGGTGCCTAATCTTCATCTTTGTGCATAAGAAGCCTAGCAGTTTTGCTCTAAATCCTGGCCCCTTATCTGAAAGTAGCTCTAATGGCACCCCAAACTTGCAACATATTTCATCATACACAAATTTTTCCACATCCTTTGCAGTGATCTGTTTTACTGCTATAGCCTCTGCCCATCTAGAGAGATAGTCCATTGCCGTCAAGGTATAGCTTTTACCCCTGCTTGTGATAGGTAACGGGCCTATTGCATCAATCCCCCACTTTTCAAACACATCAAACGCCATAATGGTTTTTCGTAGCTCTGGCTTCAACACTCTCTTCCCAAATTCTTGACACATATTGCAAGACCTACACCAATGGTGAACATCCTTGTGCAAACTAGGCCATACATACCCCTCTTGCAATATCTTATGCAAGGTGATCTTTAGAGCAAAATGGCCACCACATGCGTCTTGATGATTCTCTTCCAACACTCTGTAAAGCTCCTCCCGCCAAGGTACACGTCTCAACACGAGATCAACCCCTTTCATGTATAAGACATCACCAATCAATTTGTACCTATATGCTCTACGCACAAAGCCATACTTCTTAGACTTCTGAATCTCCTTTGGAATGATTCCTGTTAGCAAAAACTCCTCTTCTTGAGCCAAACTTTCCCGGCCATGATAAAGAGGTAAGGTGGTCCTCAACACAAATAGCTTCCCAATCATGCCTTGAGCTGCTTCATGTGCCTCTCCATTTAGAGCACATTCAATGTGTCTGATGATCCATGCTTCGAACTTTTTTATCAGGCCTTTAATTCTGAAGCACATTTCCTTCAATGAGGTGTTCTTGCTCTTCCACACACCCAGCACTTGCTTCACCACTAACAAGGCATCACCTTTTATGCTCAACCTTGGAACCCCATGCTTCAAACAAATGTGTAATCCGGCTTCCAAAGTAGCATATTCAGCCTCATTGTTACTATGAGCATCCAATTTGAACCCTCTCTTGCATACTAGCTTCCCCTCTGGATCATAAAGTGCTATACCCCCTGAAGCTGCATCATGGCTCTTTCTGTATGAACCATCAAAGAACCCTTGGCTGTGCTAGATGACATTTCTTTGGATTTAGTTGTCCTCCACATTCATCATATCGAGCCAATACCATCTGCAGCTTCTCATGGTGTTCAGCCCTACTGCTATAAACACAGAAGTCATCCATAAAAGCTTTAACACAACTACCAATGAATGGTTCCAACACCCAATTTGCTCTCTCTTGATAGAAGGAAGGTCCATTTGACAACCCAAATGGAAATACTGTGTAGCAATAGCAGCCCCATGGCATAATAAAAGTGGTCTTTGTGCAATCTTTAAGAGCAATCTTCACTTGAAAATAGCCCGAAAAACCATCACACACACTGTACCTCTCATAACTTGCCACTGAATCCAAGATCTGATCGATGAATGGAAGAGGATATGGTTTCTTCTTAGTGGCTGCGTTTAAGGGTTTAAAATCTACACAAATTCTCCACTTCCCATCCTTCTTTGGACTGACTACAACTGGACTCACCCATTCTGTGGTCTCCACAGGGACTATGGACCGTGCCTTTAACAACTTGTCCACCTCTTCTCGCAAGGCTTCCATTTGCTCTTGACCCATCCTTCTTAGCCTTTGCCGCACTGGCTTAGCACCTTCTTTCAGCTCTATATGCATATCTTCGCCCTTGAACCCTCTGATCTCTTCATATGAAGTAATGAACAAACCAGGAAAACTAGCCAGCATGTGCAAATATATCTCCTTCACCATAGCTGAGAGGTCTCCACTGATCATTTGTGTCATCAATTCCTGCTTCTTTGACAACTCAACCTTGGTTTGCATCAGCCCTTCAATCACTTCATAAGGCCCTTCACTTTCATCTTCAACCTCATTCGCAAATGCAACTAAACCAAACTCTTGGATTTCTTTGTCCATCAAAAGAAATGCAACATCAGCATCCTCATCACTGCTGGTAGTGCTATCACTATCCTCATCTGTCACCGTGGAAGAGTCTTCATCTCTAGACTCATCCTCATCTTCATAAAGCTCCTCTAATCGTTTCCTTGTGTCCATATTATAAAGCTTCTTGGTACATGTCTTTCCATAGAGGCTAATCGTACCATGTCGCCAATCTTGAACAGCTCCCACTGCACGTAACCATGGTCTGCCCAGTATAATAGGATATGCTCCCAACCCCGCTAGCATCACATGAAAATCAACCACTGCCTTTGCATCATATGCCTCCACTTCTAAGCTCTTTACAACACCCAAGCATTTTACTTTTTGATGGTTTGCCAATCTAATATGTTATGACGCATGAGTGTGTTATGACGCATATTTGGGCTCCGCCATCCACATAACCTTGTCCCAAAATTTTCCTTTTATGCCACACATCTACTATTGGACAAATGTCTGGTAGCTCATCCATTGCCAACACCTTTACTGAACCTCTCTCTGGCTCTTTCTCCATTGGGTTAACCATCCTCTTCCACTGTCACTTTAGCTTAGGCACCATCTCTATAAGCTGCCCAAAAGTAACATCTGCCTTCCTGCTCATCAGATCCTCCTTCAAGTCATAGCTTAATTGCCCATCCCCTAGTGGAAAATCTGAAACATGAAACTTTCGACGAGCTCTCCTTTTCCTCTTGGCCTTGACATCCTCGCCTTCATGGCTCTTTCCTTTCTTCTTACTAGGACCGGAGGCACTTATTCCTTCCTTATCCTCTGTGGTCCTCTTCCCAATAGGCATCACTAATGTATCCCCTAGCTTTGATGCCTTCTCCAAGGTGACTACACTTAGCACTTTTGTCTTTCCCTTTTCCTCCTGGGTCAGTCCACTGGTTCCTTCATCTTCCTTAATTTCGATGCCAGAATCATTTGACCTAGTTAGCACCTGTCTTGGCAATGGATACATGTCTCCCCCCATCCTTGGTGGCTTATCACATTGCGGGCTGATGTGACCCAACTCTCCACAATTGTAACATGTGGGCGTCTGCCTCCAAAACCTACCATTGCTTTGTCCAACACCATTCCTAGGCCTTTCTTCACCTCCTGGCTGATTTGCAAACCTCCCTCGACCTCGATTATTTCCCACCTAACCTAGCATGTTTAGGCTGAGATTATTCATCAAATCTACCACTTGCCTCATGTCTTGCCTTAGCCCATCATCTTGCACCGATGTAGTGACCACTGCTGGCATAACCTGAGTAGTAACAGGAACCACTGGTTCATGATGAACCCTTGACATGCGACCTTGTAAAGACTCTATAGGCTGAAATTCAGACCTCATGGACAAAGACTCCACCCCTAACTGACTCATTTTCCTCAACTTCCACTCTTTGTTCCTTGCTACCTCTAGTGCATCTTCATATGTCCTAGGCTTCTTTAGCTCCACTCTCCAACGTATATTCTCCCAAAGACCAGCCAAGAACCTGTCCTTCTTCATCATGTCAGGCGGGGGTACTTGTGGTGCTAAGGCCTTACACATCCGCTCCCATGCCAATGAGAACTTACGTATGTACGCATCTACTGGCTCACCTTCCTTTTGCACCAAACCTTGTACTTCTTGCCACACTTTGTCAGGATCTTCTATCTTCACAAACTCCACTTCCAAACCATGCCTTAGATTGTCCCAACTCAATCTTACAGGTGGATCCGCTGGACGCAACTCCTCTTCAAATGTTTTGGACCAGACTCGTGCATCACTCTTCAAACAAATTTGGAGAAGACGTAACATCTGCGCAGGGTCATGAATCTGGTTGCTAATGCAGGCAACCTCCATCTTTTCCAAAAAATCTTCCACATCTTCATCACTTCTTCCATGAAACTCAGGATAAGAGAAATCCATGGCTACCCAAGTTACAATGCTTTGAGAACCCCTTTGAACACACATGCAAGAACCCAAAACTTTTGACTACCCAATCCCCAGAAACTTCAATGGAGCTCAACTTTAGATAAGGACAAACACATGCACATCAAATGAGTTTTCATAGTTGTTCATCGGAATTACAATAGGCAAAGGACATTCCAAGATCTCTCGTAATCTTCTTGGCCCGAACATAAAGACTATGCGCTGCTGGAAAAACATCTTCTTGGACACATGAACATTTATCTGGATTCTTTGAGTTAAATGAAATGGAGTGAATTGAGGGCCATTTTGATCGTCCATTAAAGCCAACCATGAAGCTCCTAAGAAGGCACACCTGACTTATCCTCTGATTTTGCCAAAATTTCAGCAGCATCACACCATAAATGGCTCAAAAGACCAAAAAACCAGCCATCATAACTTGGAAAAATTTTGGTAGAGTTTCCCTAGAAATAGAGCAGTAGGAACCCAAAATATAGACTGTATATTGTTGAGATGTCGAGCTCTACACCTTGAGCTGGCATCCACTACGGGTCTTGGCTTACGGCATTTACTCACTGGCGCGTTAGGTGACCGACACGGAGGATCTCTGCCAGTGATTCTACAGCTGGACTACACTCATAGTGCCAGCCTAGTACGCTTCTAGCGAGTTCACACTTAGTGACCGCATGTACGTATGTGCTACTTTTCAGCTTTAGCACTTAGTCATTTTGTACTCTCTTTTCTGTGAAGAAGAAGAAGAAGCTTTCCATCTCTTTGTGCTTTGTGCTTGTCTTGTGTAGCTCTCTTGCATCCTCATTCTTTACATGGTATCAGAGCCTGGTGCAGGCAAGAGAGGCTAAGAGAGCAAGAGCATCACAATCCCTTCCTTCGTTTTTCGCACAAGTTTCTAAACAGGTCTCCAAAGTGCAGTATACAGAGATTTACTGTACAAGTACAGTGGTTGTGAAACGCTTGATTTTGGACACTCGTTGAGTGTAGAAAGCGTTACAGGAACCACGATAGCAGGTTCAGCAGATTTGCAGGTTTTTGCAGATTGCAGCTATTTTGTCTTGGTGCTTCAAGATGTCTGACGGTTTCAGTCAGATTGTTACTGAGAAGCTTGAGAAAAATAACTACCCTGCATGGAAGTTCAGAATAACAAATTTCCTAAAAGGAAAAGTTTATTGGGACTATGTAGAAGGAGACAATGAAAAGGAACCAGAGATTTCCGAGGCAAATGCTACAGCAGAACAAAGGAAAGCTTTGAGGGACTGGCAACAAGGCCAGAGCAAAGTGATGTATTGGCTTTCTATGAGCATCCCAGATGGCATGATGGGCTATCTACAGGATGCTGAAACCCCCGCCATTGCATGGAAAAACTTAGGCAGAGTGTTCGAGGTGAACACCAAGGCCAGGAAGCTTCAACTAAAGTCGGAGCTAAATCTGGTTAAGAGGAACAACCTCTCCATCAATGATTATGCTTTGAAGATCAAGAGTATCATTGAGGCTCTTGGATCTATTAAAGTCTCAGTGGAAGACGATGACATTGTCCGTGCATGCTTGGATGGGCTAGGAGATGAGTATGTACATTTTAGGTCTTCCATAAATACAAGAGACGACATCCCCGTGTTCCAAGATTTGATTTCTATGCTTATTCTTGAGGAGAAGAACCTTGACACATCTTCTTCTCATGGCAGAAATAATTCTGAACAGGCCTTCTATTCTAACTCCAACAGAGGTAGAGGTAGAGGTCGTGGCCGAGGCCCAAGGGGTTGCAGGGGCCAAATTCTGGAAGGTCAATCAAATCAAAACAATACAGGTGGCAGGGGAAACCAGTCTCAAGGCAGGGGGAGTCAAAGAGGTCATGGTGCAGGATCAAGCAGGCAGCAACATACTCCAGATAGTAGAGAATGTTGGACTTGTGGTGAAAGAGGTCACATGTCACGTGACTGTCCAAAGGGAAAAGAAAGTAGAAAGAGAGAACAGGGCAACTATGCATCTACTAGCAGAAATGCAGATGACAGCAAAAACGAGCGCATGTTTGTTATGCAGCATGTAATGAATACAATGACTGCAGAGAATTCCACCCAAGATGATGTTTGGTATGTGGATTCAGGTGCCTCTAATCACATGACGTCTCGTGGAGAGTGGTTTAGAGATATGCGCAAACCAGATGTGTCAGGCTATGTGCAGACAGGAGATGACACAGCTCACCCCATTGCTCATGTAGGGGACATACCTCTAAATACGAAGAGTGGGAAATCAAAGTACTTAGCAGATGTACTTCATGTCCCAAACATTACAAAGAATCTTGTTTCTGTTGGACAAATGGTTGAGTAGGGTTTGCAGGTTCGCTTCAATCCAAATGGCTGTTATGTAGAAGATTTCCAGAATGGCTGTAAGCTGATCACAGAGGGCAAATGTGTGGGCAGAATGTTTACGCTGAATGTAGACATGCCTGAGGTAAAAGCTGCATTATTTGCACAGGGCACAGGTGTTGTGGCTGATGTTGACATTTGGCACAAACGCATTGGCCATGTCAATGAGCAGAGATTGCGCAGCATGCAATCAAAACAGATTGTAAAAGGTTTGCCCAAATTCAAGGTGGATGGTATGCATAAAGTGTGTGCAGCATGCCAGTTTGGAAACCAGTCAAAGGGCTCATTTCCACATGAGCGCAATGTATGTAAAAAGCCACTTGAGGTGGTGCACACAGATGTTTGGGGTCCAACCGATACTGCAAGTATGCATGGTTGCAGGTATTATGTCTCTTTCATTGATGACCATACAAGGAAAGTATGGGTCTACTTCATGCGTAACAAAAGTGAAGTGTTTGGTCACTTTCAAGACTTCAAAGTCATGATTGAGAAGGAGACAAATATGCAAATCAAGACATTGAGGTCAGATGGAGGGGGAGAGTACTTCTCCAATGATTTTTCAGATTTTCTGCGAATGCATGGTATACACAGGCAGTTTACATGCAGATATACTCCACAGCAGAATGGGGTCGCAAAAAGGAAAAACAGGCACATTGCAGAGGTTGCACGTGCATTGATGAATGAGAAGAACATGCCTCATCATTTCTGGGCTGAAGCTGTAAATACAGCTGTGTACATTATGAACAGGACACCTACAACTGCGGTGCATGATGTAACACCTGAGGAAAAGTTTACAGGTACAAAGCCTGATTTGGCACACTTGAAAGTGTTTGGCTGCATAGCTTACGTGCATGTACCAGATGAGTTGCGTAGGAAATTGGATCCTAAAGCAGAGAAATGTATTCTTGTGGGATATTCCCTTGAACAAAAGGGGTACAGGTGCTACAATCCTACTACACGAGAATTACGAGTGAGCAGAGATGTAGTCTTTGATGAGATGAGCAGCTGGTACAGTAATGCACATGGCACTATTGGGGCTGATGTAAAAGATGATGTGGTTGTACAAAATGTGAGGCCACAGTCACAGGTTTTGAGTGGACCACAAGAGTCCTCTTCTCGTGGCTCTGTTGAGAAACCATGGAATGGTAGACTACGTACGCAGGTTACTCCACCAACAGGTACAGGGAATGTATCACGAAAAGGAAAGGAAAAGGTTGATGAACCTCCCTTTATGGCTGATGCATCATCAGGTTTTTCACATGTAGACATGGATTCAGATGGTTCTGAACAAAGTCTTGATGAGGAATTTGGAATTCCGGCTGTCAGGACACCTGGTGTAAGGAAAGTACAAGAAGATTCTAGAGGGCAAAGGAGTGACCCAGGACCGCGCAGATCTAATAGAGTCAGAAATCCAGTTCAGAAATTGACTTATGATGGGTATCTAGCGCATCACCAAGCCTACATGGCTAAGGTGATACAGGATGTGGAGCCCACATGTTTTGAGGATGCAGTTGGAAATGTGCATTGGGATGATGCAATGAATGAAGAGATGGCTGCATTGGAAGCAAATGACACATGGGAGTTGGTGCGATTGCCAAGTGGCAAGAAAGCTATTGGCTGTAAATGGGTGTATAAAACCAAGCATAAGGCTGATGGTAACATTGAGCGTCACAAGGCAAGGCTGGTCGCAAAGGGTTATGCACAGACGTATGGCATAGACTATGAGGAGACCTTTGCTCCAGTGGCAAAGATGACAACTGTGAGAGCTGTCATAGCAGTGGCTGCATCTAGAGGATGGATTATGCATCAAATGGATGTAAAGAATGCCTTCTTGAATGGTGAGTTGCAAGAGGAAGTGTATATGGATCAGCCACCTGGTTATGTCGATCCAGGTTACCCAGATTATGTATGCAGACTTCTCAAAGCTTTGTATGGTTTGAAGCAGGGCTGTAGAGCATGGTATGACAGGATTGCCAAGTATCTTGTCAGTATTGGTTTTAGGAGAGCTCATGATGATCATTCACTCTATGTACGTGAGAGTGATTTGGGGATTGTGGTCATTACCATATATGTAGATGACCTTATTGTTGTTGGTGACAATGCTATGGAGATTGACCATGTGAAGGGTCTTCTCAAACAAGAGTTTGAAATGAAAGATTTAGGCGAGTTGCTCTACTTTCTTGGCATTGAGGTGATCAGGACTCCAGAGGGTGTATGGCTATCACAGAGACAGTATGCTTTGGACATGTTGTCAAAGTATGGTATGGCTGATTGTAAGCCAATTTCTATTCCCTTGGATGTGAATGCAAAGCTGAGTGCAGAGAAGGGTGATGTTGTTGAGGATGTCAACATGTACAGGAAGATTGTGGGTAGTCTAATCTACTTGACTATCACGAGGCCAGACTTGAGCTACACACTAGGCTTGGAGAGTCAGTTCATGCAGCTTCCGAGGAAGCCACATTTGGATGGAGTACGACGCACACTTAGGTATGTGCAAGCTCTTGACTACGCATTGTTCTATGCAGCAGATGCACCATTAGCATTGTATGGGTATACAGATGCAGATTGGGCAGGTAGCATTGTTGATAGGAGATCTACGAGTGGCTTCATGTTCTCTTTTGGGAGTGCTGCTGTTACTTGGAGCAGCAAAAAGCAGCCTATGGTTGCTTTATCGAGCACAGAGGCCGAGTACAGAGGTGCAGCAGTTGCGGCGTGCGAGGTAGCTTGGCTACGCACATTACTTGAGGACTTGGGAGTGTAGGTGGACCAGCAGATTTTCATCCATTGTGACAACCTCAGCAGCATGCAGTTGGCTAGGAACCCATTGTTCCATGCCAGGACCAAACACATAGAGGTCCATTACCACTACGTTCGAGAGCGAGTGTTGGCGGGCGACATCGACTTGGTCTACGTCAGCACAGAGGAGCAGATAGCGGATATCTTTACCAAGGCCCTCGGAGCTGAGAAGCTTTGACGTTTCTAGACTATGCTTGGACTCTGCGACATGCAGAGCTCGAGGGGGAGTGTTGCGATGTCGAGCTCTACACCTTGAGCTGGCATCCACTACGGGTCTTGGCCGCTTACGGCATTTACTCACTGGCGCGTTAGGTGACCGACACGGAGGATCTCTACCAGTGATTCTACAGCTGGACTACACTCATAGTGCCAGCCTAGTACGCTTCTAGCGAGTTCACACTTAGTGACCGCATGTACATATGTGCTACTTTTCAGCTTTAGCACTTAGTCATTTTGTACTCTCTTTTCTGTGAAGAAGAAGAAGAAGCTTTCCATCTCTTTGTGCTTTGTGCTTGTCTTGTGTAGCTCTCTTGCATCCTCATTCTTTACATATATGTATGCATAAATTGTCAACAATAGAACCCAAGCATCAAGTAGGACTCACTAGTACATAGCCTATGGTGAGGTCACAAAAAGGGTGCTCCAGCTACCTGTATCACCGAAAGGATCTCCACATTTGAGAATACCCCAGCTCAATAAAAACCTCACGCTATCGACCCTCACACAAAGGCTAATGCAAATCGCGTATAGTCAAGTCTCAGAAATGACTATCTTCCAGACCAAGGCTCAGAAATGGCTGGGACTACCAAATACAACCAAGTATGGCTCCACAAATGCGTACAATGGCAGTTTCCACAAGTAAAGTACAATCCAGCAGACAATGCGCTCAAATAGGCACCAAGTGATGCATACCCACAACAACTGCAAGTGACATCACTGCTAGTGTATCACTGTACTCAAGCTACCTGTACCTGTGTGAATCACCTGTACCTGTACCTGTCCCTGTAACCTGTAACCTGTAACCTGTAACATGTAACCTGTAGCCCCGAATCTCGAAGCTTGAAGCTCGAAGCAGAAGGTACTCGAAGAAGATCCTCCGTGGGGGCACCAAAAGAATGTGAGCGGGATGAAAACACACAGAGCGCCTCTATAACGACCCGACACACACTCTTGGGAAGATACACACACACACACACACACTATGGGGCACCACTCGGCTCACACAACACACCTGGCCGAGACAGGGAACACACCGATGGAGCGAGAGGAGAGAGACTATCCACTTTTCCACTCCACACAGAGACACACACACACACACACACACACACACAAAAACTCAGCTCAAAAGAGGAGAACTTCTGATGTTTAGATACAAATGATCTTGGGACAACACCAATGGGGCAAACAGCTCACAGAGTATGGGTAAAATAAGCCAGATACAATCACAAATTGGAGCAGAAACTTCGCTCATGGGAGAAACTTACACAGCCAAAACAGAAGAAAAATAGGGAGGAATTTGGAAAAATGGACAACGCCATCGCGTCCGAAACGGCCCAAAACCCCATTCTACAATGTCAAAGTGCTCAAATCCGACCTCGGATGAGCAGTTTACGGCCAAAACAGGCTCCAAAAACCCCAAAAACACACCTGCGGCTGTTCCTCCTCTCTTCTCCTTGTTTTTTCTGGTTTTCTCTCAGTTTTTTCAGTTCCCACACTTAGCTTTATTAGTTGGGCACCCTTGGCCTTTTAGATGACCTCAAACGGACCCCGAACAGGCCAAAAACTGACCTCGCAGTGCATAGTTGTCACCTTTTTTGCATCATCCGCACACCTGGCACTCAGCTTTTCCAAATAATGCATCCCGCATCCACGTGAAGTGGCCCCAAAAAGTGGTCCTCATGATGACCTTTCTGCATAAGCATCACAAGAAAACACCCACGTCGTGTCCGTACTTCTCCGCGTGCAAGTATTGACCCCGTTCGACCTCCTAACGCCACTCGATGCCATCTGATGCACCTGCTTACCTCATGTCGTCGGCCCGCAAATAGCTTCCTCGAGAAGTTTTACGTGCTACCAACTCATCTTTATTGTAGAAAAAACACAGTGGTACTGGTAATAGTGAAAATCGATGCACTATGTACACCCTGTCCTACCTGTACACATGTGGGCCCCACGTAACCACCTGGCTCTGAAAAATGGGCAATTCTTTATTTGATGCACCATGCATGTATATGTACATATGCGCAATCCCTTGCTCCAAAAAAATCCTGACAACGCCAAGTCCAAGATCTTCTTTGATTAGAGTTGATCTTCCAAGGATAGCGTACAAGAATGGCTAGTCTTCCTCTAGGAGAAAGTGTAGGCTTGGGCTTATGTTAATGGCTAAGTACAATTAGGCATTACTACTCACTCCCTCAAGAATTCCTCTCATCAATGGCTTGAATGCTTGAGTGGTTTTCAAGAAAGAAAAGGTCCCCTTTTATAGGTGAAGGGAACCCCCAAGGGTTTGCACAAGAAGAGAGGAGCCAGTGTGAACAGGAATTGGAAAAGTTGGAAATGAGCTATCTTTGCATGATGTGGGCAGACTGGGGTCCAGTATTTTGATCATATCTCCTCAACCGTGGCTCCAAATAAAAAGGTAAAAATATGGGCAGAAAATTCAGCTCATTAGCTACGATTTGCAATGGGAATCTTGTTCAGACAAGCTGTAGGTAGCATTTTCATGCACATGCTTTACAAGATACGGTCCAAACCATCTTTTTGAAAACTTACGCATGACTATGTGCTGGTTATCAAGGCTACTATCATACACCAAAACCCAGTCACCTTTGTCAATTGCTTTGCTCCTGAGTCGATGTCGCTTATCAAAGTAATCCTTGTTTTTCAACCTTGCATTTTTGAGTCGTTCTTTTGCAGCTTCAATGTCTCCAGGTCTTCTCTCTAGCTGCCTTATACGCAGTGCAAGGAGATCTTCCCTGCTAAGCCCCTCTTGCCAAGGTAGTACATTCCATGTGGGAATTGTATCTTCAATCGGCATCACTGGATTTTGACCATACATTAGCTCCGCAGGCATGTAGCCAGTTATTGATCTATGTGTTGTACGATCAGCCCATAAAGCATATGGTAATAGTTTTGGCCACTCACCAACTCTTCCTTCACAAGCCTTGGCCAAAGCTTTGATGATAGGAGGATGCCCTCTTTCACTCTTTCCATTGCCTTCAGGGTTGTAAGCTGTAGTAAGAGAAAGCTTGATTCCTAATCTAGAAAAGAACTCCCTTGCTTCTTCGGCATCCAGTTCACCTCTATCTGCAGTGATTTTTCCTACACAACCATAACGGCAAATCACCTCATCAAGAAGGAATTTGTACACAGATTCTGTGGTTTTAGCTCTTAATGCTCTTCCTTCAACCTGATTAGTTAGGTCTTCTCGTGCAAGAACCAAGTATCTCATCTGCCAGAATCCTTAAGGCATTGTGACTAGATCCACAACCCATTTATAGTGCATGGCTAGTGGATATTTAGGGTGCAATCCATCACGATGTCGGACATTTGAATACATTTGACAAGTTACACATGACTCTACAAATTGAGATACATCTTTATACATACCCTTCCACCAATATTTTTCTTTCGACTTGGAGAAGAATGTCCACACACCCATGTGTCCAGCCCATAGATTCTCATGAAAATCTTGCATGAGCTTTACTTGAGTCTCTTTTTTACATATAACCTGTTGTGGTGTAGCACCCTTTTGTTTAGGATGCTTCCACAAGTAACCATCCCTCAAAAAGTACCCATATGCTTTCCTGCATATCCTCTTGAATTCTTGTTCAGACCAATCATCCTGTTTTGTTAGAGTACTCAAGAAGCTTCCAATAAGAAGCCAATCACCTTAATAAAGCTCTTTCAAGAATGATTCAAGTAGATTAGTCATGCAGACATTGTTACCTTTGACATGAGATATAGAATAGAACTTTGTGCCTACATCATCTCCCTCGTCAATCATTTTTGACTCAGCGTCATACCTTGCCCTTGATAGCATATCTGCCACTGTATTTTCTTTACTTGCAATGTGCTTAAACTCAGGATTTAAGGACTTAATGTAGGCAATCCACCGCAACATAGCAATGTCTGGTGTTAAGCATCTTGTAATCATCCCAAGAAGTGGTAGACAATCTGTTTCTACAACCACACATGCACCAATTAGTTACTCTTTCCCACTTTTCAAGGCTGTAACCATACCCCATAACTCTCTCTTTATCTGCGGATAGTTTCTTTGGCGATCACTTAGCACCTTTGCTCCAAATCTTACCACATACATGTGTTCTTCTTTGCCATCTTGCCCTATTGCCCATCCAATCCCTGTAGGAATGGTGTCTATTGTCATAATTACTGGCCTTTGACACTCATAGTCTACCTTTCTCAAAGTTGTTGCTGACTGGAGCAACTCCTTTAGCTTTTTCATGGATTTTACATGTGCTTTTGTCCATTTAAACTTCTAATTCTTTCTAAGCAGCTGATAAAGAGGATTAGCTACATGTGCATAATGTGGAATCCAAATAACATAGAAGACACATGCTCCCAGAAACCTTCAAACCTTAGTGATGCTAGTGCATGTTTCTTTCATTCTTTGGATGGCATCTACCTTTAATGGACAAGGTTTCCTACCATATGGCCCGCACATGTGCCCCACAATAAGCACTTCATTGACACCAAACACAGACTTTTTCCCTGACAATGTAAGATTCACTTCTTCCAACCTAGACAAAATTTTATCACAATCATTTATGTGATTTACCACAAACCTGCGACATCCCTTGAGATCCAAAGCTTCATCTTTGTCACTTTCTTCACATCCTTTGATAGGAAAATCATCAATGAAAGGCATTGTGATTTGAGGAATAAAGTCACGTAAGACCTTATTCATCCCATTCATCATATGTGCAACCGAGTAGGTTGCTCCCTGTGGCAAGATACACATCCTTACCAAACCCAAAGGTGTCCTCATGGTTGTCAAGTCTTTGCTTTAGATTGCAAGCTGAAATTGATCATACCCTGAGTAGAGATCCCCCATTGAGTAGATTGCCCTCCTTGCAAACGCCTTTGCAAACTCATCCACAATTGGACATGTACCTACATTTCTAATTGTCACCTTGTTCATTGGTTGCATATCTTGGATGAAGCGTAGAGAACCATTCTTCTTCGGAACTGTGAACCACCTGTTTGAGTATGGAGCACAAGAAGGCTCCAAGATTCCCATTTTGATTTTCTCATTTAGTAGCTCTACTAACTTTGGCAAATGAGCCTTTGGAACCGGAATAGGCCGCAGATTCCAAGGCACATGAGGTATTGTGAAAATTACCATAGGAGCTACAATAGAAGGATCAACACATCCTATCTCATGTGGCTCAAATGCAAAAGCCTTACCATGCTTTGAAAGCATTTCTTTGAATCACTTTGTCTCCTCCTGTGTTAGAAACTCCTCGCGACCAATCTACAACTCTTGGAAAGACTCCTTTGTGAAGGTATGCCCAATCTTTTTAAGATTCCTCAAACTTGGTTGTAAAGAAGCCTACTCAATCTTTTCCCTATTGTTGGGTGGTAAGGGTGAAGCTACTGGTTTCACCTTCTTTGCTACACTCTTGTATTTAGTTTCAACATGGACTTCTGGGCCAACTGTTTGGTTTTCTTTAAAGGCTTCTATTACTTGATACATTTCCATAGAGCAAACTTCCACAACTTCATTTTCAAGATGCAAACTAGACCCCATTATAGCATCAAGCTTACCCATAGTATCTACAAAAGAAACTTGTTCACACAAACCCAAAACATTTTCAATAGGCTCTAGCAACCCACTCTTTTTCATGCCTATTTGTACATTATGCACATATTGCCTCTCACATCTCTTCAAATCTTCAAGTTTTGTAAAACATACTGATCCATTCTTTGTTACCAAGGAGCTTGTTGAAAAAGCTTCACCTATTTTTGGATCAGGCGAGACCCTTTTTCTTTCTGTACCACTGCAATCCCGCTTTACAATGGTACTTGGCCAAAACCCATCATTTCTCTATGATCATGAAACTCTTTGCTCACCTTTGGTAGAGGATGTTCTCTGAGGTTGTCACGATTTCTTTCATGGTTTACACAAATTGTGAGAAATTGGACAGCTCGTTTACCATCTTTGCTACGTATCCTAGCATATGCTGAACCATCATCCATTACCTTTGTTTCCATTCGAACTCCCACGATGTAGGGTTGTCCAAGGATTAGATGATATGAAGATATATCCTGTACAAAGAAGTTTTGGTCAATCTTTACATCACCTATTGTTACCTTCACACCTGGACATGCTGCATACAATTCACCGGATGAATTGTTTGCCACTTTTACCATCCAGCCATGATCTGTGTCCATCGGCCATTTGCACTTGTTGTAGAGACTCTTTGACATTATGTTTATTTCTGAACCATGGTCAATCAAGGCAACAAATGGCTCTTCAAGATCACCTACCTTGACCAAAGTTTCTGTAGTAGCCCTTGCCCAAAGTTTCTGTAGTAGCCCTTGCCCAATGACTTCGTGAATAGTAACTCCTAGGAATATCTTCAACTTCTTCATCATCATTTGAGAAATGCACTTGCTTCACTCTCCCACTAGATTGGTAGCATCCTACCATTGCTCCATCATTCTCCTTATTTTGCAGTTGCATCCCTTGTGTCTTCGAGGTTTCCCCTTCAACCTGTGGACGAGAAACTTCAGCAAGGGTTTGCCTCTTCCTCTTGATGATGTCAATGATCTCTTCATGGAATTCATGTTTTGCAATGCCAAGAACTTCTCCCACAGTAAACTCAATCTTGCTATTCAAGATCCTTTCCTCCAAGACTTTCTTTAAATCTGTAGCAACCTCAATATCAGATTGTAGTTTATAAGTTGGGCCTTTTGTCTTACCTTTTGTTGGCTCTTTCTTCTTTCCTGTTGTAGACTCCTCCATGAGTACTTCAGGTGGAGATGCTCCTTGTGTTGAGTGTGTTTGAGAAGGCATTGAGTCGCTTCTTCCCCCACTTCTAGAAGCTCTTTTTTATGGTCCTTCATCAGCATTCTTACGTTTACGCTTCTCTTCTACAATTGCCTCATTTTGTTGGCATTTTGTAATGTAGGAATGCACTGACAATGAGTCCACTGGATCATTCCATCCTATTTCTAGACGTATGCAATCACCTGCTTCATGTAGAATCTCTTTTGTAAGCTTTCCCTTTTTAGCTAATTGCATGACATTTGGCCAAATTTGACCATGATGGTCACTCACCTCTTCATCACAAAAATGTTCAATTTTCACTCCATAAGTAGCTGCCTCAACTGAAGAGGCGGCATGCTTAGTTGCCATATCTTCAACTAAGGTTTGCATTTCCCCCTTCCCAAAGTTAGTTCTCAAGGGTAGACCTGTCTCTCTTAAGTGGATTTTACCATCCTTAAAAAAGACAACATCTTTTGACAAAGCATCACTAAAATCATCACAATCCCTTCTTACTCAGCCATTCTAACAACTTTTAGGTGTAAACTTTTTAGGTGTACTTTGGCACTTCAAGCCCTAGTTGCTACTCCTCTTTACCCCTTTAGAAAAAGCACTCAAGCTACTGTACCCGCGGCTCGAATACCATTAATTGCAAGGAATAGAAGAGAGGGTCTTTCGACACCAAAACAACACCGGCTCCTGTCAAGCTTCTAATAGATCAATAGTGGTTAAGCCGTAGGCAAGCCCCGTAGGACTCCACTATTAAGACCATAGATTTGGACGGTGATGCCCCATTAACTGCACAAAGGCAGGCACACTGCAAGGCTGAAAAATCCCTATTCTACTTACTCACAGGTAATTAATAATACCAACCATTTGTAGCTAGCTTGAGGACCTCCCTTCTTGAGCAAGAAAAGAGAAACCTTGAGCTCTGATACCAATGTAACATTTAATGGCCTAATAACTTATGTGTAGCGGAAAATTAGCATGAACATAGTGGGCATTTCATTAGAATAGATTCCTAATGAGAATTACAAGAGTGCTTGGGTGGAGAGAGCAACAAAAAGCATAACACCTAGTTAGATAGCATCGACAATACTTTCAAAAGAGAGAGAAATTAAGCTATTGACAACAATTGAGGATCGAATTTGCATGGAGCCGGTCCCCCCTCCAAAAGGCTTTGTATTATGGTTTCTCCCATCAAGAGAGACATTGTACAATACAATTCTTTGTGTTCCTTCAAGACTAGCTAGTGCAATGAAGATGGAAACTTCATGCACTAAGAAAAACACTAAACAAACACAACTTGAATTATCCCCGTTCTCAGACCCAAGACCTCACACACCTTCGAAGATGGTGAGAGCTAGCAGGGTATGAGAGTAGATTGAGAGGAAGAAGGAGTATCTTACGAGAAAGATGTACATCTCCTCACATAATCACTCATATTTAGCATAGCTTAGCTTAGTAATTAGCTTGGTAGAGGATATGAGCATGCATTGAAGCTTGGCTCTTGGTTGGATTTGCATCCACATGCCAAGAGAGTGTTGATGTAGGCTTCTATCTCACAAGCTTGGAGTAGGTGATGAGTTCTCCATTAAAGCTTGGGAAGAGATAGTCTTCTCTTTCTTCACACATGAGCTTGTGTGAGTGTGTGTGTGATAATGCCTTCCAAAAATCAGCCCCCTCTCTCTCTCTCGGGCGAGCCCTCTTGCTAATTGCTCTTGCTGAAGCCTCATTGGCCCTCCCCAAGTCAAGCCAATTACAATTAAGCAGCATAAGTGATAGCCTTCTGACATGTGTCCCCCTTTTCCCTTTTGTGAGAGCTTTAGGTAATTAAATAATTAAACTAAACTCTCATTGGACCCCTTTGCCTCTTGGCCAATAGGAATCAGGCAAGGCATGGGGCTCCTGAATGCTCATTGGTCCCCTTGGGAGACTGCCCAATAGTCTTCTAGGAGACTTAATTCTCATTGGTTTCTTTTTTAAATGTTTTTAAATTAATTAAACTAGATTTACTCTAGCTTAATTCTCATTGGTCCACTTCAAGGGTCATCCAATAGAAATTGGGCACACCTTGTGGGCATCTGGCCTAGGGAGCTGACATGTGTCCCTCATTCCCTTTGTGTAAAGGGAGCCTGTGTGTGTGTGTGTGTGTGTGTGTGTGTGTGTGGATTTCTCTCTGATCCGCTACCTTTAGGGCTCGCCCCCTCCCATGTAGGGATGTGCAAAGACTTTTAGGGCACACACAAAGCATCCAATTTTCCCTAGGGTTGACCTTTGGACACAACCTTTGAATTTTGGAACCTTAGCATTTTGGAAGTCTTAATGGGCTGAACCTTAGGGTCTTTTTAGCCCATTGTTGCACATGGTTCTTTTGCAGATGGCCTCCCCTTTGGATCCCTATTTTCCCTCCTTTGGATCCCTACTATGGCCGATCTGCTAGCTTAGTCAATATTCTAGCTTTTTCTCCCCTGGCACTTCCCCACATTAAATGATCAGTTTAATATGAGAAAATCATTTAGGAGAATTAGATATTGATTATTATGACAACAGGTGAAGGAGGTGCAAAGTGCAGCCTTTGGGTCCAGAAATGAAGAGCTTGAAGTGCTGAAGGAGCAGGTCCAAATAGCTCATCAAACCGAGCTACGGAGCCCAAGTTATTGAAGGTTAAAGCTTTAATGGTTTGCAGATTCTTGCCGGACAGGGCAACTAGAGACAGGTGGTCCAAGGGGAGCTTGAGGTATAGATGTGTAGAGCTCAATTCATGGAGCCTACGCGTCTTTTTGGATTGTGGATCGGAGCCACGGTTTGCAAGATATGGTCATTTGAAGTTTTTCCGGGGTCGGGTCTGAGCCCACTTGACCGCATTGCAGAATGTGACATCTGGCATCTTTTGGACCTCAATGAAGTTCTAGAGCAGGGTGTACATCATACAGAGCTAGCAGGAAGTGACTGCTAGCAGGAAGTGGTGCACGTCAAACGGAGTCCGGAGCAAAGAGTTATAGTGATCGGAAGCTGGGGTACCTTTGTCCAAGGTGGGTCGCAGATGATTTTTTCACTTTTTGAGAGCCTTGATTCGAGGATGCCAAGGGGTCGAAGTACAGGGACAGAGAATGTGGTTGTAGTCGGCGAGGTGGAGTTTCGGTCGGTGTTTGCGGCTTGGCAACAGGAGCTGGGATCAGAGAATGGGAGTCAGGCAAAGGCAAGCTAAAAAAGTTTTTTGGTTAAAGAAAAAAATAGTGAGTTTTTGAAGCCCTTGAGGGTCAAGGCATTGAGCAGCTTCCACTTGGCGGTATTAAACCCACATGCGCACTATATGGAGCTGGGAGCACCGTATATAGGCAGGGTTGAGTGTTGAGATGTCGAGCTCTACACCTTGAGCTGGCATCCACTACGGGTCTTGGCCGCTTACGGCATTTACTCACTGGCGCGTTAGGTGACCGACACGGAGGATCTCTGCCAGTGATTCTACAGTTGGACTACACTTATAGTGCCAGCCTAGTACGCTTCTAGCGAGTTCACACTTAGTGACCGCATGTACATATGTGCTACTTTTCAGCTTTAGCACTTAGTCATTTTGTACTCTCTTTTCTGTGAAGAAGAAGAAGAAGCCTTCCATCTCTGTGTGCTTTGTGCTTGTCTTGTGTAGCTCTCTTGCATCCTCATTCTTTACATGGTATCAGAGCCTGGTGCAGGCAAGAGAGGCTAAGAGAGCAAGAGCATCACAATCCCTTCGTTCGCAATCCATGACCAGATGTCGAAGGCGCCTCGCGCAGCGAAAAAGATTTTAGGGGTTTTTCGCACAAGTTTCTGAACAGGTCTCCAAAGTGCAGTATACAGAGATTTACTGTACAAGTACAGTGGTTGTATGTACGCTTGATTGTGGACACTCGTTGAGTGTAGAAAGCGTTACAAGAACCACGATAGCAGGTTCAACAGATTTGCAGGTTTTTGCAGATTGCAGCTATTTTGTCTTAGTGCTTCAAGATGTCTGACGGTTTCAGTCAGATTGTTACTGAGAAGCTTGAGAAAAATAACTACCCTGCATGGAAGTTCAGAATAACAAATTTCCTAAAAGGAAAAGGTTATTGGGACTATGTAGAAGGAGACAATGAAAAGGAACCAGAGATTCCCGAGGCAAATGCTACAGCAGAACAAAGGAAAGCTTTGAGGGACTGGCAACAAGGCCAGAGCAAAGTGATGTATTGGCTGTCTATGAGCATCACAGATGGCATGATGGGCTATCTACAGGATGCTGAAACCCCCGCCATTGCATGGAGAAACTTAGGCAGAGTGTTCGAGGTGAACACCAAGGCCAGGAAGCTTCAACTAAAGTCGGAGCTAAATCAGGTTAAGAGGAACAACCTCTCAATCAATGATTATGCTTTGAAGATCAAGAGTATCATTGAGGCTCTTGGATCTATTAAAGTCTCAGTGGAAGACGATGACATTGTCCGTGCATGCTTGGATGGTCTAGGAGATGAGTATGTACATTTTAGGTCTTCCATGAATACAAGAGACGACATCCCCGTGTTCCAAGATTTGATTTCTATGCTTATTCTTGAGGAGAAGAACCTTGACACATCTTCTTCTCATGGCAGAAATAATTCTGAACAGGCCTTCTATTCTAACTCCAACAGAGGTAGAGGTAGAGGTCGTGGTCGAGGCCCAAGGGGTTGCAGGGGCCAATTTCTGGAAGGTCAATCAAATCAAAACAATACAGGTGGCAGGGGAAACCAGTCTCAAGGCAGGGGGAGTCAAAGAGGTCGTGGTGCAGGATCAAGCAGGCAGCAACATACTCCAGATAGTAGAGAATGTTGGACTTGTGGTGAAAGAGGTCACATGTCACGTGACTGTCCAAAGGGAAAAGCAAGTAGAAAGAGAGAACAAGGCAACTATGCATCTACTAGCAGAGTTGCAGATGACAGCAAAAACGAGCGCATGTTTGTTATGCAGCATGTAATGAATACAATGACTGCAGAGAATTCCACCCAAGATGATGTTTGGTATGTGGATTCAGGTGCCTCTAATCACATGACTTCTCGTGGAGAGTGGTTTAGAGATATGCGCAAACCAGATGTGTCAGGCTATGTGCAGACAGGAGATGATACAGCTCACCCCATTGCTCATGTAGGGGACATACCTCTAAATACGAAGAGTGGGAAATCAAAGTACTTAGCAGATGTACTTCATGTCCCAAACATTACAAAGAATCTTGTTTCTGTTGGACAAATGGTTGAGCAGGGTTTGCACGTTCGCTTCAATCCAAATGGCTGTTATGTAGAAGATTTCCAGAATGGCTGTAAGCTGATCACAGAGGGCAAATGTGTGGGCAGAATGTTTACGCTGAATGTAGACATGCCTGAGGTAAAAGCTGCATTATTTGCACAGGGCACAGGTGTTGTGGCTGATGTTGACATTTGGCACAAACGCATTGGCCATGTCAATGAGCAGAGATTGCGCAGCATGCAATCAAAACAGATTGTAAAAGGTTTGCCCAAATTCAAGGTGGATGGTATGCATAAAGTGTGTGCAGCATGCCAGTTTGGAAAACAGTCAAAGGGCTCATTTCCACATGAGCGCAATGTATGTAAAAGGCCACTTGAGGTGGTGCACACAGATGTTTGGGGTCCAACCGATACTGCAAGTATACATGGTTGCAGGTATTATGTCTCTTTCATTGATGACCATACAAGGAAAGTATGGGTCTACTTCATGCGTAACAAAAGTGAAGTGTTTGGTCACTTTCAAGACTTCAAATTCATGATTGAGAAGGAGACAGATATGCAAATCAAGAAATTGAGGTCAGATGGAGGGGGAGAGTACTTCTCTAATGATTTTTCAGATTTTCTGCGAATGCATGGTATACACAGGCAGTTTACATGCAGATATACTCCACAGCAGAATGGGGTTGCAGAAAGGAAAAACAGGCACATTGCAGAGGTTGCACGTGCATTGATGAATGAGAAGAACATGCCTCATCATTTCTGGGCTGAAGCTGTAAATACAGCTGTGTACATTATGAACAGGACACCTACAGCTGCGGTGCATGATGTAACACTTGAGGAAAAGTTTACAGGTACAAAGCCTGATTTGGCACACTTGAAAGTGTTTGGCTGCATAGCTTACGTGCATGTACCAGATGAGTTGCGTAGGAAATTGGATCCTAAAGGAGAGAAATGTATTCTTGTGGGATATTCCCTTGAACAAAAGGGGTACAGGTGCTACAATCCTACTACACGAGAATTACGAGTGAGCAGAGATGTAGTCTTTGATGAGATGAGCAACTGGTACAGTAATGCACATGGCACTATTGGGGCTGATGTAAAAGATGATGTGGTTGTACAAAATGTGAGGCCACAGTCACAGGTTTTGAGTGGACCACAAGAGTCCTCTTCTCGTGGCTCTATTGAGAAACCATGGAATGGTAGACTACGTACGCAGGTTACTCCACCAACAGGTACAGGGAATGTATCACGAAAAGGAAAGGAAAAGGTTGATGAACCTCCCTTTATGGTTGATGCATCATCAGGTTTTTCACATGTAGACATGGATTCAAATGGTTCTGAACAAAGTCTTGATGAGGAATTTGGAATTCCGGCTGTGCGGACACCTGGTGTAAGGAAAGTACAAGAAGATGCTAAAGGGCAAAGGAGTGACCCAGGACCGCGCAGATCTAATAGAGTCAGAAATCCAGTTCAGAAATTGACTTATGATGGGTATCTAGTGCATCACCAAGCCTACATGGCTAAGGTGATACAGGATGTGGAGCCCACATGTTTTGAGGATGCAGTTGGAAATGTGCATTGGGATGATGCAATGAATGAAGAGATGGCTGCATTGGAAGCAAATGACACATGGGAGTTGGTGCCATTGCCAAGTGGCAAGAAAGCTATTGGCTGTAAATGGGTGTATAAAACCAAGCATAAGGCTGATGGTAACATTGAGCGTCACAAGGCAAGGCTGGTCGCAAAGGGTTATGCACAGACGTATGGCATAGACTATGAGGAGACCTTTGCTCCAGTGGCAAAGATGACGACTGTGAGAGCTGTCATAGCAGTGGCTGCATCTAGAGGATGGATTATGCATCAAATGGATGTAAAGAATGCCTTCTTGAATGGTGAGTTGCAAGAGGAAGTGTATATGGATCAGCCACCTGGTTATGTCGATCCAGGTTACCCAGATTATGTATGCAGACTTCTCAAAGCTTTGTATGGTTTGAAGCAGGGCTCTAGAGCATGGTATGACAGGATTGCCAAGTATCTTGTCAGTATTGGTTTTAGGAGAGCTCATGATGATCATTCACTCTATGTACGTGAGAGTGATGTGGGGATTGTGGTCATTACCATATATGTAGATGACCTTATTATTGTTGGTGACAATGCTATGGAGATTGACCATGTGAAGGGTCTTCTCAAACAGGAGTTTGAAATGAAAGATTTAGGCGAGTTGCGCTACTTTCTTGGCATTGAGGTGATCAGGACTCCAGAGGGTGTATGGCTATCACAGAGACAGTATGCTTTGGACATGTTGTCAAAGTATGGTATGGCTGATTGTAAGCCAATTTCTATTCCCTTGGATGTGAATGCAAAGCTGAGTGCAGAGAAGGGTGATGTTGTTGAGGATGTCAACATGTACAGGAAGATTGTGGGTAGTCTAATCTACTTGACTATCACGAGGCCAGACTTGAGCTACACAGTAGGCTTGGAGAGTCAGTTCATGCAACTTCCGAGGAAGCCACATTTGGATGGAGTACGACGCACACTTAGGTATGTGCAAGGGACTCTTGACTACGCATTGTTCTATGCAGCAGATGCACCATTAGCATTGTATGGGTATACAGATGCAGATTGGGCAGGTAGCATTGTTGATAGGAGATCTACGAGTGGCTTCATGTTCTCTTTTGGGAGTGCTGCTGTTACTTGGAGTAGCAAAAAGCAGCCTACGGTTGCTTTATCGAGCACAGAGGCCGAGTACAGAGGTGCAGCAGTTGCGGCGTGCGAGGTAGCTTGGCTACGCACATTACTTGAGGACTTGGGAGTGTAGGTGGACCAGCAGATTTTCATCCATTGTGACAACCTCAGCAGCATGCAGTTGGCTAGGAACCCATTGTTCCATGCCAGGACCAAACACATAGAGGTCCATTACCACTACGTTCGAGAGGGAGTGTTGGCGGGCGACATCGACTTGGTCTACGTCAGCACAGAGGAGCAGATAGCGGATATCTTTACCAAGGCCCTCGGAGCTGAGAAGCTTCGACGTTTCCGGACTATGCTTGGACTCTGCGACATGCAGAGCTCGAGGGGGAGTGTTGAGATGTCGAGCTCTACACCTTGAGCTGGCATCCACTACGGGTCTTGGCCGCTTACGGCATTTACTCACTGGCGCGTTAGGTGACCGACACGGAGGATCTCTGCCAGTGATTCTACAGCTGGACTACACTTATAGTGCCAGCCTAGTACGCTTCTAGCGAGTTCACACTTAGTGACCGCATGTACATATGTGCTACTTTTCAGCTTTAGCACTTAGTCATTTTGTACTCTCTTTTCTGTGAAGAAGAAGAAGAAGCTTTCCATCTCTGTGTGCTTTGTGCTTGTCTTGTGTAGCTCTCTTGCATCCTCATTCTTTACATTGAGGCCTCTTCATTGGTACACAAGGAGAAGGGGAGAGTGGAGCTCTTGGAGCTCATGGGCTTAGGCGCAGCTATGGCGGGTATGCCTGGGCGCTGCGCACGGCGTGACAATAGCGTTGGTGGCGGTTTTGAGCGGCGTAGCCGGCGAGGCGGGGCGGCGGTGGCGCCCGCGGTGGTTGAGGTAGATGATGACGTGGCAGGCAGTAAAGGACGGTGCTCGCGCCCGCCAAAGGCCGCATCTTTTGAGGAAAAGGGAGGGGGCAATAGCGATATCGCTATTGCCTTCCCCCCTCAGGTAAAAGGCAAGTTCCGCAGGGGTCAAGCATCCAAGGAGAGCGAGGAAGAGAATCTGAGAATAGGCATGAAGATCAAGTTGAGAGCCAAGTGGACAAAGCCAAATGCAAGACCAAAAGGAGGGAGATCGGGCCGGCCAAGATGGAAGGACCAAAACCCAATGTGCACACCATGTAAATGTTTCCAAAAGCAAACTAGGCCAAGTGTTAGCAATGCAATAAAATACTAAAAGAAACTCTAAGTGAAGGCCACGGCAAGAGAAACTCACCCTTTTTTCTTTTTTTAGGCCTCTTAGAGGTACCCCTATAAAAGGTTGTATATGTGAAAATTTGGGGGCTTTTTTGCCTGTGTGAGTAAGTGAAAGCTTGAAGCTTGTGTGATGCCAAGCTTGCCATTGAAGCTGCATACATTTGTTGTGCTACTCTCTATGCAATAATACCACTCACTTGCCCCAATCTCGTGTGTTGCTTCTCCCCATCCCCCTCATCTTCTATCGCTCTTCGTGTATTTCATAGCTTGCAGAGGGTTTGCCTACAGCTCGAGAGGTGTTACCAAGAGGGCATATTAGGGGTGTTTTGTGAGTCGGAATGGGTGAGTTAAGCAGTGTGGGTGCATTTGTGTTGTGGGTGTTCTTGTGCAAGGAGAGAGGTAGTTGCTTTGTATGCTAAAGTGAAGATGCTAGTAAAAATTAGCCAGTTTGAAGGTGTTTTTTGAGAGGTTAGGGGTGCTGTGGAATCCTTGTGTGTGCTGGGTGTGTTCCTTATTCCCCCTCTCCATCTTCTGGTGCCCCCACTGAGGAGCAGCTGATTGCTCGTTGGTGTTGATGGCAGCACATAGTTATGGACCAATTTTTGCTGGAGAAGGAGATCCGGAAGAGTGGATGGCCGATTTCGTGTTGTATATGCTGTCATTGCATATGCCGGATGAAGCTAGCAATATGCGAACGATCCCGTTCTTGATGCGGGGAAAAGCAAAGACATGGTTTTATGCGTTGGATGGAGAACCAAGAATTATGTGGCCGGCATTGCGGACCCGTTTTCTGCAAGACTTCCGAAAAGAGGTGTCTCCTATCGACTTGGATGCAAGGTTCAAGAGTTTGAAGCAGGACGTGAATGAGGAATTCAGCATCTTTCTTGCTCGCTTTGAAGAATGCTGGAGAGATTTTGCAGTGGCCATGCAATTGGTCAATGGTGGTGAGTACTTTAAATTGGAAAAGTTTATGTCTTGTTTACACCCCAAAGTTCGTGAAAAGGTGGATTTCGAGGGCCCGGAGAATTACAACGGGGTAGTTGCTATCGCGCGGTCTAAAAGCCGTAAAATCAAGAAGAAGATCGAGCAAGGTGCATTGGGATATGAGGCAATGGTTCCCAATCCGACTTCGAGTCCGAGAGAAGAAGCTCAAATGGAGAATCAGCCCAATCAAGGGGCTGCAACCGTTCCTCAACAGTGGGTACGTACAGTTCAAGATTTGTCTGAACAAATGCAAGAGTTGCGTTTAAGTGTTATGGACAGAGGTCAAGCAAGGGCAGGAAGGGGCAGAGCTAGGCAATTGCCCGGCAGGTGCTACAATTGCGGTGACGAGGGTCACTATGCTCCAGATTTCCCTCACCCACCAAGGGAAAGGGGCGGCATGTATCCTCTTTTTGGTCGAGGTCATGGTCAAGCACAGTTTAATGGCCAAAGAGGTCAACAAGAGGTTGAAAATCAAGCACAGGCGGCTCCGTCAGGTAACGATGAAATACCCAGGGTTAACATTATTGGTGTTGACAGGCAGGAGGCTGACATTATGGCCAACAAAAGAGCACGAGGTGAAAGAGAGACTGAGGTGGAGCGTGAAACTAGATCCAAGAGGGGGAAAGAGAAGGTAAATGAAGGAAGAGAGCAACCAGAGCCAAGCAGAAGAAGGCGAAGACGGAGGATTACCCAAAAAGATTTTCAATTGGGACGCGAAAATCCGGAATATGATTTGGTAAGAGATGTTCAAAACCAGAAGGCTAACATCACTTTTGGGCAGCTGCTTGCTTTGAACCCTAAGTTAAGAAGGCAATGGTCAACCAATGTTAGCACTAGGCTTCCTCAAGTGGGAGGAGAGGTACATACGGTGCAGAATCTAGCTGTGAAGGTGGGGAGTCCAACCGATGTGCTTCCGGTGGTGGACGTTTTGATCAAGAAGAAGAAACAGGTTCAAGCATACATCGATGGTGTTGCCGAAGTCTGTATTATTACGGAGTCGGCTATGAGGGATATTGGCATTAAAGCTATTGTCAGGTCCAATGTGCGAATGAGGATGGCTAATCATGCCAAAGCTCGTTGTCTAGGAGTGGTACATGATGTGAAGGTAAAGGTTATGGGAATGGAATGTTTAATTGATTTTTTTTGTCATGAAAGCAGGGGAGAATGCTTATCCAATTATATTGGGGAGGCCATGGCTGTTAGCAATTGGAGCCAAGCAAGATTGGGGGACAAGGGTGTTTACCCTGCCAGATAGGGAGAATGGCGGACAGATTGTGTTGGATCTAAAGACCAGGGAAAGTCATTTTCATCCCTCAGAAGGAGGAGAAAATTGAGATTTCAGTACCAGTTATGAGTATGAGACGGAGTCTACTTATGATGAAGAGTCTACCAGTGTCAAAGAGGAGGAGAGTGATGAGGATTTATTAAAGCTGGATACAGATTTGTTCGGGGTCACAATAGACTCCACCACTGCAAAGAGAGGTATGCAAGTTCTGGTTTGTAGTTTGCAAGCTAAAGAGATGGAAGATATGCTAGGTGCCGATTTAACAAAGCAAGAGAAAGAAGGCTATATGGACCTATGTGCATCCTTCCCTAATTTATTTGCAAAGGAGTATAAGGATCTGAGGGGAGCTAGAGGATTGGAGAATCAGATTCTTCTTAAGAAGGATACAGGCCAAAAGCACAGAAGCTCAGAAGGTTGGGGGATATTAAAAAAGAAGCTCTATGGCAGGAGATCAACAAGTTTCTCAAAGCAGGTATTATTTATCCGGTAAAGGAGTCTGAGTGGGTTTCTACTGTTGTCATTACCCCGAAGAAGAATGGAAAGTGGCGGGTATGTGTAGATTATAAGCCTTTAAACGCTGCAACCAGGCGGAATCATTACCCTTTGCCTTTTCAGGATGAGATTTTAAACCAAGTTTCCGGGCATGAGCGCTATTCTGTCATGGATGGGTTTTCAGGGTATTTTCAGATCGGTATTGCTTTGGAGGACCAGCTGAAGACTACCTTCATTTCTCCATGGGGTTGCTTTGCCTATCGCAGGATGCCTTTTGGACTGGTGAATGCATATGCGACTTTTCAAGATTGGATGAACAAGGTGTTCGGGCCTTACTTGGGTAAGTTCATCAGAGTGTTTATGGATGATATTGGTTGCTATAGTTCCAGGGCAGAGCATTTGTCCAAGTTAAGGCTGTGTTTTCAAAGGCTAGATGAAGAAGGAGGTCAGTTGAATCCAAAGAAGTGCAAGCTAGCACAACCAAGGGTTCAGTTGCTAGGCCATGTGGTATCACAGAACGGGATTGAAGCAGATCCAGAGAAGGTGAAAGCATTGGTTCTTATGGAGCCTCCAACCAGTGCAACAAAATTGGCTTCTTTCGTGCATAAGTTAAAGTATTTATCCCGCTTTTTTTGGATGCTGTCTCAATATGTCTACCCTCTTCAGAAAAAGGCTCAACAGGTACATGGATTTCAGTGGGATGAGGAAGCTCAAGAGGCCTTTGATAAAATGAAAGGTATTCTATGTCAGTTGCCTACGGTGTGTCCTCCTAATCATGAAGATGTTTTTTATATTGCCATGATGGTGGGAATATCGGTGGCTATTGGAGCAGTATTGCTACAAAAGGTAGGCAGGAGTTATAAGCCTATTTATTTCGAAAGTAGGGATATTAGTCCAGGTGAAGCTACCTATACGGAGGCAGAACAATGGGTTATGGATTTGGTCTTTGCTTGCAGAAAGTTCAAAGTATATTTGGTTGTTCGGAAGTTTTATGTGCTAACTGCTAACAATCTTTTGCCTGAAGTGGTGTTACACTTGAAGCTAGGGAAGCGAATCATGAAGTGGGTGATCGAGCTTCAAGAGTTTGAGTTTGGGTTCAAAGTGGATCACACTCGACGGTCTCATTTCACAACAAGGAGGTTGATTTGCCAATTTATCCAAGGGTGGTGCAAGAGGAGGATAAGGAGGAACCTGACTTGCAAGGGGCTTTCACAATGTGGTTTGATGGGGCTTATAGAAGAGTAACACAGAAAGCAGGTGGAGGTGTGGTTATTCAGGATCCTCACGGCACATTCATTTTTTCCAAAGCTTACGACTTGGAGGAGGTGCATACCAACAATGAAGCAGAATATCTTACCTTACACCTAGGGCTCAAGCAGTGCATTGACTTTGGCATTTCAAGGTTGGTTGTAAAGGGTGATGCTCTACTGGTTATCAAACAACTTTTGGGCCAATGGCAGGTAAAGAGGGATTCTCTCAAGAATTGGTTTTTTTCCATAAAGAAGCTGTTGAAGTTTTTTGAAGCAGTACAATTCAGACATGTGCGGAGAGAACAAAACCAGGAAGCAGATCGTTTGGCTCGCAGTCGTGTTCAGACTCAAGTGTCGAGTTTGTATGTGGGGCCAGCCACTTATGCAAGTAGAGAGACTTTGAAGGATATTGATGATTTCTTGAATACAGGTCAATGTTCCGATGGACTTTCCAAACTACAAAAAAGGAGAGTTGTTCAAAAGGCTCAGAGGTTCACTCTTATTGGCGAGGGTCTTATGGTGTACGGTCGTGATGGAGTGCTACGTCGTGTTCTTTACAAAGAAGAGATCGGCATGGTATTGGAGCAATGCCATGAAGAAAGCGTTCATCAGGGTAAGAGTCAAGTTTTGTTTCGTATCTTAAGAAGTGGGTTCTGGTGGCCTTCTGTGGTGCGAGATGTGCATTATTGGTGCAAGACGTGCCATCAATGCCAAGTGATGGGTGAAAGACGACTGGTAGCCGAGCAACAGGGGGCTATCATCGCACATGATGCCTTTGAAAAGTGGGGCTTGGATGCAATTGGTCCATTGCCCAAGTCAGCGAGTGGTAAGAAATACGTGGTAGTGGCAATAGACTACCTTACACGATGGGTCGAGGCTAAAGCAGTCAAAGAGGTAAATGCACATACTGTTGCTCAGTTTGTATTTGATTGCATATGTTGTCATTTTGGAGTGCCTTGGGTGCTTATATCAGATCGAGGACAGGGATTCAGAAGTAAGTTGGTGCGTGCTCTGGTGGAAAAATTGGGGATTCAACACCGATTTTCATCTCCATACCACCTGCAGTGCAATGGTTTGGTGGAGAGTGCAAATGGGCACATAGTCAAGATGCTTACAAAGTATATATACCAGCAGGTTGAAGAGTGGGAGTCTAACCTTGATAAATGTTTGTGGGCTTACAGGACCTCTTATAAGGTGGCAACCAACTTCACTCCATACGAGTTGGTATATGGCAAGGAAGCGGTCTTGCCTGTGCATGTGCAGCTAGGGGTTCTCAAAGGTTTATGGCGAATTGATAAAACTCACCAAGATATTTTGCAGGATAGAATTACAAGTCTCGAAACTTTGAAAATGGATCATGAAGCAGTGGCGGATTTTTATGTGAAGCAACGGGAAAGGAGGGTAGCAAAGTTCAACCAACATTTGCCAGCTAAGCAGATTGAGAAGGGCGCTCTAGTGATGAAGTACGAGAGTTATCTTGACTTCACCTTTCAGAAGAAGTTCAAGAAAAAGTGGACGGGGCCTTACAAGGTTCATCAGGTTTTTCCAAATGGTACATATGCACTAGTCAGGTTGGATGGTCGGTTTCTTAAACACAGGATAAATGGTCTTCATCTCAAGCTCTACTTTGAAAGGGAGTTAGTGCCAGAGGTGCATCAGATTCTTATACAGTGGGTGGGGCAACCCACTTGAAGGTTTAGGGGTGGGCAATGATGGTGCAGCCAAAGTATGTCGACTCTAGAAGATGGCATGGACAGGTGTATGCAGGTAAGCAAAAGCATGGCAAAGGGATGGTGCAACTAGGGAGTTCATGGGGTGACAGGGAGCAGCGGAAGTGTATGCACGATGTGGCTTATAGGCCAAGGAAGGCTCCATAATGGGCTAATTGGGGTAGCAGGTGAAGGAGGTGCAAAGTGCAGCCTTTGGGTCCAGAAATGAAGAGCTTGAAGTGCTGAAGGAGCAGGTCCAAACGGCTCATCAAACCGAGCTACGTAGCCCAAGTTATTGAAGGTTAAAGCTTTAATGGTTTGCAGATTCTTGCCGGACAGGGCAGCTGGAGACAGGTGGTCGAAGGGGAGCTTGAGGTATAGATGTGTAGAGCTCAATTCATGGAGCCTACCCGTATTTTCGGATTGTGGATCGGAGCCACGGTTTGCAAGATATGGTCATTTGAAGTTTTTCCGGGGTCGGGTCTGAGCCCACTTGACCGCATTGGAGAATGTGACATCTGGCATCTTTTGGACCTCGACGAAGTTCTAGAGCAGGGTGTACATCATACGGAGCTAGCAGGAAGTGACTGCAGGTCAAACGGAGTCCGGAGCAAAGAGTTATAGTGGTCGGGAGCTGGGGTACCTTTGTCCAAGGTGGGTCGCAGATGATTTTTTCACTTTTTGAGAGCCTTGATTCGAGGATGCCAAGGGGTCGAAGTGCAAGGACAAAGAATGTGGTTGTAGCTGGAGAGGTGGAGTTTCGGTCGATGTTTGCGGCTTGGCAACATGAGCTGGGATCAGAGAATGGGAGTCAGGCAAAGGCAAGCTAAAAACGTTTTTTGGTTAAAGAAAAAAATAGTGAGTTTTTGAAGCCCTTGAGGCTCAAGGCATTGAGCAGCTGCCACATGGCGGTGTTAAACCCACATGCACACTGTATGGAGCCGGGAGCACCGTATATAGGCAGGGTCGTGGCCTCTTCATTGGTACACAAGGAGAAGGGGAGAGTGGAGCTCTTGGAGCTCATGGGCTTAGGCGCAGCTATGGCGGGTATGCCTGGGCGCTGCGCGCGGCGCGACAGTAGCATTGGTGGCGGTTTTGAGCGGCGTAGCTGGTGAGGTGGGGCGGCGGTGGTGCCCACGGTGGTTGAGGTAGATGATGATGTGGCAGGCAGTAAAGGGCGGTGCCCGCGCCCGCCAAAGGCCGCATCTTTTGAGGAAAAGGGAGGGGGCAATAGCGATATCGCTATTGCCTTCCCCCCTCAGGTAAAAGGCAAGTTCCGCAGGGGTCAAGCATCCAAGGAGAGCGAGGAAGAGAATCCGAGAATAGGCATGAAGGTCAAGTTGAGAGCCAAGTGTACAAAGCCAAATGCAAGACCAAAAGGAGGGTGATCCGGCCGGCCAAGATGGAAGGACCAAAACCCAATGTGCACACCATGTAAATGTTTCCAAAAGCAAACTAGGCCAAGTGTTAGCAATGCAATAAAATACTAAAAGAAACTCTAAGTGAAGGCCACGGCAAGAGAAACTCACCATTTTTTCTTTTTTTAGGCCTCTTAGAGGTACCCCTATAAAAGGTTGTATATGTGAAAATTTGGGGGCTTTTTTGCCTGTGTGAGTAAGTGAAAGCTTGAAGCTTGTGTGATGCCAAGCTTGCCATTGAAGCTGCATACATTGGTTGTACTACTCTCTATGCAATAATACCACTCACTTGCCCCAATCCCGTGTGTTGCTTCTCCCCATCCCCCTCATCTTCTATCGCTCTTCGTGTATTTCATAGCTTGCAGAGGGTTTGCCTACAGCTCGAGAGGTGTTACCAAGAGGGCATATTAGAGGTGTTTTGTGAGTCGGAACGGGTGAGTTAAGCAGTGTGGGTGCATTTGTGTTGTGGGTGTTCTTGTGCAAGGAGAGAGGTAGTTGCTTTGTATGCTAAAGTGGAGATGCTAGTGCAAATTAGCGAGTTTGAAGGTGTTTTTTGAGACGTTTGGGGTGCTGTGGAATCCCTGAGCTATAGAGAGGCAGATATTGTGTGTGCTGGGTGTGTTCCTTATTCCCCCTCTCCAACGTCTATTGGGTTGCAAGATTGCTGCCTGTTGGCCAGCGTCAGAGTTCGACAAGCTATAATGGGAAACAACTTGATCTATAATAGATGGATCGATCTCGCCAAATTCGCGAATGTGCTGCAAAGAAACACGTCTTGTCCATCACACATCATGCTTGCATTGATTACAAGGACATAAGATCCTTGTTGAGAGATAGGTGTTTTGGTTGGACGGCCCCACATCCTTGTCCTACTCATAATAAAGGTAAAACCTTATAACCTGGACATAAATTTAATCTTCTACTGGCATCCTCCGTATTTTCTCTCTCTCTCTCTTTCTCTGTGTGTGTGTGTGTGTGTGTTCACACTGTAAACTACCTCATATTCTCTAGTCATGTCCAATCCCCGCAAACCTCGGTCTAGAGGTGCACGGAGATCAGAACCACCGGGTTATAATCTCGTCTTTATTGGTCAATGCCTATATTTGTGGGTACGAGAAATCTACACACCGATGTCTACATGATAGTGCATGTAGTGGACAAAACCCTTGGCCTCTTCTCTAGCTGTAGCATTTCATAGCATCTTAACATCTCTTCACAGTAGATCTTTGTTTGAGGGATTACTTAGCACATTACATGTTGGCCTCCAATCTGAGTATCATGCCGTTGAAAGCTTTCCAACTTAAGGTCGCATCCGCAGAGAGGAAGAGAGGGATCACCGTTCGTCTAACTCTAATTTTTTTAGCGTAATTCCGAAGGTAGACTCAAATTTAAAAACTCAATCCAAAATCTTATCTTAAATCTAACCTAATTGAACATGTGGTGATTCGTGGCTAATTGAATATGGTTAGTGTGTGAGTTAATAGGTGTCAGATTTTGAAGGGAATATACATATTGTTGTGTAACTAGTGTTTGCTCTTTAGGCAAAGCGCACCTTCGTTGACATGCACTAAAAGCTAACCTAAATCTAATCTAACCTTAAATCAAACATAAATCTAGATCTAATCTAATCTTAAACTTAAATCTAAATTTAATCTAGTTAATCTTAAATCTTGTATTAATCTTAAATCTAAATCTTATCTAATATTAAACTCAACATAAACTTAAATCTAATCCAATCTTAAATCCTAAACCTAAATGTAATCTAACTTAAATCTAACATAGCTAGCTAATCTTTAATACTGTCCTAATTTGAAATCTAACATAATCTTAATCTAACGTAAATCTAAATCTAACCTAATCTTAAACTCAACATAAACATAAATCTAAATGTAATCTAACTTAATCTAATTTAAATCTTAACCTAATCTCTCTTTCTTTGTTTTCTCCCCTTACCTCTCTCTTTCGTCTTCTCCCCCTCTCTCTCTCTTTGGTTTTTTATTCTCTCTCTTTCTCCCTCTTTCTCTTTCTCTTTGTTTTCTTCTCTCTCTCTCTCTCTCTCTCTCTCTCTCTATATATATATATATATATATATCTTCCTCTCTCTCATTCACTCTCTTTACTTTATCTCTCTCTCTCTCTCTCTCTCTTCCTCTCTCAATGTGTGCGTGTATGCATTCTTTGTTTATGCATGTGTGTGTGTATGTGTTTTTTGTTTATGCATGAGCTCTCTCTCTCTCTCTCTCTCTCTCTCTATCTCTTTCTCTCTCTCTCTCTCTCTCTCTCTCTCTCTCTCTCTCTCTCTCTCTTTCTTGAGAGAGAGAGAGAGAGAGAGAGGGAAAGGGAACAGGAGAGACAGGAGAGGGAAGGAGCATACCTGGCTCTCCTTCCTCTCCTCGTGTATGTGTGTGTGTGTGTGTGTGTGGGGAAGAAAAAGAGAGAGAGGGAGAGTGTGGGTTGCCTCTTTGCTTGAGCGCCAAAAACTCAGATATGAGATCTGGGTTTTCGGGCACTCTCGGCTTATTTTTTACCCCTGTTGGCGTCGCTATGAGCGTGGCTATGTTACAAATAAAATAGCGACGCTCATAGCAACGCAGTGCATTTTCACTTTTGAGCGTCGCACTATGAGCGTCACTAATGTGAAGTAGCTCTTGTAGTGATCCTTGAGCAGCTCTTGTGGGACAACATACAAATTTCTTTGCCTCGCAAGCTGTACATTGACCCATGTGGCATTTTAGACCATGGTAGGTAGACCCAACTTGATTGAGACACAAAATAGAATCTATAAGCTTTGAAATGATCTTCACACTATACTTTGTAGCAGAACATATTCTTGCAACTGATGAATCCATGCACAAACTGCATGCACATTTGCACAATGCACCATGCAGTACGAATGCTTGACTACGCATGTGACTGACAGCCTCCTTCAGATATGAAATTTTCACATGGTAAATACAACAACATGTCAGCCTGTCCTTTAGCTTTCTCACAAAGTAAGGCTTCTCCGATTCAAAGGCACGAAGCTAGATTTGTACATCAAGATATGCTTCCTTAAAATGTTGGAAGAGCTCAAACCTGCGTTCCACAACAATGAATGCTTGTATCACCAAGAAATTATGATGCATTATCAAGCTATTGGTAGATCTCACATGTGGGTTAGATAGTATGTCAAAGCATGCAATACCTATCAATAGTTATTCATAGCTATACCAATAGATTTGAGAACCACCCAATAGCTATGTAATATCTATCAATAGCTATCAAATTGCAATCATAGCTATGTGTTAGCTACCAATAGCTTTCAAATAGCAATCACTAGATATGAAATTATTAATCATAGACATGTGATAGCTATCGATAGCTGTAGAATAGCATTCATGACTTTCTGCTGTGAAACAGTAATCATAACTATGTGTTAGCTATACGTAGCTATCTGATAATTATCACTAGCTATGAAATATTTATCAAAAAGCTATCAGTACCTATCAATACCAAGTTGTAATAGCAACTAGATATGAAGTAGCAAACATAGGTATGTGATAGCTATCAATACTTGTCAAATAGCAATCATAGCTACCCAATAGCAATGATAACTATATGACAACTATTCACAACTATCAAATATCAATCATAGCCATCAATAGCTATAGATAGCAATAACTAGCAATAAAATAGCAATCATTAGCTATTAAATATTAATAAAATAGATATAGATATAAACTATTTACAGTTATTAAGTGGTCGATAGCAGTAAACTACTTACAACTATAAATAGCTAGGCAATGGTCACTAATTGATAGCTACTAATTAGTGCCTATCTTGTATCAGTATCTATCAAATAGCCTAACAACAGTCATGTCATAGTTATAGATATATACAATTAGAAAGTATTTACAACTATTAACTGGCCTTGATAGCAACAAACTATTCGCATATATAAACAACTAGACAATGCTCAATAATTACTAGCTACTAAGTGGCAATGTTATATAACAAATATACATAGCTACTACATGACATGCGCTTTCATTCATACCTGTGATACTTCCATAAATAGATGGGATGTGTGATAAACTACTTTTGACCTATTCTCTTTTGACATATGTCCTTCTTGTTGGGGGACACATGAGTCTCAAGAGTCCAGAAGTTCTCTACCAACTCCTTGACTTCTTGAGGTATGCACTTCTTGGAAAACTTTGATGGCATGTGGAAAATGACAATGCAATGTTCTCAATTTGCTGGAGTACCTGGTATCTGGCACGGACAAAGTTCCTTCTATGAACGAAAAGGAGCTTGGAGGCAGTATTAGCATTAAGCCCTCGTGCATCCTCTTGTTCTTTTGAGCTCAAAAGAATTAGCATGGTAGACCTCTTGAGGAACATTTCATCTTCAGTTTGTGGCCTCTTCAAGTCTTGAAGCATGTTTCAGATATTTGCTATGAGTGTGTATGCAAAACCTAGTGTTGGTGCCTTATCACTGTGAAGATCTTTCAGTGAAGTATTCTAAATCATCCATTTGAAAATGTCTTTCTTAGCGTTCATGTCCATTGCATTCGTTTGATGAAGAATATATCGTGCAATGTCTTTGGCTACCTTTGCTCTTTTTACCTCATTGCTGTATTTCGGATAGCCCTGTGGTTCTCCTTCATCCGCTTTTTCTTTGGCTACTTTATCCAACTCTTTCAGCAATGTTACCTTCGTCTACTTTTCTTATCAATCTATCTCTTCGTTCTCTCTTGCGGAGAGACTCATATTTCTTGATTATCCTGTCCTGCTTCAAGCGATGGAATGCACGAACCTTTGGCAAACAAAGAAGAACGCATATCATTGAGACTTTCCAAACAAGAACTCTTAAAAAGATAGGAAAAATGAATATTTCCAAAGCATCTGCTCCGTATTATCCCCTTCAACTAATGCAAGCTCCACCATTTCTTCTATTCAACCACAAAGCAAGAGAAAGAAAAATGGTTATGCATATTCTAACTACGAAGAAGAAGGAGGCCACAAAAGTAGCTCTAATCTCAGCAAGAAATGGAATTTGATTGATTTAGATGCTATGAATCACTTAACCATTGATTTAGATGCTATGAATCACTTAACTAGATTGAATTCTATGGTTTAGTTAGAAGTGGCTACAAGAAAATAGGCAAAAGATTACCAAGAGGAACCCTGTTCCTAATTTCCTGGTTGATGTTGCAAGAAATGTTTCTCTGTGCTTAGCAAATAGAATTTTCATGTTGATAGCTTCACCTAAATGTGTGTGTGTGTGTGTGTGTGTGTGTGTGTGTGTGTGTGTGTGGGTGTGTGTGTGTGTGTGTGTGTGAGAGAGAGAGAGAGAGAGAACGAGCTGCACAGAGAACAATAAGCGGGTTGCTATGTACCCACGATAATAATTTATTTTTTTTACTTTTTGAATATTTTCACTCCCATAGAAGAGCTTCCTCACTCCCCTAAAAGCTATGTCCCGGACACAGCTTTGGTGTCCACCCACTCATGCTTCCACCCAAAGAGTATAAAAGCATCCTTTCTTCCAAAAATAGTGTTACATAAATATAACTAACCCTTAAGAATTTCATATCTCCTTGCATTAATGTAACTCTTCAAGAGTAGTTGTTAAATTCTAAACTATGTGTGATAATAGCCAGTTTTTTAAAAACAAAACTTTGCTAGACACTATGATGCACATGAGTTTCTCTTTGATAGGAGGGAGAGGAAAATTTCTTACCCTATACTTAGCTAAGCTATGGGAGGAAAATCATTTACTTTATTATACTTTTTTGTATACTATTTTTAGTGCTCTAAGAATCCTCTCTATCACATTTAAACCGGTCTAGAGAAAATTATCCTTGCTACCATAAGAAAATAGAAATTTGAATTGTTCTGAATGCATGTATATAAGGGGACATGGATGACAATTGTCGCGTCCGTACTTCTATACCTGCATTCCATGACTAAACAAAAATATTGATAAATTTTTTGTTTGCATGATGGCTGTAGGTAAGGATTTTGACTACTTTTATCTTTGAATTCAAGTGTTGTTCAACAATTTTTGGCAAGGATACTTCTTCTACTGCTGCGACTTCATTTTTATTTCTTAGATGTAATAAAACATCAAATTTCCATTTCAAATGTACATAGGTTTTTTTAACAAAAAATATGTATATAATCACTTTTGTTTATCTTTGTCGTGTCTCTTTTTGAATGTATCGTTCAAATTGTGAATAAAGTGTATAGATTAATACTCCAACACCCATTTTGTTAATACACAAAATTATTACTCCTACTGTCTAATATTATGGATTGGGGACACTGAACCAGGGAGTTAAAAATATGAGAACTTACCTGCTAAGTTAAAATCTTAACATCCCCTCACTAACAACCACTCAAAATTTTACCTCCCATTGCCTTACATTGTTAGGAGCATTGAGCCGGTGTGGGTTTTAAAAAAAAAGAGAGAACTCACATGATTTTTCACATGTAAAACCCCTTTTTTCTGGTAAGTCTGGGAATGGCATCCTAGCCAAGGAAAATATTGTAAAAAGTTCACAAGCAATTACAATCCTCCAAGCGTGTAGTTGCAAGGTTTTTTCTAACCTCACTCGAGGATACCCATACGGAGATAAATACGATTCAAGATTTTTAGTTAGTACCTACAGTTCTTGAGCGGGAATGATACTTAGATTCAACAAAAACCTACTATGTAAATTTAGCCTGTCAACCTTTTCTAGTGAGTTTTTACCATTTACGTACTTTTTTCTCTCTCACCTCTTACACATAAAAAAAAGACCCCAAGAACGAGTGACCATGACCTCTGGGGCTTATTCGGGATTCTCTAGGGCCCTAAAATGCATTTATGCACTTCCAAACAACCCATTCCTTTTTGCTTTATCATATGTGTTATGGAGGTGCTCATATCACTCATCAATTTTCTTAAAGGATTGAGTATACATGTTTGAAGGGTCGATTGACGTTGACTAAGAAATGTGATCTCTCTCTCTCTCTCTCTCTCTCTCTCTCTCTCTCTCTCTCTCTCTCTCTCTCTCTCTCTCTCTCTCTCTCTCTCTCTCTCTCTCTCTCTCTCTCTCTCTCTCTACCTTTGCTCATGTACTAGTTCATGATACAAAAAAACTAGATGGTGCCCTTATATTTTTCAGATTTTGTGTGTGGTATTTGGTTGTGTTGTTGTGTTTGGAGTCTATGACGGCTGTACTTGTGTGAGGCCCTCAAACCCCATGAGTAGCCTGGGAGCCTTGAGAGCTGTCTAAAGGCCACTTCTCTTGTCGCTTTCCCGATACCGCCTCATTTTTTGGTGCCCCCACTGAGGAGGGCTTTCATGTGATCATGTTGCATGTTTTAACGTTCAAGATTGTGTTGTTTGAATGCTAAAGGTTCATGTGGTTTGAGTGCTAAATTTCTAGCATGACTGAGTTGGTTGCATGAATCAAAAACTTTTGTATGAGTGTGCAATTCCACTTGTAGTACAAACCATCCATGTCATTGTGAGCACTGAATTATAATTCCAACGTGTCATTCATGAAGTTTTTGGTCCTCGTAGATTAGTGGAAATAAATGCATCACTACATCTTTTCATTCTACCTCTCATTAGGTATGACCTTAACTTGGATGTGTATATCTTTATTTTACTTTAGGCATTAGGTTATGTGGTGTATGTGTGTACTATTGACTATAGGCCGGGAATAGATTTCTATCCATTTCATTTTGCATCTTATATGAGGATCAACGTCACAATTAATAGAAAGATCCATTTTCAATAGCGCACGGTGTTTTTTTTTGGTGCACAAAAGGTCACAAAAATTCTTGCATCTCCACAACCTTTTTTCCCCAATAAATAGTTCTTCCACGAGTCTAGAGCATGTAGAATTGCTAAGAGTTCCTTCTCGTATATGCCTAGATCTTGCTCAACAAGGTCAAGCCTTCGGCTTTCATAGGCTATGGTGTTTCCTTCTTGGATCAAAACAAATCTAAGGCAATCACCACAAGCATCGCATTGGACCTCAAATGGCTTTGAGAGATCCGATAGTGTAAGCATAGGTTCAGAGATAGGCTTCTCTTTAAGCTGTTTGAAAGCATTGTTCTCCTTGGTGGACCATATATACCTAACGTTTTTCTTTGTTAGGTCATGTAATTGTCCCGCGATTTGTGAGAACTTTTCTATGAAGCGGCTATAGCATGCACACATACCTATAAAGCTTCTTAGTTCATGCAGATTCCTTGGATTAGGCCATCCTTTTATTACCTCTAGCTTTAATGGATCCATTTGGATGCCATCTTGAGAGATAATGTGACCTAAATACTGAATCTCTTGTAAGAAAAATTCACTTTTCTTTTGATTAATATAAAGTTAATTCTCTCGTAAAACTTGAAATATTACCTGGAGGTGTTGTTTGTGTTGGTCTAATGAATTAGAGTAGATGATTATATCATCAAAGAACACTCCAGTAAAGGTTTGGTGAGGCCTGAATAGCTTCTCCATCAAGCGGTTAAATGTGGCTGGTGCATTGGTCAAGCCAAAAGGCACGAAAACGTACTCGTAAAGACCAAACATAATGCAAAATGCGGTCTTTACAATGTCTTGATCAACTATCCTTATTTGATGATAGCCACTTTTTAGGTCAATCCTAGTGAAGTAGGTCGACCCCTGCAGCTTATCAAATAGGTCTTCTACCCGTGGAACGCGAAACCTATTCTTGATAGTGATCCTATTTAGTGCTCTATAGTCGACACACATCCGATATGTGTCGTCTTTCTTTTGCACTAATAACACTGGTGGTGAACAAAATGGAGATGAGCTAGGCCTAACCATGTCTTTCTCAACCAACCCATGCACTTGCGGCATAATCTCCTCTTGTTGAGCTTGAGAAACTTGATAAGGAGGTTTATTAGGTGGTGAGCTTCCTGGAAGAAGTTCAATTCCATGGTTGTCATTCCTTCGTTTAAAAGGTAGTTCACAAGGGATGTTGTCAATAAAAACATCTTGGAACCCCTTGAGAAAATTGGATAACTCTACTTCCTTTTGATTGTTTATATTTTCTTTTCTTAAAGCATTAGGTTCATTTTGAGAATCTTTAAGAAGAATCATGTACACGGAGATAGAGCTTTTTATTGACTTATTGAAAGCTTGCTTATGTACAAGATGTATGGTACTACCCAAATCCTTACCATCTATGTACATATCTTTTTCCCTGAACCTAAAGTAGATTTGCCTTTCAGGGAATTTAATATTTGCAACCATGGAATCAAACCATGGTGCCCCTAGGATTACATCCTCATGCTTGAGAGGAGAGATGAAGAAATCCACATAGCTTTGGACATGGAGCCTCAATTTCCCAATTAAGGGAGTGAATGAGGCTTCTTGCCCCTTGAAAGCACCATCGGCAGGTAGGCCATTTCCCATCTCATAGGCTTGGATGCCTAGCTTGGTGGCCAAATTTGTGGATATGAAATTGTGAGTAGAACCAAGGTCAAAGAGAATAAAAGCATCATGTTCTCTTACCTTTCCCCAAGCATGGCATAGAGGAGATCCTTTGTGATGAGCATCCTCTTCTTGAATTTCGACCAAGGTAGCTCTAGGAGGTTCATTACGTGTATTCTTGTGGGGGTAAGCATGATAGGCATGCCCTTGCTCCCTGCACTCGAAACAATGGTTATCTTTTCGATAACGCTCTAGCTCTTCAAGAGAGAGTTTATTTTTTCCTTTATAAACTCCCTTCTCCTTAGCTTTGTTGTTGTTGGCGTTGCCTTTGGGAGACTTTTGGACATTGTCCTTCCCCTTAGGCTCAATACGGTCCTTGTTTTCTATGGGCTTAAGATTTCTCTTAGCCCCTTGTTGGAAATTGATTCTTGAAGCCATCATGGTATGGTGTATGACTGCAGATACGGTGCGTGGCCTTTGGGAGTTAACATACTCCGCCATATCCTCAGTTAAACCCGCACAAAATTGTTGTTTTTGCTGTCCAAAATCCATCTTTTTGAAGACAGTGTCTTTGAGATGTAAATCCCAAAACTTGTCTACATATTTGCGAATAGATTCTTAGGGAGAGCTTCAAGCTTTGCCATGCAGTGAGTACTTTGTCTTTGGCATCGGTAGCCAAAAACTACTTCGTGATGGAAGCTCTTAAAGCTTTCCATGTTCGTGGAGCTTCGCCATTTGCTCAAAGGCTAGACCACCATTTCCTGGCCGACTTTTGAAAACGCATAGCTACATGACGTAACTTAGAGGACTCCATGAAGCCCTCATCTCCAAACGCCGCATCGAATTGCTGGATAAAGGCCAAGACTTTGTCCATAGCACCAGAGGTGCCATCCTAGGTAAGGAAAGAGATGTTCTTTCCTCCCTCTTTGAACTTTTTGAGCTTGGACAACATCTTCGAGGTGGCATAGGATTTCCTATGGCCGCTTCTTTGAGGTGGTTTGAGACCTACACCATCACTTTCTTCAAAAGAGGAAGAGTATGAGGAGGATGGAGAAGAGGTTGACCTCTTTCTTGCATTTTTCTTCCCTTGTTCCTCCTTGTCTACACCATCACTTTCTTCAAAAGAGGAAGAGGATGAAGAAGATGGAGAAGAGGGTGACCTCTTTCTTGCCTTTTTCTTCTCTCTTTGAATTATGGTGTAGATAAGTATGCGATGGCATTCTCCATTTAGGGGGTGTTGGAGAGTGTTTTTCCCGCCGTCTTCGTGGAGCCATATCCGTTGAGGTGGCAAAAGACACTTCTTTCTCGTTCTTTCCTCTACCGTTGAAATTTGGGTTCTTCTTTGGGAGGGAGATGCCTCATCGAGTAGTAAGTTTTTGAGCCCTTTGTATGGATCCTCCTCTCCTTCCCTTGTTGGAGAGAGTTCTCTTTTGGAAGTCTCACAAGGAGATTTCCTATGTACTCTCTCTTCTTGGAAGGGCGTTTGGAGAATACCATGGGATGGGTTGCTCAGGGCTTGTTGAAGCCTAGAAACAAGATAGTTTACAAGAATTGGGGCATCATTAGTTGCTCCTTCATTAGCAAAATCAAAGCTATCAACATTCATTTCAATCTCTTTTCCCTTGTCAGCCATACTATCAAATTTTAGGTGTAAAGTTTTTACTTGTACTTTGGCACGTCAAGCCCTAGTTGCTAGTCCTCTTTACCATCAAAGATAAGCACTCAAGCATCTATACCCATGACTCGAATATTATTAATTGCAAGGAATAGAAGAGAGGGTTCAACAGAGCCGAGACAAAACTGGTTCTTGTAAAAAGTTTCTAATAGCTCAATAATGGTTAAGCCATAAGTAAGCCCCGCATAACTCCATTATTAAGACCATAGCTCTCGACGGTATACCCATTAACTGCATAAAGCACGCGTGCTTCAAGGATGAAAAATCCCTATTCTACTTACTCTTGAAGCAGGCGTGCTTCAAGGATGAAAAATCCATATTCTACTTACTCTTTTGCAATTAATAACACCAACCATTTGTTGCAAGCTTGAGGACCTCTCTTCTTGAGCAAGAAAAGAGAAACCAATAGCTCTGATACCAATGTAACATTTAATGCACTAGTAACTTGTGTGTAGTGGAAATTGATAACATAGTGAGCATTTCATTAAGAATAAGTTCCTAATGACCGTAGAGAGAGTACTTAATTTGAGAAAGCAACATACCAATTTACACCTAGATAATTTGACATTGACAATACTTGAAAAGAGAGAGAAATAGAACAATTGACAATAGTTGATGACCAGATTTACATGGAGCCGGTCCCCCTCCATAAAGCCTTTGTATTATAGCTTCTCCCATCAAAGGAGACTTTTTTACAATACAATTCTTGTGTTCCTTGACAAAACTCATTGGTGCAATGAAGATGGAAGCTTCATGCACCAACTTATGCTTGAAAAACACACCTAGTGTCCCTAGCCTACGTCCCAAGACCTCACACACCTTCAAAAATGGTGAGAGCTAGCAGGGAATGAGGATAGATTGAGAGGATGAAAATGTATCTTATGAGAAAGAAGTATTCTCCTCACCTAATCACTCTAATAGCATAGCTTAGCTTAGTAATTAGCATGGTAGAGGAGATGACCATGACATTGAAGCTTGGATCTTGGTTGGATTTGCATTCCATAGCCAAGAGTTGTTGGTGTAGGCCTTTACTTCTCAATGCTTGGAGAAGGAGATGGAGTTCTTCTTAGACACATGAGTTGTGTGTGTGTCTCTCTCTCTCTCTCTCTCTCTCTCTCTCTCTCTCTCTCTCTCTCTCTCTCTCTCTCTCTCTCTCTCTTGTTGGTTGATCCCTCTTGCTAATCGCTCATGCTGGCCTCCCATTGGCTCTTGTAAAGCTTAGCCAATCACAAATTAGAAGCATAGTTGATAGCCTTTTGACAAATGTTCCCCTTTCTCCTTTTGTGAGAGCTTTAGGTAATTAAATAATTCAGTTAAACTCTCATAGGACCTCTTAGTCTTTTGCCCAATAGGAATCAAGCAAGCCATTGGGCTGCTGAATGCTCATTGGACCCCTACGATAGACTATCCAATAATTTTCTAGGGAGCTTAATTTCTATTGGTTCTTTTATCAGCCTTTTTAAATTGATTAGACTAACTTTACTCTTGCCTAATTCTCATCGGTCCACCTCTATGGCCAGCCAATAGGATTTGAGGGGAGGTTGGGGGCAACTGGCCTAGGAGCCTGACATGTGTCCAGTATTCCCTTTGTGTAAAGGGGAAGCTTTGGAGTGCGTGTGTGTGTGTTTCTCTCTCATCCCCTACTTAAAGGGCTTGCCCCCCTTCCTAGAGTTATGGGAAGACTTTTAGTCCTCCCATGACCATCCAATTTTTCCCTTGCTTTGGCCATTGGACAATTGAGTTAATTTTTGGAACTTTAGCCTATGGAAGTCTTAATGGAGCTGAAACTTAGGTCTTTTAAGCCCCATTGAAGCACATTGCCCTTTGGATCCCTATTTTCTCTCCTTTGAATCCTTGCAGAGACCGGTCTGGCAGCCTTACCAATGTTTTAGCTTTTACTCCCCTGGTGCTTCCCCATGTTAAATGATCAATTTAACATGAGAAAACCATTTAAGAGGATTAGATATTATTTTTTATGATAGCTCTTGTGCAATGCAACTCTAGAATCAAGACCTTAAAGGTAACTTTGACCCGATGGAAAGTTTTAAGAGTGCTTCTCGTGTGGAAGAAGAGAGTGAAGAAGAAGAGGAAATCATAGGTGGGGAGGTCATGGCTCATAGACTACATTGATCATAGGAGATGAGTGTGGGCACAGATTTTCTAGTCCAAAACAAAGTAGAAGAGTATGAAGTAGATCCATGTGAAGATGACCTTCAAGAATTGTGTGAGGTTATTAAGATAATTTGGCATGACCCATGTATTCCAACCATGAAAGAACCTAGTGTAGAAGAAGAAACATATATCGTAGTTCTAGAGAGTAACCAATCAACCTTGGAGGTGGGAGAATGTGAGAAGTTCAAACCTTGGCAAGGGGGGTGCTTAGAAGTGGATGGAGGACATGGGAGAAATAGGATCATAGAGAGAAAAGATATCATTCTCTCTAATGGTGTATTAGTGGGTGGCATTTCATTCATGGGACTCTCTCCTACCAGGAAAATCCAAGTCTTTGAAGATCCAATAAGCTTAACAATGGATTTCACTTCTTCAAGTTCAACCTCTCTTCTCTTCACATATTCCTTTCATCTTGGGCACTATACTCCTTTGAGTTTTAAAGGATATGAACACTCCGTGATTAGCAGATGTTTCCAAACTTCCCATGTTTGTTTCTTTGGCATATGGAGGTCTTACATTGTGATACTTTTGGTCTCCCTCATAGATGGGAAACTTGTGTATTGCTACATGTGGATCTTGTGTCAGATCTTGGGTTAGTCCTTACAAAATCTATTTACTTCCTATGTGTTGGAAGCAATGATAACCTTGGTCAATTGTGTACATATGTGGTAAAGTCTTTGCAACACCTTTTAGTACCTGGAGGTATGGACCAAACTCTCCTCAATTTTGAAGACCATGGAGTTCTTTACTTCATGAAGGTTCTCAGGTTTAATGGGTTTTATGAGTTAGAGTTAAAAGATTTTCTCATACAATCTCTTGAAGATCGCATCAGATACATCAACCTTGAACAGGAGGAAGAGAAATCAAATTTTTACATCATGTTCACAGTTGCAGTGATGGTGATGGTTAGCCCATAGTAATGGAATTTTAAAGAACCTTGGTAGATCCAACAATTTTTCAATTACAAGAGTCACGGGGGGGGGGGGGGGGGGGGGGTTGTTTTGGTGAGCCCAAAAGGAGACATGGTGATGAAAGAGAAAGTTTTTCTAGAAGGATCAACAAGCAACAACAAGCATAGTACAATGTTCTACTTAGTGGGTTGAAGATGTGCTTAGGTGAAAAGATACAATGACTTATGGTGAAATGTGATACTTTGCTAATTGTGAAACAAATTCTTGGTATTTGCGCTTGTAAGAATGAAAGACTTAGATATAAATTTTATATCATTTGTAAAATTTTGGAAAAATTTGAAGAAGTACAACTCTATCACATCCCTAGAAAAGAGAATTATAATGCAGACTTACTAGATCAACAAGCAATCTCATGTCAAAATGAAGTGCAAGTCATCATTGCAACTGCAACAATGAAGGGGTCACAATATTAACTACATAATGGAGGGTGCTTCATATTCCTACTATAAATCCTACAAGTAAACGAGAACAGAAGGGCGATGAAGCATGGATCAAAGGCTCCTCATTATGGTGGAACTAGAGTGGAAAAGAGAGTCGGCATACGGGTGCTATGAGAGAAATCTTTGCAACTCAAGGTGAAGCTTGACAAGGGTATCAAAGACAAAGGGATTAAAGAGAAGATCCTTGTCATTTGCTACAATAGTACGTTGGACAACAGGTTTGATGCTAAGTTTGAGAATAAATGGGAAGGGCTTTACATTGTGAGGAAATCTTATACAGGATGCTACTCCCAATTGATGGATTTGGATGGAAAGGAGCACCATCGGAAGGTCAACGTCTATTGACTCAAGCCTTATCTAAGTCGCATCCTTCCAAGATATTGGAAGATGGAACAAGCCAAAGAGAAATGAGGGAGGTATGATACTACTGTTGCACTTCTTACTCATTGAAATCATGTGCAACTAGGTGCAGAACCTTTGAAGGCAAAGAAGCATTAAGAAGGAGAGGAACCTTGGAGGAGGTATTACAAAATTATCCACAACTTTCATTCTAGTACAAGCCAATTGATGGTACATGCATGAACCATCAACTAAGCGGGGGGGCTAAATGAAAGTTGTTTTTTGGTCTAGCTACCATGAGAAAAGAAATAGTAAAAATATCAAACATAGCCAGAATAAACCAAATATGTATATATGTACATAATTCTAATAATCTATTTATGCATAGGTAAAATGGTGAAATAAATATCTATTGTCAATCTTTCTCATGTGAACCCCACCTTTTACTTTATATTAACTTTAGGTATGCGTTACTAATAAGTTTGAGTTTGCATATGTATATTATAGTTGAGGGTTTTTAAATATATAAATAAAAATGTCTTCATCTATACATGTTTATTTTAAGCTTATCCATATAGCTTTGTATGATACTCCTTGTATATATCCATAGAGTAATAAATAAGGTTGGTAATATCTCCATATTGGAAAATAGCTTTGGGAGGACTTTTCTCAAGAGGGCGTGTACATTTCTAGGGAAGTAAGGATACTGGAATGCAAAGGACATCCACATTTGATTTCAAAGGAGGAGTTATGCATTTCGAGGACCTACAAGCATATACAAAAGGATATTTTTTTGGTGCTATAGGTTTTATGCAAAGTCATGGTGGAGATATGGACAAAGCTAGAAATAGGTCTAAGGAGAAGGGAGTTTACAAAGGCAAAAACAAACTCTCTCCTGAAGTGCTAGAAGCTTTTTGTGCATGCAAGGACCATAAGTGTTTCAAGTGTGGGGAGCAAGGACATGGTTATCATTCTTGTCCCAAGAAGAATGCTCGCAATGAGACTCCTAGGGCTTCCTCCATCGAAGCTCCAAAAGAGGATGTTCATTGTGCAAAGGTGCACCTCTCTACTATGCTTGGGGAAAGGTAAGAGAGCATGATGCCCCTGGATCTACTCACAACTTCAGTTGCCACCAAGTTCGGCATTCAAGATTTCGAGATGGGAGATGTTGTAACGACCGACACTGGGACAATGAGCCTCTGTTACTCCCTTCATTGTGAAGTTGAGGCTCCATGTCCAAAGCTATGTCGACAAAGAAGACTTTTTCATCTCTCCTCTCCAACAGAGGATGCTATCCTAGGGGCGCCATGGTTTGATCGCATGGTTACCAACCTAAAGCTCCCTGAAATGAGAATCTACTTCACCTACAGAGGAAAGAACATGTACATAGATGCTAGTGAGCGTGGTCACACTATTCCACTTGTAAATCCTCCCGCTTTTGATAAATCAATGAAGAGCTTAGTTTCTGCGTACATGATTTTTGTCAAAGAGTCTCTAAAAGATCCTAATGTTTCATCAAATATAAATGGTAGGTACACATGAAAAATTGGACATGTAAGATCTTTCAAGAGCTTGGTGACATGTGTGAAGCTTCTACACTTTTCCACAAAACCCTAGCTTGAATTTCACTCTCTCTCCTCACTTTGAGCCATTCTCTCTCTCTCTCTCTCTCTCTCTCTCACCTCTTACACATAAAAAAAAGACCCAAGGACCAATGACCATGACCTTGGGGGCTTAGTCATGGCCTCTTTAGGGTCCTAAAATACATTTATGCACTTCCAAGCATCCCATTATTTTTTTACACATTCTTATTTCCTTACACACTCTCATTACACACACACACACACACACACACACACACACACACACACACACACACACACACCACCACCACCACCACCACCATTAGTAGAATGGCAAAAATCTAGCATGGAGAAGATCATTAGAAAGAACCATGACTGCCATTCTATATACCTTCATAGTTGTGCAACTCTCTACCATTAGTCATCTTTTTTTCCTTTTCTCCTTCTCATGCACACGTCTCCAATTCTCCAAAATCCTTTTAATTTATTCCACCTATGAAAAAGTAGACAAAAGGTTGCAATTAGTGGGAGTTTAACTAATTCAAATGGATTCCAAGCACCGGATGTAAAAGATGAGGGTGATCATTCTTCATTTCCTCGACAACAATGGAAAAGAGGGAGTGTAATCCTACCCGATCATACAAGCTCCCCCTCTTATTGCTTGGGTTGACCCCTCATTCTAGCTCATGCTTTGTGCTCATTGGCTCTCTCAAGCCTAGCCAATCACAAGCCTAGGTCAATTCAAGCAATAGAGGGAGCCTTTGGACAAGTGTCCTCCTTTCCCCTTTGAGAGAGAGGGCTTGGAAAAAGCTTAAACAATTAATTTAATTAATCTAAATTCTTAGTGGACCTCTATAGGGGTCAACCAATAGGCTTTAGGAACACTATGGAGGGCAACTTAGCTAGGGCCTTGTCATGTTTCCTATTTGCCTCTTTGAGCAAGGGGTGCCACTTGGGTGAGGGGAGGGTCATTCTCTCTTGTCCCCTACTTGTATGGCTCACCCCCTCCTTTGTAGGCATGCTTTTGAATTTCAAGCGCCTCAAGCACCTTGGCCCCCAAGTACCTTAAGCACCTCAAGCACCTTAGTCATCATGCATGGGTTTAGCAAGTGCATGGCCTCTCTCTCTCTCTCTCTCTCTCTCTCTCTCTCTCTCTCTCATGCCCCTAGCCTCAAGGGCATGCCCCCTCCTTGTAGGGATTTGGGTTGAATTCAAGCATAAGCCTAGATTAACTATGCACCTTAGTTATCAAGCATCTCAAGCACTTTAATCATCAAGAACCTCAAGCATAGGCTTATGCTAACCTAAGGTCTAAGGACTTTTAACACTAACCTTTAGAGTATTTAATGAAGCTAACCCTAAGGACTTTTAAGCTCCATCATGCACACATTGTTCTTCAATAGACCATCTCCTTGTGAGCCCTTGATGAGATGAAACCATCTCCTTTTGGTCCCGTGCTAAGCTTGGCCTACAAACACATATCTATATTCTACCTCTTGTTTCCCTTTTACCTTCCCATATTAAGTGATTAGTTTAACATGAGAAAATCATTTGGGTAAAGCTAGATATTAGATTATATGAAATAACCCTTACCAATGCTTGCTAAATCCGCAAATGCAAAGTGCTTTACACAGTGTATTCCAAAGAGAAGAGAGGAGCGGAATTGGAGATCGCTTCCACAATTGTATGTTCATTTGGTGGTCTCATCAAAGAAGAGGTGGTTTTAGGCTCCATGTCTTGATGGTTTTCCTTTGTTTTGTGTTTGATAAACATCATGGAATCTGCACAAGTATAAGCGTTTCAAGCGTCCTGTTGTTTTGTTGGTTGTTTGATGATGGTTTGTGTGTATAGCCCTTGCCTCGAGTAAGCCATTGTAAGAGGGTTGCTAGGTGGAGAGGGCTCCGTTGGCTGGGAAATTTGTTACCATATATGAGGGAGTGCTGTGTGTGAACACACTGAGGATCGTCGAGGCATTTTTTCCCTCATTAGGAGGTTCCCCCCCCCCCCCCCCCCCCCCCCCCCCCCGTGCATTGTATACACACCCATCATGCTAGGGCTAACTTATCTTTCCATTGTGCACTAAACAATACACTCTCAGTTGTGTGCCTTGAGCTTCTTCATCTCTAAGGTATGTGTGTTTCCCTACAAGCCTAATTCCAACGGGGGTGTGGGTGGTGAAGGAGAGGAGGAGCAATTACACTCACAAACAGAGTACACACTCTCTCTCTCTTTCTCTCTCTCTCTCTCTCTCTCTCTCTCTCTCTCACACACACACACACACACACAAAAGGGATTTTACATAAACAGATCACCATAATTGTGGTCATATTGTTCTCTTGTGAGAATGTGTGCTCATGTCCATCACTTGATATCAAAATTTTGTATTTACCCAAATGTTTTGAAAGTAGTCTTAGTATTCTATATACCCTTTACTTCATTGGACAAGTCTTGGGAGTGAATATTGCATTAACAAGTATGTAGAAAAAACCAAATTCAAACTTTTTACCTCAATCGAAAGACTAATGCATTATACTGACTAACTAATTTTCAAGATACATTCATGTCAAAACGAAATTGGAACTCCATTTTTTTATATTGATAATTGAACGTTTGCTTACACAAATGGTATGTGTCGTCTCTGATTGTGTACAAGTTTTGGATGGGAAATGAGTAAAGTTGTCCAAACACAATGCACTACAGCATAAAATATACATCCTAGTACAAAAAAAATGGGAGTTTGATCAAACTATGCAAATTGCAAAAGACCTAGAATAATGGATTCTAAAAATAATGAAATGTCTCTTTCACATATCTTCTATGAAATTATGTGGTGCCAGACTTTTGAGGAGTGAGCTTTGGGTTGCTGGAAGGGACAGTATGTGTGACATGGGGAGATGGTGTGGTTATGGGAGCTGGTGTGCATGAAGTAGGTGCATTCTTTTTCTCTTTGATAGCTATTGCTTCCTCAAGCTTGGTTGCCTCCTCCTCAAGTGCAGTTGCATATTCATCTGCTGTACTTGCTAGAAACTCGTTTGAGAACTCCTTACAGTCTGTCTCTGGTTCTAGCTCACGATCTTGATGGGAATCTTTCGTCTCCTCCTTTGACCTACCACATATGGTGCTACACCAAACCAACACTGAAAATGGAAATCTCAATGGTTCCCCCTACAACCACATAGATTAGAAATATATAAGTGACAATATCCTTGGTTATGTTTCGATCGATGTTTGAACATGTTCCTCAGTGATTGAAAATGGGATCATACCATAAACATACAAGTCACTTGACAATAGGTTGTGCCTACATGCATTCAAGTACTATTCAGACTAGTAACAATTTTACTCGTAATTAATGTAAATAACTATGATTCTTTGAAATGGGACCCAAAGAAGGCAAGAAATTTAAGACTATCATAAGGTAGAAATGATTTATTTGGCTACAATATATACTAATAGTAAAGGACTAGTTATTTTTAGAGGCATATAAATTCGTTGTTAAAAAAGCTTGTGTATCTTATGGGGGTAAGACTAAAAGAGATATGCATGGAGATTGATATTTAGTTGTAGTTTTTTGACTTAATAACCTCTTTATCTTTTGGAAGTTGAATTGCTCGAGAGACATTGCCCTTATAAGTGGAGGCCTTGTTGTGAGCTTTATCTGTGTAGTGACCCGCTTTGGATGCCACTTTTGAGAGGAAGGCCTTTGATGAGTCGGTGGCTCGATTGGCATTCTCAAGGACAACATCGCCAACCTGAGCCAAAGAAAACGAGAAATTCAATCTTGAACCAAACTTCAATAAATCATCAAAGTGACTCTATGACCTTATATGATAGGAGGTTAATAGATACTTAAATGGGCTTAAAATCTTTTGGGTGTTTCCAAAATCTTCCTTTGCAATATGAAAATAGTAGGCAAATCCACATTACTCATAACGCTCAAATTTTTGTATAGATACATGCACAAGAAGTTTTGAACAGATTCTCACATTGCGACTTACCTCAACATCATGAACTTCTGCAAGGGAGGCACCGCATACCTAACTAGGTAGGATTGGGGGCAGAGGACCACCGGCCCCCCCACCATACCTAGCTAGCTACGATTGGGGGCAGGGGATCGTACCTAGCTAGGTATGTGGTGCCTCCCGAGCAGAAGCTCAGGATGTTATGCATTGTATGAAAAACACTGAAAAAGGATAGGAGGCTGTATGATAATTAAGGATGGTATAATCTTAATCATCTTAGTTTATATCTTGTAGATATAAGGATAGGAGGCTGATATGACGTTTGAAGAAACGTGATAGGGGATGTCTAAGATGATCACCTGCTTGGCTCTCGCTTGCGTTGTCTCTATACCGGCAGTGTAGGCGCGTTTGGCGGCATCGGAAGCTCTTTGGGCTGCCTTTACCAATCTTGAGGCCTTGGCATCCAGCTGCTTATCAGCCTGCGGCGCGGCGGCTGTTTCTAGTTTGGCTGGACGATCTCCATTTCCCTTCAATGATGACGCAGGTTTAGACACGGGCAACTACAACAACAACAAGACCCATGAAGAAAAATAACATGTAAAAGCTCCTCTCTCTCTCTCTCTCTCTCTCTCTCTCTCTCCACCACCTGCTGTGGATCGCTGCTAGAACGAGCCGTCTCTCTCTCTCACAATCTCTCTCTCTCTCTCTCTCTCTCTCTCTCTCACACACACACACACACACACACACCTGCTGTGTTTCGCTGGTAGAACGAGCCGCATGATGAGCTGTTTCCATGGCAATATCGAACACGATCTTATCTGCTCCGCGTAGAAGGGTTTTGAGAGAGAGAGAGAGAGAGAGAGAGAGAGAGAGAGAGAGAGTTATTTGGAGCTGGCTCTCTCTGGTTGAAGAGGAGGGGAGCGCTCCCTTCTCATTTGGTCGTCTCCTGAAGGCCCTAATAACAGCTATCAGATGCAGGGAGAGAGAGAGAGAGAGAGGGGTGCCGAATCACGTGCCTCCCACCCATTTGCACGTGTGCCCTATTCCACTGTCTCTATCTGTAGCTTTGGCCACTTTTCATTATTGCATATCCCTGTGAGCCCTTGATTTAAGCCCTTCATATTGTCCTCTTTACATTCAACATTGCCCTTGCCGATTCCATTGAAACGAGAATTATTTCCATGACTTGACTCCTCATATGACTTGACTCCTCGTATTGATGGAGTTCTTGGGACTTGAACTCAAGGATCTATGCACATCCACTCGCACTTCAAGTAGAGAGTGAGATTGCATATGCATCTACGTTATGTTAAGAAGACACCATTATCCTAATGAACTATTATCCCCATGACTTGCACCCTTTTTGGCATCTTTGTCTCAATTTTTGGCTTCTTTGGTTCATATGCTAAGCTTCCTCCTTTGGAGGTCTCTTTGTCATTCCTAGATCTTTTTTTGCTAATACAAAGATAAGGCTTGCCTTAAAGTGCGGGGTATATATACAAGCCTAAGGGAAAAAAAACCCCTAAAAAGGGAAAAAGGTGCCTTGATAGTCCTAATTGTGTTTACACACATCACTACAATAATATGGTAACAAAATATAGGCAGATAAAAGCAAGGAAGACAACCAAGTCTTTTTGAAGCACTACGAGAGGTTCTGTGCTCTTGTGATGCTGTGAGCTACGGAAATACATTGGGTTTTTATAACTCCCGACGTCGCTAAGATCGTCGCTAACAGCGTCGATACGGAAACGTCGCTATATAGCGACGCCTATAGCGATGGTTATAGCGACGTTTGCAGGCCATCTATAGCGACGTTTATAGCGACGCTACAGAGCTTTATATAGCGACGTTCATAGCGACGTCCGAGAGGAAATTTTTTTGGTGGCAGAGCATTCAGCCCATCAACCATATTGAATGTTTCATTAATTGATTCACCTTTGAAAAAAAGTACAAAGGTAGATATAGACCCAAAATAGTCACGCACAAGACAATATAACCATTAACTCCATCATCCATAGTACGTATTGTTTGCAAAATAAGATACAGAACTGACAAGCGTGAATTGATGAAAGTAAATCAATGACAATTGTACACATCATAGGCAAAATCACTTGATTGTTAAACTTTGCAAATGTAATAGTTACAACACCATTGTCATTATTGAAAAAAATATGCATGGTTTTCAAAAAGACGTATAAAAGTCGTCTCATGATACATAAGGTATGACAAAAAGAAACTAATGCTGTCTAGCTACGGCTAGACTAATGTCGTCTAATCAGACGTCTCATCGCGTCCAAGCGGCGTATCTGGTGGATTCTGCAAAAAAAACAATAAGACAGCTTTTTGTAAGTATAAACATATAGCGACGTTTATAAAACAAAACAACAAATAGAAAACAGTAAACCCTAATACTAACCATGCCGCCGCGAGGACTCAGAATGTCCATCAGGGCGTTTAAGCCCTTCTGCGTGCGTACTCGCGCTCGTACGGTGTGGGATCACGTCCTGTCTCATCGACCACTGTCAAAATATACAAAGATCTATTATGCTAGAATTTAAAAACCCATAAACCCTAAACTATCAAACATAAAGAGCAATGCAGAAACACTTACAAAATCGGCCTCAAATGATGCCCACCCGCCACTCCCCAAGTGGTGCGAGCTCCCTGCCTCTACTCGCGCTCTGGCTGCCTCCTTTTGTTGCTTCCACTTGTCGGGATTCTCGCACTGCTTTCTTCGCATTCTTCCAATCTTCTTTGGCTAGCCAATCTGGTCTATTCCACCCATGCTTGATTGCTTTTTGCACTTCGGAACGCTTGTGCTTGCAGTATGCGCGCATTTGAACCTTCATCACGTCTTCATTGAAGCGGTCATCCTGTGTTGGAACGGGAAACTCGTCATGAAGCATGTTGATGACTCTGTCTTTTAAATCATTCAGTACTTCACTCCAGGTGTTTAGTATGTAGTGTCTAAACACCTGAGAGCAAAGACCGCACATGAGCAAAATCACATTCTTGCCTTCATCATCCAAGATGATGTCGCTGCTGAAGTCGACGGAGTAAGGCAAGCCCTCTCGCCGCTGACGCGTGAACCTGGGTGTCCCGACAGAGGTCTCTAGCGGTGTGTCGACGGCGGTACGGACGTCAGGTGTCTCCATTGGAGTCTGAACCCCGAAGCGAGGAGTGTCCACTGGAGTGACTCCTGGAGGAGTAGCTAGTGGTGTGTAGCCGCTAGGAACGACAGTCAGCCGCACAAAACCTGGTGTCGATGGCGATGCCGTGGCTGGTGTCGGGGCGGACAAAGAAGGAAGGGTAAAGAGCCTTGTCGAACACGAGGCGGTGTCGAAGCATCGGCGACGGCATCCCCACAACAACCACCACGGCCACCATTAGAGTATCGGTGCCTAAACGAGTGTGAAGATCGTCTCGTCGACACCGAAGCTTCGGAGCGTGCTGAATGTTCCGAAACAAAGGGAGATGCGGATGGAGTAGGAACGCGCGATGGATAGCCAGAGCGATGACGCTCCACGTACCACTGTCTCTGCTGGGGTGACAAAGAAGAAAGAAACTCCTCATCATCCATACCTGCATTAGACACACGAACATTTAAACTTAATATTGAATGAATGGAGTAGAAAACATGGACAAGTACATAGATAGATAGATAGATAGCGAGAGAGAGAGAGAGAGAGAGAGAGAGAGAGAGAGAGAGGAGGGATTCCTGTGTAGAGAGTTTTCGTTGAATGAGGGTGAATTTGTAAAAGCACTGCGCTCTAGGTGCGATGGAGACTGAAGCTGCAATCGCGAAGGAAGTCTGTATATGCTCATAGATGTTGCTTGCCCCACCACTAAATCTAGTTGATCGGGTGAAAGAGACGCTAAGAAGCAGTAGTAGTGCTTCTTAGCGTCTCTTTCACCACTAAATCTAGTTGATCGGGTGAAAGAGACGCTAAGTAAGCGGGTGAAAGCATAGAATGGTGTCTAAATACTTGGTGTCCATGGACACCAAGTATGATGCTATGGATGGCACCATAGCTGGGCTTTTAAGTCAATAATTTTTAAAGAATATAGGTAAGATAACTGACTTCACGACTCCACTACTCGGATTGAAAGACATGGAGCGGTTAGCACGCGTGGACCTCTCCCTCTCTCTCCCTTTCTCTCTCTCTCTCTCTCTCTCTCTCTCTCTCTCTCTCTCTCTCTCTCTCTCTCTCTCTCTCTCTCTCTCTCTCTCTCTCTCTCTCTCTCTCTCTCTCTCTCTCTCTCTCTCTCCTACTCTCCTGTTCAGAATATGGATGATGGAGACTCCCTTCCTCTTGCTTTGGTTCCAGCTCATACCTCCTCACAAGCAGCAATGGAGCTTCTTGAACTCAACAATGCAGCACAACTGGATTTCAGTTCACTATTACAATCAGGAAGTATTGTACGACTTCATTCATTTCAAACTATTGCAGACTGTTCCAGGATGGTGGACGACGGATTTTATGATGAGGCACATGGAATAGACACCATTCATACGTAGGTGCACTCCAAGAGAAAGGCTTGTCTAAATGAGGATGAAATTATTGCAGTGAGGAAGTATGAAGCACAGTCTAAACATGAGTACAGAAAGCGATGTCGTGCAAGAAAGCAAGTACAACCAAGCGTCAACATTGGAGCGGAAGATTGTCATAGGGAAGATTTTCATAGGGAGGACGTCGATGTACACACAAAGGAAGACAAGAAGCAACATAGTATTTAGAATATTGTTCAGCACATTGTGAGTCAGTTGCATAGTTATGGGAAAGAAGATAAGAATGCAATTCTTCAAGGTGTTTTCAATGATGATAGAATCTTGCCATTCTGTGAAGATTTGTATCTTCTTGCAAATGGCCTTATTTCTGCACTCAAGGTCTCCTTACAGGAATTAAAGATTCCAAAATCAGCTGACGAGATGTTTTTAAAACGAAGCACATTCAGCATGTTGGTGAATGGATTACTGCATGATAATGGGAGCCAAGGTAGAGGCGTTACTCTACATAAAGTGGCAAAGATATTAAATGTTTATCCAAGGAATTTATATTCAGCTTTGCATAGACTTGACAGTGATCCTATGTCAAGTACGCTGAGGTTCGACTTATGCAAAAGGAAGTCTGGAAATGCTGGGTCCTTATCGAAGGAATTGAAGCAGACAATTATTACATTTTGGATAGAGCACAATAGGGTGTCTCCAAACAAGAAAGATATTTGTCGGAAACGATTGGGCATAAAACATTATCAAGAGAATCCCATACACTTACTTGATGAATCTCAGGTAAACATGTCTCATTGATCTTACAATGAATAACTCTCAAGTGAAACATCTCACTCTTATGAATAGCTACCCATTGCGTGTTATGGACTTGTGTACATCCTACTATATGTGATATGTAGCCAAGTAATGTGTCAAGATAGTCCATTGTCTCTACCTATGCTATTATGTGTGCTATATTGCACAAGTGTAGCCCAATGTCCCTGTCTATGCTATAAGTGTGCCATGTAAAAGGACTCTATTGTAGTAAGATAGCAACATGTGTGCTATACAGTAAAAGTGTGTGTAAGAATAGCACAATGTTCTTGTCTATGATATGATGTGTGGTATGTGAAAGAGCTATATTACATATTGAGAGCACTATGTGTGCCATATAGCGTTAGTGTGTGTAATAAGAGGCCAATGTCTCTATCTATGCTATTATGTCATAGTATTTCTTACAGTATGAGTGCTATATAGCATAGCTATGTGTAATAATAGCCCGATGGTCCTGTCTATGCTATTATGTGTGCCATGTAGCAGGACTCTATCAGAGTATGACAACATCATGTCTGCTATATAGCAATAGCACAATATACCTATCTATGGTATTATGTGTGCTATCAGATTTTATATTATGAGAGCACTATGTGTGCTACATAGCATATGTTAGTGTAATAGTAGCACGGTATCCATGTCTATGCTATTATGTGTGCTATGCAGAGTATGATATGTGTAATAATAGCACAATATCCCTGTCTATGCTCTTTTGTGTGTTATGTAGAAGAACTGTGTTATAATATGAGAGCACTATGTGTGCTATATAGCAGACGTGTGTGATGTGTGTGTAATAACAACTAAAAATCCCTATCTATGCCATTATGTGTTATATAACAAAATTGAGCATATAATGAAAGTTGAGTTATCTATGATCTATGCTATTATCTGTGCTATGTAGCATAGCTATGTGTATTTATACCAATGCATCTGTAGCTATGCTATTATGTGTGATATATAGCAAAATGTAATTCTAATGCATTTTTTTTTCAAGCAGACAGAGTATTTCTTGAAGTTTAAAGATAGCCACCCACATGTGACAATTGGGCAAAGGTCCTTTGAGAAGCTGAAGCCTTGGTTCGTGCGAAAGTTGAAAGATCGAAATACTTGCTGTAGTGTTTATCATATCAAACTGATGTATCTCAAAGATGCATTTAATGTTATGCGCTCATCTGCTTTTGGTTTTCATGGGAGGTCATGTACATGTAAATGCAATGTTTGCAAATCAGATGGGGTGAATGCAAAATGTCTTGCCATTGACCACTCGTTTTCAGGGATCACGAAGTTGTGGGAATCATGCGTTGTTACCATATACATGTGGTAGTGATGTGTGTGAACACACTAGGACCGCCGGGGCATTTTTTCCCTCTTTAGGAGGTTTTTTCCCCCGTGCATTGTATATACGCCCATCACTCTAGGGCTATCTATCTTTCCATTGCACACTAAGTAACACACTCTCTATTGTGTGCCTTGAGCTTCCTTCATCTTCTCCAAGCTGTGTGTGTTTCTCTGCAACCCTAATTCCAACAATTGGTATCAGAGCAGGTCACGTCCTCCCGGGCTTAGTCGCCAGCTGCTCCAGTACACGCCTGCTCACTTTCTCCGATTTCAGTGAGCTTTTTCGTCATTTTGTGCAGATTTTCTGTCAGTGCCGTTTTCTGCATAACAGGTGCCTTATAGTCTTCTACGGTTTGTGCTATATAGCACAAGTTGTTCCCACTCCATTTCTCCTATTTTCGGGCAGTTTTCACATCAGGTGCAGCATTTACCATGGCTGACAACAACAACACAGATGTGTTCAAGATGTTTGCTGCTGAGGACAGGTTGGATGGGGACAACTACCCTATGTGGGCTTATATGATGCAACATGTTCTTGTGTCAAAAGGTGTCTGGAACATTGTGCAGGGCATTGATGTACGTCCTGGTTCTGAAGATGTAGGCGATGTTGAGGATGTTGCAGGTCTTGCTGCAAGGATTGCAGCTGTTAGAGTTGTTTTGCCTACGGCAGAACAAGCTCGTTGGGATGTTAAGGATGCGCAGGCTCATGCATTGATTGCGTTGTCTGTGAAGCGCACCATTATTCCTCACATCCGTTCAGCAAAATCTGCAAAACAGGCTTGGGATATTCTAGCAGGTCTTTATGCAAGCCGCAATGAGGCTAAAATTGCTTTGCTGCGTAAAGAGCTAGAGTCGAAGATTATGCATGAGGAAGATGATATGGACACTTTCCTTGCTAGTGTCAAGGATATCAATGAGCAACTCATTTTTGCAGGTGAAGTCATTTCGGACAGTTCCCTTGTGCAGACTGTTCTTGATGCCTTACCAGATTCCTACCAGACTTTTGCTAGTACTTGGAGACTGATGACCCAAGGAAATCCTGAAGTTGTCAAGTTTGATGCATTATGCACATTGCTGTTGCAAGAGTCACTTTCTAGAAAAAACAGGACTAGGCAGCCTGCAGTTGAACAGGCTTTTATTGCTTCTCAAAGAAAGGGTGGTAACAGTAATGCAGCCACTTCTTATGGTTCTGCTGCGAGTGGCAAAAATTCTGTTCCTAATGCTTCTAGTGGCAGCATTTGGTCTGGAAATTCTGGTGATAAGGGCAAAAAGAAGATGCGTTGCCATTATTGTAAAGCCAATGATCACTTGATCAAGTCGTGTCCTAAGTTGAAGGCCAAAGAGGCTAAGAAGAAAGAGGGTGGTTCCACTGCAAATGCTGGTTCCACTACAATTGTAGCCATTGTTGAGTCTTCTGTGAAAGGAGATTGTGATGCTGATGTTGATGCAGAATGGGCTTTTAGCGCAGAGTGCACTTACAATCCTGCTGTCCATGATGCATGCTTGTCAGTTGCTGCAGATTCACATGTGTGGTATTTCGACAGTGGTGCTACAAAGCACATTACCTCACATCGTGAATTGTTTACCTCTCTCGAGTCTGTCCCTCATGGGAATTCAGTCACTTGTGCCAACAACGCCTCTTATCCAGTTCAGGGAGTTGGAAAGATTGTGCTCACTGCTGCTAATGGCAGTTCCTTCACACTTGTTGATGCACTTTATGTACCTGGGATCAAGAAGAATCTCTTGTCTGTATCCGCACTTGCTAGACTTGGACTTGTAGTCAAATTTGTGGATGACAGATGTACAGTTCATGATCTCAGTTTTGGTGATGAAATTGTTGCATCTGGGCTTTTGTGCCGTGGGCTGTATAAGCTCACTTTGTATGACAAGTGTGGACAAAATTTTGCAAATACTGTTGCAGATTCAAGGGCTATTTCAGATGCAAAACTTTGGCATGCACGTTTTGGTCATCTGAATTTTGCCAGTTTGCTGCGTTTGCAGAAATCTGATATGGTTGCTTCTTTGCCGCCTCTTGAAGCACCTGTCAAACATGTTTGTGAAGGCTGTATTCTGGGTAAAATGCAGCGTTCTAAGTTTCCAAAGGATGGTTCAGTTAGGGCCACATGCAGGTTGCAGCTTGTGCATAGTGATGTTTGTGGGCCCATGCAAACTCCGTCCTTGGGCAATTACCTGTACTTCGTGACTTTCATTGATGATTACTCCAGGCATGCATGGGTATTTCCGCTTAAAGCGAAGTCCGAAGTTTTTATGTGCTTCAAACAATTTTTGGCTATGGCTGAAAATGTCTCAAAATGTACTATGGGCACCCTCCGTTCCGATCGAGGGGGGGAGTATATGTCTCATGAATTTAATGCATTTCTGGCTAGTCGTGGGATAAAACACCAATGTACAGTGCCTTATACACCTCAGCAAAATGGTGTTGCTGAGAGGAAAAAAAGGTCACTAACGGAAATGGCACGATGTATGGTCAAAAGTCAAGCTTTGCCGCATTCTTTTTGGCTTGAGGCCATCATGTGTGCCACTTATGTACTTAACAGGTGTCCTACGAAATCTTTGCAGTCTATTACTCCATATGAAGCATGGCATGATAGAAAACCTTCTATTGAGCACATGCGTGTTTTTGGATGTTTGGCATATGCTTTAGTGCCACAAGTGCAGCGCAGAAAATTGGATGATAAGGCTGTCAAATGTATTTTTGTTGGTTATAGTGCTGAAAGCAAAGGTTACGGGTTGTATCAGCCGCAAACAAAACGTATTCTGGTTTCACGGGATGTAGTGTTTGTGGAAGATTCTGTTCAGCCCTTGCTGTCATGTACTAGAGACAGTAATGTAAGCTCACAGGACATTTATGACACTTTGTTGCCTCTTTTCAGTGGTGGAAATACGAATGTAAGTTCCAATGAGGCAAATGTACAGCCTATGGGGGTTTCTGAAAATATTTTAGAACGGCCTATTACTGATGCAGATGTACATGATGTACTTGATGAGGAAAGGGCTGAAAATGAGCAGGCTAGAGGTATGCCAAAATGGCTGGTGCACACTTTGCGTGACAGTAAACTGGATGCACCTTTATCTAGTCGTACTCATTCAGGCTCTCGCCATGCATCTTATGCATCAGATTGTTATGCTTTGGCTGTGTCTAGTTTACATGATGTTGAGGAGCCTCTGTCTTTTGATGAAGCACAGAATTCAGAAAATTGGATTGCTGCCATGAAATCAGAATATGATGCACTTATAGAGAATGACACATGGACTTTATGTGATTTGCCTCCTGGCAAAAAGGCCATTGGTACGAAGTGGGTTTACAAGTTGAAACGCAAGCCGGATGGTGAGATCGATCGCCATAAGGCTCGACTTGTTGCAAAGGGTTATGCACAACAAAAAGGCATAGATTATGAAGAGACTTTTGCTCCCACTTGTCCTATGACTACTGTGCGTTTTCTATGTGCATTGGCAGCTCATTTTGGTTGGGATGTACATCAATCAGACATTGTTACTGCTTTCTTGAATGGTGACATATTTGAGGAAGTTTATGTAACGCAGCCTCGCGGTTTTGTCATAAAAGGACAAGAGGACAAAGTGTGCAAATGTAAGAAGGCTTTGTATGGGTTGAAGCAATCTCCTCGTGCTTGGTATGAGAAATCTGACACTCATTTGGTTAAATGAGGCTTTCGTAACAGTCCAACAGAAAGCACATTGTATGTAAAGCGTGAGGATGATGTATTTCTCATTGTGGTTCTTTATGTTGATGATTTGCTGATCACTGGACCAAATGAGAGACATATTGCTGAATTTAAGGCTGATTTGAATGCTACTTTCAAGATGAAAGATTTGGGGTTGTTGCATCATTACTTGGGTATACAGTTTAAGCAGTGTGATGGTGGTATTGCGTTGTGTCAAAAAAGTTACATAGAGACATTGCTATGTAAGTTTGGACTTGAGGATTGCAAACCTATTGCCACTCCCATGGAAACAGGTTTGAAGTTGAGTCTACATGATGCTGGCGATCCTGCTGATGTCACTCTTTACCAAACTGATGTTGGCTGCCTCATTTATGTATACAACACGAGGCCAGATATTCAGTTTGCAGTCTCGCAGGTCAGCAGATTTATGCATAGCCCAGGGTCTAAGCATTGGCAGGCTGTCAAGAGGATTTTCCGCTACCTTAGTGGCACTTTACATCTTGGCTTGTTTTATCCCAAGGGGGGATCATTGCCGCCAGACTTACATGCTTTTTCGGACTCAGATTGGGCTGGTTGCTTTGACACGCGAGTGTCCACAAGTGGTTTTTGTTTCATGCTTGGCAGTTCATGTATATCATGGTTGAGCAAGAAGCAACCTACTGTGGACACTTCGAGTTGTGAGGCTGAGTACAAGGCAGTCTTCACAGCTACGGTTGAGTGTGTATGGCTCAGACGCCTTATGGCTGACTTGGGTGTTGGACAGGACACTGCCAACACTATCTACACTGACAGTCTGAGTGCATTGGCAGTTGCGAGGAACCCAGTTTTTCATGCTCACACAAAGCACATTGAGGTGCATTACCACTATGTCAGGGAGAGTCTCTCAGCAGGAGAGATCAGCTTGGCTTATGTGCCAACACAGGACAACCTTGCAGATCTTTTCACAAAGGCATTGTCTCGTGAGAAGCTTGAAGCTTTCCGCAAAGCTTTGGGCTTACTCCCCTTTGTGGACTGATCCTGTCCTCAGGGCATGGCACTTCCCTTTACTCATGTGCCAGCTCTCGTTCACCGCATCACTCCAGGGGGGATTTGTTACCATATACATGTGGTAGTGATGTGTGTGAACACACTAGGACCGCCGGGGCATTTTTTCCCTCTTTAGGAGGTTTTTTCCCCTGTGCATTGTATATACGCCCATCACTCTAGGGCTATCTATCTTTCCATTGCACACTAAGTAACACACTCTCTATTGTGTGCCTTGAGCTTCCTTCATCTTCTCCAAGCTGTGTGTGTTTCTCTGCAACCCTAATTCCAGCATGCGTATGTACAAAGGCTGAGGGGGATATGTTCCATAAACACACCTGCTTGATGGGCCAATGCAAAAACTGTGGTGTGGAAAAGCTCAGCCTTTGTCCACGAGAACTTGCATAGATGACAAAGACAGTTCCACTGCAAGTCTTCGAGGACATTAAAGTTCAAACTAAGCATGGTCTAAGTAAGAGAAAGATGTTGTCACTCAAACAAGTGGCTTTAAGTGAGCTGACATGGAGGATAAAAGACGACATCAGAATCTTCATCGAGCACAATTTCACTTACAGATGGCAGGCACATCAATACAGAGAATGTTTGAAGGTGTTTCCTTCAGATACCATTATATCTGTAGTAGACTTTGCTAAAAATTACTCGTTCAAAGAGCAAAATGAAGTACAATCCATGCATTGGCATACAGATCAATGCACCATCCTTGTTCACATAACGTACATGCGTGACAGCGAAGATGACAGTATTATCAAGCATATGCATTTCTACAGCTCCGATGATAGGCAACATGATACGCTTTTTGTCCAGCATTGTTTTCTTCTTTGTGATCAGTGGCTTAAAGACCAGGGGCTGAATTTCAAGAAGCACTGGGTGTGGTCAGATGGTGCAGCCTCGCAATTCAAGGCTGCAAGGCCATTTTACTTTGTTGCTAGATATTACCAACTAACAGGTACAGAGATGACATGGAATTTTTTTGGCTCTGGCCATGGCAAGGGGGAGCATGATGGCGCTGGAGCTGTGATAAAGAGAGCCCTTACACATGAACAACTCAAGAGTAATGGAGTTGTTCTTAGGCAAGCTGCAGACGTGGTTGCATTTTTTATGAGAGCAATGTCCAATGCTGCATGTAGCTCTTATGCACAATCCACTAAAGCAGGTCCTACTATAAACATGAAATTTTGGCTAGTAAAAGAGACATAAGTGGACAGGTCTAATCTATGGGGTTGTGAGAGAGTACCAGGATCTCGATCACTCCATTGCATTTCAGGCTTTTGTCGTCATGATCCTACTCAATTAAGGACCAGGCGGCTTTCTTGTTTTTGTGATGCTTGCATGAAGGGCCATTGGAGGACTTGTTCCAGCAAATCATATGCAGGCAAGTGGACACATAAGGCATTGAAACCACTCTCTGAGGTAGCAGAAGAGACCGAGGTACCAGAAGATGAAGCTGCAATGTTTGAGGGATCCCAGGATATGCTGAGTGAGTATCTCATTGAAGGTGATAACTTTGCAGTCAATGCAGAAGGTGTAGATTTCTTTCTTTTGAGATGTACAAAGAGAAAATGGATGACAGATTGCATCTTAAGAGATAAGTGGAAAAGAAAATGTGATAAAAACACTCATGTTGTCACAGGGTGTTATTATCAACAGCAAGAGGGGGACCCAAATCACTACACTCTACTTAATTGATGATAGGGGAGTTACTAACCTGTACTCTCACCTTGTTCGGGCAATCAAGTTTGACATGCCTTTGGTAGATGCTACCTCAAAGACATATTATTTATCTCCGGAACTACATGAAACCATTTACAATGCCATGCCCTATGAAGCAGCATGATACCTATTTAACAGGCTTATATTATGTTCTATATAGCCTTCACCATTCAGTACCTCCTTACACATGTCCATTGTGCTATGTATCACATAGCACACAACCACACAGAGCACATAGCATAGAATCACACACATTTCAAATAATGAGGTTACTATTGTGAACATGTTGCACCTTTAGCCAAGATATTTGTCGGAAACGATTGGGAAGAAAACATTATCAAGAGCATCCCATTCACTTTCTTGATGAATCTCAGGTAAACATGTCTCATTCTTACATCATCTCACTCTTATGAATAGCTACCCATTGGGTGTTACGGAGTTGTGTACATGCTACTATATGTGATATGTAGCCAAGTAATGTGTCAAGATAGTCCATTGGCTCTACCTAGGCTATTATGTGTGCTATATTGTACAAGTGTGTGTAATAATAGCCCAATGTCCCTGTCTATGCTATAAAAGGAATCTATTGTAGTAAGATAGCAACATGTGTGCTATATAGTAAAAGTGTGTGTATCACATAGCACAATGTTCCTGTCTATGATATGATGTGTGGTATGTGAAAGAGCTATATTACATATTGAGAGCACTATGTGTGCCATATAGCGTAAGTGTGTGTAATAAGAGGCCAATCTCCCTATCTATGCTATTATGTCATAGTATTTCTTGCAGTATGAGTGCTATATAGCATAACTATGTGTAATAATAGCCCGATGGTCCTGTCTATGCTATTATGTGTGCCATGTAGCAGGACTCTATCAGAGTATGACAACATCATATCAACAAAATAAAATTACATCATATCACCAAAATAAAATTACATCATTTAATCATTAAGTTTAGAGAACTTTGAACAGGCCAGTTTTTTGTATAGTAATCGCAAGTATATTCAATGCACAAAATGCTGTATACATGATTCCATAACCAAAATCAACCTTCCTTACATACTTCTCGTTGACTTCTATAGTGGCTGATGACACGAGCAGACACACTGTCCCAAGGATTTTCAAACTGGTTCATCTTTGCATAAGCATTAGGGCTGCGTGAGACTGTCCACTTGACTAACCAAGGGAACAATTTTCTAACCAAGTAAATTGGGGACTGACAAATATCTGCTGGTTCAAATGAAGTAGGACATACACAAGTCCCGGGAGGGTTGAGCAGACACTTGTAGAGTGTGTCATCCACCACCAGTGTATTATCAGAGTTGAACTTAGGATGGTGCTTCCAAAAGTCTTTCAAACACTTGAAAAATATGGGCTTTGCATTATCTCTACATGGAGGGATCCCAAGAAATTCATTTAGATTGAAGCTCGCCTCTCTACACCCCTCTTGACCGATAATATCGAGGAAATGCTGTTTGTTCAGCCTAGGAAAGCATGCACTCAAAGCAAGTGCTAGATTGTCCTGGGTCATGCAGCTCCATAGTGCAACTTGTGCTCTTTGTAGCAGTGCATACAAAAAGATTGATGCATTGGGCCTGACCACATATTCAAATTGCATCTTTCGTGTAGAATTTGGCACAGTGACTACCTGATACCTTCATCTTGCCCAATCAGGAATACTGCTTCTCGCTATTCCTTTGTAGAAGGAGACCTTATATCTCCTTATGAGAAGCCCATTCACATCCAGTATGATGTATAAATTGTCCCTTCTCTTCTTGTCCTCAAAAGACGCAGGAGGCAGTGCAACAATTTGTACTGGCATTACCACAAGACACGGCCTCTCTTGCCTCTCAAATTCATGTCCATTTTTGGCCTCTTTATCAACATTCTTTGTACCTGCCTCATCTGTATCTGTAGCAGCCGCTCGACCCATAGGGACCTCTGGACTTTTACCTTTGGTATTCCCAACAGTGGGATCTGTACAAGACTCAGTTGTATCATGTGCAACTACCTCTTTTGTGTCCACAACAGCCATGAAATGTTCTCCCATTGCCTCTCTCGATTGAACTGCTCTGTCAGTGGGCACCTCTGCGCCTTTCCCTACCTCATTGTTTTGCTCTATACATGCCTCAATTGTATTATGTGTATTTGCCTCTTTCATGTCCGTAGCAGCCACGAGAACTTCTCCCATTGCCTCTCCCGATTGAACTGCTCTATCGTATGCCTCAGTCGTGTCGGCAAAAGCCGCGACATCACCGTTACCCACTGCTGAGCCTATTCCAGGTACTCTCTTAGTGAGGTCCTCCTCACCCAAGCCTCCCATATCTTCAACAGTGGCATCTGTACCCTTTGCCTCCTCTGCATCAACAATTTCATCAGCTGCATCACTTGGACAGACCACTTGGGCTTGAGCTGTGACATCACTTGCACCCACTGCCTCACGTGTTCCAGCTTCTCTCTCAATGAGGACCTCCTCACCCATGCCTCTGGTATCCTCAACAGTGGCATCTGTACCCATAGGCACAACTGCATCAAGAAGGGCATCCATGACAGCATGAACAATACTTTCCGTTCCACCATCATTAACATTGCCATCAGCAGCAGCATCTATGCTAGCATCAACTTCCATAGCATCCACAATGTCATTTGTGCAGGCATCAAATACCGTAGCATCAACAATGGCATCTGTGCAGGCATCAACTGTGGTAGCAACATCAATGGCATCTGTGCCAGATTCAACAGTGGCATCTGTACCCATAGCCACAACTGCATCAAGAAGGGCATCTATGACAGCATGAACAATAATTTCTGTTCCAACATCATTAACATTGCCATCAGCAGCAGCATCTGTGCGAGCATAAACTTTCATAGCATCCACAATGTCATTTGTGCAGGCATCAACTACCGTAGCATCAACAATGGCATCTGTGCAGGCATCAACTATGGTAGCATCATCAATGGCATCTGTGCCAGATTCAACAGTGGCATCTGTACCCATAGCCACAACTGCATCAAGAAGGGCATCTATGACAGCATGAACAACACTTTCTGTTCCACCATCATTAACATTGCCATCAGCAGCAGAATCTGTGCGAGCATCAACTTCCATAGCATCCACAATGTCATTTGTGGAGGCCTCAACTAGCGTAGCATCAACAATGGCATCTGTGCAGGCATCAACTACCATAGCATCATCAATGGCATATGTGCCAGATTCAATTGTGGTGGGGGTGGGTAATGTACCCTTTTCAAGTTTAGCACGGTCAACATCTATATGCACATCATCATGCACAACCTGCACATCAAGTGCATTAGGCACATTTGGAACAAATTCAGCAGTACTAGTAGGTGTGTAGGGATCAACTGTATCAAAAGACTCTTTTTTTTTCCATGTAACCCCCCTGGAAGCTGTAGCACCCCTTCTTGGATTCTTCACAGGATAAGACTGAGCCAATGAACCTACAGACCCCTCAACTGTATCAAAAGACACTTTTTTTTTGCCTGTAACCCCCCTGGAATCTGTAGCACCCCTTCTTGGATTCTTCACAGGATAAGACTAAGCCAGTGAACCTACAGACCCCTCATCTAGAAACCCTGAAGAGCGAGTGCATCTCATGCAAGTTCCTCTTTTTTCATCTTCTTGATTATCTACGACAAGAGAAAGTAGAAACATATTACTAAACATGTACAAAAAATAAATCAAATAGTTTGCAACTACTCGATGCAAAGAATTAAGAGACATGTCACTAACAAATTCCAACACTTGATTCATCAATGAGCATGGATACAATAGGGGTGCAATGGATTGCACATGCCTTCTAAAGACATCTTCTAATTGCATGAAGTTACAAAAAAAACACACTCATTGCTTTGCATTTGGTTTCTTTCTCTTCCTAAATGAATCAAGAGGTATATCCATTGTGGGACTTCCACCTAAGTTCTTGGGAGTCGATTTCTTGCGCTTTGGTGTTGGCTTCTTCCCCACTGGAGGGGGTGTTTCTTTCACCGCATCTGCAACTACCTCATCTGATGCATCATCTCTAGTGTCCACACTTGGTGATGCTTTTGCACTCAACGGAGAACGCAACAGCCTTCTTGGAGTTAGTTGTTGCCTAGGTGATTTGACTGCAGAAGACTTTGCCATCAAGATGTCTTCAACTACTCCACGTACTGCATCCCCTACGGCAGATTCCGCTTCAAGGGCTGGCTGCATCCCGCGGGTAGACTCCGCTTCAAGGCCTGGCTGCATCCCTGGGGTAATCAGGCCATTCTTCCTTGTGGAATGCATCGTCTTGTTGGAGCAAGCATGCGATGATTGTTCTACAAAGCAAGCTATTTACAAAGTCTCACTTGGAGTATCCCAAAATACACACATAAATACTGATTTTGGTACCTAACAGTGGCCTGCGTAGAGACTCTCTCTTCTTTTGTCCTCAATGATTCTTGTATACAGGTCTCTGCTACAATGTCTGTACCTACAAATGATTTCATTAAATGCAAGAGTTTAAACTACCAATGGAAAGTGGGCCTGCAATAGTAGTAGTAAATAATTGACACAATGACTACCTGCACTTGATTCTTTCATCTCACTCTTCACCTTCAGACCAATCATATGCTTAGCTCTAGGGGGAACAAACATGTTGCAATCTAGTGCAACACAATAGCCATAGTCCCTACATACATGCGCGAAGCATAGCATATGGTACACATGGGTGCAAGGCAGGGAGAATACATCCAAGCTTCTGGCATCGAATGGGAATCCACATCCTACACAATGGTAGAACCCATTAAGTGCCACCTCGCTAATGCTCTGCTTAAAATCCACAGGAGGAAAAGGATTCATCAAAATGGCTCCCACGTTATGTGAAGTCCTCTCCATGGTAACACAAAATTTAAAGTGCTCTGATTCCTGTGCTATGTTGGTCTCTACTTCTGCAAGTAGTGCCTATGAAACAAAGAAGACAACACATCTAATTTAAATCTCAATAACCCAACAAAAGCAGATTGCTGAAAAGAATATGCAGCGTGAATCTTATTCCTTATTTGCAATACCACATATAAGACAAGAACTTACTCTATATGCTATACACACAAGCTTGATGTGGTATATGATATGCACTGTGCTATATAGAACATAGCACAGTCCAAGTATAATGTGCTATAAGTGCTACATAGAGTATGCACTGTAGATCATAGCAGAGAGACTTTTTAAAATACCAGATATAGCCCAAACATTTTCTCTATATGCTATATAGCACAAGCTTGTTGGGTATATGATATGCAGTGGGCTATATGAGACATAGCACATAGCATATAGCACAAATATTGTGCTATGTAGCACATATCACAATTAGAGATGTGCTATGTAGCACATAGCAAAAATAGAGATTGTTCTATATAGCACAATTCACTATTCCACACACTCCAGGGCTATATTGTGAACATATAACACACAAAATGTGCTATTTAGCACACAACACATAAAAAGATTGTGCTATGTCGCACATATCAATATTTAACACACACTTCAGGGCTATACTGTGAGCATATAGCATACAGGTATTCTATATAGCACATATTACACATGTCCATTGTGCTATGTATCACATAGCACATAACCACACAAAGAACATAACATAGAATCACACACATTCCAAATAGATGAGGGTACTATTATGAACATGCTGCACCTAGATTGAACTATAAAGCACATAGCACATAACCACACATAGCATATAACCACCCACTCCATGAAGATGATGGCTATGTTGTGACCATATAGCACATAGCACATAGCATATAACCACTCACTCCATGAAGATGATGGCTATGTTGTGGCCATATAGCACATATTTTGTGCTATATAGCACATAGCAGAAATAGAATATGCTCATACAGTACATAACCATACAATCCATAACACTGTAACCACATAACCACATGGAAGTGAACCACATACTCCAAAACAAAGTGAAGCACATGTAGGAGGGTATGCACCTTTGCTTTAGCCACATTGGCTTCTAATTCAGCAACGTTCTCTCTAGTAGTACTCGAGAACTATCCAATCAAATCAATCAGGCGTTGTCAAGCTACAGGGTCTTGCATGCAATCAATCTCCGTTTTCAACTTTATGGACAAAGTGTTTGAGCTTTGAGCACCCTCAGCCCTATGCAATTCTCTGACTTGATCCTCTACCTGCTTCTTTGCACCCTCAAGTCCTGACTTATAGTCTTGCAATCTGCCCTCTGCAATATTCTTCATTTCTGCAAGTTCTCTGCTATCCTCCTCTGCCAATTGTACCAGGAATCCTCTTGTAGGCACGCTTGACAATGGTACAGACATACCTTCTGTGTTCAATGATGATCTGGTAGAGGCAGCAGTGGTTTTGGAACCTCTCCCTCTACCACTCATCTGCTCTTCCCACCTCTTGATCTTGTTTTGCAAGTTGTGTCTTTCTTCTGAGGCTCTCATTGCCCTCTCTGCAAAGATAGCCCAAGAAATTTGATGTTTGCCAGATTCACTGCAGTTTTCCAACGCAAAGGCCTTTGCAAATTGAGTCCCTACTTCATACATGAAGGGACCCTCCTGGTAGACATCCTAGTGTCTCCACACAAGCTTTTGTAAGAACTCCGACCGAGCATGGTATGCCTTCACTTTCTTTTGGCTACCCGGAACAGGCTTTGGGAATATAAAGACAGCTTCCCAGTCCTCCTCAGAGATGTCATTGTTTCCTGTCAAGCTACGCAGATCAACTCCCTCCAATGGCAATCCACGCTCCATATGAAATTCCTCAACAAGACGACAAAACTTCGTATGTAGAGGTGGTTCAATGTTCCTAACTAGACTGCTGCTTTCTTGAATTGGATGCTTTGAGGCAGGTTCCATGATGCAGTCTCAAGTGATATACCTGCACATCATCCAATGAACTCATGAGACGTGGTGTGCCCTCGCTTATCATCCTTGCTAAAAAGAAACAAGAACTTCATGGGCCTACTCTTGTAAGCAGGGCATTCAAGGTGATGTGCTATGGGATTTGCCCCAAGATTGCATGCAGCTTGTGGACTAGAAAATTACCTCGGGAGCTCGCCTCTTGTTGCAAATGAGCAAGGTGTGGCACTCATGCAGCTCCAAATGTAGCTTAATGTAGCTAAATGATCCCAGGTGGGGCGCGGGTGCTCAAGCAGTAGAGAGTGTACATGTTCAATGGGAGAGACATACCTCGAAGAGAAGAGGGTGGTTATTGCAATCATCCTTGAAGTAGCCAAGATTGCACAGTAGAAGCTCTAAGCACAGTAGACCTTGAGCACGCGCGTGAGAGAGAGAGAGAGAGAGAGAGAGAGAGAGAGAGGCGGGGGGGTCGGGGGGCACGGTGTTTGAAACTGCCAACTACTCATGAAACAAAGTGGGTGTGTGAAGGCTGAATTTTTTAGTATAACATTTTTTAGAATATAAATTTGGACGTCTGAAATATGGCACCAATGACCACACCCCCAATGTCGTGCTATGCTATTTAATTATATCACATATATAGCTTTCCACCTATTCATGCTTTCACCCAAGCATTAGTAGTGGTTCTTGGCGTCTCTTTTACCCGATCAATTAGATCTAGCGGTGAGATGAGCTACATCTATGAGCAGAGACAGATCACTCCCTTCGCGATTGCATCTTCAGCCTCCATCGCACCCGGAGCACAGTGCTCGTCGTCCCTGCTTGTGAGAACATACGTAGAGCATATGTACTTGGAGTGGACTCAAAGACCATTAAATACAATGACGCAATGTCGCATATAAATAGAAATGGGCAAAAAGCCACGTGAACACAATATATATTATAAAACGGAGCAAAAATGTTCAAAACGTAGAATTGTACAAGAATCCCAACTATCTCTTTCTTTTTTGACGTAGAACTTGAAGGTGCTTGTAGCTTTGGAATGCTCAAAGGCTTGCAGCCAATAGAACGCGTTCTTCTTCTATTCAACTTGAGTGATGGAAGAGGCAAGTCGATAACTCAGAATTTTCAATCAAAAGAGAGAGGGACTAGACTGTTCAAATTTTGCCATGATTCCACAATCTTGAGTAAAACGCTTTTTGTCTATCCGTTCCACCCTAAAATGTCGACCTTTACACCATGCTGCTGTGTATGACTTATACTACAACGAAAAAAGATTATGAGTGGCCGTTCAAACATCTAGAAAGTCACTAGTCGTACATTGCAAACTTACCTTGGTCGTGCAACCCCGAGACTACTCCCACTCTTCCTCAATCACTTCTTCACCGCACTGTTGTGCGCTTTTCAATTGGTTGTGCAACCATCTTAAGCTCATGAATGTTGGTAGGCTCTCCAGACCCGTCGAATAGTGCATCGATGGTCGTCTTTCCCGTCTCCACTCGATTTGTGCCCTTTGTCCCTCTTGCTTTGCATCCTCATATTGTGAAATCCACTTTTGCATCACTGGATTGTGAAGCATGCAAAATCGGTTGATTTTAGCCTCTAGATCTTTTTTCATCTTCTTCTCAAGACCGAGATTGCACATGACAATCCCAGATATGCGCTCATCATCTATGGTTCACCATAGCATGTCCCGGGCTTTATCAAATCCATCTTGCCACTCTCCAATGTACACTAGGGACTCTAATACCAGCCAACCTTCTGCCATGCTACCCTCCGGACGTGCCTTCTGACGCACATATCCCTTGAGCGTTTTCATGAAACGTTCTAAAAAGAACATCCATCTGGAATGTACTGTGCCAACTATTTCCACATCATCAACTATGTGAATAAGAAGATGCACCTGAATGGTTAGCATGGTAGTAGGAAAATGTTTCTCAAACATCACACAACCTCCGCAGCGTTTAGTTTGACGAATGGTATGGAGTCTATGTTGATCTCCTTTTGTGAGATCCATTGCACCAACTTCGCAAGTTTGTAGATTGTGTTACAGACGTCAAGAAACAAACATCCCTCAATGGCAACCGATAAAATAAACTGCAAAACACGTGCAACAATGATATTAAAGTCCAAACACAAATTTTTTACACAATTCCCACTATTATATATTCCACTATGAACATACCTGACACATTTTATACCAGTCGTGTGACTTCAAATCGGTAAGCTTTCCTTCTTTAGTAAAACATTTTCGGAGCGAGTGCATTACGCCAGTGGGGGTCCGCAAAGATGGAATGGTCTCTTTTACTTTGCGTTCTTGGGCTCCTGTGAAAATCCATGGTGCTTTAGGGAGTTTTACCGATCCATCAGACGCTATTTGCGGCCATTATTTCTCCATACAATCCACATTTCTAAGGTCAACCCTGGCTCCCAAAGTATCTTTCTTGCCGGTCAAATGGTCCCATGGTAGATTACCCACATTCTTGAATTTGTGCATTGGATCGAGCAAGTGATTGATCATGAGTCGGGTCCAGTATGGTAACTCGTACCATAGAGATAGTCTCTTCATCCCTGGGGGCAATCCGTCATCACACATCTCCTTCTGCTCTAACCATTCTTGTGCAAACATCCTCGGTGGCTCTCTTCCCAAAAAGCCGTCACGTAACACATGATTCTCTGGAAGATACGCTTGATGACCTTCATAGATTTTCTTCTTCAATGAGGACTCCCTACGTGCATTCAGTCTAGGTCCACATGTGACACATGCTCTGTATCCGCTTGTTTGAAGCCCTGCATGTATACACATGATAATAGATCAGCTTGAGAAAAACCAAGATTTACAGTGTTTGAGTGAGGAGTGTAAATCACCTGAGCATTCTGTTAGTCCGGGATAGTCATGCATGGTCCACATTAGAATGCCTCTGATCAAAGCATTCCGTCGACCTGTGTGTCGGCTCATATCAACCACTTCTATGCCAATCCACAGTTGTTGTAGCTCTTCCAATAGTGGACGAAGATACACATCCATATTCTTCACTTTATATCGCCCCGGCACAATCAAGCTTAGCCATAGGTGCCCGTTCTTCGTAGTCAACCACGGGGGAATGTTGTAGTTGACGATGACAACGGGCCATACACTGTAAGATGTTGATCTTTGACCAAATGGATTTACGCTATCCATATCCAGGCCTAAGCGCAAATTTTGATCTTCCCTGGCAAAATCCGACCATGTTCCATCTATATGTTTCCAGGCTACGCAATCTGTAGGAATCCGTAGCACACCATCCAAAGATTTATTCTCCTCATGCCATGATGCTAGGGCGGCCATGGACTTACATTTGAAGAAATGCTTGATGCGAGGAAGCAGAGGAAAATTTTGCAAAACCTTTTGCGGAATTTTTGTTCCGTGGAGATCTACTGGATATCTCTCAAAATCACATTTCGGACACTTCTCCATGTCTATGTATTCCCCTCTGAACAGAATGCAGTCATTAGGACAAGCATGGATCGAATTGTAATCCATCCCCATGTTTTGCAAAATCTTTCTTGCTTCCTCTCGAGAATCCGGCATCACATTATCAGCTGGTAGTATGTGCTCTTTGAGCAATCTACACAACATAAAAATACGATACAATTGTGTAAAAATCTATCAGATCAATATACATTTAGAGTTTTATTAAAGTAAACTAATTGTAATAGATCACCTGAAAAGCGTTGTGACGCTTGTGTCACTCCATCCAAACTTTGCCTGCATGTTAAGAAGAACCAAGAGTGCTTTCAATCTAGACACATGTGCTCCATTATACAATGACGTATCGGCTTCACTTTTCATATCATCATAGATAAGCCTTTCTGAATCCATGATCGTCTCGATCATTTCATCAATCTCGGGCTCAAACATTGCCTCGTTGGGAATGTGGTCTGCATGATCATCCCTCGAGCTGTCAGAGGCTACATCTTGTGGCCTCACATATGATGCTTGACCAAAGCGCCTGCGAATACGTCTATTGGGTTGCAAGATTGTTGCCTGTTGGCCAGCGTCAGAGTCCGACGAGTTATAATTGGCAACAACTTGATCTATAATAGATGGATTGAACTCACCAAATTTGTGAACGTGCTGCAAAGAAACACGTCTTGTCCGTCACACAGCATGCTTGCATTGATTACGAGGACATAAGATCCTCATTGAGAGATTTGTATTTCAGTTGGACGGCCCCACATCCTCGTCACTACTCATAATGAGGGTAAAACTCTTATAACCTGGACAAGAAATTTAATCTTCTATTGAAATTATTCGTCTTTTATCTCTCTCTCTCTCTCTCTCTCTCTCTCTCTCTCTCTCTCTCTCTCTCTCTCTCTCTCTCTCTCTCTCTCTTCTCTCTCTTTGTTCACACTGTAAACTACCTCACATTCTCTAGTCATGTCCAATCCCCGCACACCTCGGTCAAGAGGTGCACGAAGATCAGAACCACTGGGTTATAATCTCGTCTTTATTGGTCAATGCCTATATTTGTGGGTACAAGAAATCTACACACCCACGTCTACATGATAGTGCATGTAGTGGACAAAACCCCTTTGCCTCTTCTCTAGCTGTAGCATTTCACAGCATCTTAACATCTTTTCATGGTAGATCTTTTCACCGTTCGTCTAACTCTAGTTTTTTTATTGTAATCTCGAAGGTAGACTCTAATATAAAAACTCAATCCAAAATCTTATCTTAAATATAATTTAATTTAACATGTGGTCTTTCGCTCCATTGAAGGGTAAAAGACATACCAATGGGGCTACTAGTTGTGTAGATGTGAATGGGCCTCACATATACAAATACTTCAATGCAAGAGTTTAATACTCTCACCTCTCCACCCCGTCGATCTATGACCCAGGTGATGGGACAAAATCCTCCTCGAAGCTGGCCCAGCCGCCACTCCCCAAGTGATGGGATAATCCCGTCTTCATGCAAACTCTTGCTGCGTCACTTTGCTGCCACCACCTGTCTAGATTGGTCGTCCTCTCCTCCCTGATACCCCTCCACTCCTCTCTTTCACGCCATTCAAGTCTGGCATCTGTGCATTTGACCTCCGATGCTTCATGTAGTCGCGCATGCGTCTCCTCATCCAAGCATCGTCAAATGTATCAGGGAGGAGAGGACGACCAATCCAGACAGGTGGTGGCAACAAAGTGACGCAGCAAGAGTTTGCATCAAGACGGGATTATCCCCAATGCAGCGTCACAATAAGATAATCCTTAGAGGCTTTATCCTGATCCCTCCAAGAGACCATGACAAACTACAGTGTGTCAAAAAACGTGTTTACACAAGTGTTGTATGCGGCCCATCACTTGCTTCCCCTCAGGGGTCATAATGGTCTCATTGGAAATACAATAAATGAGGTAGGCATATCACTTTGTCATGTCCCTCCCGTGAACTATAGCAACCATGTCCGATGAATGCTCATCATCCAGGCCTCCAGGTGACCCCGACGCAGTGGTCGGGACACCACTCTCAAACGCGTAGGCAGTATAATCCTTCAGTGTACTCAAAATAAACCTAAATCTAATCTAATCTAACTTAAATAAACATAAATCTAATCTAACGTTGTCGTGTTCTGACACGTACATAGTGGGAACGCATGCTACAAGATCTATCTTGTAATTTTTTAGATACATAATTATCTTTCCTATAATGTACATATGCATATTTAATTATAATAATAAGCCTTTTATCTCATCCTATTATTTTTCTCAAGGGTAACCTATTCTTACTTTACCATCAGAAAATACTATGGGAAAAGCATCAATAGCTCCGCCTCTTTAACTTGGGGCAAAAAGCATTGATTCTTTATTTCTACTATCTCATTATCATCTCACACCCTAGCTAGATCCTATATCTAGGGTAAACTCCAATATATATACATTCTATGTATTTTTCTTATATTTCTTTATAAATAGCTACTAGGAGGGAATCAAATCCTAGTGGGACACTAGGTGACATGATTTCAAAGATACACTTATTTTAATGCATTAGTGCAAGCATGATTACAAAACTTTGTCAAGGAGCAATGTCATGCTTTCATATGGCATGAGCTGTCCTTTGGAATCAAATGAAAGTCTAGGCTAAGGGGACCACAGGAAGACTTTTGCTGCCAAAAATGGACCCTATTTTGATGAATTTTTTACACAAGGTTCCAATCCAAATTGGAAAACGATTTTAAAATGAAAATCGTAGCTAATGAACTGAATGTTCTGCCCATATTTTTACCTTTTTATTTGGAGCCACGATTGAGGAGATATGATCAAAATACTGGACCCCAGTCTGCCCACATCATGCAGGGACAGCTCATTTCCAACTTTTTCAATTCTTGTTCACACTGGCTCCTCTCTTCTTGTGTAAACCCTTGGGGGTTCCCTTCACCTATAAAAGGGGACCATTTATTCCTTGAAAACCACTCAAGCATTCAAGCCATTGATGAGAGGAATTATTGAAGGAGTGAGTAGTAATGCCTAATTGTACTTAGCCATTAACATAAGCCCAAGCCTACACTTCTCCTAGAGGAAGACTAGCCATTCTTGTACGCTATCCTTGGAAGATAAACTATAATCAAAGAAGGTCTTGGACTTGGCGTATCAATCAACGTTGAATTCTCCCCTCTTCTTCTCTCTCCATCAATAATGGTGCCAAAGGGTTTGTCAAGTAAGATGTGTTCTACATTGATGTTTTCTTGATTTCTTGTTGTTTTCTTTTTCATCTCTAATCCAACATATATATATATATATATATCTAATCTCGTCTCCTTAACCAAACATATCTCTCTCTCTCTCTCTCTCTCTCTCTCTCTTAGTAATTCATCATCTCTACAAATTTTAGGTTCTCCTTGCTACAGGTACATCTCTCCCCGTAGTATCCTTATTGCCTACGGGCAATAATAGGGCTTGGGAGGGAAACACTCTTCTCTTCTCTTCCCGTCTCTTCTCTCATATCTACAATTTTCACATACTAGAGTTATCCTAGATGAATAATCCATATGATGATAATTTCTATCGCTTTCACTCTATACGATCTATTAGAATTAACGTATGGATTAGCCGTAAATTACACTTTCAACAACGTATAGTGTTTCTCTTTGGCCCTGAAAGGCTCAATGAAATACTTCTATCACCGGATCCCATTATACTACCTCTCATAGACTATAAATTTTCTTTTGACGTAAGCGTAGTTATCTTGCTATGAACCAAGAGGATTTGTACACACAATTAATCCCAATCACTAGACAAAATATATATATTATGGTAAGCACAAAACTACAATTCCAAAGAACAATAATTCATAGCCTATTTGGTCAGCCAAGATTGAATGCCATTAACTCATCTATTAACCCTTTCATATTACCCATGATGCGATATGACCATAGCCTTGATGTTTTCATCTTTGTGATATTTTGACATTCTCTTTTGTGTTCTTTCTTTGTGTGTGTGAGTGCAAGCGAGAAAGAGTGGGTTTATTTGATTGCACTTCTTTCCAAACCCTAGTCTTCATGGCATCTATGGTTTAACTCTTTCATATAGTTTTTGTTTGAGTTCTCTCACAAACTCTCACTGCCATAAGCCAGGTGCTTTCCTGGCAAGACCGCAAATTTCTCGACATATATTTTTGGTGAACGCGACACGAAACTGCCAGGGTGAGAGTTTGTGGGTAACCATGGGTGATCATGTTGAGCAACAGGGTATGCATTTTAACCCAATAACAATGCAAATGTTTCAAGCATTTGCAATGTTCATGCAACAACAACATGCCACTGAAAGAAGGGAGATTTCAGCAACGAAGGCCATACAAGCGGTCGTCAATAGAATGGATCAATTCAATGGCAAAGATGTAACCAAGTACTTACGGGAGTATGTGAAGGAGATGGAGCTGCATCGCGTGTCAGAAGGTGAGATGATAGCTTTGAGCTAGTTGTTGCTCCAGAAATTAGGGAGCATGTTAGGGCAATTAAAGATGGGCATGGGACAAATTGGGAAGAACTCAAAGTAGCTTTAAAGGAGGAATATTTCATGGAGGACTCTGAGAGAGTGACCAAAAGGACATTCTTAGAATGGGTAGTCAAGCCAAAGCAAGGACTATCAATAACAGAGCTACTTAGGGAATTTGAGCGGTGCTATGCACAACTCACAAGGACAGAAAGGGCCACACTAGATGTAGAGAAGACAGATCTTTTCTTACAAGCTGCAGGTAAAGAGTTTCAAGAAAATTTGGAGCTTCTTCTTGAAGATAAAGATGCCGAGCAAGGACTAAAGACCGACTGGAATGAGGTTGAAGGTGTTGTCTCACTGCTTGCCAAACGATAAAGAAGAAGGGACAAGATGATAGTAAACACTACAAGTCCTTCCACCTCAACTTCTGACAAAATGGTAAAGCCTAATTTTATCGCTCCTAAGTTTGATGATTCCATTCTAGATGAGCTTGTGAAGGGAATGCGTGACTTGAAGGTGATGCTTGCAAAGCTTGAAGAAAAAGGCCAAACAATATTAAAGAGAGTGAAATTAATGTTGATAACTTTGATTTTGCTCATGAGCAAGCTACTAATGATGCTTCAATGCTTGTTAACTATCTTGTTACTAGGCTTCAACAAGCCATGGGCAATCCATGTCTCCAAAGTGAAGTGCAACGGCAGCTTCGTGCTCATGGGATTCTCCAAGCTCATCACCATGACGAGAGAACACCTAGGAAGCCTCCTTGTGAGACTACCAAAAGAGGTCTCTCTCCGATTCGGGAAGAAGAAGAGAATCCATATGAAGGGCTCAAGAATTTACTTCTTGACGATGCATCTCCTTCCCAAAGGAGAACTCAAGAGCCTCCACCGAAGGAACGAGAAAGAAGCGAGTCTCCCGCCACCTCGGCGGAGATGGCTCCACGAAGACGGCGGGCTAAACGCTCTCCATCACCACCAAAGCGGAGAAGACCATCGTATTCTTCTCCTCACCACAATTTGAAGAGGGATGATAAAGAGCAAGAGAAGAAAAAGGCGAGAAAGAGGACACCCTCTTCTCCATCTTCTTCATCCTCTTCCTCTTATGAAAGCTATGGTGAAGACGACAAAGATCAGGACAAGAAAAAGACGACAAAGATCAGGACAAGAAAAAGGCGAGAAAGAGGTCACCCTTTTCTCCACCTTCTTCAAATTCTTCACCTTCTGAAGAAAGTGATGGTGCAACTTTTGAACCATCAAAAAGAAGAGGCCATAGGAAATCCTATGCCGCATGGAAGAGGTCGTCCAAGCTGAAGAAAATTAAAGAGGGAGGGAAGAGCATCTCTTTCCTTACCTATGATGGTACCTTTGGTGCCACGGACAAAGTCTTGGCCTTTATCCAGCAATTCGATGCGGCGTTTGGAGATGAGGGCTTCATGGAATCCTCTAAGCTACGCCATGTATCTATGCACTTTCAAAAGTCCGCGAGACCATGGTGGTCTAGCCTACGAGCCAACGGTGAAGCTCCACGAACATAAAAGGCTTTAAGAGCTTCCATTATGAAGCAGTTTTTGGCCACCGATGCCAAAGACAAAGTACTCACCGAATGGCGAAGCTTAAAGCTCTCTCCCAATGAATCCATCCACAAATATGTAGACAAGTTTTGGGACCTACAACTCAAAGCCACTGTCTTCAAAAAGTTGGATTTTGGAGAGCAAAAGCAACAATTTTGTGCGGGCTTAACCAAAGAAATGGCGGAGTATGTCAACTCCCAAAGACCACGTACCATATCGGCGGTAATACACCACACTATGGTGGCCTCTCAAATCAATTTCCAAATGGGGGTAAAAAGAAATAATAAGCCCCCGGAAAACAAGGGTTCTAATGAGCCTAAGGGGAAGGACAATGTCCAAAAGTCTCCTAAGGGCAACTCCAACAAAGCTAAAGAGAAGGGAGTTTACAAAGGTAAGAATAAACTCTCTCCTGAAGAGCTTGAGGGTTATCGTAAGGATAACCGATGTTTCAAGTGCGGCGAACAAGGGCATGCGTACCGCGCTTGTCCCCAAAAGAACAACCGCCAAGATCCTCCTAGAGCTTCCTTGGTTGAAATCCAAGAGGAGGAAATTCACCAAACTCATCACAAAGGATCTCCTCTATGCCATGTTTGGGGAAAGGTAAGAGAACATGATGCTTTTATTCTCTTTGACCCTGGTTCTACTCACAATTTTATATCTATGGAGTTAGCCACCAAGCTAGGCATACAATCCTACGAGATGGGAGATGTCCTACCCGCAGACAGTGCCTTCAAGGGGCAAGAAGCTTCAGTCACTCCCTTAATCGGGAAATTGAGGCTTCATGTCCAAGGCTATGTGGACAAAGAGGACTTCTTTATCTCTCCTCTTAAGCATGAGAATGTAATCCTAGGGGCACCATGGTTTGACCGCCTGGCTGCCGATGTTAAATTTCCTGAAAGGAGAATCTCCTTTAAGTTCAGGGAAAAAGACATGTATATAAATGCTAAGGAAATGGGTAGCACCATCCCCATTGTACATACACCAGCTTTCAACAAGTCAATAAAGAGCTCTATTTCCGTGTACATGATTTTTGTTAAAGATTCTCAAAATGAACCTAATGCTTTAACAAAAGAAAATAAAAGCAACCAAAAGGAATTAGAGTTATCCAATTTTCTCAAGGGGTTTCAAGATGTTTTTATTGACGACATCCCTTGTGAGCTACCTCTTAAACGAGGTAATGATGACCATGCAATTCAACTTCTTCCAGGAAGTTCACCGCCTAATAAACCTCCTTATAGAGTTTCTCAAGCTCAACAAGAGGAGATTATGCGGCAAGTGCATGAGTTAGTTGAGAAGGGTATGGTTAGGCCAAGCTCATCTCCATTTTGCTCACGTGTGCTATTAGTGCAAAAGAAAGACGGAACATATCGTATGTGTGTCGACTATAGAGCACTAAATACGATCACTATCAAGAATAGGTTTCCCGTTCCACGGGTAGAAAACCTATTTGATAAGCTACAAGGATCGACCTACTTCAGTAGGATTGACCTAAAAAGTGGCTATCATCAAATAAGGATAGTTGATCAAGACATTGTAAAGACCTCATTTTGTACTACATTTGGTCTTTACGAATACATTGTCATGCCTTTTGGCTTGACCAATGCACCAGCCACATTCAACCGCTTGATGGAGAAGCTGTTCAGGCCTCATCGAACCTTCACTGGAGTGTTATTTGATGATATTATCATCTACTCTAATTCATTGGAGGAACACAAGCAACACCTCCATGTAATATTTCAAGTTTTAAGAGAGAATAAACTTTATGTTAATCGAAAGAAAAGTGAATTTTTCTTGCAAGAGATTCAGTATTTAGGTCACATTATCTCTCAAGATGGCATCCAAATGGATCCATCCAAGTTAGAGGTAATAAAAGGATGGCCTAAACCAAGGAATCTTCATGAACTAAGAAGCTTCATAGGTATGTGTGCATACTATAGACGCTTCATAGAAAAGTTCTCACAAATTGCGGGACCATTACATGACCTAAAAAAGAAACTCGTTAGATATACATGGTCTGCTAAGGAGAACGATTCTTTTGAAAAGCTTAAAGAAAAACTTATCTCTCAACCTGTGCTTACCCTACCGGATCTCTTAAAACCAGTTGAGGTCCAATGTGATGCTTGTGGTGATTGCCTTGGAGCTGTTTTGCTCCAAGAAGGGCACGCCATAGGCTATGAGAGTCAAAGGCTCGACCCTGTTGAGCAAGCTCTAGGCATATACGAAAAGGAACTCCTTGCAGTTCTACATGCCTTAGACTCATGGAAGCACTATTTATTGGGGACTCCTTTCATTCTGCAAACGGATCACCAAAGTTAGTAAGTACTTCATGACGCAGACCAAGCTCTCCGACAAACAAATGAGGTGGGCAAATTTCCTTTCGCAATTTCATTTTCATATTGCTCACATTGCTGGCAAGCATAATCAAGTAGCTGATGCACTCTCAAGACGACCGAGAGTGAATGCGGTTTCCATAGCAACTCACAATGATCTATCTTCAATGATAGATGAGTATGCTACTGATCCCGATTTTAAAGATGTGATTTCAGCCCTTGCATTAGGGAATAAAGAAGAACCATTTACATTACGAGATGGTTATCTTCTCTATGGCAATAGACTATGCGTTACTAACTCACTACGTGAGAAAGTAATGTATGAATCTCATGCTCCACCTTATGCGGGGCATAGAGGGATTCAGTCTACCTTAAATGGAATTGAAACATATTTCTATTGGCCTACCATGAAAGTGAACATACAAGAGTATGTTTCCAAATGTGTGGTATGCCAAAAGACAAAATTTGATAGAGGGAAGCAACTTGGATTGCTTCAACCCTTGCCAATCCCTAATTCACCATGGGAGAGCATATCCATGGATTTTATCTTTGGATTGCCTAAGTCTATCCATGGGAATACGGGAATATGGACGATAGTAGACAGGTTTAGTAAACAAGCTCATTTTATACCTGTCAAAAAGACTATCAAAGCCCATCAAATGGCAACCCTCTTTATTTCACAAATTTTCAAGTACCATGGCTTGCCCATGTCCATAGTGTCGGATAGAGATCCTAGAATGACCAATAATTTCTGGAAGGGTCTCTTTGAGAATTTAGGAACAAGGCTAAACTTCTCTTCGGCCTATCATCCACAAACTGATGGCCAAAGTGAAATAGCTAACCTAACCATTCTCGATCTACTAAAAGCCTATGTAACGAAAGTAGATCAAAGATCCCAATGGGAGAAGTACTTACCCTTAGTGGAGTATGCTTACAATAACACTATACGTACTTCCACGGGAAAAGCACCTTTCGAGGTAATTGAGGGAAGATCAAAAAGTCCCTTGCTACTTAAGGTACATGGGAAGATCTTCACTGCAGATGAGTATAGCCGAGACCTACAAGAATCTTTTCAAAAGATTAAGGATGCTATCTCTATTTCACAGCAAAGGCAAAAGGTTGCTGCTGACAAGCAAAGAAGAGCCCAAGCCTTTAAAGAAAACGATTGGGTCTTGTTAAAGTTTCCCAAGGCTCGATTGAGGCACACGACGGGCAAGAATCCTACGGGCCACCAAAAGTACTATGCTAAACTAGCAAAAAGGTACTATGGTCCCTTTCAGATTCTTAGGCCAATCAATGAGATGGCCTATCAACTCAAGTTGCCCAATCATTGGCTCATACACAATGCTTTCCATGTGAGCCTATTAAAGCCTTACAAAGGAGAGCCACCTCAAGAACCAACTATTGAAGACCCACCGGAGATCGAGGACCAAGAGGAGGTGCTGCAGCCCGAGTCCATTCTCCGACATGAAGACAAGGTACTAAGAGGCGGTAAGACTATCCGACGATATCTTATTAAGTTTAAGAATTATCCTTTGGAAGATGCTAGATGGATGCAAGGCATACAATTAAAGGATAACCTAAACCTTGTCAATGCTTACAATGCTTCCCAAGAGTAAGCAAATGTACAAAACGTTAAAAATGAACAAAGTTTTTGTCTTATAAGACTCTCTTTTTCTTTATTTGTGCACAAAAATGAAGTAGTATGCATGCTTAGATCAAGTTTGCGGAGACGACGTCTCCCAAACACCAAGTAGAGCTTGTCACTCTACTATGGAAGATTGATAGGACTAATGTGTAGACATGCTTGCGGCAGCCTAAGGCTCTCAAGCGCCAAATGGACTAGTCATCCATTGTGGAATGATGTCGTAGGGTAACATAGGTATCCTCTACCCGCTAAGAAAAGGACTCATGAATATGCTTTATCTTCTCTACACCATAGTCGAGGACGACTATGATTTCAAGAGAGAAGTAATGTCATAATAATCAATATCTAATTCTCCTAAATGATTTTCTCATATTAAACTGATCATTTAATGTGGGGAAGTGCCAGGGGAGAAAAAGCTAGAATATTGACTAAGCTAGCAGGCCGGCCACAGTAGGGATCCAAAGGAGGGAAAATAGGGATCCAAAGGGGAGGCCATCTGCAAAAGAACCATGTGCAACAATGGGCTAAAAAGACCCTAAGGTTCAGCCGATTAAGACTTCCAAAATGGTAAGGTTCCAAAATTCAAAGGTTGTGTCCAAAGGTCAACCCTAGGGAAAATTGGATGCTTTGTGTGTGCCCTAAAAGTCTTTGCACATCCCTACATGGGAGGGGGCGAGCCCTAAAGGTAGGGGATGAGAGATAAAGCCACACACACACACACACACACACAGGCTCCCTTTACACAAAGGGAATGAGGGACACATGTCAGCTCCCTAGGCCAGATGCCCACAAGGTGTGCCCAATTTCTATTGGATGACCCTTGAAGTGGACCAATGAGAATTAAGCTAGAGTAAATCTAGTTTAATTAATTTAAAAACATTTAATAAAAGAAACCAATGAGAATTAAGTCTCCTAGAAGACTATTGGGCAGTCTCCCAAGGGGACCAATGAGCATTCAGGAGCCCCATGCCTTGCCTGATTCCTATTGGCCAAGAGGCAAAGGGGTCCAATGATAGTTTAGTTTAATTATTTAATTACCTAAAGCTCTCACAAAAGGGGAAAGGGGGACACATGTCAGAAGGCTATCACTTATGCTGCTTAATTGTAATTGGCTTGACTTGGGGAGGGCCAATGAGGCTTCAGCAAGAGCAATTAGCAAGAGGGCTCGCCCAAGAGAGAGAGAGGGGGCTGATTTTTGGAAGGCATTATCACACACACACTCACACAAGCTCATGTGTGAAGAAAGAGAAGACTATCTCTTCCCAAGCTTTAATGGAGAACTCATCACCTACTCCAAGCTTGTGAGACAGAAGCCTACATCAACACTCTCTTGGCATGTGGATGCAAATCCAACCAAGAGCCAAGCTTCAATGCATGCTCATATCCTCTACCAAGCTAATTACTAAGCTAAGCTATGCTAAATATGAGTGATTATGTGAGGAGATGTACATCTTTCTCGTAAGATACTCCTTCTTCCTCTCAATCTACTCTCATACCCTGCTAGCTCTCACCATCTTCGAAGGTGTGTGAGGTCTTGGGTCTGAGAACGGGGATAATTCAAGTTGTGTTTGTTTAGTGTTTTTCTTAGTGCATGAAGTTTCCATCTTCATTGCACTAGCTAGTCTTGAAGGAACACAAAGAATTGTATTGTACAATGTCTCTCTTGATGGGAGAAACCATAATACAAAGCCTTTTGGAGGGGGGACCGGCTCCATGCAAATCCGGTCCTCAACTATTGTCAATAGCTTAATTTCTCTCTCTTTTGAAAGTATTGTCGATGCTATCTAACTAGGTGTTATGCTTTTTGTTGCTCTCTCCACCCAAGCACTCTTGTAATTCTCATTAGGAATCTATTCTAATGAAATGCCCACGATGTTCATGCTAATTTTCCGCTACACATAAGTTATTAGGCCATTAAATGTTACACCTGCTACCCCAATTAGCCCATTATGGAGCCTTCCTTGGCCTATAAGCTGCATCATGCATACACTTCCGCTGCTCCCTGTCACCCCATGAACTCCCTAGCTGCACCAGCCCTTTGCCATGCTTTTGCTTACCAGCATACACCTGTCCATTCCATTTTCTAGAGTCGACACCAACGTGTTCGCAGGCGCTTTGGTCAAGCAGCATACACCTGTCCATTCCATCTTCATACTTTGGCTGCACCAACGTGTTCGCAGGCGCTTTGGTCAAGCAGCATACGTGAGGCCACAAGATGTAGCCTCTGATGGACAGCTTGGAGGATGATCATGCAGACCACATTCCCAATGAGGCAATGTATCATAGATGATGAGCGCATATCTGGGATTGTCATGTGCAATCTCGGTGTTGAGAAGAAGATGACGGAAGATCTAGAGGCTAAAATCAATCGATTTTTGCATGCTTCACAATCTAGTGATGCAAAAGTGGATTTCACAATACGAGGATGCAAAGCAAGAGTGACAAAGGGCACGTATTGAGTGGAGACGGGGAAGACGACCAAGGTAAGTTTGCAATGTATGACTAGTGACTTTCTAGATGTTTGAACGGCCACTCATAATCTTTGTTGGTTGTAGTATAAGTCATACACAACAACATGGTGTAAAGGTCGACATTTTAGGGTGGAACGAGTCGACAAAAAGCATTTTACTCAAGATTGTGGAATCAAAATTTGAACAGTTTAGTCAACGATGGTCCTCTGATGCAAATCCTGTGGTGGCAGAACTCACTTACTTCAGCACGCTTCAAGAGATTTTGAGGATCGATTATAGAGTATTTCTTGTCGACTTATTCGACGTGCAATGGTTCAAGATAAACATGGAGGGTTGCAACGCTACTATGCGCAGAGGAGAGTCTGGTTTCCTTGAAGTGGATTCAACTAAAAAATGGACCGTTCGAAGAGACACTTTTGTACTACCCGAGCATTGTGAACAAGTAAGTTATGTGCTTGGAAGCTATCCAACTTTAGAAGTTATGTGCTTGGAAGCTCTCATGTAACTTATGTGGCTCTGGCAGGTGATTTCATCCTACAAAGTCTGCATCAAATTGGTGGTACGTCATAGAGGTAGCCCCTCGTAGTGCACGAATGTATGAGGGCTACCATGTGCCAATCACAGTGGCATCAATGGAGGAGATTGGAGAAGATGCTCAGTCAGAAGTCGTTGAGGTGGTGCCAGACGAGCATCGCGCTGCTAGTCTCTATCAGGTGCATGCAAAGGATCTACAAAATGAAACAGAGGACATCTGCCTAAACGGAGAGCTCTATATAGATATAAGGAGTTATGTTGAGCTATGCGAGGATGTGAGAGAGACCTCTTAAAGCCATAAACATTGTATTTGAACAATTTTGCTCCATTTTATAATATATATTGTATTCACGTGTCTATACTTGAGAAATTTAAATTGTGTTTAATCGTCATTGCGTCCAATCCAGGTATGTATGCTCTAGATAGGTTCTCACAAGAAGGGACACACCTTGCCGACAAGCACTGCGCTCCGAGTGCGATGGAGACTGAGGTTGCAATCACAAAGTAGGTGATCCGTCTCTGCTCATAGATGTTGCTCGGCCCTCCACTACATCAGGTTGATCAGATGAAAGAGACGCTAAGAAGAACTACTACTGCTTCTTAGTGTCTCTTTCACCCGATCAACTGGATCTAGTGGAGGGGCAAGCAGCATCTATGAGCAGAGACGGATCACCTACTTTGTGATTGCGGCCTCATTCTCCACCGCACTCAGAGTGCAGTGCTTTTACAAGATACGTAGAATCCACATGGGAGGCAAATTTATAAGAACTTCACAGGAATCTCTCTACACAGAAATCCCTCCCCCTTTATGAGTCCTCTCTCTCTCTCTCTCTCTCTCTCTCTCTCTCTCTCTCTCTCTCTCTCTCTCTCTCTCTCTCTCTCTCTCTCTCTCTCTCTACTTCTCCATGTTTCTTCTCCATTCAATATTAAGATTAAATGTTCGTGTGTTTAATGCAAGTATGGATGATGATGAGTTTCTTTCTTCTTTGTCACCCCAGTAGAGGTAGTGGTACGAGGATCGTCATCGCTTTGGAGTACCATCATGTTGTTCTACTCCTTTAGCATCTCCCTCTGTTTCAGAGCATTCAACGCACTCTGAAGCTTTGATGTTGACAAGACGATCTTCACACTCATCTAGGCACCGACGCTCTAGTGGTGGTGGTGGTGGTTGTTGTGGGGATGCCACCGCTGATGCCTTGACACTACCTCATGTTCGATGAGGCTCTTTACATTTCCCTTCTTTGCTCGCCCCCACACCAGCCATGACATCGCCATCTACGCCAGGTTTTGCACGGTTAATGGTTGTTCCTGGCTACACACCACTACCTACTCCTTTGGGAGTCACCCCGGTCGACACTCCTCGCTTCGAGGCCCAGACTCTAGTGGAGACACCTGACGTTCGTACCCCCATCGACATGTCGCTAGAGACCCTTGCTGGGACACCCAAGTTCACGCGTCACCGACGAGAGGGCTTGCCTTACTCCGTCAACTTCAGCGGCGGCATCATCTTGGATGATAAAGGCAAGAAGGTGATCTCGCGCATGCGCGGTCTTTGCTCTCAGGTGTTTAGACACTACATACTAAACACCTGGAGTGAAGTATCAAGTGAATTAAAAGACAGAGTCATGAGCATGCTGCATAACGAGGTTCCCGTGTCAACACGGGATGACCGCTTCAATGAAGACCTGATGAAGGTTCAAATGCACGAATACTGCAAGCACAAGCGTTCTGAAGTGCAAAAAGCAATAAAGCATGGGTGGAACAGACCAGATTGGCTGGCTAAAGAAGATTGGAAGAATGCAAAGCGAGAAGTGCGCGAGAATCTTGACAAGTGGAAGCAACAAAAGGAGGCAGCCAAAGCGCGAGTAGAGGCAGGGAGCTCGCACCACTTGGGGAGCGACAGGTGGGCATCATTTGAGGCCAATTTAGTAAGTGTTTTTGCATTGCTCTGTAGGTTTGATAGTTTAGGGTTTAGGGGTTTTTAAATTCTAACATAATGGATTTTTTGTATGTTTTGAACAGTGGTCGATGACAGGACGTGACCCCACACCGTACGAGCGCGAGTACGTAGGTAGGAAGGGCTTAAACGCCCTGATGGACATTCTGAGTTCTTGCGGCAACATGGTTAGTATTAGGGTTTACTCTTTTCTATTTGTTGTATTGTTTTGTAAATTATATGTTTATACTTATAGAAAGCTGTCTTATTGTTTTTTTTTGCAGAATCCGACAGATTATGCCGCTTGGACGCGATGAGACGTCTGATTACACGATGTTAGTCTAGCCATAGCTAGATAGCATTACTTTCTTTCTGTCATAGCATATGTATCATGAGATGACATGTATATGTCTTTTTATAACTATTGGAAAACCATGTATATTTTCTCAATAATGACAATGGTGCTGTAACTATTACATTTGCAAAGCTTAACAATCAAGTGATTTCGTCTATGATGTGTACAATTGTCATTGATTTACTTTCATCAATTTCCTTTTGTCAGGTTTGTATCTTTATTCTTCAAACAATACTATGGATGATGGAGTTAATGGTTATATTGTCTTGTGGGTCACTACTTTGGGTCTATACTTAAGCTTGCACTTTCTTTCAAAGGTGAATCTAGGCTTATCTTGAATTCATTTAGGTTTACTCTATTATTGAAACATTCAATATGGTTTATGGGTGGTAGGGCATTCAATGCCCTTCCACCAAAAAATTTTACTCTCGGGCGTCACTATAAGCGTCGCTATTTAAGGCTCTACAGCGTCGCTATAGGTAGCTTGTAAGCCTCGCCATAATTGTCGCTATATAGCTCCAAATATAGAGATGCTAATAATGATGGATATAGCAACGCTCATAGCGACGTTCTCATATCGACGCTATTAGCGATGGTTTTAGCGACGCCGGGGAGTATAAAAACCCAATGTATTTTCGTCGCTAAAAACTTCACAAGTGCACACAACCTCTTGTAGTGGATGCAAGAACCATCAAAGTGAAAGTATTCAAGGATGTGGAAGTAGGCAACAGTGAAGGTGTAAAGAAGAAGAAAAGCAAGGAGCTTATACACCAGGAGATGAGCATAGTTGGGTTATTACAGGTATTCAAGATGCATCTTCAAAAGTTCATCAAACATGACTTTGTGTATCGATGGCAGGCTGAGTAGTTCAAAGCATGCATTAGGCATTTTTCAAAAGATGTTATTGTATTTGTGGTGGATTTTGCTGAGAATTATTCAGTCAAGGAGCAGAACAAGATCCAATCAATGCATTGGTATTCCATTCAGATCAGCATTTTTGTACAGATTGCCTACTACCGCGTCGAAGGTGAATTAACAAAAACTTTGCACTTTTTTATTTTTGATGATAAAATGCATGATTCTTTGTATCATTAGAGGAGCCTCCCACCCCTTGTCATGGCGCCGTGACAACAAGAAAAGGGGGAAGGGATTGAAGAGGGATATAAGGGGATTTTAGGGGCATCAAGATATTGTGAAAAAGAAGGAGAAGTGAAGGATTTGAGGAAGAAATGCATAAACAAATGGAAGTGAGGAAGAAAGGAGGCAAAGTATTTGAGGAAGGGGGGAAGGAAATCTCTCTCTCTCTCTCTCTCTCTCTCTCTCTCTCTCTCTCTCTCTCTCTCTCTCTCTCTCTCTCTCTCTCTCTCTCTCTCTCTCTCAACTTAGCAATGGCATAAACTCTCTCTCGCTCTTGCTCTTGACTTTGCTTCAAAGGAACAAAACAGAGAAGAAGGGAAGCTCAATCTCTCTCACTCTTGGCAAGCATAGGAGAAGAAGATAAGCTCGATCTCCCTCTCTCTCTCTCTCTCTCTCTCTCTCTCTCTCTCTCTCTCTCTCTCTCTCTCTCTCTCTCTCTCTCTCTCTCTCTCTCAGCAAGCATAGGAGGAGAAGGGAAGCTCAATCTCTCTCTCCCTCGGCTTATCGGGAGCTTCAAAAACAACATGACAGAGGAGATAAGTTTATGGTGATGAAGGTGTAAAGCAAGGTAGTGTGACGGCTTGGCCTTGCATTGAATAAGGAGATACCAATAGGGGATGTAAAACATGATAAAACGATCAACATTGAGATTTCTCTTACTCTCTACCACATAGGCCATGGGCAATTGAAGTCTTGACTTCTTTCTATTTGACCTAAGCAGAGGTTCACTAGTTTCCAAGTTCTGATGATAGACATTCTAAGCATATAAGATTTCAAGGTGTAATAAGGGATGAATTTTGTCTTCTTGGGTGGATTCTGGGAGGATTAAGCTCTCATTCGCTCAAGAATTGATCTTGCAGTGCCGTTAAGAGCAACTTTTGTAATTATTCTCACTTGTGGTTAACCATTACCATCTTAAGGCTTTCAAGGTGTTTATTTTAAGTTATCAAAGTGTCATTGGAACGTGTGTGTGGTGTACTCCATCTGGTCTATTATTTTTCCCACGGCGAGCAACCCAATGCTGACCTGGCTCACCTCGAGAACCCATTACCCCCGACATCTTTGGTGAACCCGACACGAAATTGAGCTGGGGTGGGAAATTTTTACAGAAAAAGATGACTACATGGCAAGCGGTGGCGATATAGCAAATGATGCAACAATTTGCTGCCTACATGTAGCAGCAGTAGACTGCATAACAAAAATTTAATTTGCATGAGTGGACACAAAAAACTTGACAAGCAGTAACATATAAATTACAACGGTTTGAAGGTCAAGATGTTTCAAAATTTTGCCGCGTTTATGAGCAATCTATGGAGGATAATAGGATTGATGATCATGAAGCGGTTGAAGGTTTTCATTTGATTGTCGTGATAGAGCTTAGGACTTGAATAGGGGAGATACAAACTACACAAGGACCAAATTGGCAGAAATTTAAGAAGGCATTACAAGAGGAATATTTCCTTGAACATTCTCAAAGGCTAACTAAGCAAAGTTTTATGAAGTGGATCCAGCAGAAAAACAAGGACTTATGTGCACGAAAGATGCTATGAGAATTTGAAAACAAATTTGAGCAGCTATCTGGGAGAGCAGCGGTCACTGAAACCAAAACGAGTAGAGTTCTTTGTCCAAGCTGTGGACCCATGTCTTCAAAAGAGCTTGGTGCAACTACATGAGGATTCAACAGATGAATTGGGCTTAACATCTGATTGGAAGCTAGTTTTTGAAGCAGTCAACATGATTGTAAAGCGATAGATGAGGGTGGATAAGCTGATTGTGGTTGATCCCATGGAGACAATAGATGAGGAAATTAAGGAGAAGTCTGCCTCTGGGAAACAAAAATTAGAAGAGCCAGTTCTTGATGAGCTGATCAAAGGTATACAAGAATTAAATTTGAACTTGAAAGCAATTAAACTTGAAGGTGTAAGCACCAAGGGTTCTACTTCAGAGCCCAAGCAACAACCTCCATGCAAGGATTGGGATGACCATTGCATGTGGTGTGATAGTAAATACCATGAACGCAAAGACTATGAAGATTTTGAGGAAGCTTACAAGAAAAATGTGGTCTTTCTAAAAGACAAGAAGATTCATCTCAAAGCAACAGGTGAGCCGCTCTGCTTGAATTTTGGGAGAGGTGGTATGAAGAAGTTAGTGGAGGAAATACAACATAATGTTGCTATGGTAGAAGCAACTACATATGGGTTGCAGGTATACAATAATGCATATGATGAAGGTGCAAGAACTAAAGGTGATTTGTGGCCTTATGCTTTGAAGACTGCAGAAGCATGCAAGGTGACTCATGGGAAATAATGTCAGGTTGGGAATTGCATTCTTGAAACTATAGGATGGACTAACCCAGTGGATTCTCTTTTTGTATATGCATTTATTGCCAAGTCCCAAGCTAATGAATCCATAGTAGAAGAGAAGTGCAAAAGAGAAAAGAGCAACAAGATTTGGCAGTAATCAAGATGAAGGACCTATTTCCAAACATTCTCCCGAAGTGGTAATGAAAGAGGCATCAAAAGATAAAAAGCAAGGTAAGCCCAAGGGACCTTCTTATAAGCTGAAATCTGACATTGACTTGGCTACAGATCTAAAGAAGTTTTTTGAAGAGCGCATTCTCAATAGCAAGGTGGAGCTCACATTGGGTGACATGTTGGGAATTTCCAAGCATGAGTTTCATGAGAAAATTATTGACATTATCAAGAGGAAACACCAAATACCAAGTGACCAAGAACCTAAAGTGGCTAAGAGCCAAATGATTCAACACATTGAGTCAATTTTGGATGCTTATGAAGAAGCATTTGAAAAGGAAAAGTCAAAGGATGTGGTGGTGGCAAATCTAATTATACTTGAGGTAAGACATGTTCATTTTAATGACAATGGAGATGAGAAAATTGTGCCCAACAGTCACTTTTCTAGGACTCATTGAGCTAGAGCAATGACAAAAACCATTATGAAGCTAGGAGACATTGACGAGCCAGTCTTAGCACTTGTGGACCATGGGTCAAAAATCAATCTTATGGCAAAGAGCTTGCATTAAAAAGAGAAGTGGCCTATTGATGTTGATCATGGTTGGCGGATTCGAGCTGCCAATATGCTTCCAAGGGATCTTTATGGTGCATGTGCAAACGTTAAGGTAACTATTGGGGATCTTTGTGATGCACAAATTATTTTAATACAATCATTCAACCTATCCACTCATATTGTGACAACCCTACATTACGGCTGTGCGCATGGAAATAAAGGTGTTAGGTGGATCATCCTATGCAAGGATCCGAAGCAGGATAGTAAAAGGGCTATTTAATTTTTGAATGTGTGTGTAGACCATGCCAGAAACAAAGATAGCCTACGTGATCATCCATTGCCAAAGATACACAAAGAGTTTAAAGAACACAGGATTTTCTCGGGGTGCCACTATAGAGTGGGACTATGGTGGTATGGAGAAGGGAAAGTTCTCGCAAAGAGAGACTTTCTCTTTGGGGTTTTTGGGATTAAAATTTGAGGGTTCAGTGTCATACATGAAGTTTAATGAGATGCCTAAATGGGAAAAGCAGTATGTGTCAAGTATTCAAAATGAATTGCAGGGATGTGATGTGCTTGAACCACCAGATGATATGATCTCAAGAATCTTTGAAGAGGTCTCTTATGTGGATACTATGTTAGAGCTAGACGAGATCAAGGAGAACATGTTACAAAGTGGAACTGACATTGTTAAAGTGCATTCAATGAACATGTATGAATAACTAGATATATATGAAGCACTTACACATATAAAGGAGGATTTGGGTGAAGCAGTTGAAGTCCAGGTAGAGACAAAATATAAATCTGTTGCAAAAAAGGTGAGGCCAATGGCTACACCTTTGTCAGAAGGAAGTGATGGAGTGATAAAGAAAGCTTCTCAACAATCTATGCTGAGAGATCCAAAGACAGTGGGCATAAATTCATTGAAGAGACATTGAAGCAACTGGAGATTGGAGAGGAGGATTTCCTTACTAAAGAGGAGATCAAATGCTTTTGAGAGATGCTTGGAAATCATGGTAAAGCCTTTGCCTTTGAGCCAGGTGAGATGGGATGTGCAGATCCAAATATTGTTTCTCCTATGGTTATATTTAATGTTCCTCATAAGCCGTGGAGTTTACGCCCTATTCCAGTACCCAAAGCTCACTTGCCAAAGCTAGTTGATTTATTAAGGATGGGCATTTTGGAACCATCATGCACACCATACTCTAATCAATGATTTACTGTTCCAAGAAGAATGGTACCCTAAGGTTCATTCACGATGTGCAACCGGTCACAACAAGGTAACAATCCGCAGCATAGGAGCAAGTCCAATAGTGGATGAGTTTGTTGAAGCCTTTCAAGGAAGATCTATCTACTCTATGGGTGATCTTTGATCCAGATATGATTAGTTTCAGCTTGCTTTGGAGAGCAGGGATATTATTACAATGCGTACACCTCTTGGGTTGGTAAGGATGTGCATTCTACCATAGGGTGCTACTAACATTGTAGGCCACATGGTGAATGGCATGAATAAGGTACTGAGGGATTGTATTTCTCATGTTACTATGCCTCTCATCGATGATTTTTCAATCAAGGGATGTGAAGAAGGGTTCAAAGATGAGGTAAAAGATCAGAGGGGGTGTCGACAGTTTGTGGCCCAACATATTACTGACTGTGATGCCATTTTATCTAGGCTAAAAAAGTTAACTTGACACTTTCAGGGCAAAAGTCAAATTTTGGTGCTAAAGAGGTTTTAATTGTGGGGTATATTTGTGGCCCAGATGGAAGACGATCAAGTCCGGATAAAGTTGAAGCTATATAGAAGATGAAAGAACCATGCACATCGGTTACTGAGGTTCAGAGGTTTTTGGGTGCATGTGTATTTTATCATATTTGGTTCTCTCTCTCTCTCTCTCTCTCTCTCTCTCTCTCTCTCTCTCTCTCTCTCTCTCTCTCTCTCTCTCTCATGGTTAATAACGACACCCTTCGCATTTGCATGTCATGCATGTCTTCAAAGTGAGATAGCCCCAAGTCGACATTAAGCGAGCTTTATTCTTTTTCTCAAGCTCTTTAAAGAGATACAAACTTCCCAAATTTTAAATTTTTTATCAATATTGGTCTTAAAAAAGCCCCTTGAAAAGATAAAGCCAAATATATCTTCAAAAATTAAGTTCCCATTAAATAGTAAAATCTCCACTAAAATTATCTCTTTTTTGTTATATCTTCAAATATGAAGTTCCCATTCAATAGAAAAATATCCACTAAAAGTATCCCTTTTTTGGCTTGCTAAAGGCCTTAGTATTCATATGGATGAAGGTCTTCCAAATTTGTTTGCTTGACATGTGTCCCTTTAAAAATTGAAGAGAAAGAAAGCATTTCCTTTCGAATGCTATTTCCCACAGCTACTTTCATTTTTTTTGGCATGCTGAAAAGACTAAAGAGCAAAGGATTAACGAGTCCCCATAGGAGTTTAAGACTTAGCTTAGATGTTACTTCAATTTTAAATTAGTAAATGGCTCTTTTTATTTTACTTTCATTTCATATCGTGACATGTCTTGACTTTTTTTTGGATTCTATTGTTTTAGAATGTTAAAGTGAAACTTCACTTGCGTAATTCTAGTAAATATTATGGATACACACACACACACACACACACACATATATATATATATATATATTAGTTTTTTTAATTTCACATTTCATTCACAGTTTCACATGGCTTGACTTTTCTTACATTCTATAACTTAATTCTAGTCAATATTCAGGAAAGTCTCTTTTATTAAGCGGTCGTTGGTTGAGCTTCCTCCCCACAAAGAAGCGAACCAAAAATACTAGCATAAATTTAAAGTTTGCAAGATTTTTGAACTATTTTCTGTTGGGGTATAAAGCCCAATGTGGTCGCCCAGGTAAGTGGGCGGGCCGCCAGGTATGTACACATATTCTTTTGTAAAAACCTAATAAGAACTCACTATGATCTACACATTACAGTAGAGCGAGTTCACTATATCGTCGTGCTCTTCTTCTCGCACTCTCTCTCGCGTCGCACTTCCGCTCGTACTCCTTCAACTGGTATCAGAGCTCAGATCGAGGCTCAGGGCAGCACTGCAGGAGGCTAGAGTCACCAGCTCAGATTGGAGTGAAATTCGACAGGCAAAGACACGGCCCCAAATCTCGTGGGAGAGCCCATACATGGCTAGGTGTTGTCAGAATTTCATTCTGAGGTCATCTTGGCCACCGTTCGGCTTCGACAAAGTTCTGCGCAGGCCATTTTCGACTACGTGGTCTCAGCGGGTGCAGATCCGACTCTGCAAATTTGGGGTTTTCGGACTACAACTGCAGGTGCTGAGGATATCGACACTCCCAAAGTGTTGATTTTTGGCTGTCTACACATCGAAGGATGGCTCACAGTTCTTGGAGGCGTGTCACATACGACACGGGCGCATCTACACACAGACTGTAGGCGACATTCACTAGTTCATCAGGTAGCTTGTGTTTGCTGCTTGATATTCCAGATTTCATCCTGACATTGCAGGTACTTCCACATGGGATGTATTGTCAGAGATGATGTATGTCTGTTGAGGGTTTGCTGACTGTGAGTCACACAGCAAACAACCGCCGCAGCGGTTACAGCATATAGTGGGAAATTTGTGGATGTATGACTTTGTGGGAATTCTATGTACTGTCAGATTTATTGCAGCCTTTGTTGAGGGTCGAGTGAGGTTTTATTGAGCTGGGGGATTCTCGAATGTTGAGATCCTTTCGGTGATACAGGTCTTGGAGCGATCCCTCGAGCACCCTTAGATAGGCAGCTAGGATGTATTGACTGTGAGTTAGACAGTTGGGATTGCATCTTTGCTTTACTGCCGTTGAGGCATTGTCACAGTCTATGCTTATAGAACAGTGACAGCACAGTGAGAGACAGTACAGGTGCAGGACAGGTTTACCCGCAGCTTACAGTGTCAGAGAGACAGTGTTTTTGAGCTGTTTTTTGGTCTGTTTTTTAGTACACCAGAGCCATTTTACAAAGGAGACTCTGCCAAAATTTCTGCAGAATCTGAAGCTTTCTTGGTTCATTTGACAGGTTGATATTGGTTCAGAGGTCAGTTTACAGGGGAAACTCTGCCGAATTTTTCCCAGAAAAGTAAACTACTGTGAAGCGTAGCTATGGCTGGATCACAGGACACTGCTCTTTACAATATCAAGAAGCTGGATGGAACCAATTTCCCATTGTGGAAGCAGCAGATTTGGCACGTGTTGGTACAAAAGAAGCAGATAAAACCTATAAAGCTCAAGGGGATAAAACCAGAAGATATGGACGAAGATGAATGGAGCGAAATGGATGAATTGGCACTTTCTATCATTATGCTGACTTTGGCAGAAAGCGTTTACTTCACTGTAGCAGACGAGATGTCGGCTTATCAAGCATGGTTAAAGCTGAGTGATCTTTATGAGAAGTAGAGTGCAGCTTCACAGGTATACTGGCTTAAGAAGCTTGTTGACTTGAAGATGAAAGAAGGGACACCTATGTCCAATCATCTGAATGAATTCAGCATAATCTATAGTCAGTTGTCAGCTCAAGGTGTCAAGTTTGATGAACCTGTTAGAGCTATGTTCCTGTTGATCACATTGCCGGAAAGTTGGGACACTTTTTGCACAGCTTTGAGTAATTATGCACCTCCAGATGGTTTGAACATAGCAGGTGTAGAAGGAAGTATGCTTACTGAAGAAACCAATAGAAAGACAATGGACAAAGGCAAAGGAACAGCCTTAGTTGTCAGGGGAAGGACCAAAGAAAAGTACAAAGGTGGAAAGAGGAATCAGTCTCGTAGCAAGTCCCGCAGTGCTAAAGGCAAGAGTGACATAGAATGCTACCATTGTGGCAAGAAGGGTCACATGAAAAGAGACTGCAGAGAATGGAAAGCAGAAAAAGGCAAAGAGAAAGCTGAAGACCATGGTGAGAAGAACAAGTCCTCAGTGAAGATTCAAGAAATAAATGTGACAAACACTGTTGCAGAGGATGACAGTCTAGTGTTAGGAGACATCTACTTCTTGAAGAATACAATGGACTCAGCTCTTCTTACAGCATCTGATGGAAATGCACTGAGTGACTAGATTATAGACTCAGGGGCATCACTTCATGTGTCTCCAAACAAGGAGTGGTTTACTTCTTATGTGACCACTAAAGATCATGTTCGGCTAAGCAATGGGCAGACATGTGAGATCTTAGGTGTTGGAGATGTTCAATTGAAGTTTCAAAATGGCTCTTCTTTCACGCTGAAGAATGTGAGACATGTTCCCGCAATTACAAAGAGCTTGATCAGCACAGGTTTACTTGATGATGCTGGCTACGTCACCACTTTTGGACAGAACATGTGGAAGATATCCAAGGGTTCTATGACAGGGGGAGCTTCTTACTTTATGACATTTATAGATGATTACTCGAGGAAAGTATGGGTTTACTTTCTCAAGCACAAGGATGAAGCATTTAGTGTTTTCAAAAAGTTTGTGACACTTGTGGAGAATCAGAGTGGCAAGAAGCTTAAATGCTTACGCACTGACAATGGTGGAGAGTATGTTTCAAAGGCCTTTCAGGACTTTTGTGAGTCAAAAGGTATAAAACGTGAACTTGCTGCTCCTTACAATCCTCCTCAAAATGGTGTTGCTAAGAGGATGAATAGGACCATACAAGAGAAGGTCAGAAGTATGTTGTCTAATGCACAGCTGCCAAATGGGTTTTGGGTTGAAGCTGTATCAACAGCTGTTCATCTTGTAAATAGATCTCCTAGCAAGGTTTTGCAGAAGGATTCAGTGCCAGAGATGGTATGGTCAGGCAAAATGCCCTCATACAAGCATCTCAGAGTCTTTGGCTATGAGGCATATACTCACGTTCTAAAGGAATTTAGGAACAAACTTGAGCCAAAGAGTAGAAAGTGCATCTTTCTAGGCTATGGTAATTCTGGCGAGATGGGGTACAGACTTTGGGATCCCGAATCCAGAAAGGTTGTCTACAACAATGATGTTCACTTTAATGAATCCAAATATCATTCTAAACCAGAGAGGGTTGAGGAGATTAGAAGAGTTGTCTTCCAAGAAGATGGACCTGCACGTGCAAGACAAAATGTCAAGGCTCAAGAGGAGTAAGGACAGGATAGAGTGGAACCACAGGCTGTGGCTGAGCCTGAGCCACCTATTGTGCGTAGATCTGAACGTGTCACGCGACCTCCTGATAGGTTTGTTCCATCTATGAACTATGTCATGTTGACTGATTGCAATGAGCCTTCATGTTACAAGGAAGCAGTGCAAATGAAGGACTCCGGGAATTGGCAATTGGCCATGCAATCAGAGATGACAGCTATGCATAAAAACAAGACATGGAAGCTAGTTAAATTACCACAGGGCAAAAAGGCTCTACCCTGTAAATGGGTTTACAGGTATAAGATCACCGCTCATGATAGTCAGCCAAAGAACAAAGCAAGGCTTGTTGCCAAGGGCTTTAAGCAAGAACAAGGCATTGACTTTGATGAAGTCTTCTCTCTGGTGGTCAAGATGACTACATTGAGATGCTTTCTTGCATTGGTTTCCATATTAGATTTGGTGTTGCACCAAATGGATGTCAAGACAGCGTTCTTGCATGGTGATTTAGATGTGGAAATTTACATGCAGCAGCCAGAAGGGTTTGTTGAGAAAGGCAAGGAAGATTGGGTATGCCAGTTGTTAAAGAGTCTTTATGGCTTAAAACAATCACCGAGGGCATGGTACCATAAATTCCACAAGTTTATGCTTTCTCAAGGCTACAAACGTAGTGAGTTCGATCACTGTCTATATACAAAGAAGGCTAAGGATGGTAGTTGGCTGATCCTTATTTTGTATGTGGATGACATGTTGATTGTTGGCAAGCACTTGGAAGAAATTTCAGCTTTGAAGTCAAAGATGGCAAAATCGTTTGACATGAAAGACATGGGTGAGGCAAGTCATATACTTGGTATGCGCATTGAGAGAGACAGATCAAAGAAGTTGATTTGGTTATCTCAAACAGAGTATATTGACAAGGTTTTGCAACGTTTCAATATGGAGAAGGGAAAGGCATTGAGTGTTCCATTGCCACCATATGTGAAACTTAGCAAACAAGATTGTCCTGTGTCTGAGGAAGAACAAGCTGAAATGGATAAGATTCCATATGCGTCTGCAGTGGGTAGTTTGATGTATGCAATGATTGCGACTTGCCCAGACATTGCATTTGCAGTGGGAGTAGTAAGTCGATACATGTCAAACCCAGGCAAGAAACATTGGGAGGAAGTGAAAGGAATATTGAGATACCTAAAAGCTACAAAGAGTATGCGTATATGCTATGGGAGTCAGGAGCTAAGTGTAAAGGGTTTTACAGACTCAGATTATGCAGGTGACTTAGACAACCGAAGGTCTACGTCAGGGTATGTCTTTACATTGGCTGGTGGAGCAGTATCATGGCGTTCTAGATTACAAGATTGTGTTACTCAGTCTACTACAAAGGCTGAATATGTTGCAGCATCAGAGGCATGCAAAGAATCAATTTGGCTTAATCGACTAGTAACAGATTTGGGAATCAAAGAAGAGATGCCTGTGTTATATTGTGATAGTCAAAGTGCTATACAATTGGCTCGCAATCCAGTTTATCACTCAAAGACAAAGCATGTGGATGTGAAGTATCATTTCATCAGGGAAATGCTCGAGGATAAGCAACTTCAGCTTGTCAAAGTTCACACCACAGAAAATCCTGCTGATCTACTTACAAAAGGACTTCCCTCAGAGAGCTTTGCGCATTTTCGCAAGCAGTTAGGTGTAGGGTAGTACATCACTTCTCTACATCTCTTGTATATTAGCTTGTATAGTAGCTTCTCTCACACTTAAAGTACCACATTGGACTTTAAGTGGGAGGTTGTTGGGGTATAAAGCCCAATGTGGTCGCCCAGGTAAGTGGGCGGGCCGCCAGGTATGTACACATATTCTTTTGTAAAAACCTAATAAGAACTCACTATGCTCTACACATTACAGTAGAGCGAGTTCACCATATCGTCGTGCTCTTCTTCTCGCACTCTCTCTCGCGTCGCACTTCCGCTTGTACTCCTTCATTTTCTCACATATTTCACCATTTTTTCTTCCCTTTACCATGGTTTGCAACCAGCTAGTCTCGATTTTCAATTGACTCAAGGCTAAGCTGAGGCAATCCTTTCTCGACCACTGATTCTACTTAAACTCAACCTAATGATTTTATCACATTCTAATTGTTTAGAAAGCCATCGTAATTCTTTCACTTGTTTTCATTTCATTTTTTTTTCAAATAAAGAATGTGTAATGTGCACCTTTCACCTTATTAATTAAGTGGAGTTTTTTATATATATATAAAAACTATTCGCAATTATGATTGGGTTCATGAGAGCCGATAAAATACATTCAAAAATACATGTGCCTTTACCACAGAGGTTGTACATTGGCATAAAAGGAGATTATACTTCTCAAGATCCACAAAAAATTTAGCAATCCTTCTCCCCCTCGGAAAGCAGTTCTACCGTCTACTTTTTAGCATGAAACCTGGTGATGTGATTTAATTGAATCCAACAGCTATGTAGTTAACAATACTACCACTACACTATAGCTCATTGCACATCAAAATCATACAGAATAAATTTTATAGAGCTACCTACATCCCTTGTGAATGAAGAGAGAGGTTGAAGAAAGAATGCGAGATTTTTGCCGCCGACTCTTGTGAATTTAGCTCGTGTATGTATGATGAATAATATAATGTACATTTTATTTTTATTTTTAAAAAATCAATTCATTTTGTTTTCAAATGATAATGTGCAATGTGCATCTTTCACCTCATCATCTAAGTGGGTCCTTTTTTTATATATAAACCATTTGTGATTATATAATTTTACGTTATCACACAATAAAAATTTCACGTGATTGTAAGCACTCATTTAAACTTACTTTCCATAACTCTCATTCCTCCCTTAACTTAGCAGGCCTTCGTGCCTCTTCACCTTGTTGTTATGTGCAATCAACTTGGAACATTTTTTATATGTAGAATCGAAAGTCTTTGACTCCTGATTTTGGCAATGTACATTGTAAAGTCAAAAAGTACTCTATCTATATTCATAATATTTAGAGTCCTTGGGATTCGGGAAGGCCATGTAGTTTTACTCTAGCTCTGAAATGAAATCTGAAAGGTGACTGCTCACTACTTTTGTTTTTAATTAAAAGCCATTTGAGGGGGGGCTTTACTTTGCATTTTGAAGGCCATAAAGAACTTCCCTCCATGTATCACACATTGAGCTTGCCTTTGTAAGCCTCGTGATTATTTGACACCCCCTCTTCCAAGTGAGATCAAATGTCCCTATAAATTGGGGTGGACGGATTGGTTTTGTGCCGTTCGATGGCTAATTAATCCCCAAGTGATCATAATCAAAGTGAACCCCAAGTGAACATCAAGTGACCCCCAAGTGATCCCTGTAAAAATCCCAATTGAGATATGATCGCCTTGTGAACCCACCTATTTCAAAGTGATCATTGTGTCAACCGTCCCAAAGCGATCTCTAAGTGAACACGATCTGATCCTCACCCCATCATTTTTACTATATCATTTTACATTCTCACCTCCATTTCAAGTGGCGCACAATAGCTTAGTGGGAGAGTCATAAACTCCGATGTGGTAGGTGCTGGTTCAAGTTGTAGAACCTCAACCCGATCGAGATTCTTGAAAATAAACAAACAGTCCACATCTTTCCAAGATCGTGGATCGTCAATCTCACTTGACAAGGGGGTTTCAAATAGTCTCGAGGCTTTGCAAGCTTGCACGGACCTTCCATGTCATGAATGATCTCTGATCTTGGTGCTCAAAGCTTAGCAGTTTTACACGCATGCTCATGATTTCTTTGTATGTATGTGTGCATGTCTGAGAGAGAGAGAGAGAGAGAGAGAGAGAGAGAGAGAGAGAGAGAGAGAGAGAGAGAGAGAGAGAGGGAGGGACCCGTTGTCTGTGTGTGTGTGTGTGTGTGTGTGTGTGTGTGTGTGTGTAGTTGTTTTATCATAAATAATAAGACATAATTGAACTTTTACATTCAAAAGACAGCTGGCTCCAGAGAAAGGGGGAAACGATAAGTACAAAAAAAACTCGATCTTAGAATTATCTTTGTACAATGTTTGTATAAATGAAGCCCCATTCCAGTATACAGATATCATAAGTACTTCCCTTGCAATAGGTGTATGTGTAATGTTGTATCGGACAACTACTAAAATCCAACAAAACCTTCCAAGATAAGATAGAGTCCTTACCTGCATCCATCTAAACAAGACAACAGATGTGTTTGCCTTGGATGTGTTTTACAGGTATCAATGGACTATACTAGTTGTTATCCATGTCCATCTTTTTAAAAAAATTTAAAAATCTTTTAAGCCTAGTCCAAAGTATTCATAAAAAATGTTTTAGTTTTCCAAAGTTTGAAATATTATCCTGTTTAGAAGGCCATAACTCCTAATCCAAGTGAAAAATCCCCCCCTTTTTATTCAAAAAGCTCCATTTCCACTAACCATGAGCCTAAGGAAGATTTCTTATTTAGTAGTTCAAGAATATAAAACTAGTTTTTTGTTTTAATTAAGATAGATGAAGTATACCCTTCAATTATGGTTTATGGAACTCTCCTTTCAAAGTTTGTATATCACTTTAGCTTCCTTATATATCACTTGAGTAAACCAAGTGGCAGAGATCCCTTAGTGTAGACGTAGTTTCTAGCCAGACCGAATGCTCAACCATGAAGTAGGAGAACTAAATGCCTTTATGGTCCTCTTTTCAACTAGGTCCTGATCATGTGAATGCTAAAAATTTATAGCATCACCCCATTAAAAAGCAACCGGTAATCAACCAAGTCTAGCAATAGTATGCAGCCGGGGGATCCCCCCAAAAAAATCCATCCCCAATCAGCTATTATCAAAAAAGAGAGTAGGCAGTCGGGCCCCTTATTTTTATTTGGCCAGTAATTTTATACGCTATGTATCAAGTTAAAGAAAAACAACCAGTACCATTTATCAAATTCAAAACCAGCAAGCATTGATAAGCCGAGCGGAAATAAATCCTTATAATGCATCCCCAATTACCTCAAACTCACCAATGTTCAATTATATGCAACACAACAGTAGTAGTCAAAGCGTGTCTTACCATAAGAGTGTTGATTCATTCAGCATTTTCCACATACAGTCAAGCATATCCAACCCTCATGATGGGCCTTACCTAGTTAAGCGACAAGGAATAACAATCCATGGTAAAGCCTCCATTTAAGCAAAGCCAACCAAACAGTGGTTCTTACCAGGCTAAGCGGCATGTTATGCCACTCCATACAGTGGTTCCAACCAAAGCTCCATTATGCATAGACAGGATACTTACCTTCTCAGTGGGCAAGGAAATCACCACAAGGTTTAGTAAGCCAACCCATACTATAGGGTTTATCAGTATAAGTAAATGATAAGATACTTACTTCATAATGGGCAAAAATATATATACCACGACATAGTTCGGTGAGCCAACCTACTCAGTAGGTATTACTAAATTCAGTAAGTGTCATGCAAATTAGCGTCAGTAACATAGGTGTATATAATCCATCCCAAAGCTTCTGGCACCTTATTACTCCCATGCCAAGCCAAGAGGCATACCATATCAGACTCCCCCATATCATTGGGTAGAAATCAATGTCGTCCGCTATGTTTATGACCAACATATACCAAATCCAGTACTTTTAGACAAATATCACCCTTTAAAAAACCAGTGAACCAGTTATCACAAAGCATTAGAATATCTTTTATTGTAAAGTGGTACCAATTTCTAGCTAGAACCACATCATTAAGTGCTTCCTTCATTAAAATAATGTGTGTCATCTATAAAAAATAGAAATCGATCCGAGGGGTTAGCAAAAAACCCTAGTAGTGCCTTCATTTGTCTAAGCAAATCTAGCCATAAAGTGGTTTTTACCAATAAAAGCAACAGGTTATGCCCCCCTTTTTTGCGACCTGCGTTTTTATGTATTGTCCTGAAACAAAACCAGTAATCACCGGGTTAGGCCCCCCCTTTTAACAGATTTTTACTGTACAGTATACTCCTGTAACTTGTTACTGATGATGCATAGTTTTTCTAGTATAGTCCAGCCATGCGGCAGTATCCCAATGTTTCAAGCCAATGAACAGTTTACACAGCACAGCCCATAAAACCAGTAGTAAGATACAAGTTATGCCCCAAGAATGTTTAAACTTCAACACCATTAACCATATAATGTCACACATAGCCAACATAATGGGCTCAACCAGTTATAGGCAATGAGGAACACCCAACTGTTTAAGCAATGCTACCCCACACCATGGTCCTTACCAACCATCCATCCTTTAACAAGCTCTGTCAAGCCGAGTCAAACCACACAATGGGCCTTACCATTTTTTAATTGATAGAGAAATACCATAATAGTTACATTATCCAAAAATAAGATTGAAACAAAAATCATAATACCAAGCATAGTAACCAACCTGTGTTGTTTGTGTTGAAAGCTCCAGTTTTGGTGCAGTAGAGAATAGCTACACAGTCCTTACAATTTATGCAAGCAAAACTCACACAAGGCTAAGTGAGGGGCAGAGTGCACCCTCACCTCTTAAATAGAAGAAGGAGGAAAGCCGCCATCATTGAATGTGTGTAGCATGCAGAGAGTATTGAGTGGAGCGAGCACCTCCTAGCGATCCAAAAATGTGAGGCCGCCTATGATGCGGTTCGTCATGGAAAAAACCACCATAGCACCTTCATAGCAAGGTTTAGAGAGGGTAGTAAAGCAAGTTTTTTTCCAACTAAGGGTTTTAGTACCACTCATAATTATAAGGGCATTATCCCACGGTTGAAACCCATATAGTGAAACTAGGAAGCGTGCTTATATGAATCCAGAATGTCACTTATGTCTCAAAATTTATGGGTGGGATTATACTAAACCTAGGTTTTTTCCTCCAGTTGTTATGGGTTTCCTAACCTTCAAATTAAATCTTACGAGGATGTGGCCCATCCTATGGATAGAGAGAGAGAGAGAGAGAGAGAGAGAGAGAGAGAGAGAGAGAGAGAGAGAGAGAGAGAGAGAGAGAGAGGATCCTTTTCTTCGCACCCAATCCACTTTCTTTCTTTTTATACCTTGGCCCCCCACCCCCGCCCCCGGTCCAAGCCCTTTCCTTATGTCACGTGGCAGGGGTCTCTAAGATGCATTGGATATAGTTGAGAAAATTTGTAGGTGGGATTATACTAAATCTAGGATTCTCTTGAGCATTGTGATATACAATAGTTTTTCTCTATTATTCAATAGTACATTATCTATACTCATTATTATTTCACTAGTCCATTATCTACACTCCAATACACAATATTTTTCTCCATTATTCAATAGTTCATTATAATGGAGCTTGAAAAATTAGAGGCAGGAGAGGTCCTCCAAGCATTGCCTTCTGGTTAAATTACATGGCACGTTGTATCAATGTCAAAATTGTGTTGTTGAGTCCCTATTGGGTCATCCTCCTTTCCATAGACACATTAAAGAGCCTTCAAAAATTGCATGAAGTGGTTCAGATTCTATGCAAGTCCATTCTTTCCCAATGACATGCAATAGTCATGATCGTGCATTTGATAACACTTGTGTGTGTGTGTGTGTGTGTGGGGGGGGGGGGGGGGACAGGTGTCTAACCTCACTCCTATCTTATTGCAGATTTAGCGAGAACCACAATTAAATTGTCAATCCATCGGACGAAGCTGACTCGACTAGTGCATAGAGGCTACAAGAGGTTGTCAATCTCTCAAAAAACAACAAACAACTCGTATCTAACTCAAGCTACACTCAAGTGATCGAAATCACCAAAAGCCAATAGCTCATCGACAAACAAATCACATCCATTACAGCATCAAATGACATCCAAATGTAACGAAACTTCTATGACAAGTTTATAAGACCTAAGCACACATGCTTATGGTCTCAAATCCCATTTTAGGTCAAGTGCAAAAATCTCGATTATTAACAGCAGTGGATTTTTGACCTAGTCGTTTTTGACCCAGAATGCATCTAAATGCTTATCAATGATGTCCCCATACCCCGCTTATACTTAGTTTTTGATTTTGAAGTGTAAATTCCTACTTATGATGAAATTAGGCCGCGGGTCGGCGATGCCACAAGCTACAAAATACCGTGAAATGCTTACGTCAATGTGTAGAGCTCTTACGTGCCGTTACAACGCAACAGATGCAACTGCAAAGTGACAACCGAAGAGGGAGTAGGAAGTGTGAGAAGGGGAGAAGTGAGCGCCGTTAGCTCACGTTGTGTATTTCATTATCCAAAACTTGGAAATAACTAATTACAAAAATTGGCTTTTATACCTTAGCCAAGGTTTTTGGTGGTCAAATCTAATAATCTGGGATGGGTAAAGAAAAGTTGATACAATTTGGAAGCTTGTAGCCCCGGCTCATCAATTACAAGGTTTATCCGGAAAATAGGAGTTACAATATTCTCTATTTATCAAAATAATAAGTGTTTTTACAATCATGAGAGCTCCAAAAAATGGTATCCGAGTTAGCTTGCTGCTAACATTCCCCCCCTCCTCGCTTGTGTCGTCCCTTGACCCATTTGTGGGATAAAATAATCTTTGGGTTGATGGTTGGCGAGGCGGTCTTTAAGTGCATATAGAGCCTTTTCATATCTGATCTTTCTCTCTTTGTGTGACACCTGCAAAAACTGCATAGTGACTCTGTTTTTAAGCTCGACGGTAGAGTAGCCATCGAATCTTGAAGTCAGGTCGCTGATCAGTGGCCCAAAAACCTTCGTTCACCAAGTGAAAAAACCTGAGTAGAACGCTTCCTCAAACGCCAACATATTATGAGAAGGTAAGAACATGCAGCGGGCGTAGAAGCCATAGAGGACTTCTTTGAAAGGTTGGCCACTGAGATCGTAGCATAAACCCTAATTACCCTTGAGGAAAGACATCCACGAGGCTCCTGCTTGCTCTGGCTCATGAAAGACTTCAATGCAGGTGAGCAACATTTCGAAAATTTTGTAAAGCATAGCACATGAGAGATCAGGGAACTTTTGAAGAATGACATGGTGCCCATTGCGGTTTTCACCATGTAGTCCTCTGTCGGCGTTCCCTTTTCTGGAGCTAGAAATCTTGGATAATTCAGCCATGTAGGGCGCTTCTTTGTTATTGCCTCATGTGCTTGCCACGTCCTTACTCTTGGTACAGGACAAAAATTTGGATCCTTTTGAAGTGCCACAGGTGCTCTTGTGAACAGAATCAGGTATCTAGGATTCTTGTTCAGCTAGCTCTTTCTCCACTTGGGGTGGACTTCATCTTTGCCTTCTATTTGCACGTCTTTATAAAGTCTTTCCTTGACCTGGAGTAGCTCTACCTTTATCAAGGGATATGGCAGTGATTGTTGATGCCATTGTGCATTGATTTGGTTGGGAGTGAGTTGAGTAACATTGACAGAGTGAAGAACTCTCAACTCCCAATCCATCACTGCTTTCCATTGCTCATCTGTCTCCTGGGTAACCTTTTCTTTTAAGTGCATCTTCCTTAGCTTTTGACAGCTAGACCATTGGCACTTCATCAGCTTCTGTTAATGGTACTTGGAAATCTTCTTTGCCACCTAGCCCTTCTGTTGGCTGTGTTTCCATCTCATCGAAAGAGACTAAGGGAATATCAATATGTGGCTGCTCTGACGTACCTTCTTTTTCTTGTGTCTCTTGTTGTCCATCTCGCAGTCGTCGCTGGTTGACTCTTTTCAGCTTGGCTATTTTCTTGAGCAGCTCTTCTTCTTGTTGTACCCACATTAATTCCAAGTCTCTGCATTGTGACTGCTCCAGCTTTAGCTCTAGCTCAAGATCTTTATTCTTTTTCTGTAGTGCTTTGTACACTTCATCTGTACCTTTGATCAGGGCAACTGCGGGATTTTCTCTTATCTGTCGCAAAAAGGTTTCCTGATCGTTGATCCTCTGCTCTGAATATTGCAATGAGGCATTTGCTACATCTAGTTGTACTTGGATCTTCTGCCCTGGCAGAGTTGTAGTTAAGAGTTCGTCAGTCACCTCTGTCAGCTGTTCGTCTTTAGTTTTGCAGGCATCTTTTAACTTCATGAGAAGTCCACATAACTCTTCCATTTTCTTTTCCTAATTGTCTCTTGCTAGATGGTGTTATTCAACTTCAGCTTTCAATTCTTGGACTTGTCTTTGCAGATTAGTGATGACATTTAATTTGTTCTCTAGCTCTCCTTGGAGAGCGTCAATCACCATCTCCAATTCTTTAGCCTTTGTGTTGCGGCTAAGTGCTATTGATCGGAGTTTTTCTATCATATCCTGCATCTGCTTTGCATATTCATTGACTTGGAGAATTACCTCATCGTTTTTCTGCCGTTCTTCAGTTTATGTGGGCTGCCTAGACGTCTTGGTAGTCTCTTGTGATTATCTTGGTGGGGTTGTGGAGGCTGTTTGTTCCTCCCCTTGAGGCTGTGCTTGGGCCTCTTCTGCTTTGTCTGCTTAAGGCTTCGTGGATGCCTCAGCCGTTTCTTGTTGGGTGGTGGTACAAGGGGTTTCCCTTGTTTCATGTTCCTTTGTTTGCTCAAATCTTGTTGACTCCACTGGTGCAGGACTTACTGCCCTCTCCAGTTCTGGTTCTTTTGCTTTAACTTGGTCAGAAGTAGTTGCTACTTGTTGTGCAGATTCTGTTGCTTCTTTCTATTCAGGCTCTTTTCCATTAGTGGACTCACCCTGTGTGGTTCTATCTGTTGGTGATGGTGGAGGGCTTGGCATGGGGTGGTCGTGATTTTCTGTAGCAGGTGACGATTGTCGGGGAGACATATCACTTTGTTCATGTTGCGTTTCAGTCTATTGTGTTGCTTATGCTTGCCCTTGCTACTCTGTCGCATCTTTAGCTTTTCTTTCTGCTTCTTGAGTTTCTTTCAGCTTCAATGCCTCTGCCTCCTAATACATTCTTTCCAATAGATCCTTTGGATCTTCTGCTTCTCTCCATGCAGGGTGCTCTGTTCTTGGTCCTTTTAATTCTATAGGTACCCACCTTGCAGGGTCCTTGCCTTGAGCTTGGCGGCTTCATTCATAAGAGTGATTCTCTCTCTCAAACCTGGCCTACTTCTATTGAGGCTCCTCTTGATGTGCTTCCACTGCTTTTCTTTTCATCTCTTCAATGCGGGTTCTTCTTTCATCATTGTCGGAGCTTTTGCTGCTATGTCTTTCTGGAGAGCTCTCAACAGAATCTTCATCAGATTTGTAAGTTCTCTTCGTGGACCTTGTGGCTCGAGGGGATGGTTGTGCAAACACGATCCATGTGTTTTGATCCGGGGCAAGTGGAAAATTGTCTGACATGCCAATAGCATGGCAGGCAATTCTTGTGAGTACCGCAAGTGCTCCTAAATATGTTATCTTACCCTCTTTTTTTGTACCTTTCAGTGTAGATAACACATACTGTGCATGGTCGATGGGTTGCCTAGTTGTCGACTTTAACACTTGTGTAAATGTAGCTGCAATTGCATGGTAAGGTGTTGTGTATCTTGGTAGTCTCTTCACGAGAAAGTGGAAGTGTTGATGATATAATCTTGTTGATTCTTCCACTTGCTTCTCGATAAGATTGGAAAATGTTGCAGCAGTGGTTTCCTTGGTGAAGGTACCTATAGTCTTTCTATCTCTAGCTCTCATGGTCATCCCTTCTGTCGGCAATTTGAGGGCTTCGGCCACTATCTCTTTCGTAATTACCACTTCAACCTTGTTCCCTTGCTGGTCAAACATCTGGGTTGTTCCATCTTCCTTGATGGTGGATAGGAGCTCATAAGCTTTCTAAAAATCCACTCCACATGGCTCTTGGTCGTAGAACTCTTTGAGCCCAAGCCTTCTGTTAGCTTCTTTTGTCTCGGGTTTTGCTGCGACATCATAGACCTCTTTTGGCATAAGTTATAGTTCTACCTGATGACCTTCTTTACTTTTGAATCTACCTGTGAAAATCGTTGTGTTATTCTTCTCAAGCTGTTCTTTACACAGATAGGTTGCTTTGGTCGTCTTTACTGAACTGGGGTCCAGTTGGTATGGTGGTAGCTCTTGCAGTCTCTCCTTTTGAGAGACGCTCTTCTTGGCCTTCTCTGTAGCTTGCATGGCTCTTGCTAAGTGAATAGAGTGTCAAAGTTAGAAAATTTGGCAGATTCCACCCTGAATTGTCCTTCAGTCTGAGTTGCTGACAAATTGAGTCCAATTTGCTTCAAATCAATTTTTGAACATGCATAGATGCATAAAAACATGTAAAGATCAAAATCATGAAGTCTAAATAAAAAATTGCAACAAAAGTAAATAATTGCGATTATTTACAACTAAGAGATTTTTTCAACTTCTTGCAATTTTGACTTATAGGCTTGAAGTATGCATCAATTAGATACTCTGAGTGAAGTGTGGGCTCATTTGAGTGCACAGAGTGAAAATGGTGTTAGATTTAGACTTTAGGTCTCCGAAACAGTAGACATAAAGGAATTTTGAGATTTTGAGCTCCAAATTTGTTCAAACTTGGTTAGTGAGCTTAGGACATCATGTACTTTGGTTCCATGATGGCAAAGTTGCAATTTTTCCCCATCTTGGCAAAAAAGTAAATAATTACGATTATTTACTTTTTCATCAAAATGAACATTTTTTTGTGCAACTTGGTTCTAGGCATGGTTAGACCCTGTGTATGCGATATGATGTGATTTGGATCAAAAATGTGACTCATAATTCAGAAATTGGTTTGAAAGGACTCCTTCACGCTTTTTGGCAATTTTCCAAGTTATAATTGATCATTTTGGCTCATATTTGAAATGTAGCATGTAATAGGTGTGTACAAGTGATAGGTGAGGTGATGATACCATTTTCAAGCCAAAATATTGCAAAAGTAAATAATCACGATTATTTGCAGCATTCAACTTTTTCTTACAAAACTTGAAAATTTTGACCTAAACATATTCTATACACCTAAAAAACTTCCTAAATTGAATTTGGTAAAATTTGGTCTTGCCGGCATCACTTCGTGCTTTGTCGACTCTGAAATCACCAATTTTTGTGACTACATGGCCTGTAGAGTTGGTTAGTCACTTTTGAGGCTATGGACTTGTCCGCTACATAGACCTGAAGCAACTCATCCAGTTTTGGCCCACTTGGAGTCAATTTGACATCGTATGTCAAATTTGATGCTTTGTAGTCTTTGAGCCATTTTTTGCTTTTGAGGACTTGGCTTGATTGATTTTATGAAACCAATCATATACATTGTGTATAGACCTCATATGTAAGTTGTCTAGGGAGTCAGAATCCAATTCTAACATCTGCCAAAAACCTAGCTTTTCTACTTGGGACCCCCTCGACCCTTGCCAAATGGTCAACTGTTGATGTAGAAGTGTTCTATTATGTTGGGGCATGCTACAACTCAAGTCTCATCTGAGTTGGTTGAGTTGAGAGGCCGCTATGGTCGATTTTTGATCACAGTTCTTCATGCACTGCTCGGATTCTCCTCCAGGGGTTCAAACTAGCTATCGACCGTACAGAATGGATCATGGATAAGTACAAAACTTACCTCTTATGTCTCGTGTGAGACGGCGCTGAAAACAAGCAAGTATGGACTCCAGAAAATGCGCGCAAAGAAGGTCGAAAAGCTCTCTCCAAAGGCAACAAGAGGAAATGAGGTGATTTTAGCCTACCTTGGGTATCTATACTCGGACTTCCCAAACCATTTTTTCCCAAACTCCTCTGTTAGTCCTACTAGGCCGTGAAATCTATGTTAGACTCAAAAATTTTCCCAATCAGATTCCCGTAGCTCATTCTGTAAGAATTCTGTAGAAGTAGGTATGGCCGCCTAATTTAGGCTTCCCGCTTCCATCTGCCGATTTAATTGAAATTTTTTGTGCCTGTCCGCCTTCTCTTTCTAATCATCAGTGTATCTTTAGTTTTTCCATCTGAGCTCCTTGCTAATTTGGAGCAAAGGTACTAAGTGCTCGCCAAAGAAGCTATCCATAGATAAAGAGAGAGCTATGGGGTATGGTTACAGCTTGAAAAATGGAAAAGAGTACCTAATTGGTGCATGTGTGGTTGTAGAAACAGATTGTCTACCACTTCTTGGGATGATTACAAGCTGCTCAACGCCAGACATTGCTATGTTGCGGTGGATTGCCTACATTAAGTCCTTAAATCCCGAGTTTAAGCACATTGCAGGTAAAGACAATACAGTGGCAGATATGCTATCAAGGGCAAGGTATGAAGATGAGTCACAAATGATTGATGAGGGAGATGATGTAGGCACAAAGTTCTATTCTATCTCTCATATCAAAGGTAACAATGTCTGCATGACTAATTCACTTGAATTGTTCTTGAAAGATCTTTATGAAGGTGATTGGCTTTCTATTGGAAGCTACTTGAGTACTCTAACAAAACAGGATTATTGGTCTGAACAAGAATTCAAGAGGATACGCAGGAAACCATATGGGTACTTTTTAAGGGATGGTTACTTGTGGAAGCATCCTAAACAAAAGGGTGCTACACCACAAAGGGTTATATGTAAAACAGAGACTCAAGTAAAGCTCATGCAAGAGTTTCATGAGAGTCTATGGGCTAGACACAGGGGTGTGTGGGAAACCTTCTCCAAGTTAAAAGAAAAATACTGGTGGAAGGGTATGTATAAAGATGTATCTCAATTTTTAGAGTCATGTGTAACTTGTCAAATGTATTCAAATGTCCGACATCGTGATGGATTGCACCCTACATATCCACTAGCCATGCACTATCAATGGGTTGTGGATCTAGTCACAATGCCTTTAGGACTGTGGCAGATGAGGTACTTGGTTCTTGCACGAGAGGACCTTACTAATCAGGTTGAAGGAAGAGCATTAAGAGCTAAAACCACACAAGCTGTGTGCAAATTCCTTCTTGATGAGGTGATTTGCCGTTATGGTTGTGTGGGAAAGATCACTACAGACAGAGGTGAACTGGATGCCGAAGAAGCAAGGGAGTTCTTTTTTAGATTAGGAATCAAGATTTCTCTTACTACAGCTTACAACCCTGAAGGCAATGGAAAGAGTGAAAGAGGGCATCCTCCTATCATCAAAGCAATGGCCAAGGCTTGTGAAGGAAGAGTTGGTGAGTGGCCAAAACTGTTACCATATGCTTTATGGGATGATCGTACAACACATAGCTCAGTAACTGGCTACATGCCTGCAGAGCTAATGTATGGTCAAAATTCAGTGATGCCGATTGAAGATACAATTCCCACATGGAATGCACTACCTTGGAAAGAAGGTCTCAGCAGAGAAGATCTCCTTGCATTACGCATAAGGCAACTAGAGAGAAGACCTGGAGACATTGAGGCTGCAAAAGAACGACTCAAAAATGCAAGGTTGAAAAACAAGGACTACTTTGATAAGCGACATCGACTCAGGAGAAAAGCAACTGACAAAGGTGACTGGGTTTTAGTATATGATAGTAGCCTTGATAACCAACACACAGTCATGCGTAAGTTTTCAAAAAGATGGTCTGGACCGTATGTTGTAAAGCATGTGCATGAAAATTCTACTTACAGCTTGTCTGAACTAGATGGTACAGAAGTAAAGATTCCCATTGCAAAAAAAAGGATCAAAATGTTTAAGAGAAGAAGAGACAATGACCCAGAAGATGTTGATGAGGAAGAAGAGCAAAACAAAGGTGAAGATCAAAGTGACGATGAAGCCTTGGAATCATCCAGTGAAGAAGAAAGCAAGGAAGATGTATAAGAGGGCTGATCTTACAAAGAAATAATGTGGCACATACCGGAGGATGTGCAGGTTTAGAGGGGGTGGATGTCATGCTGTGACACGTACATAGTGGGAACGCATGCTACAAGATCTATCTTGTATTTTTTAGATACATAATTATATTTCCTATAATGTACATATGCATATTTAAGTATAATAATAAGCCTTCTATCTCATCCTATTATTTTTCTCAAGGGTAACCTATTATTACTTTACCATCAAAAAAATACTATGGGAAAAGCGTCAATAGCTCCGCCTCTTTAACTTGGGGCAAAAAGCATTGATTCTTTATTTCTACTATCTCATTATCATCTCACACCATAGCTAGATCCTATATCTAGGGTAAACTCCAATATATATATATTCTATGTATTTTTTATATTTTTCTTATATTTCTTTTTAAATAGCTACTAGGAGGGAATCAAATCCTAGTGGGACACTAGGTGGCATGATTTCAAAGATACACTTATTTTAATGCATTATTGCAAGCATGATTACAAAACTTTGTCAAGAAGCAATTTCATGCTAAAAATATGGCATGAGGTGTCCTTTGGAATCAAATGAAAGTTTAGGCTAAGGGGACCACAGGAAGACTTTTGCTGCCAGAAATGGACCCTATTTTGATGATTTTTTTCACAAAGTTTCAATGCGAATTGAAAAATGCATATAAAAACGAATTCGTAGGTAATGAGATGAAGTTTCTGCCCATATTTTTACTTTTTTATTTGGAGCCACGGTTGAGGAGATATGATCAAAATACTGGACCCAAGTCTGCCCACATCATGCAAGGACAGCTCATTTCCAACTTTTCCAGTTTTTGTTCACACTGGCTCCTCTCTTCTTGTGTAAACCCTTGTGGGTTCCCTTCACCTATAAAAGGTGACCTCTTCTTCCTTGAAAACAACTCAAGCATTCAAGCCATCGATGAGAGGAATCCATGAGGGAGTGAGTAGTAATGTCAAATTGTACTTAGCCATTAACATAAGTCTAAACCTACACTTTCTCCTAGAGGAAGACTAGCCATTCTTGCACACTATCCTTGGAAGATCAACTCTAATCAAAGAAGGTCTTGGACTCGGCGTATCAATCAACGTTGATTTCTCCCCTCTTCTTCTCTCTCCGTCAATAATGGTGTCGAAGGGTTTGTCAAGTAAGATGTGTTCTACATTGATGTTTTCTTGATTTCTTGTTGTTTTCTTTTTCATCTCTAATCCAACATATATATATATCTAATCTCATCTCCTTAACCAAACCTACCTCTCTCACTCATAGTAATTCATCCTCTCTACAAATTTTAGGTTCTCCTTGCTACAGGTACATCTCTCCTCGCAGTATCCTTATTGCCTACATGCAAGAATAGGGCTTGGCAGGGAAACTCTCTTCTCTTCTCTTCTCTTCCCTTCTCTTCTCTCATATCAACATTTTTCACATACTAGAGTTATCCTAGATGAATAATCTACATGATGATAATTTCTATCTCTTTCACTCTGTACAATCTATTAGAATTAACATATGGATTAGCCGTAAAATACACTTTCAACAACGTATAGTGTTTCTCTTTGGCCCAGAAAGGCTCAATGAAATACTTCTATGACTGGATCCCATTATACTACCTCTCATAGACTATAACTTTTCTTTTGACGTAAGCGTAGTTATCTTGTTATGAAGCAAGAGGATTTGTACACACAATTAATCACAATCACTAGACAATATATATATATTATGGTAAGCACAAAACTACAATTCCAAAGAACAATTCGTAGCCTATTTGGTCAATCAAGATTGAATGCCATTAACTCATCTATTAAACCTTTCATATTACCCATGATACGATATGACCATAGCCTTGATGTTTTCATCTTTGTGTTGTTTTGATACTCTCTTTTGTGTTCTTTCTTTGTGTGTGTGAGTGCAAGAGAGAAAGAGTGGGGCTTCTTTGACTGCACTTCCTTCCAAACCCTAGTCTTCATGGCATCTATGGTTTAACTCCTTCATATAGTTTTTTTTGAGTTCCCTCACAAACTCTCACAGCCATAACCCCAGCGCTTTCCTAGCAAGACCGCAAAATTCTCGACAACATTAACATCAAACTTTTTCCTCTCTCTTCAAACACTGCCCTTAATTACTTAGTGCCCTTCCACCCCTCCTAGATGGTGTACTCCGGGACGACTATGTGCATGGGTTGAACAATGTGTCTACGCACAGCCTTGGTTGACTCTATCGTGATTTGAAGATCAATGCAGTTCAAACCATTATGTTGTGTAAGAGTTGGGTCTTGAGTAATTAACTCAAGGATTTCTTATGTCGAGGCTTTCTGATGTTGTCTTCCAAAGAGAAAATCCGGTAGCTTGTGTGCTCTTTGCTTGATTGTACCATCAAGATGCCTTAGGACGCTGATTGCTTGAGCTATTGGCATCACTTTGGACTATTGTTGAGCTTTTAGCCACCATTGATATCTTGGTTCGTCTTGGTCAGAATGGTGTGGTTGAGTTTTCTGAGACTTAACTCTACATTGCTTGATCGGTTTTATAGTTTGCGGAGAAGATAAGTGCTCCTTTTTCTTCCAAATCCATTTCGTGTTAGGTTCCCTTCTTTGAGATGCTCGTCTCTGTGTTGTGATCTTTGGATCCGTCTTTGGTATTGTCGATGATGTTATGGGCACCCAGATTGAATCGGGTTGTCCTTAAGCTATGCTTTTGGTACCCAAATTTACCTGATTCCTTGCATGCTACTTGGAGGATTTACTTGTTGATAGGATGAAGAAGATTGATTTCTTTGTGGTTTGCTCTGTTGGGCACTCCCTTTCCATTCCTCCTTACTTGGTGCAATTGGAACAATGAGTTGTCCACCTTTAGGTGATAGCTTGAGTTGATTGGTATCCCAATCCGGTACTGCCTTGTACGTCCGCATCCATGAGATTCCAAGAATCATTGTCTCATTCATGTGTTCATCTAGTAAGCATACACATTGATGAAGACATGAACATCCATGTACTATCACATTTAAGTTGACTTCTCCCAATGTTGGTGTTGGGTTCTTATTGCATCCTTTGATAGTCGCTATTCCTGCTGTCAAAGACTGATTGGTTGCTTTCTTGTATGTGGAATAACTGATTGCATTTACTCGAGCTCCTGTATTGACCAATGCATTTATGCTATGATTGTTAAGCTTTACTTTGATGCGAAGGTCCATTCCATCTAGCCATTCATAATCTGTTTTGACACTTCATCTTTCTGCAATTCCCATTGTCGGTCATCTATTTCCAGAGTGTTGATGGGAATAGGTATTTGTTGATTCTTGAGAGTAGCTTTCCTTTTGAGTACTCAAAGCCGAGCTTCTTCTTGGGCTTCATCAATAACCTATTGTTGTCTCATCTTTCTTTGCTTAGCTGCATGCATCCTTTATAGCAATTCCTTGGTTAGTGGCAAATTGTACTTCTTTAATCGACATCCGCTAATCCAATTAGCCATCAATTCACCATCTAGGGTGGATAACTTAATTGCTCCTCTTGGAGATACATCTTCAATGATAAACGGTCCATTTCCCTTTCTCTTAAACTTGGGAATGTGTTGCTTAAGGGGATAGATTAAAACTAAATCCCCTTTGAAGATTTTTGTAATTAGATGGGAATCAAAAAACTGTTTTTGTTTCCGCTTTTGTGCATAGATGTGAGCTATAGCAGTTAGCCTTTGCTCATCTAGCTTTTCTAAATCTTCAAGTCTCTTTGATAATTCATGCCCAGTCCACTCAAGATCCTTAGCTACCCTTAGTGTCGGTAATAGAAACTCTATTGGTAGTATTCCATCAAGACTATAAACAAGGTTAAAGGGTGTTGCATTTAAAGCTGTTTTGAATGAAACTTGATAAGCTCATAGAGCTGCATGGAGATTCATTTCCCAATCTGTCTTTCTTGAACTAACCACTTTAGTCAATACCGAGCTAAGAATTTTATTCGTAAGCTCAGCTTGTCCGTTTGCTTGTGGGTGATAGGGAGTTGATTTGTTATGGATGACCATAAATTCATTAAGCAGATACTGGATTACCTCATTGAGGAAATGAGTTCCCCTATCACTGACAATTTCTATTGGCAGTCCATATCTTGTGAACACATACTCATATAGGAATGCGGCGGTTGTTCTGGCATCATTCTTCTGAGTTACCTTAGCCTCTGTCCACTTGGTCAAATAGTCTGTAGCTACAATGATATATTGAGCTTGGTTTTATAAGCAGGTGGCTATATTGGCCCAACAAAATCTATACCCCATTTTGTGAAAGCTCTAGCCCCCATCATTGGTCTTAAGAGCATGCTATCTACACGTGTTGACATTTTTGCTCATTGATAAGCATCACATCTCCGAACATATTCTTTGGCATCTGCAAAAAGTGTTGGCCACCATACTAGTGTCACTTTTTCATTTATACCTTTTCTGTCTTCTCGATTCTGGTTAGGAAAGTCATAAAACTTTTCCTCCCCTCCTTTTATGAGTAGGTAGCTCTCACATGTTCTTTTTCCAACCCCAAATCATCTGAGGTAGCGGAGTGTTCTTCTAGCTCATTTGTTGCATCATAGTAGAGGTCTGAAAAGACTTGTTGAGCTTTCTTTTTTGCTTCTGCTTCTTTTGGTCTTTTGAGAAGAAATTTTTGTATTTTCTAAATCATCAGAGGAGTTATGTTTCTTTTCCTTAGTCTGGGTTCTAATGATTACCTTGATTGGAACAATCGGTTCACTCTCAGATGAGCTACTAGGTATCACTTGGACTATGTTCACTACTGTTTTACCCTTGTTTAAAGGATTTTTTGGACAATCTTCTAGGAAGTGTCCTCCCTTTTTACAACATTGTATGCAATAAGCTTCAATTGGCTTGAGGTTCTTATCAAGCTCTTGGCATTCATTTTTCTAATGATCATCTGCACCACAGTTATGACAGTTTCCAGTTCTTGGCTTAATCATGGGTCTTACCATAGGAGGTCTGACACCTTGATTAGCCACATAGTACATTGGTGCAAGCTCTGGTGTAGCATAAATCACAGGTTCTTCCATTGGTGGTGGATGTGAATTATACCAATCTTCTTTCTACCATTATTGTATATGGACTAGGCTAAGCATAGGGTGTAACACGCACTAGTGCTTGTTTATCTATGACTCCCTCTGGATGCATGTACTTTACAGGCACTGCATTATGTATGGAGGTTGTTGACCCAACACGGGTTGAGGTCTTTCCATACCCATTGGTGGTCTTTGAGATGGGGCCATGTTAGGCTGATATTTGTACATGGGTTGTCCTTGTCGCCTCATAGGCACGTATTGAACATTCTCATCATACTTTGGTTGGTAATAGCACTTATTGGTCTCATGATTGGTCCATTTACCCTTCATTGCACACCACTTTTGCGACCTAATTTGTTGTCCCTGTTGAGGTATCCCTTGTCGTGGTCCTCTCATAGGTGCTTTTTGCATGTTATTCATCATGTCATTCATCCTTTTAAGCATGTCTTCTATGGCTGAGAGCGGTGTTGCAACAGCCATTCCCACTTGAGTTGGTTTAGTGGATGTTGTTCTCTCGCTTTGGTTATCTTTAGGAACATCTTCTTCATTGAAGATATCACAATTGTCTCCTAAATCAATAGCATCTGACACACACTCTTCTAGGGGTATATGCTTCTTGCTATACAGTATAGCATGAAGTTCTTTGTTTAGCAGTCCCTCTAGAAACAATGATACTAGTCGTTCTTCTGCAGGTATCTCTAGCTCTGGGCATCTGGCAATGTATTGTTTTATTCGAGTTGCACAATCCCTAACAGACTCACCTTGTTTCTATTTAAAACTATAGATTTGAGCTACCCTATTGTGTTTGATCCCCGTTTTGAAACAAGCAGCTACAAATCCTTGAGCTAATGTATTTAAATCCATAATCGACCTTGGTGGAATGTTTTGGAACCATGTTAATGCTTTTTCTTATAATGTCATTCCAAACCCGTCGAATTGAGTATGGAAATCGAATATGCCTTTTGCTCTTAGCACTTGCTTAAAGCTTGCGAAGTGGTCATAGGGATCCCCAGATCCACTGTATTTTCTTACCCATTTTTGAAAATCAGCTGGTCTGACACGTCTATTTGGTTCAACTCCCGGTCTCCTGGCAGTTGTTCATGTTCCGAGTCCTTCAAACCAGTCTGTTGGAAATAGTGACTCATGTAGCTCTGGACTGGCTTTAGTGTTACCCGATTTTCTTTGTGATGAGGTGGTTTCTGGCTCCTTAACATTACTCTCAGAAGATCTCTCGCGGTGTTCTTCTCTTGGAATAGTTTCTGGTCCTTGGGCCAATATCCAATCTCTTATGGAGTATCCTTGGTATTTGGTTTGTTCCACCTTCTCAGGAGTCATCATAACAAAGTTGTTTTTATAACAATCCCTAAACAGGTAGGTTGGTAGATTTCGTGAACTCTTATCTTTGATCTTGAAGATATAGATGATCTTCATGGGTGTTAATTGTCCTGATTTGGCATGCAAAGTCCACAGAAGATCCTTGACGTTTCTATCCTCCCAACAATAGACTCCGATCCTAGGATTGTTTGTACTAAGCCGTTTCAAAGGCTTCAAATCAACTTGATCGTATCCCTCGAATTCTAAAGTTGGTGGTCCTTCTTTTGCTGCCATATCTGGAATTATGGTGTTTACTTCTAACCCCCATTTGTCTATCACATCAGGGTTTTTGACTTGTAAATACTGAGTTCCGTTTCTATCCATGTACATTTTTTCTTGTTTGTTTGCCCTGACTTCCTCTTCGAACTCAATACCAGGGTCATCAATGCGAATAGCATACTTTTCATTAGGATCTAGGTAAACGTGAGCTCCATGGAGATTAGTCTTATAAAAAGAGAGTATATACTTATAGCACATTGTCGTTCCGGTTTCTGAGTGAGTCAAATAGGAAGACATTTCGGAGGTTGAATATGAAAAAGTGTCTGAGACTTCTTCAAGGATAGTGTGCAAGGGATTGCCTTGATTCACACTCTCTTTGTTGGATACTCTACTTGAGGTTTCTCCAAATATGCCTTGGTTTCCTAGTATATGACCAGATCTAAGGCTCATATAGACTTGTGAAGCCCTGGATAGAGTACCTACCGTTGGATTGACTTGTTATCAGCTTTTTTCCACTTGACTCGATTGCAACTTCTGTCAGGCTGCCGATTCCTTGTCTGCATCCTGATTCCTGTATCAATTTTGGTCAAGTTAGCTATTCTTTCACAAAGACTGTGTATTTTTTGCTAACTAGTGTGATTGGTCTATGTGGATCACTTCAAATCGAGCTATGGGAGTCAGCAATTGAGACTTTCAGTTTTCACTTTTACAAAAAAAAAGGGACTAATCTATAACCTGAAAACTGAGTGAACATGTACCAGTTTGGATCCGATTGAACCAAAAATTTCCCCGTGACCTTGTATTATATTGGTCTAACACTGTGCAAGTTCACAAGTAAAAATGGTAGCTCTCTGTAGAGCAATAGTGTATAATCACGATTATTTACTTTTCTCAATTTTTTGCACTTTTTGGCTTGATTTGCCAAGTGCACAACTTGTTAAGATCCCTGGACAAGTTTCACTAAGTTTGGACAAAATCTCTTCAAGTTTAGAAACTGTTTCATGTCCACAAACTCTGATTTCAAGAATCTGGCTTAAGTCTCACTTTTGTGATCCAAATTTCACCAAAATTGATTTGTGTAGTCTACTTGATATGCTTGACCTTGTGGTATACTCAAATGTGCAAGATTATCAATTTTTGAAGCAAATGTAGCTAATCGCGATTATTTACTCCAGCTAAGTTTTTGCAATTTTTTGTCCCAACCTTGACACAGATCTATTAAGCACTCAACTTAAGCACCCTAGCCAAGTTTCATCAAGTTTGGAAAAAATTTGTTCATTTGGTCATTTGTTTTGTGTCCGCAGACTGACTTTGCAAATTTGGTCACAATTTTCAATCCAATGATCCAAATCTTATCATAGTTGGTTTGTGGGCTTATTACAACATGGTGAATTGGTATGCTGACTTGGTCAAAAAAGTTGAAAAATAGGGCAGATATAAATAATCGTGATTATTTACATCTGGCAAATTTTTGCATCTTTTTGGTCAACTGAGCATGTACACATGTCTATCACATCAACATAAGCCTATGAATCAAGTTTCATTGAGTTTGAACAATTTTTTTTCCAATTTACACTCAAGTTCCTAAAAGTCAGTACAAACTTTAGTTTTTACCCAATTTTTTGTCGATTTGGTGATCCAAATTCTATGTGTCTTTACAAAAGTTGTTTGTACACATGCAATGAATCATTGGTATCAACCTTGGTCAGTTTTGAGATGTGAGTAAATAATCGTGATTATTTACTTTAGGCCCAAAATGAACACTTTTTTGCACTTTTTCAGTGGACAGTCTGTTCATGAGCTATTTTAAGCCGATGAATCAAGTCAAAACTTAATTTGGCTTAAAATATCAAGAAAAAGTAAATAATTTACAAAACTCTTGAAATTTTTACCTCAATGTGTCATTGAGCTTACCCACTGGTTCATACAACTTTTAAGCATACTCTCCAGTCGGATTGAGTAATTGGCGATCTTTTCGTGCTATTTCTAGCCGTAGACCTAAAATTCTGCAACTTCAAATAACAACTCACAATGATTTCTTCAAAGAGAGCAATGTTTTGAAATCTACCTCAGATTCTACTTACCCTACTCCTAGGTTCTACTGCAATGGGGTTGTGGAAAGGGTCCATAAACACTCTTTTTCTTGTTTTTTATGGTTTTCTGAGCTTTGATCTTAAGATTTGTCTCGTCCATCAATCATTCTCAAAATCCTAATCTAGTTCTACCATTCTAAAGGTCCTCAGCAAGTATGATTACTTCCAAGCTACCTCTACACAGCAAAAGACGACAATCTTAAGCTATGCGGTTTCTAAAAAAGAAAGTTTCTAATGTAGGAGATCCTAGAGGAAGTTAAAGGATAACTTCACAAGATGCTCATGTTTTTTCCTAGTTTAGGTCTCTTCGATCCCCGCTAGTTGTGCCAAATGTGGGACGGGTGTCTAACCTCACTCATATCTTATTGCAGATTTAGCGAGAACCGCGATTAAATTGTCAATCCATGGGACGAAGCTGACTCGACTAGTGCATAGAGGCTATAAGAGATTGTCAATCTCTCAGAAAACAACAAACAACTCGCATCTAACTCAATGTGAGATCCCCAACCCGCCAAAACCAAGATCGGGATGGGATCCTTGATAGGTCTCTAGGTCTAATAAAAATCAGAGTCTCTAAACAAGAAAAATCCAAGGAATATACCTTTACCATTGACAATGGCTTGGGTCTATAGCTTTAGAAGAAGACCTAGTCCTGTCTTACAGCAGAAACAGGACAACGTATTAAAAGTCCAAAAAACTATTTCGGCCCTATAACTTCCACAAATTGGGCTAAGGTATCCTCAACCAACGCTTTTTTCTCCCTAACATATGTGAGGACACAGCCGCTGGTGGACTCCTCTTCCAAGTGAAGATGTTTTCCAAACGTTTTTAGTACGCGGGGATGGATAGTTACCTGATTAATCAGGTCCACCCATCCATAATTAACAACCTTAGTCAATCCCCACTTACCACCCCGCACTCACACATGATTCTTTTGTTATTTAATTACTACCACATTGTTCTAACACTTAAAATAATAGTTTCTTTTAACTTTTCGTCATAGTAATTCCTTCAATCAACTATTAAAGACAGCATTGAAAGCATTCTTTTAAAAAATAGACATCTTTAAACTTAAGACAGGGTACTGTCAATCAAAACATTGTCCATAATAACCATGACCAGTACTCTTCTTGTCTCAAGATCACCTAAGGGTGAAAAACGGCACCCATTCCTTATTCACAATCCGGAGTGCCCCCACCCAAGGTTTCGGGTGCCCATACAACCGGGTGGCTTCCCTAGGATAAAAACGATATCCTAACTTATGTAGAAACATCAAGACATGACACGGAGTAGAAACTCATCGTTCATGGGGGTAACCGACTTATCCGTGGCTGGAAAGCAATCATTATCATCAATTTATACCAAGGAGTCGAAGGTGTCTTGAAACAAGCTGTCTTAACGATGATCAATCATATCTTTCCTAATTCAACCAGTTTTAACCCAAACAATTCTTTCCTACATTATAAACAAATGCACGTTACCTTCCATTTTTGGTCAATTATTCTTTTTCTGATTCTTACTCACTCCTTACGTATGCAATGCTAACTTATAAAAGAACTAAACTATTTAAAGACTTAATTGAATAATGGGAAACCCACCTAGAATTAATCGGCCATCTGCTACTGCGCTGGCGGCTAAAGACTCTCCTCTGTAATCCTACTACTAGGCCCAGCTTCATCGTCATGCAATGCTCTAGTTCTTTTTAGAGCTCTTCCCTCATCATCAGATGTAGGATTGGCTCGGGTCCTTTTAGGTGCCATAACTTCTTATTCCATGTTAATCCTCATGCACATTCCTATCACCTACGACGAATGCTGTATTATTTATTTGGTAGAGTCAGATACCGGGCTTGTCGGTCCAATAGGAAAAGGGTAAGAGTGATCGCCGATGAGAGGTGCACTCTTAACTAGAACATTCAAGGGATTAGTTGGCTAAGCATGGGCGCCCAAGTGTGAATGGGGCGAGCTCATATAAAAGTCAACTAAACCTAAAATTCACTCATTCTCTCATTTGTGCAATTGAAGAGTGTTCTTGCTCCATCTCCATCTTCTTCTTCTTCACCTCTTTGTGTGTGTGTGTATGCGTGAGAGAGAGAGAGAGTGTGTGCGATCGAGCATTGCGATGGCGGCATGGCGGCGGCGAAGCGGTTGAGCGCGGCACGGTGCCGGCTCCTTCTTCTTCGCGGCAAGGAATCCTCCACGAGAGAAAGCGTGGAGCGGTGAGTGACACACCATCGCCATCTTTGAGCTTACTAGTTTAGGCTTGTTGTGTGCTTGGAGCCATTTGTGGCTCGCACACAGTGTATTGGCAAGTTCCTTGCATTGACACGTGCGATAAACGTGCATATTTTTGGCACCGTTGCCGGGGAATGCCATACACTAAGCTTGAATGGAACTCTGTGCCATTCAAGCTTGAATGGCACTCTGTGCTTGTTTTGTGGTGTAATTTCAATTGTAGGAAAGGTAGGGAAGGAAGGTTTGTGTGTTGAGGAGAAGGATTTTGTGTTGCTACTGTGTATTTCTTTGTTAATGAAGTTTTGAAAGGTTACTGTGTTTTCTCTATGCTAAGGTATTAGTACTAAGGTTGTTAGTTCTGTGTAATGCAAAGTACAGTAAGTAGGAAGTAGATCTGTGAGAGCTAATGAAGTGTGTTAGTGTGTAACAGTAGGTGTATTAGTTGGAAGTAGGTAGTTAGAGTGTGTGTGTGTGTGTGTGCTCACGCAGGCCGCGGCGACCTTATCCCAAAAAAATAAAAAAGGTAGGACTGGGATTGGGAATATCTCCCATGCCCAAGCCCAAGCTCACGCTCAGGCTCAGGCCTCAGTCGCCCTTTAAAATTACGTATTTTAGCTTCACACGTAGCTAAAAATCAATTTTTTGAGGACCAACGGAGCTTCAGGTGTCCGAACGTTGTGTTGTTAAGCACACCGTGACCCTTTGAGTGATACGCTCATTTTGAGCTCTCACACACTTTAATCAAAAAACCGATCATTCAAAAATATTAAAAAACATAAGAAAACGAGTGAAAACGGACGCCTAAAAAAGTAAGCGGTTAATCTTTGAGGTTATTCGTCGACGCTTGTAGGGTGCCAAAGGCACATGCATCTGCGTTCTGGTCGTGTGCTAGAGACGGAGCAACTAGAGATAATTTTGACTTACGCGAGTTCTCATTATCCACCTACCTTAGGTTCTGGGCCCTCGGCAGGGACCCAAGGTAGTACAAACCAAGACCCGAACACAGCGGCTAGTGACTCTTCCTCTGACTACGACGTTGTCAGGAGTTTTTTGGAGCAAGGGATTACGCATATGTACATACCCATGCATGGTGCATCGAATAAAGGATTGCACATTTTTCAGAGCCAGGTGGTTACGTGGGGCCCACATGTGTACAGGTAGGACAGCATGTACATAGTGCATCGATTTTCACTATCACCAGTACCATTGTGTTTTTTCTATTATAATGAGGAGTTGGTAGTGCGTAAAACTTCTCGAGAAATCTATCCGCTGTCAGGAGTTTTTTGGAGCAAGGGATTGCGCATTTGTACATATACATGCATGGTGCATCAAATAAAGGATTGCCCATTTTCCTTAGCCAGGTGGTTACGTGGGGCCCACATGTGTACAGGTAGGACAGCATGTACATAGTGCATCGATTTTCACTATTACCAGTACCAATGTGTTTTTTCTACAATAATGAGGAGTTGGTAGCGCTTAAAACTTCTCGAGGAAGCTATCCGCGGGCCGACGACATGAGGTTAGCAGGTGCGTCAGATGGCTTCTAGTGGCGTCAAGAGGGCGAACGAGGTCAATATTTGCACGCAGATGAGGACGGACACAACGTGGGTGTTTTCTTGTGAGAGTTATGCAGAAAGGTCATCATTAGGACCACTTTTTGGGGCCACTTCACGTGGTGGCGAGATGCATTATTGAAAAAAAGCTGAGTGCCAGGTGTGCGAATGATGCAAAAAGGTGACAACTATGCACTGCGAGGTCAGTTTTTGGCCTGTTCGGGGTCCGTTTGAGGTCATCTAAAAGGCCAAGGGTGCCCAAGTAATAAAGCTAAGTGTGGGAACTGAAAAAACAGAGAGAAGACCAGAAAAAACGTGGAGAAGAGAGGAGGAACAGCCGCAGGTGTGTTTTTGGTGTTTTTGGAGCCTGCTTTGGCCGTAAACTGCTCATCCGAGGTCGGATTTGAGCACTTTGACATTGTAGACTGGGGTTTTGGGCCGTTCCGGACGCGATGGCGCTGTCCATTTTGCCAAATTCCTCACTCTTTTCCTGCTATTTTCTGTGTAAGTTTCTCCTATGAGCGAAGTTTCTGCTCTAGTTTGTGATTGTATCTGGTATCTATTACCCATATTGTGTGAGTTGTTTGCCCCATTGGTGTTGGCCCAAGCTCATTTGTATCTAAACATCATAAATTCTCCTCTTTTGAGCTGAGTTTTTTGGGTGTGTGTGTGTGTGTGTGTGTGTCTGTGTGGAGTGGGTAAGTGGATAGTCTCTCTCCTCTCACTCCAGAGGTGTGTTCCCTATCTCGGCCAGGTGTGTTGTGTAAGCCGAGTGGTGCCCCATAGTGTGTGTGTGTGTGTATCTTCCCAAGAGTGTGTGTCGGGTCGTTATAGAGGCGCTCTGTGTGTTTTCATCCCGCTCACATTCTTTTGGCGCCCCCACGGAGGATCTTCTTCGAGTACCTTCTGCTTCGAGCTTCAAGCTTCGAGATTCGGGATTACAGGTTGCAGATTACAGGTTACAGGTTACAGGCTACAGGTTACAGGTTACTTGGACAAGTACAGGTACAGGTGATTCACACAGGTACAGGTAGCTGGAGTACAGTGATATACTAGCAGTGATGTCACTTGCAGTTGTTGTGGGAATGCATCACTTGGCGCCTATTTGAGCGCATTGTCTGCTGGATTGTACGTTACTTGTGGAAAGTGCCATCGTACGCATTTGTGGAGCCATACTTGGTTTTATTTGGCAGCCCCAGCCATTTCTGAGACTTGGTCTGGAAGATAGTCATTTCTGAGACTTGACTATACGCGATTTGCATTAGCCTTCCTGTGAGGGTCGATAGCGTGAGGTTTTTATTGAGCTCGGGGATTCTCAAATGTAGAGATCCTTTCGGTGATACAGGTAGCTGGAGCACCTTTTTGTGACCTCGCCATAGGCTATGTACTAGTGAGTCCTACTTGATGCTCGGGTTCTATTGTTGACAGTTTATGCATACATACACAGTCTATATTTTGGGTTCCTACTGCTCTATTTCTGGGGAAACTCTGTCGAAATTTTCCCAAGTTATGATGGCTGGTTTTTTGGTATTTTGAGCCATTTATGCTGTTATGCTACTGAAATTTTGGCAAAATCAGAGGTTGAGTCAGGTGTGCCTTCTTGGGAGCTTCATGGTTGGCTTTGATGGATGATCAAAATGGCCCTTAGTTCACTCCTTTTCATTTAACTCAAAGAATTCAGATTAATGTTCATGTGTCCAAGAAGATCTTTTTCCAGTAGCGTATAGTCTTTATGTTTGGGCCAAGAAGATTGAGAGAGATCCTGGAATGTCCTTTGCCTGTTGTCATTCCGATGATTGACTATGAAAACTCATTTGATGTGCATGTGTTTGTCCTTATCTAAAGCTGAGCTCCATTGAAGTTTCTGGGGATTGGGTAGTGAAAAGTTTTGGGTTCTTGCACGTGTGTTCAAAGGGATTCTCAAAGCATTGTAACTTGGGTAACCATGGCTTTCTCTTATCTGGAATTTCATGGAAGAAGTGGTGAAGATGCGGAAGACTTTCTGGAGCAAGTCGAGGTGGCATGCATAAGCAACAATATGTGTGATGAGGACAAGATTTTGAGGCTATTTGGATTGGTTTTGAAAGATGAGGCCCGTGTTTGGTTCATGGATTTGGAAGCTAAAGAAGCAGTGGCTTCTTCTTATGGTTTGAGTCTTGACAAGTTTATAGAAGCTTTTTTAGAGCATTTCCAGGTTTTTGAAGATGCAAATGCAGTATGGAATGAGCTCAATGCTCTTAAGCAAAGTTATTGTCAAGGTGTTGATGCCTATGTACAAGGTTTTACATATTTATGGACTCGTTGGTGTTTTGTTCTTAAGGATGAGACCCCCCCTTATTCATTGAAGAAAAGTTTTTTTGTTGATGGTTGTCACCTTGGTTGCGGTTCGAGGTTGAGTTGAAGAGGCCCGAGTCTTTTGAAGATGCGGTATGCATTGCAAAGCACAAGGAATGGACGTTTAAGCGTCTTGAGGAACATGGTATCAGTACAGGTATGCATGTGCAAGATGGATTTGACATCGAAGATGAAGTTAAGCCTAAGCAGGTGAAAAGTAGCCTATCCTATGATGTTTCTCGTTTCTTCCCAAGGTCTATTGTGAAGCGTAAAGAGGTCTTGCAGGTTGACAGGTTTATAGAAGAGCCTAAAGAGGTGAGTAATGCTTTGGATACACGATTGAAAAGTCTTGAAGAGGATGCATTGGCTACTTGTGTACCTTGTGATTCTGGGTGTGAGTGTGAGGTCGAGGTTATTGATGATGAGCACGTATCTTTGGATACTAGTTCCTTGGAAATTAGGGAAGAGGGCAAGGTTGAGAGCCATTTTGTGGATTTGTTGGATGTGGAGCTTGTTTTGAAGCCATATTTTGATGTATGTGCAGTGATTGAACCGATTTATGAGCATGATTGTGGTTTAGAGCAGGGATCTGTATTCTTGGAGACTGATGAACACATGCTAGAAGCTATGGATAGTGGTGCTAGCCATGATTATGATGTGGATAAAGTTATGTGTGATGATGAGTATGCTTATGATGATGCAAAGGGGTTTGGCATATATGAGTCCAATCTCAGCTATGTGGATGCCTATGCTAGGGATATGTGTGCTGCGGGGATACTTTTGTGCTTTGGATATCAACAACTTTACCTTCACAAAATGCTTTTAGCTACTTGGGTGCATGATTTGCAGGTTGTTGCTATGGCTGGTGAAGCCAAGATGCCAGGTGATGAGTCACTTGAGTTGTCTCTATCGACGGTTGGGTTGTATGTGGCATGCAATATTTATGCTTTTGGAACTCCAGACAGGGCGGATGTGTTAGTTGGATATGCCTATGGTTCATTTTGGTTTATTGTTGACAAATGTAGATGTGGTATTATGATGCTTCTTGTGAATCAGGCGATATGCCTTTGGCCTTTTGATCCAGGTGGAATGAGCATCTACTAGTGCTGCTACTGAGCATGAATGCTCTAGCAGGCTAGGGGGTGAACAAATTATGTCATGAGTTTTTTGGAGCAAGGGATTGTGCATTTGATCCAGGTGGAATGAGCATCTACTAGTGCTGCTGCTGAGCATGAATCCTCTAGCAGGCTAGGGGGTGGGCAAATTATGTCAGGAGTTTTTTGGAGCAAGGGATTGCGCATTTGTACATATACATGCATGGTGCATCAAATAAAGGATTGCCCATTTTCCTTAGCCAGGTGGTTACGTGGGGCCCACATGTGTACAGGTAGGACAGCATGTACATAGTGCATCGATTTTCACTATTACCAGTACCAATGTGTTTTTTCTACAATAATGAGGAGTTGGTAGTGCTTAAAACTTCTCGAGGAAGCTATCCGCGGGCCGACAACATGAGGTTAGCAGGTGCGTCAGATGGCTTCTAGTGGCGTCAAGAGGGCGAACGAGGTCAATATTTGCACGCAGATGAGGACGGACACAACGTGGGTGTTTTCTTGTGAGAGTTATGCAGAAAGGTCATCATTAGGACCACTTTTTGGGGCCACTTCACGTGGTGGCGAGATGCATTATTGAAAAAAAGCTGAGTGCCAGGTGTGCGAATGATGCAAAAAGGTGACAACTATGCACTGCGAGGTCAGTTTTTGGCCTGTTCGGGGTCTGTTTGAGGTCATCTAAAAGGCCAAGGGTGCCCAAGTAATAAAGCTAAGTGTGGGAACTGAAAAAACAGAGAGAGGACCAGAAAAAACGTGGAGAAGAGAGGAGGAACAGCCGCAGGTGTGTTTTTGGTGTTTTTGGAGCCTGTTTTGGCCGTAAACTGCTCATCCGAGGTCGGATTTGAGCACATTGACATTGTAGACTGGGGTTTTGGGCCGTTCCGGACGCGATGGCGCTGTCCATTTTGCCAAATTCCTCACTCTTTTCCTGCTATTTTTCTGTGTAAGTTTCTCCTATGAGCGAAGTTACTGCTCTAGTTTGTGATTGTATCTGGTATCTATTACCCATATTGTGTGAGTTGTTTGGCCCATTGGTGTTGTCCCAAGCTCATTTGTATCCAAACATCAGAAATTATCCTCTTTTCAGCTGAGTTTTTTGGGTGTGTGTGTGTGTGTGTGTGTGTGTGTGTGTGTGTGTCTGTGTGGAGTGGGCAAGTGGATAGTCTCTCTCCTCTCACTCCAGAGGTGTGTTCCCTATCTTGGCCAGGTGTGTTGTGTAAGCCGAGTGGTGCCCCATAGTGTGTGTGTGTGTGTGTGTGTGTATCTTCCCAAGAGTGTGTGTCGAGTCGTTATAGAGGCGCTCTGTGTGTTTTCATCCCGCTCACACCGCGGGCCGACGACATAAGGTAAGCAGGTGCGTCATATGGCATCTAGTGGTTCCAGGAGGTCGAATGGGGTCAATATTTGCACGTGGATGAGTACGGACACGACGTGGATGTTTTCTTGTGATAATTATGCAGAGAGGTCATCATGAGGACCATCTTTTAAGGGCCACTTCATGTGGTGGCGGGATGCATTATTGGAAAAAAGCTGAGTGCCAGGTGTGCGGATGACGCAAAAGGGTGACAACTATGCACTGTGAGGTCAGTTTTTGGCCTATTCGGGGTCCGTTTGAGGTCATCTAAAATTACAAGGGTGCCCAAGTTATAAAGCTAAGTGTGGGAACTGAAAAAACAAAGAGAAGACCAGAGAAAACGTGGAGAGAAGAGGAGGAACAGCCGCAACTGTGTTTTTGGGGTTTTTGGAGCCTATTTTGGCCGTAAACTGCTCATCCGAGTCGGATTTGAGCACTTTGACATTGTAGACTGGGGTTTTGGGCCGTTCTGGACGCAATGGTGCTGTCCATTTTGCCAAATTTCTCACTGTTTTTTTGTTGTTTTGGTTGTGTAAGTTTCTCCTATGAGCAAAGCTTCTGCTCCAATTTGTGATTGTATCTGGCATATTTTACCCATATTGTGTGAGCTATTTGCCCTATTGGTGTTGGCCAAAGCTCAATTGTATCTAAACATCATAAATTCTCCTCTTTTGAGCTGAGTTTTTTGGGTGTGTGTGTGTCTCTCTCTCTCTCTCTGTGGAGTGGGTAAATGGGTAGTCTCTCTCCTCTCACTCCATCGGTGTGTTCCCTGTCTCGGCCAGGTGGGTTGTATCAGCCGAGTGGTGCCCCATAGTGTGTGTGTGTGTGTGTATCTTCCCAAGAGTGTGTGTCGGGTAGTTATAGAGGCGTTCTGTGTGTTTCCATTCCGCTCACATTCTTTTGGCGCCCCCACGGAGGATCTTCTTCGAGTACCTTCTGCTTCGAGCTTCGAGCTTCGAGATTCGGGATTACAGGTTGCAGACTACAAGTTACAGGTTACAGGGACAGACACAGGTACAGGTAGCTGGAGTACAGTGATATACTAGCAGTGGTGTCACTTGCAGTTGTTGTGGGTATGCATCATTTGGCACTTGTTTGAGCGCATTGTCTGCTGGATTGTACGTTACTTGTGGAAACTGCCATTGTACGCCTTTGTGGAGCCATATTTGGTTTTATTTGGCAGTCCCAGCCATTTCTGAGACTTGGTCTGGAAGATAGTCATTTCTGAGACTTGACTATACGCGATTTGCATTAGCCTTCGTGTGAGGGTCAATAGCGTGAGGTTTTATTGAGCTGGGGGATTCTCAAATGTGGAGATCCTTTCAGTGATTAGTTAGCTGGAGCACCCTTTTCGTGACCTCGCCATAGGCTATGTACTAGTGATTCCCACTTGATGCTCGGGTTCTATTGTTGGCAGTTTATATGCATACATATACAGGCTATATTTTGGGTTCTCACTGCTCTACTTCTGGGGAAACTCTGTCAAAAATTTTCCAAGTTATGATGGCTGGTCTTTTGGTCTTTTAAGCCATTTATACTGTTATGCTGTTGAAATTCTGGCAAAATCAAAGGATAAGTCAGGTGTGCCTTCTTGGGAGCTTCATGGTTGACTTTAATGGATGATCAAAATGGCACTCAATTCACTCCTTTTCATTTAACTCAGAGAATCCAGATAAATGTTCATGTGTCCAGGAAGATTTTTTTCTAGCAGCGCATAGTCTTTATGTTCGGGCCAAGAAGATTACGAGAGATCCTGGAATGTCCTTTGCCTGTTGTAATTCCAATGATTAACTATGAAAACTCATTTCATGTGAATGTATTTGTCCTTATCTAAAGCTGAGCTCCATTGAAGTTTCTGGGGATTGGGTAGTGAAAAGTTTGGGGTTCTTGCACGTGTGTTCGAACGGGTTCTCAAAGCATCGTAACTTGGGTAGCCATGGCTTTCTCTTATCCGGAGTTTCATGGAAGAAGTGATGAAGATGTGGAAGACTTTTTGGAAAAGATGGAGGTTGCCTACATTAGCAACCAGATTCATGACCCGGCACAGATATTACGTCTTCTCCAAATCTGTTTGAAGAGTGATGCAAGAGTTTGGTCCAAAGCATTTGAAGAGGAGTTGCGTGTGGCTGATCCACCTGTAAGATTGAGTTGGGACAATCTATGGCATGGATTGGAAGTGGAGTTTGTGAAGATAGAAGATCCTGACAAAGTGTGGCAAGAAGTACAGGCTTTAGTGCAAAAGGAAGGTGAGCCAATAGATGCGTACATACGTAAGTTCTCATTGGCATGGGAGAGGATGTGCAAGGCCTTAGCACCACAGATACCCCCGCCTGACATGATGAAGAAGGACAGGTTCTTGGCTGGCCTTTGGGAGAATATACATTGGAGAGTGGAGCTAAAGAAGCCTAGGACATATGAAGATGCACTAGAGGTATCAAGGAACAAAGAGTGGAAGTTGAGGAAAATGAGCCAGTTAGGGGTGGAGTCTTTGCCCATGAGGTCTAAATTTCAGCCTATGGATTCTTCGCAAGGTCGGGTTCATCATGAACCAGTGGTTTCTGTTACTCCTCAGATTATGCCAGCAGTGGTCACTACAGCAGTGCAAGACGATGGGCTAAGGCAAGACATGAGGCAAGTGGTAGATTTAATGAAGAATTTCAGCCTAAACATGCTAGGTCAAGTGGGAAATAATCGAGGTCGAGGGAGATTTTCAAATCAGCCAGGAGGTGAAGAAAGACCTAGGAATGGTGGTGGACAAAGCAATGGTAGGTTTTGGAGGCAGACACCCACATGTTATAATTGTGGAGAGTTGGGCCACATCAGCCCGCAATGTGATAAGCCACCTAGGATGGGGGGAGACATGTATCCATTGCCAAGATAGGTGCTAACTATGTCCAATGATTATGGCATCGAAATTAAGGGAGAAGAAGAAACCAGTGGATTAACCCAGGAGGAAAAGGGAAAGACAAAAGTGTTAAGTGTAGTCACCTTGGAGAAGGCTTCAAAGTTAGAGGATACATTAGTGATGCCTATTGGAAAGAGGACTACAGAGGACAAGGAAGGAAGAAGTGCCCCAGGTCCTAGTAAGAAGAAAGGAAAGAGCCATGAAGGCGAGGATGTCAAGGCCAAGAGGAAAATAAGGGCTCGTCGCAAGTTTCATGTTTCAGATTTTCCACTAGGGGATGGGTAATTAAGCTATGATTTGAAGGAGGATTTGACAAGCAGGAAGGTAGATGTTACTTTTGGGCAGCTTATAGAGATGGTTCCTAAGCTAAAGCGACAGTGGAAGAGGATGGTTAATCCAATGGAGAAAGAGCCAAAGAGAGGTTCAGTAAAGGTGTTGGCAATGGATGAGCTACCAGACATTTGTCCAATAGTAGATGTGTGGCATAAAAGAAAAAATTTGGGACAAGGTTATGTGGATGGTGGAGCCCAAATATGCGTCATAACACACTCATGCGTTGAGAAGATGGGTCTCACAGTGACTGGGGTGTCAGGCTTCCGGATCAGATTGGCAAACCATCAGAAAGTAAAATGTTTGGGTGTTGTAAAGAGCTTAGAAGTGGAGGCATATGATACAAAGGCGGTGGTTGATTTTCATGTGATGCCAACAGGGTTGGGAGCATATCCTATTATACTGGGCAGACCATGGTTACATGCAGTGGGAGCCGTTCAAGATTGGCGACGTGGTACGATTAGCCTCTATGGAAAGACAAGTGCCAAGAAGCTTTATAATATGGACACAAGGAAACAATTGGAGGAGCTTTATGAAGATGAGGATGAGTCTAGTGATGAAGACTATTCCACAGTGTCTGATGAGGACAGTGATAGTACTACCAGCAGTGATGAGGATGCTGATGTTACATTTCTTTTGATGGATAAAGAAATCCAGGAGTCTGGTTTAGTTGCATTTGCGAATGAAGTTGAAGATGAAAGTGAAGGGCCTTATGAAGTGATTGAAGGGCTGATGCAAACCAAGGTTGAATTGTCAAAGAAGCAAGAATTGATGACACAAATGATTAGTGGAGACCTCTCAGCTATGGAGAAGGAGATATATTTGCACATGCAGGTCTATGCCAAAGTAATTGATGGTTTTCTTGATGCAAGGTTGATATATGGAATCTCTACAAGTTTTCCATGGGAACCAGGTGGAAGCTTGATTAAGTTTTTGATGTATGGAATGCAAAGTGTTTTTGTGTGGGATCCAGGTGGAGTGAATATCTCTTTTTTCTGCTAAGCATGAATGCTCTAGCAGGCTAGGGGATGGGCAAATTATGTCATGAGTTTTTTGGAGCAAGGGATTGCGCATATGTACATACCCATGCATGGTGCATCGAATAAAGGATTGCACATTTTTCAGAGCCAGGTGGTTACGTGGGGCCCACATGTGTACAGGTAGGACAGCATGTACATAGTGCATCGATTTTCACTATCACTAGTACCAGTGTGTTTTTTCTATAATAATGAGGAGTTGGTAGCGCGTAAAACTTCTCGAGGAAGCTATTTGCAGGTCGACGACATAAGGTAAGCAGGTGCGTCAGATGGCATCTAGTGGCGCCAGGAGGTCGAATGGGGTCAATATTTGCACGTGGATGAGTACGGACACGGCGTGGATGTTTTCTTGTGATAATTATGCAGAGAGGTCATCATGAGGACCATCTTTTAAGGGCCACTTCACGTGGTGGAGGGATGCATTATTGGAAAAAAAGCTGAGTGTCAGGTGTGCGGATGATGCAAAAGGGTGACAACTATGCACTGCGAGGTCAGTTTTTGGCATGTTCGGGGTCCGTTTGAGGTCATCTAAAATTCCAAGGGTGCCCAAGTGATAAAGCTAAGTGTGGGAACTGAAACAATAGAGAGAAGACCAGAAAAAACATGGAGAGAAGAGGAGGAACAGCCGCAACTGTGTTTTTAGGGTTTTTGGAGCCTGTTTTGGCCGTAAACTGCTCATCCGAGGTCGGATTTGAGCACTTTGACATTGTAGACTGGGGTTTTGGGCCGTTCCGGACGCGATGGTGCTTTCCATTTTGCCAAATTACTCATTGTTTTTCTGCTATTTTGGCTGTGTAAGTTTCTCCTATGAGCGAAGCTTCTGCTCCAATTTGTGATTGTATCTGGCATATTTTACCCATAATGTGTGAGCTATTTGCCCTATTGGTGTTGGCCCAAGCTCAATTGTATCTAAACATCAAAAATTCTCCTCTTTTGAGCTGAGTTTTTTGGGGGTGTGTGTGTGTGTCTCTGTGTGGAGTGGGTAAATGGGTAGTCTCTCTCCTCTCACTCCATCGGTGTGTTCCCTGTCTCGGCCAGGTGGGTTGTATCAGCCGAGTGGTGCCCCATAGTGTGTGTGTGTGTGTGTGTGTGTGTGTGTGTGTGTGTGTGTGTGTGTGTGTGTGTGTGTGTGTGTGTGTATCTTCCCAAGAGTGTGTTTTGGGTCATTATAGAGGCGTTCTATGTGTTTCCATCCTGCTCACATAGTCATGGAGGGTTTCCCAATGCCTAATCCCGATAGCTTAAGCCAAGACATGCATGCCATGGGCCCACGGTTCGGGCGAAGCGTGCTTAGCCACTTGAAGAAAACCTTTAGTAGAGGCACTCACTCCGAACATGGAGCTAATGATGTAAATGAGGGGGGTGGGGAAGTAAATTCTCCATTCGTGACCAACATAGACCCTATGCCCTTAGAGAATGTGCACGTGAATACTTCATTCACTGCACCTCTTGACTCTTCAGAGCTATTTCCCTCCGAGGTTATATTACCTGATGGTAGAAGCCTTGCCCAAGTGCAAGAGGTTGAGCGGTATATCCTTGTAGCGAGGGAAAAGGAAATTGAGAGCTTACGCAAGGCGGAACAATGAAGAGAGTTAAAATCAAAAGCTCCTATGTCAATATCTTTGCTAGGAGAGCAATCGAGTGCTCCTGACTTAGCAACCGCTAAGGACCAACCCCTAGAAAGCAACATTGCACCTCAATCCTAGATGGAGCGTTCTTAAATGAGAACTGGGAGTACGAACTACAAACAAAAACTCTAACCGACCTATACACAGGTCACACCTATCATGTGGGTTGGTTAGATGTCCTACAATCCACAATGGGTGCTACTAGTGTGGAGATCAACAACAAAGAGTTTGTGAGGTCATCCATAGGGTCATTGAGTTAGAAAGACAGAACAAGGGGATCAACATGCCTTCAATGGGTCTCATGAGATTCTTGGATATAGGAAAGGTTAAACAACCAACCTTATCGCAAATGGAGACTCCCTCGGTAAGTCCGATGGATCCTCCATATGTGTTTCTCCAGGGGTCTCAATGCAATCTGAGCCCACAAGTGATAGCTTTACCTTTCCAAGTCTAGTTCATCTTTCCCTTGATGACACCATGGCTACCATGCCTACCCCAATGATGGGCATGCCGAGAAACACGCCATGGACCTCATTTGTTAGTAAAGCACCACTACATGGTAGCTCAATGCCTGCAACAATACCTACAAGTGTGTACCAATCATAAACACCCATGCGTCATCGCACTCATGTAGTTCCTAACCCTCCCATTGTTTCAACTACCTATGCTCCACAACCACAACACCCAAGCTCTTATTTCCATGGAACTATACCGGGTAGCATTAGCATGTCACATCGAACGTCTGTTATGCCTAGGGCCACAAATATGAACTATGGACCACCACATGGCACAACATCGTACCCAACGTGGAACCCAAGGGCTTCCTATGCGCCAAGCCCAATGCCAATACCTACTCCACATGTAGTCTCTGGAGCACCTCCACCCACGGGTTCTGCTCACTTAGGTGACTTGGCAACATTTGCTCAAGCTATTGGTTGATCTATTGCTGAGAATATGTGTAACATGCCTGATAGAGAGCCTAGAAGTAAGGCAGTACAAATAGCCAAGCTCACACAAAAATTTAGTGGAGATGGAGATGTGAGAAAGAATATCAAAGTGTTTGAACAAATATGCAATTCTCTAGGAGAACACAATGACCTGCATAAGAGTAATGCTTTAAGCCTAACCTTAAGTGGAAAGGCAGGGGATTGGTATAGAACCCTAAGGGTGGAAGAAAAAACGATTTACCCTACTCTTAGGAGACTATTCTTGAAAGAATACATACGAGAGGGAGTGCTTTGAGGAGTAGCCTCTCAACTCCAGAAAGCCCAACAAGAGGAAGGAGAGTCAGTGAGAGACTTTATTAGTCGCTTGAAGCATTTGAATTCTCATTGTAATCGAAATGAGCGCCTCAATAATAATCAATTGCTTGATAGATTCATTAGGGGATTACAACATGAGGATATCTACAATGGCTTAGCCATTAGAGGTATCACCACTTGGGAAGCAGTCACCACCAATGCAATCCAATTGGAGGATAATTTAATGATTCAAGGAGAAAGAGTGTCTATTGAGCCTAAATCTATTACATCGCAAGCATCAGGGCATCAGCCAATGACCCTAAAACCTATTGCTAAGGAGCCAAAGATATCTGAGATGAATTTAGCATATCTCACCAAGGCTATTCAAGAGAGTCTTAGAGACAATCGTGCTCCGTAAAAAAATCATATGTATCCAAGAAGGGAGCAACAATGGTGCTCAGTATGCTATGGACTGCATGGAACCAGTGAATGCCCTACTTTTAGAGTAAAATTCAATGGGAACTGCAATGCCTATGGTGGGAGGTATGGTCATCAAGCTAAGGATTGCATAGTATTTAAATGTGCAATGGCCAATAGACCAACCTTAGCATGGACAGACACACCTTGAGTGCCTGCATTGATGCCGGGCCCACCTCTGGAACAAACAGCACAACACATGGTCCCTAGGGCCCAAAATGTTGTTCAAACAACACCCTTACCACCTCCAACGCTAGGACCGCAACCACCACATCCGAGAATCACTTCTGTGAATCAAGTGGGGTGTGAGTCATCTATTGCTTGTTTGGAAGGCTGTGAGGAAGATATAGATCCTAATATTGCCTATGGGATGGATGTGCTTGAAGAAAGTCCACAATACTACATGGAGGACTATTGAGGACAAGTCAAACTTGTATATCAAGTAGCTGCTCTTGCGGCAAGAGGCCAAAATATCAATTACACTGCTAAGATACCACCTCTTCAATGCTATGAGTGTGGAGGTCCACATCGTGTAGCCGAGTGTCCTATTAGGCTACAAAAGAATGCCACACTAATGCAAACCAATCAAGCGAGCACGTCTACAATTCCGATACTCATGTGTAATCGATGTGGCATAGATCATTTGCATGCCCAATGTCCAAATAATCCAAATGCACCAAAGATCACGCCATTAAACTTGATTAAAGTTACCGAGGAGCCATCACAAAGTACACATGTGGTACCAGTAAACGTACTCACACGATCGATGCTCCAAAAACAAAATTATATTCTTGAGGAAAGAGACACGGCATCAATTGCTCAATCTCAAAAAAAAAAGAAAGCACGAAGGAAGAGATAGCAAAAAGCAGCGAAGTCAGACCCCAGTTCAAAGACCAACATAGGGACTGGTGACGACCCCGTATATATGAACGACATTGAAGAGGATTCTGATTCAGGTGAAACCATGGAGATCAAAACGACCACTAAGATAGAAACCAACAAGGAAGATCTTCATGAGCCACAATGGCCAGTATCCAAGAAGAAGATAGGAACTTATCCAAACCCTACAGAGGAGATTGAGCGAGTCAAGCAATTAAGGAGTTTGGTAGAAGATACCCAAAGGGATCTAGAACCAGCAACTAGGCAGATCCAGATTATAGACACCGTGTTCCCTACGCAACAACAACCTCACCAAGACGATAGACCCTTAGCCATACCTAGTGTCATCCAAGAAGAAAGTGACTTAAAGTCGTGGGAAAGTGGGCGTACTCACTTCTTGATGGAAAGAATGTTTACAGAGGGACTACCTGATCCTATCAAAGAAATGGAGATCCCATCTTCCCCACGTCAAGGGACTGAAGTCCAAAAGGTGCCGTTAAACATTGCCAAATTGATGGATTTCATGTCTTCAGAAGTTAGAACCACCATCATGTCCAAACTATATAAAGACCATGAGCTACTCTCAGCTCTTCGAGCCTTCCTCAATGGAGAACTAAAGTTTGGGCTACCACAATTTGCACATATGGATGGAGCTGGGGAGATGCCAATAGAGGAGGAACACTTAGATCCACAATCCAACCTAAATGAGAACCTTGTTATAGAAATACATGTTAACAAGTTGGGACAATACTTTGAGGGTGATGAATCCAATGCGACCATACCAATCACTACTAAGGGATTAACTGTGAATGGAATCCTTGATGGTGGCGCTGGGGTTAGCATTGTGACTAAAAATTGCTGGGAAACTATGGGAAGACCTCACCTTGCGACCACAACCATAGTAGTGAAGATGGCCAATGGTTCTATTGTTAAACCTATTGGGATGCTAGAAGATCTCAAGATCAAGGTCTTTGGACATAAAATAAGAGTTACCTTCATTGTTACAGATTTCTCCAAGCACATTATGGTATCGGAGATGATCTTAGGACGTCCTTTCATGAGGGAAGCAAAAATGGTGCATGACTGGTCTAAAAACCATGTCTACTTGCAGTTCCAAGATTCTGTCATTCGAGTGGATCTTGTGACTGGTCGAGCACATCCTCTAGGAAATAAGTTTATAATTGATCATAGATCTGACACCACAGTCCACTCGGCCCCATTGCAGTATTGTTACACGTGTAAACCGGACACTGATGTTGGGGAAGATTCTCCTTATATGGATGTACTACCTGGGATGACTGAGTCGGACAATGTGGGTTGGGTCCACCTAGTAGCAACCATAGACACTTGGGGAAACAGGGGGAAGACATGGCTAACACCTGAGGGGGATGAAATGCCACCACTCGTACCCTTAAATATGCTAGAAGCAATGCATATAGCTTCTGACAAGACTCATCCTCATATAACAAAAAAAACATACAAGTGGGTCCCTTAAGCTTCTTTAGCGACTATAGCCAGTGCTAAAAGACAGGATCCTCGTAAGAGACGTCCCATTTGCCCCAAGAAATGTAAGAAAATGTTGCGATGGATTCCTAAACGACTATTGGAAGCCCAAGGCTACTATCAAGGAAATTATCAAATCTGGGTGCCAAAACGTAGATGGTGTTCTTACCTATCACCTGACCCATGTAAGCCTAATCCTATAGCTCCAAAATGAATTGACAATCGTGGAAAGAAAAAAATCATTGAATGCTACACACCCTCTCCAGAGCTAGGTTGGGTACCGAAGAAAAAACAATTTGTTCCACCTAGCTCAGGAAGGGGGGAGTCTCATGAAGCTTCTAGCTCCTCATGTAATGCATCCATAGAGGTAAAAGCTTCTCCACAACCTCCACCTATGACAGTGGACCTCCATAAAGTTATAAAGGAATCCACACCTCCCAGTGTTCAAGAATCACCTGATGAACCACTTCAAGTTCGATCCTGGGAGAGTACCTTACCACCCTTGCAACTCGATGAGGCACCTAAGGTAATAGAAAACTACTGGCAAAAATCTTCACTTATTACCAACTGGAACAATTGGTTTCAAAGGGTGACGACATCATTCCAAAAGGTATTATCTACCCAAGGAAGGGGGGAGTGTTTGCTGACATCCATCATTCACTTGCTTCCCTCTCAACCTTCTCCCTGACCTCTCAATCTCCCAATCTTAGGGAATGTAAACGAGTATGCACAATAAAAGTCAAAACATTGACTCAGACCTACACATTCACACCCAGTACACTGAAACAGAAACCTATGTCATAAGAAACCTTTGATCCTCATCACTCGAGTGATGGAGAGTAGGTAGGATTGGTATGATAGGAGTGTTTTTGTTTTAGAGTTTAGTGATTAGTAAAGTTCTTTCTTCCCACTGATGTGCCTCCTAGAGATATTCTTTGTGTTTCCTAGTGTGTACAGGGACGTATTGCTGTTATTAGGATTTCATGGAATCTTTCTCTCGTTCGCACTTCAAATCAAGCACGAACATCAACACAAACAGGTGTTTCTTGTCTATTAGCATTGCCCCTTATCTTTTTGCATCCATGTTTGTCTACTTTAATTGTGATTGGTAGTATAATATTCAGCATATTTTCTTAGTACCAAACGTTAAATTCATGTAACATTTTGTCATAATCACTTGTCTAGGTTTAAAAATCAAGTAGTCTGACTAAGCTAGTTTGACCAAGCTAGGTGTTAGAGATCTTCTCTTAATACCATGGGGAATGCCTTCCTAATAATCAATGGTTACTTAGGTTCTTAATCCAATTTAGGCAGCATTGTGTGAAATTTACTAAGGCTTTTTAGTGGGCTTAGTCCCTATTGACCTTTAGCTTAAGTATTATAAAGGGAACTTACTAGTGTGATGAGCCCGGGGAAGGTAACAGTGTTATATGACCCCCCAAAGTTATAAAATTAAAATGTTGAAAACGAACAAACAAAAAAATCAAAGTGCCACAATGTAAAATCTGAAGCTAGAAGAGAAATACCAGCTTGATTTGGTACTCCACTCACATGTATCGCCTATGGTACTAGAGCCCTAGAGGTTCCCAGTGTGGGCGCTTTTCCTTAAAAAGCAAAAAACCCAAGGCATACAAAATAAGCACGCACATCAAAATTGAATCACTGTGAAAAGACTTTGGGGGGTCAAAGAAAAAGTAATTAGTCAGGCGATGATTTCATGAGAAATTCCTTTTATCGTAGCTTAACTACAAGGTCTTCTAGGTATAGCCTTTAGTTAGCCCTCGCACATGAAATACTTGCTCTCGCGATTAAACAACTTAATTGACTAGAGAAAATTGAGAAGCTTGCCCATGGTATTAATAGTCGATCTTTAGTGCCTTTCGTCCGTTAAATTAGCGACCCCAGACTTGTCTAATTTTTTACCTTTACAATTGTTTATGCGTTTGATTATATTGCAATTTAATGTTTATTGCTGACAAATGGTTTAGAATTATGCTACCAAACAATTTGTCTGCCTACAACTGCATATGCTTTTTAATTGTACATGAGAATGCAATTACTGTGCCAATGTTGTTTGATTTTGCTGTGACTGAAGAAGGCTAAGTACATTCATCTCAAATGCTCTTCCACCTCGACGAACGAGCTTCAACTCAATAACTTCCAAGGATGGAATCTACATCAGGAAGGGGGGCATGTTAACCCTCATGCACATTCCTATCACCTACCACAGATGCTGTATTATTTATTTGGTAGAGTCAGTTACTGGGCTTGTTGGTCCAATAGGAAGAAGGTAAGAGTGATCGTCGCCAATGAGAGGCGCACTCTAACTAAAACATTCAAGGGATTAGTTGGCTAAGCAAGGGCGCCCAAGTGTGAATGAGGCGAGCTCATATAAAAGTCAACTAAACCTAAAATTCACTCATTCTCTCATTTGTGCAATTGAAGAGTGCCCTTGCTCCATCTCCATCTTCTTCTTCTTCACCTCTTTGTGTGTGTATGTATGCGTGAGAGAGAGAGAGGGAGAGAGACACACAGAGAGAGAGAGAGAGTGTGTGCGATCAAGCATTGCGACGGTGGCATGGCGGCGGCGAAGCAATTGAGCACGGTGCGGTGGCGGCTCCTTCTTCTTCGCGGTGAGGAATCCTCTACGAGAGCAAGCGTAGAGCGGTGAGTGACACGGCATCGCCATCTTTGAGCTTACTAGTTTAGGCTTGTTGTGTGCTTGGAGCCATTTCTGGCTCGCACATAGTGTATTGGCAAGTTCCTTGCATTGACACGTGCAATAGACGCGCACATCCATGGATTAACCAACTAGAGTTTTGCTCTCTAGTGATTTCTGAGTAGAGATCTCTCTAGGTGAGAGAGAATTTGCTAGGACTCCGAGTCTGCTCAAAATTGTGAAGCAAGGGGTCCTATTTTTATGTTTCTGGCACTCATAAGCTCTCATAGGTTGAAAAAGGCAGTTTCTTGTAGCTCAAGCAACCCCCAGGCTCAAGATGGCGCCCCCTGCTGCTAATTGTATCCCTGGCAAGTCAGTGATGACCCCTCCCATTACCTGCCAGCTTTAAAATATCAATTCTGCTATATTTTGACCTATTTTTGCTTAATTGGTAAATATCTGGGAGGCCTTTAGTAATGTCTATGCTTAAATGATTACTATAACCATTCAATTTATTTTGAATAATTTACTTTACATTGAATCTTTTAAAAGGACTAACGGGTTCAGTTTTTGTCCGAATTTAAATCTGAAAATTTCTAGCTCGGGGTTTGTTGTGCTTAAGACTCCAAAAATACAATTTTTAATTGCTTTTGAAATAGTGCTTTACCTGTTTGTAAGTCCAATGCTTTCCCCTAAAACTTCGAGTTCATCCCTCTACACCTAGAAAGGTGGAGACCTTACATTCACCCCAACTTGAGAATTTGAGATGCCCTCATCTCAACCAAAATTAAGAAAGTCTTTGAGAAAAAAGAGGTTTCATTTTTCCAAGTGGCATCCTTGGTGGAATAATCGTTCAACTTTACCAAGTGTTTCTGATTACTCTAAGAGTTCTTTCTAGTTTCAAGGATTCAATCCGGTTGGAGTTACTTGCTAGTCAATTTTTCCCCAAGAAACTCTCAGTGTTGAGCTCATCTTAAAAACCTTTACAAACCAATTGTATCATCTCAAAATCCAGATTAAATCCATTCTATAAAAGATCCATTTATCCACCTTGTCAAAATGAACGCGCTCGGTCTAACTGACCATTCAGAGCAATCAGCATTCGACAAGTATCATGTATTCGAGCTTTGCCAATCTGAATGCGCTCGGTGTGTTCTTACCATCTTGAGCAATCTGCATTCGGCACAAGCTTCCACTATTGCACCAGAGGTACCCCCTCTGTGCTCTAACCCGGTTGACCAACAATATGTAAAGGGTTTTAAGAAGTATCATACCAAGAGTTCTTTTTGGCTTCCTATTAGTTTCATACATTAATACTTTCATATCTATGTCATTTTTCAAGGAAGGCTATCGTGTGCACAAAGAATGTGAGTTGGTTTCTTAATAATTATCAATCTCAAAATTCAAATTCTTTTCATACTATCAAGAACCTCTGTCTCATTGCCAGATCAACCCTTAATTTCTTGATTGAATGATAATTTAACTTTAGATTCCTTAAGTAATTTGGGAAAGAAAATGATGTATACCATTGCGTGGCATAAAATGGTAACCATCTTTTTGCAACATTTGTCAGTCTACTCAACGTCCTCTTCCTCATATGTGTATATATTTTTCTACGCTATTAAGTTATCTAGAGTAAATTCCCCCTCTTCGTTTAACCTTTGTGGCGACACATACATTATACTCTTCCCAAAAATGTCACCTTAGTCATATATTTATATTACCACCCTTTTCTTTTTTGCATTGTAAATAGAATAAGCATACAATAACCAACTATATACCCCCAAACTTTCTTACCTCTTGTGAATTAGTAATAGAAAAATAATACATCCATCTTCCACCCCATATAGATAAATTCCCATGGAAATCAACTCTCCACTTGTCTTTACCAAAGATTATGGTCCCTCTCTACAAGTCTTCTATGCCCCCTACACAGGTGGCCCAATATCTCTTAAGAATATACATATAGTTTCTCTCCTTTCAAAAAGACTCCAATTGTATATTCTTTTCACAACCAAATAATATTGGGCCCTCCTCTATTTGTTTAAGCATCATAGCCTTTTGAAAAAGCATGATTCCCCTTGGATGCATACAAGCAAAGGGCCCATACAAGAAGACTTGGAAGCAAAAGGTTCCCTAGCCTAGTGTGGACCTTCCAAACCGAATTCCTTGGTGCATGGGCGTGAATAATAGTCCGAATTCATATCAAACATGTTGAGAAGGTCAATTTTGGCTTTTGAAGCATGTCATTCCGAGCTACAGGTAAAAAGTTATGGTCAAAATAGTGTAAATCTGTCAGATTCGCAGCAAAAGGGAACTGTAAATCAAGTAAATCAAGAGGGTGAGATCTTATTTTTCCCCTACTCATCTTCTAGAAGATCAATGAGTGTTCAAGGTCACTTGCATGTGATGGGACTAACCTAAAGATGCTTTCTAAATGCCAAGACAGACAAGTTGAGATACCCCGCAGGAGCCACCCGTAGGGCCTCATGGTGGGGCCCACCTACATTATGCACCCCTATGGAGACTTCACGGTCTAAAATGATATTTTTGGTGAATAAATAGTCCCTTTTATGTCCAATATTCAATGAGTGGTCAAAGGACACTTAATTAGGGCTAATCACTCACCCTAATTAAGTGTAGCATAATCCCACTCCTACACAACTATAAATAGCCCCCCTTGGAGAGACTCAAGGACACACACCTATATTTTCAACTTCACGTTGTTTCTTGATCAATAGTAGAGAAAACCCCAACTCTCCCTCTTTCATATCCTCACTCCTAACCCTCCTCTTTGGAGGAAGTGCAACTCTATCCTCCACTCTTTCTATTCTACAATCTCTTACTCCATCAACCCAATAAATCATTTGTAGCACCTCAATAACTTGTAAATACATCATGATCTCTCTCATGGTTATGTTAATGATCATGAAATCATCTTCAAAACTTTCAAGTGTCGCAATTCGTGATGCTTACCCAACGTCTGTCCTCCCCTTAAAAGGTGTGCGAGAAATCAAGTAAGTGTTCTATTCTCAATTTACCATTGGTTTGTTTCTCCACACTTATTCAATTGGTCTAAAGAAATTTCTCACTCCAACTCTCTTTTGCTTCATTACATATGCATGTGGCTACCTCTCATGGTGATTTTATTTGTGTCACGGCATTGCATAGATGGAAATGAGCTCTCTATGCAAAGTGTGTTAGTTTGATGTAAGTGATTCTCTTGTGTGTTTGAGAGGCAAGTCTTATGCGCATGATTTTTTGATGAGTGCTTGAGAGAGGAAGAGTTTGGATGTATTATGGGTATTCTTATGGGGAGAAGGTGAATGCTATTCCACAAATTGCATATTTCATTTTGATGCACGGCATTGGGTTGCATAATCGTTGATGGTGTTCAAGTGTCCAAAGTGTATATAGAGTAAGGGGGTTTTCAAAGTGTGTTGCTTGAGTGGGTGAGTGCAAGTGTTATTTTGATTGGTTTCCTTCTCCACTCCCAAAAGAAGGTGGTGCCCCAAGTAGTGTGCGTACCTCTTTACGAACATTTTGTGAAGGTAGGCCCATTGGTTTGGGTTTAGAGGTCCCATTTCAAAAAGCTCACCCTCATAAAGTGGTGCCCGCACTGAGGAACATATTTCCAAGTTACCTTCAAATTTTTTAGTAATGAACAATGGAGTTCCCATCTATCCATTTCATTTTGCACAACACATTAGAGTAAATGTTCACATAGATAGAAAAGTCTTTTTCCAGTGACGGAAGCAAAGCGAACCCCAAACCCCGACGGCCTCTAAAATATCGGGGACCGAATGGCGCGCCTCGAGCCTATCACGGTAAAGCAAACAGGGGGCACCACCTAGCTTGAGCGGCTAGGACGCAAAAAAAAACACACCACCATAACAAAGTTTTCATCCAAGAGAGATGGATGCTTGGGAGTAATGATGAAGAGGAAGGGAAATGAGATCAAGTGAGAGAGAGAGAGAGAGAGAGAGTGAGGGAGGGAGTATAGCGGCTTAGTACTTAGGCACCACAAAAGGATGGCGAATCCGCACACCCTTCACACATACAAAAGCTCACTCCAAACACAAGACTAGGTGGCGATTCTGCACACCTCACATGGGCAAAACATTGCAGGAAAACATACTCACAAAACCTCAAGCTTTATTTAGAGAATAAGGCGATGAAATGGGGAGCATAGGGTAGGGGAATGAGAAGGGAGAGAGTGGTAGAGCACATGGATGATAGGTGGGAGCTGATGGCGAAGACTCGCACGAGGGTTATGGCCATCATCCTTCATTTAGTTGCCCTTCATCTTCCATAGCCAAGGGTGTAGAGGTCATGCTCAAGACAAGCATGGTGATTGCGGTGATGGTGATGGTGTGGGTGTGTGTGTGTGTGCACTAGGCACACACAGTGCATAGTGTACTCTTTGGTGATGGTGTGTGTCCTTAGTGTGATGGTGACCCCTCTTTACATAGGAGAGGAGGGGGGAGAAATTCTAGAATTTAGAAATGAAAAAATCATTATCTACATAGGCCATGTGACTGTGGGCCCCATTTATCTGGCTGTGTGTATATGTGCCAGAACAGCAGTCTCATGAGAAAGAGACTAGGAGAGAGAGATGGGTGGATGAAAAAAAGTGAGAGGTGACATGGAGAATAAATTAATTACAAGAGGGGAGAGAGGGGAGTGTGTTCAGAGGTGAATCTCTGTGCAGATGTGTGTGAACATAAGAAAAATCAGGTAACCGCCGGGTGGGGATGGGTCTGTGGGCACCCATTTTTAGTTAAACTGAGTGTGTGTGAGTGTGGGGGAGGTTATTTAACTACAAGACAAGAGACATGGCGCCCTTTAGAGAGAGAGGGGGGTATTTGGGTCATGGGATATGATAGGAGAGAGAAAGAGGGGGTGGGGTATACTATTTTGGAAGATAGGGTAAGTTGCATGTGAGTTAGGGTGCATTATTGGTGAGTTATAATGCATTATTGGTGAGAGGTGGGGTAGCTTGAGGGGAGAGAGAAAGGAGAAAGGACAAGGGGAAGAGAGAGGGGGTTGACCTTTTGAGTGGAGGAGAGGAAAAGGGACACACGGCGGGGCAACAGTGAAGAAAAAGGAGGCAAGGTGGGGATGGGCTACCCCGCAGGCATGAGGTGGCCTATTTTACCTTTCTTATATATTTACATAATCATACTTTATTTTTTTCTTACTTTTTCCAATGCCTTTTATCACTCCCTCCCTAAGAGGGGGTTTTCATGGGGTGGGGACGAGAGAAGAGGGGTATGGGAGCTTGGCTTGTGAAAAGCCCCCATCATTAGCCCTCCCCTTTTGGCTAGAGGCATTCATGTCTCTAGCTCATCTGTTTGATCATTATCGTCGGAGGTGGCGGCTGATGGTGTGTCCTCATCTGGAATGTCAATTGGTGGAGCCTGGTGAAATCGAAGAAAATAAGGTTTAAGTCGCCAACCATTTACCCTGGTTTTATGAAGTTTTCCATCAGCCTCCATAAGCTGGTAGCTTCCATTGGCATACTTTTTCCTGACGATGAAAGGACCTTCCCATCGGAGTAGGAATTTCTTATCCTTGCGCGTGTTGAAGTGATTGTCGTAGCGGAGCACCAACATTCCTTTCTTCAATTCTTTTTTCCGGAGATGCTCGTTAAAGCTAAGCCGTCTATGCTCTGCTTATGCTGCATAATAATTTATTGCTTCTTCTCTGTCCAGCTGCAGTCTTTCCAAGTTGATGATGTGGTCTCTCAAATGCATGTTGGGCTGTTTAAGCTGACTTGTCATTACTCTGAGACTTTGTAGTTGCACTTCAATGGGCAAGATTGCTTCCTTACCAAATACTAGATGATACGGTGTGAATCCCAAGGATGTACAAAATGAAGTTCTGTAGGCCCATAAAGCTGGTAGTAGATACTTATCCCAGTCTCCGGGATGATTGTTTACCTGCTTGGTAATAATTTTAGAAACCATTCCATTTACCTTTTCAACTAGGCCATTACATTGAGGGTAATATGGTGAAGAGTGCCTCCTTGTAATGCCCAGTTTTTGCATTAATTCTCCTACCAAGTCTGCTCTGAAACCTGGCCCTCTATCAGAGATGATCTCTAAAGGTGTGCCAGACCTACAGCATATGTGCTCGTAGATAAATTTAGCTACCTCTACCGCTGTGATTCTAGTGGTGGTTGTAGCCTCTGCCCATCTAGTCATGTAGTCGACCCCCATGATAATGTAGAATTTTCCTTAGTTGGCCCTAGGTAATGGCCCAATGGCGTCGATACCCCATTTTTCAAATGGGCTATATGAGAGAATAGGTGTCTGTGGTTCACGCATAAGTGATCTAGTGCCGGCCTTTTGACACAACTTACATGTTTTGCACCAGTGGTGTACATCACGGTTGAGGCTAGGCCATATGAAGCCTGCCTGCAAGATTTTCCTACTTGTTATGTCTAGGGCAAAGTGACCACCACAAACCCCATCGTGACAACTAGCAATTACTCCCGTGATTTCCTGAGAGAGAGGGACCTTCCTGAGTATTTGGTCATTACCCTTACAGTACAAACCGTCATTGATGAGTCGATACCTTGTGGCCTTCCGCGTCAGCCATTGCTTTTGTCCCTTTGTTAAATCTGATGGGCATTCCCCTGTTTCCAAAAAATGCATGATGTCAGGCAAGGAATCACTTCCTTGAAATAGAGGGAGCTTTAGTTTTATTGCTCCAACCACCACTTCCTGTAGTCTTTCACTTGCTAGGGCATCTGCTTCTTGGTTTTGAGCCCTTGGGATATGGTGTATTTGAACTTCTTCAAACTTACCCAACAAGGTTTTTACACCACTTAAGTGAGTCCTTAAACTAGGATTCTTGCATGTCCATGCTCCATTTACTTGCCTTACCAGAAGTAGAGCATCCCCAAATACATTAAGGCGTTGTACACCTTGGGAGACGCACCATTGTAGACCCTTGGTTAGTGCTGCATACTCAGCTTCATTGTTAGAATGTGAATCTAACAATTGGCCCAACAAAAATACCTTTGTCCCTTTGTCATCAAAGACCACTATGCCTGCAGCTGCTTTGTCGGACGCTCGCTTGCAGGCTCCATCAAAGTAGAGAGAGTATGCTCCTTCTACCATTGGTGGTACTGGAGGTAATCGGACTTCTCCTTCCTTAGATTGCTTCTCCTTCCTTTCAAAGACTTGGTAGGTCATGACTCCCCCCAAACTTGCCCTTGTCGTGCTTTCTACCTGTACCGTGTAGTCAAACTCTTGAAGACGAACTAGCCATTTAGTAATTCTAGCAGACACATCCATGTGTTGTACAACATAGGGAAATATTTCATCCGTGGTTAGAATCACAAATTGCTTAGGCAGCAAATATGGCCTAAACTTTGTAGTTGCAAATCTAAGAGCTAGGACTAAGTGTTCCACATGGGTGAAACCTTTCTCTCCTGCTATCATCATTCAACTAGAGAAGTAGATTGGCCTCATGAAAGATGTCCTCATATCCTTTTGGAGTAGCACAGCCCCCAATGAGTCATCACCAACACTTGAGGTGACATAGAATTTTTCATCCCACTTAGGTGGTGAGATAGTTGGCAGAGTGGCTAAGACCTCCTTTACCTTGTTGTAGTGATGTTCGCTTTCCTCGTCCCAAGTGAAAGTTGATCTTTGAGTGAGTTGTTGCAGTGGTAGAACAAGTTGTGATAGTAGATGTATGAATCTACTTAAGTACCTCACCTTCTGTAGAAAAGAGACCAGTTGACGTGCGGTCGTTGGTGAAGGTAGGGCTATGAGTGCGGACACCTTACTTGGGTCGGCGTTGATACCTCTTGCTGAAATTTCATGGCCTAGTAGAATGACTTTACTCTCCCCAATGTGACATTTATCCACATTTAATTGCCCACCTAGGCTCTGCAACCTGGCCAAACCTTCAGTTACCTTTTCTAAATGTGAAATACGGGAGCTATATATACAAAAATCATCAATGAACACTCTTATGGATGTTCCAAAGAACGGTTGAAAAACATATGTGACATATCTTTGGAATGTGGCAGGTGCATTTGTGAGACCAAATGGCATAACCCTGTAAGCAAAACAACCCCATGGCGTGATAAAAGTGGTTTTTAGTTGATCTTCCAAGGCTATGCGTATTTGAAAGTATCCTGAATAACCATCACAAACGGTATAGCATTCAAAACCCGCTACTTCATTCAGAATTTCATCCAAGAAAGGGAGAGGAAAGTGGTCTCTCTTTGTAGCTACATTGAGTGGTTTGTAGTCAACACAGACCCTCCACTTACCATTCTTTTTAGGCATCACCACTACGAGTGACACCCATTCTGAGTTTTCTACAGGATAGATGAATCCCGCCTCCAGCAGTTTCCTTACCTCGGCCAAGATTGCCTTTTCTTGTATGACCCCCAGTCGTCGTAGCTTTTGCACAACTGGTTTTACCCCTTCCTTCAGCTTAATATGATGTTCCACCACTGTAATGCATGTGATTCTTTCATAGTTGTCAATGAACAGGTTAGGAAATCCCATCAACATTTGCAAAAAACTATCTTTCTCCTCAAGTGTTAATTCCGTAGACAACATACCCTTCAACCTACTTCCTCCTAGGCCAGGTGATTTGCTCTCCTCTTCATTGGGTTGCCCTTTTGGTGATGGATCACCAGTTGTGCTTACCCTTTGTGGATCCTTCATAATGATACCCATCACATCAATGGAACTGTCACTTTCTTCGGTGGATGTGGTCTCCTCCTCAGAACTGGAAGATTCGCTAGTGGTTTCTTCTATCGATGTTTCCAGATTCATTTGCTTCTGCTTGCCAATCCTCATGTCGTAGTAGATTGTCTCCCCTTTCTTACCGGTCATGCGTAGAAGGCCAGTACTCCAGTCCTGTTTTGCCTTCATGGCCATCAACCATGGCCTTCCCAAAATTAGTGGATAGCCCTCCCCCTTAGTAGGCATTACAAAAACATCTACCTCTACCTCAGTGTTGAAAGCTTTGATTTTCACGGCACTTACCACACCCACACACTTTACTTTTGCGTTGTTTTCCATCTTTGCCTTGCATGGAGAAGGCCTGTCAACCTCGAGCCCTAATCGAAGCATCATAACTTCGCTCATTACACAAATTTGTGCACCTCCATCAATGTAGGTGTTTCCAACCCTCTTTCCTTTTATGTTTACGTCGACAATTGGAAGGATGTCATCCATGTTGCATCCCGAAATTGCTCCGGTTACCTTTGTTTTGGAGCGTCTTGTACTTACCATTTTAGACCATTGTCGCCTTACTTTAGGTACAAGATGTAGCAGTTGTGGCCATGTAATCTTCGGTCCTTGCTCTGCCACATCCAATGTTAGATCATAGGGCTTAGAACTTTCCCCTAGCTGGAAGTCGGTGATGCCCAATTTCTCTCGTGGCCTGGATGGCCTCTTGCTAGTTTCTCCTCTCATGCTTCTCTCATCATCTGATTGTGTAGCTTTCTCCCTCCTAGCTCTTTTCACAGTCATGGCTTCAAGTGGTTCTAAAAAGGTTACCTTCTCCTTACCCTTGTCCCTCTCCTTTGCTCTGGGTGGATCCACTACTACGGCTTTTCCTTTCTCTTCTAGCCTTATGATGTTTACAGGGCGATCAGGTGGTGGGGCTGGTGGAAGAGGTGGGATGGATGCTTGTAGTGGTGTCTGGGGTGGACGTAGAATTTGTGTTGGTGGGGGTGGTGCTCGGGGTGGGGGTGTTCTTTCTCTAGGGGGTGACAATTGGTTCCTCCTACCTACTCTATTATAGTTTTGTCGTGGTTTGGGACAGTAGTACATACCGTGACCGTCTTCTCCGCAGTTGTAGCAATGATACTCCCTGTTTTGTCGTCGTGCTCTTCCAGGGTCTTGATCTCTTTCTTGACTCCTCCCTTGTTGTATTAAGTGGACAGACAAATTCTGCAGTTGGTCAGTAATATGGGCCAACATATCTTGTTGGTCATCTCTTACCCCAAGAGCCGGTGGTGGTGGTGGAATGGTGGTTGTCGTAGTTGCTGGTCGACATGATGTTGTTGTTTCTGTTGACTCGGTTTCTTTGGCTTTCATTCGCAGCTTCTTGTCTTTAAGGCGAGCAATCTCAACGGCTAACTCGTACGTAGCCGGGAATCTACCTTTCACCTACTCCTTGAGAAGCAGCCATAAGCCATGTGTGAACCGATCTTTTTTTAGGAAATCGGGTGCGGCTTCCCCCCTTGCCAGTGACTCAACCCACCGTTCCCACAAATCCACAAATTTGGACTCATAGGTGGCATATTCTAAAAGACCCTCCTGCTTCAAGTCCCTCAACTTGTCCCACAACTTTTCTGAAGTGGTACCTCCCCCAAAGCGCCTCTTAAAAGCGGTTTTTAAGGGTTCCCAGTCATCCTTGGTTGCTTGTGGAAGTGCATTGTACCATGATCTAGCTTCTAGCTTCATGAGATGCTTAAAGATTCTAACCCGGGATTCATCCGTATCTTTGTTGCTCACTACACATGCTACTTCAAAGTCATCTAGGAAGTCTGTTACCAAATCCTCCCCCTTCTTTCCTTTAAATGTTGGAAATGCTACACTTGCCATGATTACTGAGAGAGAGCTAGAAAGACACACTGCTTAACTTGCAAAAGTTTTTTTCTTCTTTACAAGGAGGCATGTATACCCTCTTATACTAGGACATAGATTAAAACTTCAAACGGTACATTGCCTTGTACCAAAGGTAGGACAAATGGTTGATCTGATGCCAGAACCTCAAAAATCGCTCCCCACCCAGCATGGTGTCAATGATGTGCTGGTAGTGAGCCTTCAAATCCAGTATTACCTTGATTGAGCGTACACGTGTTGGTATGTGTGATCTGTCTTGAGGTAGGTTGTACTGATTCATGTGAAGCTTAGAGGTGCTTAGTCACTATCCAAGCTTGTGGGAGAGGGTGGTGTTCTTTCCTGAAACAAACTCAGTAGATCCCTAGTTTCTCTAGTGAGGGTGTGAGCCAATGATTCCGTTATCTGTGCTGCAGCATCAGGTGCGACTTGAAAACTAACTGTGATAATTACCTCGGTGACTTGAGTTACCCGGTTCTCAAAGTAGAATAGTGTTGATTCTCTATTGTGTAGAGCTCCTTCCATTTTGTTGTTGTGGGTTGGTTGTAGGTTGCGGACATGGTTTCGACCTTCTCCTTCTTCTTCTTGGCACTTGGCCTATGTATATCCACTGGGTTTGGCGTGTTGGTTGACTCTCCCACTGCAAATCGATTACCTTTACGCCTGGCACTCGAGCTTCGATGGAGATGCGGAGTTCGTCTAGCTGTGCTTGGAGCTCTTCTTCTTCTGTCGTCCAATTAGCAAATCCTGCTAGCCATTCATCCATTCACAATAGTTTAGGGGTTTCAGTCTTGTAAACTGAAGGGTTTCATGAAAAGATCCTCAGTGGGGGCACCAAATGACGGAAGCAAAGCGAACCCCGAACCCCGACGGCCTCTAAAACACCGGGGACCGAATGGCGCGCCTCGAGCCTGTCATGGTAAAGCAAACAGGGGGCACCACCTAGCTTGAGCGGCTAGGACGCAAAAAAAACACACCACCATAACAAAGTTTTCATCCAAGAGAGATGGATGCTTGGGAGTAATGATGAAGAGGAAGGAAAATGAGATCAAGTGAGAGAGAGAGAGAGAGAGAGAGAGAGAGGGAGGGAGGGAGTATAGCGGCTTAGTACTTAGGCACCACAGAAGGATGGCGAATCCGCACACCCTTCACACATACACAAGCTCACTCCAAACACAAGACTAGGTGGCGATTCCGCACACCTCACATGGGCAAAACATTGCAGGAAAACATACTCACAAAACCTCAAGCTTTATTTAGAGAATAAGGCGATGAAATGGGGAGCATAGGGTAGGGGAATGAAAAGGGAGAGAGTGGTAGAGCACATGGATGATAGGCGGGAGCTGATGGCGAAGACTCGCACGAGGGTTATGGCCATCATCCTTCATTTAGTTGCCCTTCATCTTCCATAGCCAAGGGTGTAGAGGTCATGCTCAAGACAAGCATGGTGATTGCGGTGATGGTGATGGTGTGGGTGTGTGTGTGTGTGTGCACTAGACACACACAGTGCATAGTGTACTCTTTGGTGATGGTGTGTGTCCTTAGTGTGATGGTGACCCCTATTTATATAGGAGAGGAGGGGGGAGAGATTCTAGAATTTAGAAATGAAGAAATCAATATCTACATAGGCCATGTGACTGTGGGCCCCACTTGTCTGGCTGTGTGTATATGTGCCAGAACAGCAGTCTCATGAGAAAGAGACTAGGAGAGAGAGATGGGTGGATGAAAAAAAGTGAGAGGTGACATGGAGAATAAAGTAATTACAAGAGGGGAGAGAGGGGAGTGTGTTCAGAGGTGAATCTCTGTGCAGATGTGTGTGAACACAAGAAAAATCAGGTAACTGCCGGGTGGGGATGGGTCTGTGGGCACCCATTTTTAGTTAAACTGAGTGTGTGTGAGTGTGGGGGAGGTTATTTAGCTACAAGACAAGAGACATGGCACCCTTTAGAGAGAGAGGGGGGTATTTGGGTCATGGGATATGATAGGAGAGAGAAAAAGGGGGTGGGGTATACTAGTTTGGAAGATAGGGTAAGTTGCATGTGAGTTAGGGTGCATTATTGGTGAGTTATAATGCATTATTGGTGAGAGGTGGGGTAGCTTGAGGGGAGGGAGAAAGGAGAAAGGACAAGGGGAAGAGAGAGGGGGTTGACCTTTTGAGTGGAGGAGAGGAAAAGGGACACACGGCGGGGCAACAATGAAGAAAAAGGAGGCAAGGTGGGGATGGGCTACCCCGCAGGCATGAGGTGGCCTATTTTACCTTTCTTATATATTTACATAATCATACTTTATTTTTGTCTTACTGTTTCCAATGCCTTTTATCACTCCCTCCCTAAGAGGGGGTTTTCATGGGGTGGGGACGAGAGAAGAGGGGTATGGGAGCTTGGCTTGTGAAAAGCCCCCATCACCAGCAACGCATTGTTTTTATGTTTGGTGCAGAAAGACTTAGAGAAATACTGGCATCACCCAATCCAATTATACTTCCAATCATCAATTATGAAACTTCTTTTGATGTTCACATTTTCATTTTGTTTTAAAGGCAGGAACAAGGAGTGGTCAAGGGGTGCTCAAGGGCCATATGAATGAACGAGGTCTTCAAACCAACAACGAGGAGTAGCACATGAATCACGATCAAAACAATGGACCTTTTAGGCCTATTGCTCGGCAATCCATTCATATAATCATTCCAACTAAGTTTAGGTTTCAATCTATCATAAGGAGGATATTTGGATCCACTCGCGTCGATGAAATCAATGCTTCAATTAATCCATTTATTCTACATATGATAAAGTACGAATTAACAATGGATGTGTACATCTTCATTTTAATGTAATCAGATTTATAGTGTCAACAATCTTGTGCGGCCCGTAAGAGAAAAGTTTCTTCAAAAAAAAGAAATTTCAAAAAGTCTAAACAAAATGTCAAGTTCTTTTCCCACGTTCTATGCAAGAAGTGGGGAAGATGCGCAAGAGTTTCTTGACAACTTGGAGATGGCACATCTCATATCCGGGAGAGATGAAGAGGAAGTAAAGCTACGAGCCTTCCCGTTGGTTCTAAAAGCAGAAGCTAAAGCATGGTATGAGACCTTGCAACCCCAAATCAAGTCCAATTGGGAGAGACAGCGAGCAAGCTTCCTCTCCAAGTTCGGGCAAGGTGATACTTCTGAAGGACTATGGAAATGTCTTATTGGACATAAGCAGGTATCACTTGAAGACTATCCCTCTTATGAAGCAACCTTTGTCAATCTATGGGGTAGGTGGGAGGCTACATTAGAAAATCATGGTGGTGCACCTAACTTTCTAAAAAAAGAGAGATTCATGGTTGGCTTGTATCCACTTTTAAAGGCTAAATTAGAGCTAAAATTCCCATCCACCTTCGAAGAAGCACGTGAGGTAGCCATCATCAAGTTTAGAAAACTACACTTCCAAGCACATAGAGCAAGGGGTTTGAATGAAGTGAGTGAGAGGGAGTCTTCACAAACCATGGAAGTACCAATTAGGGCCCCGCTTGCACAATCTTCACAAATAGGAGATAACTCTCAACAAGAGGTTTTACAAAGGCTAACTCAACAGCTTGAGAACCTCACTCTGAATCTAGTACAGGGCCTACCTCAACAACGACAACCAAGAGAAGGGAATCGCAATCAACGAAGACAAGCTCAAGAGTTGCGATGTTGGAATTGCAATGAAATGGGTCATGGCATGTACAATTGTCCACATCCAAGGCGACTTTCGGGAGACATATATCCCCCCAGACCGCCTCCTCTCACTGTGCAGCAAGAACTAGCTCAAGGCCCACAAATCCTTCGTCGACCACCACCACCAACAAATATACCTCCCGTCCCACATGAGGAGGAAGAAAGAGGAGTCAACATCATCAAGCTAGAAGAGGTAATAGATGAGCATACTCTAAACTTTGATGTTATGCCGGCAGAAAAACGCACAAGAGCACGTGATAAGGATGAAGACATGAGAAGTGAAGGAACAAATTCAGCCAGAAGGGACAAGAAGAAGAAGTCAAAGATGGAAGAAGCTGAAAGTAGCAGGAAGAAAAGATCAAGGCGAAGGGAAATTGGTATCAACGACTTCCCATTGGGAAAGGAGCTAGAGCCCTACAACATCCTGGAGGATTTACAAACCCAAAAGCCAAACATTTCATGGCCTCAACTTCTACACCTATCAGCCAAAGTAAGAAGGCAATGGCCAAAGTTGGTAAGTACAAGAATTCCAAAGAAGAAAGCAAATCTTTCCATTAAGGTTGTGGCCTCAGAGCTACAAAAAGATGTGGAACCCATTGTGGATGCTTACATAAGGGGTAAAAAGGTGTCTAATGTATATGTTGATGGTGGAGCTCAAATGTGTGTGATCACGGAAAAATCAATGAACAGGTTAGGGCTTGAAATTACAAAGTCCTCTAATTGTCAAGCTAGGCTAGCCAACAACTCAAGTGTGAAGTGTTTGGGGATCATTGAAAATGTAAAAGTCTCTGTATGTAACATAGATGCACGAGTGGATATGTATGTCATGCCAGATAAGGGGGAGGGCTATCCCATCATCCTAGGGAGGCCTTGGCTCATTGCTGTGAATGCAAATCAAAAATGGGGAAGTGGTCATTTGATTCTTAAGAAGGGTCAACCGGTGGTGTATGATTGGCGAGAAGGAAAGCAACTAGATATCAACTATGAAACCACGGCAGATGAAGAGAGCGAGGAGGAGAGTCCTTACTCAAGTGATGAGGAAGCATCAACCAATGCATCAACCAGTGAAGAGGAGTCTTCTTTGGAGGTAATGGGAATTGTATTCAACGCCAACACCCAAGATGTTTCTGTAGAAGAAAAGCCAACAGACAATCACACACGAGGGGATGAAAGATGCCACCACCTTGAAGAAGGATTTGAGAAGATGCATGCAAAAGATCTTACTTGTGAGGAGAAGAGGTCCTACATCAATATGTTAAGGAGGTATCCCAATTTTTTTATCACTGACTACTCACAAATAAGAGGTGTAGAGGTAATAGAGCATCGAATTGAATTGAAACCAGGGACCAAACCCGTAGCTCAAAAGTTAAGGCGATTAGGATCTGTGCTATCCAGTATCCAACTCCGAATGGGTATCACCTATTGTAGTCACTCCCAAGAAGAATGGTAAGTGGAGGGTCTGCGTGGATTACAAACCCCTCAACGCTGCGACAAAGAGGGACCACTTCCCTCTCCCTTTCCAAGATGAAATTTTGAATGAAGTAGCAGGTCACGAATGCTACACTGTGTGTGATGGGTATTCAGGATATTTTCAAATTAGAATAGCAGAAGAGGACCAACCAAAAACCACCTTCATCACACCTTGGGGATGTTTTGCATTCAGAGTAATGCCTTTTGGGCTCACCAATGCTCCTAGCACCTTCATGAGATTCACAATATTTGTATTTCAGCCATTCTTTGGAAAATCTATAAGAGTCTTTATGGATGATTTCTGTATTTATAGTTGTAGATCACTTCACTTCCAAAAGGTTGAAGAGGGGCTTAAGAGGCCCCATCAATTTGGGGGACAACTCAACCCAGAGAAGTGTCATATCGGTGAATCTTAGGTGGTTTTGCTAGGCCATGTGGTTTCTTCACAAGGAATTCAAGTGGATCCCTCTAAAGTAGAGGCCCTTTTGTCATTATCTCCACCAACAACAACTAAGGAGCTAATGACCTTCAACCACAAAGTGAGGTACATGTCTCGCTTCATCCATCTCCTAGCAGAAGCCATCGCCTCTTTGCATAGGTTGGCAAGCCAATCTACATTTGAATGGGGGAGGGAACATGCAAAATGTTTTGAGGGAGTGAATGTCATTCTTAGCTCTCTCCCAATCCTAATACCACCAGATCCAAAGGAGACCTACTATGTCACTCCAAGTGTAGGTTTCGAAGCAATTAGTATTGTTTTGATGCAAAAAGATCCTAAAACATCATACATGAGGCCGATCTATTTTGCAAGCAAGGTGATGACTCCGGCCGAGAAGGGATACACTGAAATGGAGAAAGTGGTCTTTGCAATCTTGTTTGCGGTAAGGAAGTTTTGATCGTATCTTCTCCCTGTGCCATTTGTTTTTCTCACCTTAGAGCACAATCTACCATATGTAGTACAACACATGAGCCTCTCATCTAGAATAGCAAAGTGGGTGCTTGAACTCCAAGAATTTGAATACACTTTCCTTGTAGAAGATAGCACAAGAGCAGGACTTGCAGACATTCTCACCTACAAAGTGAGAGAAAGGGAAGGATCACGACTACAAAGAGAGGAAAGCTCAAAACAGTTCAAAGTGAAGGAGATTGATAATGCCCATACTTTATGCTTTGACGGAGCTTATCAACGCCAACAAGACAAAGCAGCATGGGGGGATCATCATTTTGAACCCACAAAAGGAGGTAATGGTTAGAAAAGTGGTCAGTCAAATCCAAGGGACTTGGAGGTGCAAGAATCGTACATTGTTTGAGTGGCTTAGTAGTATAAGAGCTTTGATGAAGGGTTTTAAAGCAACACAGGTACAACACATTGCGAGAACTCATAACAAGGAAGCAGACTTACTCGCAAATGAAAAGCTTCAAATGGCGGTAGGAGGTGTGAAACTATATGAACCCAAATATCAAGGTCAAGAGGAGCTAAAAGACATTATCTTCTTTCTACAAGCAGAAGGCCACACCTTACCAGTTGATCGGGGATGATTTATATCACAAAGGGAAAGATTTTGTCTTGAGGAGAGTACCAGGTGTGCAAGAGATAGAGAAAATTCTTCTTTCATGTCATGATGATGTCTGTGGTGGTCCCTTTTCTCAAGATATTACAAGTAGGAAGATTTTACAAGCATGGTTTATTTGGCCAAGCTTACATCGTGATGTCCAATATTGGTGTAAGGCATGTAAGCCATGCCAAATTGATGGGGATAGACGACTAACATATGAGCCTCGAGTCCCAATAATATCTTATGGCCCTTTTGAAAAGTGGGGTGTGGATGCAATAGGTCCCCTACCTCGTACTTCTACAGGGAAGGTTTTCATCATCATGGGTGTTGACTACATGACACGATGGGCGGAAGCAACAAGCACAACCCGAATCACAGCTGAGGAGGTATCAAAGTTTATTTTTGACCATATTTGTAGTAGGTTTGGAACACCCCTAGATATCTTATCAGATCGAGGCCCGGGTTTTAGGGCTGACCTTCTGAATGATCTCTTGAGGAGGTTAAAAGTGAAACACCTGCATTCCACACCCTACTATCCTCAATGCAATGGATTGGTGGAAAAAGTGAATGGAATGATATGTAAGATCATTTCTAAGCAGGTTGTGGACCGGCCTAATGATTGGGATCGCCATTTGACGGCTGCTCTTTGGGCGTATAGGACATCTTTCAAGGTATCTACCCAATTCACCCCTTTTCATCTAGTTTATGGACAGGAGGCACTTCTCCCCATTGAGGTAGAGCTCTCAAGCTTGCGCGTTCTTGCAAGAGTGGCAAAAAAACCAAAAGAGGTTCTACATGAAAGGATCTTAGATCTCCAACGACTTGAGCTAGATAGAGAAGAGTCCATTGATCACTACATCACCAAAGCGACAAGCCAAAGGGACAAAATCAACAAGAAGCTCAAGGGGAAAGGATTGAAGGAAGGTATGTTGGTTTTTCGCTATGATAACCGACTGGATACTCGACTTGACAAAAACTTTTTGCAAAGATGGGAGGGACCTTTCATGATAAAAACAAAGTTTGGGAATGGTAGTTATAGATTAGCAGATTTATCATGAAAACTCCACAAGACCAGAGTCAATGGATGGAGATTAAAGCCCTACTTTCAACGTATCAATCCGTTGATAGGAATTCATCTACCTACATCATCTAAGCTCCAACTTGGTATGGCTCCCTTCAGCTTGGCAAATGCTCCACCTATTTTTAAAGCTTTGATGTGCAAAGAAGAACCAGCCTTGGAATCTGAACATACCCAAGGCAACCCTCCTATCTCCAATTTATGGGATTGAGGTAATGAAAAGCAGGTCTAATGGAGTAAAAGAGTGCATGACACTCCTCCTATTGGAAAAAAAAAAAAGTGGAAAAGGAAAAATGACAAAAAAAAGAGAAAAAAAAAGAAGAAAAAGAAGCAACACCGTCCTCCTAAAGATATGAATATCTCTAGGCTTGGGGGAGGGCTAATATTAGTGGCATAAAATGGTAACCATCTTTTTGCAACATTTGTCAGCCTACTCAACGTCCTCTTCTTCATATGTGTATATATTTTTCTACGCTATTAAGTTATCTAGAGTAAATTCCCCCTCTTAGTTTAACCTTTGTGGCGACACATACATTATACTCTTCCCAAAAATGTCACCTTAGTCATATATTTATATTACCACCCTTTTCTTTTTTGCTTTGTAAATAGAATAAGCATACAATAACCAACTATATACCCCCAAACTTTCTTACCTCTTGTGAATTAGTAGTAGAAAAATAATACATCCATCTTCCACCCCATATAGATAAATTCCCATGGAAATCAACTCTCCACTTGTCTTTACCAAAGATTATGGTCCCTCTCTACAAGTCTTCTATGCCCCCTACATAGGTGGCCCAATATCTCTTAAGAATATACATATAGTTTCTCTCCTTTCAAAAAGACTCCAATTGTATATTCTTTTCACAATCAAATAATATTGGGCCCTCCTCTATTTGTTTAAGCATCATAGCCTTTTGAAAAAGCATGATCCCCCTTGGATGCATACAAGCAAAGGGCCCATACAAGAAGACTTGGAAGCAAAAGGTTCCCTAGCCTAGTGTGGACCTTCCAAACCGAATTCCTTGGTGCATGGGCGTGAAGAATAGTCCAAATTCATATCAAACATGTTGAGAAGATCAATTTTGGCTTTTGAAGCATGTCATTCCGAGCTACAGGTAAAAAGTTATGGTCAAAATAGTGTAAATCTGTCAGATTCGCAGCAAAAGGGAACTGTAAATCAAGTAAATCAAGAGGGTGAAATCTTATTTTTCCCCTACTCATCTTCTAGAAGAGCAATGAGTGTTCAAGGTCACTTGCATGTGATGGGACTAACCTAAAGATGCTTTCTAAATGCCAAGACAGACAAGTTGAGATACCCCGCAGGAGCCACCCGTAGGGCCTCATGGTGGGGCCCACCTACATTATGCACCCCTATGGAGACTTCACGGTCTAAAATGATATTTTTGGTGAATAAATAGTCCCTTTTATGTCCAATATTCAATGAGTGGTCAAAGGACACTTAATTAGGGCTAATCACTCACCCTAATTAAGTATAGCATAATCCCACTCCTACACAACTATAAATAGCCCCCCTTGGAGAGACTCAAGGACACACACCTATATTTTCAACTTCATGTTGTTTCTTGATCAATAGTAGAGAAAACCCCAACTCTCCCTCTTTCATATCCTCACTCCTAACCCTCCTCTTTGGAGGAAGTGCAACTCTATCCTCCACTCTTTCTATTCTACAATCTCTTACTCCATCAACCCAATAAATCATTTGTAGCACCTCAATAACTTGTAAATACATCATGATCTCTCTCATGGTTATGTTAATGATCATGAAATCATCTTCAAAACTTTCAAGTGTCGCAATTCGTGATGGTTACCCAGCGTCTGTCCTCCCCTTAAAAGGTGTGCGAGAAATCAAGTAAGTGTTCTATTCTCAATTTACCATTGGTTTGTTTCTCCACACTTATTCAATTGGTCTAAAGAATGTTCTCACTCCAACTCTCTTTTGCTTCATTACATATGCATGTGGCTACCTCTCATGGTGATTTTATTTGTGTCACGGCATTGCATAGATGGAAATGAGCTCTCTATGCAAAGTGTGTTAGTTTGATGTAAGTGATTCTCTTGTGTGTTTGAGAGGCAAGTCTTGTGCGCATGATTTTTTGATGAGTGCTTGAGAGAGGAAGAGTTTGGAAGTATTATGGGTATTCTTATGGGGAGAAGGTGAATGCTATTCCACAAATTGCATATTTCATTTTGATGCACGGCATTGGGTTGCATAATCGTTGATGGTGTTCAAGTGTCCAAAGTGTATATAGAGTAAGGGGGTTTTCAAAGTGTGTTGCTTGAGTGGGTGAGTGCAAGTGTCATTTTGATTGGTTTCCTTCTCCACTCCCAAAAGAAGGTGATGCCCCAAGTAGTGTGCGTACCTCTTTACGAACTTTTTGTGAGGGTAGGCCCATTGGTTTGGGTTTAGAGGCCCAATTTCAAAAAGCTCGCCCTCACCATTATATAAGTAACTCAAAGTTTTACATTACCGACTTATAGTGGTTTACAAAATTGCCTATTGTTGTTGAGATCTAGGATTACTAACTGTAGCCAAGCAAGTGTCTCTTTCATCTTCCTCGTTCATTAAGGTTGGTTCTCCCATGATTGCATAAGCTCTCGCTCCTCTTGCTCTTCCTCTACCTCGTCCTCCATTTTTACCTCCTCTTAGATTATCTCCTTGATTTTGAGGAATGGCTCTAGCAGTAGTTTGAGGGTTTTGCTCTTCAGGATAGTTATTTCTATAGTACCACATTTGATTGCATCCATAGCACCTAACGTTTGGGAAGGTCTGCTCCAAGTTCACAGATGCAGCTACTCCACATTGTTAATATCCTTGGTTGAAATTTCCCCTGGCTCTTCCCCTAAGGTTATTAAATCCATTATAGTTCCTTGTAGAGTTGGTTCCTGCAGCTGCAAGAGGCTTAGCCCCGGAGAAGGGCATCCAGGCCTCATGGCTTTGAGACGTGTACTCAGGGGTTTGTTGAGGCCTTGACAAAAACGAGCAATTTGTTGCTCCATGGTCATCTGAGGAGCATAGCGTTGTAAAGACACAAACTTGGTGTAGTACTCCTATAATGAAAGTCCTAACTGGCGTAGACCAAAGAATTTGTTCATCTTGATAGCCTGATGTGCAGGAGGGAGATAGCGTTCTTTGATTGCCTGCTTCATTTTCTCCCAAGATGGACTACTCGTGGGATTATCTCTACAGTGTTGCTTCCACCAAAGTTTGGCATCTCCACTAAGACGGAACATACCCAACATTGTTTGGTTTTCCTGACCAGTTCCTGCAGTTTTAAAATAGTCGTCCATAGCATCTAACCATGCTTCGGCATCTCGCTCTAAATTGGGTCCCTCTCCTTGAAAGTAGGGAGTTGAACTTGCTTTAGTAGTATTTTTTTCTCTTGAGCAACTATGTAAAAGCTATTTACACGAGTATTTCCCTGAGATTAAATTAGTGGAATTTAGTACCAAATGAAATCTCTCTTACTTATACTTTTAACTTATTTGCACACAAGATGAAGATAAATGCCAAGCCATAAACAAACCTGCTTATAGCATACCCATGAGAACCATAGTATGTACATGAGTTAACCATGAAGGTTCTACTATGTACAAGGGTGACGACAATCCTATACTAGAATCTTGTGGACTTTGGGTGGATCAGATATAGGATCAAAATATACAACATCTTTTGGTCCATTAAAACTAGGGCCTACAGCTATGGGCTTAATTCTAACTGGGTAGATTACTTTAGACACCTGATCAAACACCCACTCATTTCGTGATACTTGGACATCATCTATTACAAGGGTTTCCTCTGTCAATGAAAAAGTATACTTCAATCACTTGAAGATCTTCGGCCCATTTGAGTCTTTTCATATTTAGTTCTAAATCTTCTAAATATCCCGCATCAATGAAGAAAATTCCACCAGATCCTGAGCAACTGATCCTCTTAGTGGAAGGAAAAAATCTCTTATCTAGCCATTTCATCATGCTTTTTCGCATTGAATAGTGTCGGGATAGGCAAGCTCTCATAAACCTAATGTTGAAATCCATGGATTTGTAGTAGGCCTGATGGAAATCTTCCTGTAAAGATGAGGATAATTCTCTCTCTTTCTTCCTCTCCCTCTTTTCAATTAAATACGTCTTTAATTTGAATTTGTCAGAGATCACTTATTTCAACCTAATACCTTAAACTTTTCTCTAGGCCCAAGACTTTAATTAACACACGCTCTGATACCACTTGTGAGATCCCCAACCCGCCAATACCAAGATCGGGATGGGATCCTTGACAGGTCTCTAGGTCTGATAAAAATCAGAGTCTCTAAACAAGAAAAATCCAAGGAATAGACCTTTACCATTGACAATGGCTTGGGTCTATAGCCTAAGAAGGAGACATAGTCCTGTCTCACAGCAGTGGAAGCGGGACAATGTATTAAAAGTCCAAAAAACTATTTCGGCCCTATAACTTCCACAAATTGGGCTAAGGTATCCTCAACCAACGGTTTTTTTCTCCCTAACATATGTGAGGGCACAGCCGCCGCTGGTGGACTCCTCTTCCAAGTGAAGATGTTTTCCAAACGTTTTTAGTGCGCGGGGATGGATAGTTACCTGACTAATCAGGTCCACCCGTCCATGATTGACAACCTTAGTCATTCCCAACTTACCACCCCGTACTCACACATGATTCTTTTGTTATTTAATTACTACCACATTGTTCTAAAACTTAAAATAATAGTTTCTTTTAACTTTTTGTCACAGTAATTCCTTCAATCAATTATTAAAGACAGCATTGAAAGCATTCTTTTAGAAAACAAGCATCTTTAAACCTAAGACAGGGTACTGTCAATCAAAACATTGTCCATAATAACCATGACCAGTACTCTTCTTGTCTCAAGATCACCTAAGGGTGAAAAAAAGGCACCCATTCCTTATTCACAATCTGGAGTGGATAAACCGCCACCCAAGGTTCCGGGTGCCCATACACCAAACCAGTTGCCCATACAACCGGGCGACTCTTCTAGGATAAAAACGGTATCCTAACTTATGTAGAAACATCAAGACATGACGCGGAGTAGAAACTCATCGTTCATGGGGGTAACCGACTTATCCGTGGGCTAGAAAGCCATCATTATCATCAATTTATACCAAGGAGTTGGAGGTGTCTTGAGACAAGATGTCTTAAGGATGATCAATCATATCTTTCCTAATTCAACCAGTTTTAACCCAAACAATTCTTTCCTACATTATAAACAAATGCATGTTGGAAGTTACCTTCCGTTTTTTGTCAATTATTCCTTTTCTGATTCTTACTCACTCCTTACGTATGCAATGCTAACTAATAAAAGAACCCCCTGCTGCTAATTGTATCCCTGGCAGGTCAGTGATGACCCCTCCCATTACCTGTCAGCTTTAAAATATCAATTCTGGTATATTTTGACCTTATTTTGCTTAATTGGTAAATATCTGGTAAATATCTAGGAGGCCTTTAGTAAAGTCTATGCTTAAATGATTACTGCAACCATTCAATTTTTCTTAATAATTTACTTAACATTGAATCTTTCAAAAGGACTAGCGGGGTGAGTTTTTGTCCGAATTTAAATCTGAAAATTTTCTAGCCCGGGGTTTGTTGTGCTTAAGATTCCAAAAATACCATTTTTAATTGCTTTTGAAATAGTGCTTTACCTGTTTGTAAGTCAAATGCTTTCCCCTAAAACTTTGAGTTCATCCCTCTGCAACTAGAAAGGTGGAGACCTTACACTCAAGTGACTGAAATCACCAAAAGCCAATCGCTCATCAGCAAACAAATCACATCCGTTACAGCATCATGACATCCAAATGTAACGAAACTTCTAGGACAAGTTTATAAGACCTAAGCACACATGCTTATGGTCTTAAATCCCACTTTAGGTCAAGTGCAAAAATTGCGATTATTAATAGCAATGGATTTTTTACCTAGTCGTTTTCGACCCAGAATGCATCTAAATGCTTAGCAATGATGCCCTACCCCGCCTATACTTAGTTTTTTATTTTGAAGTGTAAATTCCTACTTATGATGAAATTAGGCCACGGATCGGCGATGCCAAAAGCTACAAAATACCGTGAAATGCTTACGTAATGCGTAGAGCTCTTACCTGCGGCTGCAATGCAACAGACGCGACTGCAATGTGACAACCGGAGAGGGAGTAGCAAGCATGAGAAGGGGAGAAGTGAGCGCCGTTAGCTCACGATGTGTTTCATTATCCAAAACTTGAAAATAACTTACAAAAATTGGCATTTATACCTTAGCCAAAGTTTTTGGTGTTCAAAACCAATAATCTGGGAGCTCTAACTAAAGATGGGTAAAGACAGGTTGATACAATCTCGAAGCTTGTAGCCCCGGCTCATCAATTACAAGGTTTATCCAAAAAATAGGACTTACAATATTCCCGATTTATCAAAATATAAGTGTTTTTACAATGAGAGCTCCAAAAAATGGTATCCGAGTTAGCTTGCTGCTAACAGTGTGTGTGTGTGTGTGTGTGTGTGTGTGTGTTGCTGTTTTAAATACATATATACGCAAACGAACACAAGTGTTCACAGACAGCCAGATCCTAGACAAGTACTCGGTATTTTTCCTCTAGAAGTGATAGAGGAAGGGTTCTTTTACATACATACGTTTGGCGGGTTTTTTTTAAATTATATCATAATTTCTTAAGGCCTTTGTTCAATTTAAAACCTAGTATATACCCTTAAGGTTTTAGATACCATAAGTAGAGACTTAGGTATCACAGCATATGGCAGCCAATTCCCAGAATCAAGATAGGCCTCCTACCTATTCAAATATTAGATTATAAATGGTGCAAGTCGTGATTCTTTAACCCCAAAAAATCTCATAAAGGTGTCACTTTTTTTCTTTATGTCCTGTACAACACACAGTCAGCAAAACAAGCTTCGCCCTACATTAAGATATTTATTGAAGTTTTCTAGAAGCCAATCAACAAACCAGACAAAATCCGACAGTGGTAGAGATAGTCCTCTTAAACCCGGATTTTTTTCAGCAGATCTCTGACATAGTACAATACAGTCAGTTCTCAAATCCACAACCCCCCGATATGTAGCACAAAGATGCCCCTAATCATAGAAACAAAGCATCATTTTACAGTTGTCTATAGTTACAAACCAGTCATGAGCAAGGAAAAACACCCACAGCAACCTATGTCCCATAGGGTGTCATCTTTAGTATGTCAGCTTCATTAAGTTTTGTACGTTAGAAACCAAAAACATGTATGGAAATATTATCTCCGCATCAGACTCAAAAGATAATACCAAAACAATTACACAGTATTCTCCACGCAGACAAAGCTACATGCTATTTGACCTATGAACTCGGAGTAGTAGGCAGTCTAGCCCCCACGATGATTTCCGTCCCACTTGTCATCCGAGTGCAGAACAGTTCTCACCCCTCAATGTAAAAACATTTACGAATTCCCTTACCATAAACAGTAAACAAATGCCGAGTGAGTATAAAAACTCACAAGTTTATATAGCCATGGTGTCAATACAGAGTGTACTATACAAGATCAGATTCGACAGCCCGTAATCCCAGAAGATCTGCATACTGTCATACTGCTACGAGAGGATGACACGGGTGCACAAAGCCAAGTAGTAGTAGATGAACAAGCACAATCGGCACTGAGGCATGGCGTGTAAAGCGAACAACCGTGCAGGGTGTGGGTTATTAGTACTCAGTAACTCGAAGGCAGAAGATAATGACCCCCCTTAGTCCATTTTAAAACTTTTATGAGAGGTAATAGTTACCAATTCTTCTTAAGAAGGAAATACCATGTTTTAAGCTAGCATTCCCATGCACCATAGAAGCTCTGAGCGGTAGACAAGAGGTAATATACCCTGGTAGGCTGCAGCCCAATTTTGAAGATGGTATTACGAAACAGTTATTCCAATCCTACTGTAGACAACCAGTTAGCAATTCAAAGGGTACTCCATATTTTACAAAATTCTCCTTATATAAAGACCACAACATCTATACAATACAAGTTAGGTGTGCTTCTCTTCTTTTTTTTAAAGGGGACTAGGCCAAAAAAGTTTATAGTATTTTTTCGTACTGTATAGAGCAGGCCTGGAGTAGCATTAGTACATACATACTAGATGAAGGGTTCTTTTGATAAGAGATTATATGCAAAAAAACGTAAGCAACAATATGCTCGATTTTCAGAGGCTAAGTCATATCTACCAGATATCTACAGCTTTGGTAGGCTAAAGGCCCTATACCCGATTATGTTTTTAGGTACTACGAACCAATTAGTCAATGCCTATTAGTATTTCAAGGGGTAATGCATATTTTTCCAAGTCCTTTTATATAAAAAAAACTTTCCTACACCCAAGTTAGGTGTTTTTAAGGTATTTCCTTGTTTTGTAAAAAGCCCAACCTAGAGTGGCATCAGCACATATGCACCAGATGAAGGGTTTTTAACACTAGGTTATATCACTTCATAAGCAACACCATGCAAGGTATTCAGAAGATCTTTAAACAATATTCCCTATACCTATCAAGGATAGGTCATATATTCCATATACCTATTGTTTGGTGTTTTAACCCGAGTAAGGACAAAGCAGAGTTATACCCTATTTAGTATAAGAGAAAGGAAGCCATTAGAGTGGCATCAGACACTAGTATACAGGAAGTTAGTAAGCTTTTTTACACTTATCCCTCATGGCAACAAACACTGATCTGATATTAGCTTTTGCAGTCCAACACCTGCAGACAGCAGACTAATGAGTTAGCCCGTAGATCATTTGTCAAAAAATATGCCAGCCTTCTCTTTCCGAACCAAGGAACATCTGTAGCCCAAACACAGTGGTGGACATATCAAGATAAACTCACCGGAGTAACATTATGGGGTCGAGAGCATTTCAAGAAGAACATTAGTCTGGCAATGGTAAAAGAGGCCATGGGTTTGAGTCCAAAGTACTATTACGTTGAGCATTCTATGAAGCGCGGGTTCTCAGAGCGATTATTCCTATTGGCACAATTTATTCCTCATCACAAGATCTTCCTATATCCTCATTTTGGCCCTTACTTACGAGGATACTTTGATTATTCTCCCCGAACCAGAGGTTTAAGCATGGTATTAGCTAATCGTATCCTGCCCTATACTGAACGACCACCCATATGTTTCTATTGCGATAGTTGTTTGTGTGATCATGTAATGGATGGCTTAACCGTGATGTAAGAGGAACCTAGGCGGTTTTATGTGCTCTTATCTATGATAGACTCTCTCTTTTTTTAAGCAACACTTTTGAACAAGTATGTGTGTGTGTGTGTGTGTGTGTGTCTGTGTGTAGCTATTTTAAATTTAATAAATACACGCCAAGGAACAAGACGTTCAAAAAGACAACTGGCTAAAGATGTCTAGGCAAAGATTTGTACAGAAACAACTCAGTCTTAGATTCATAAATGTACAGTATAATAAGAATGAGGTATCATTCCAAATGAGTTTATACAAGGGTATCATAAATATCCATGTTGAATCATCAAGTGTTATCAAGGTCGGATTGCAACATGATAAGCCTTTTTAAGCCAAGATAGAATTCTCACCTGCATCCATATAGTCAAGACAACCGATATGCTAGACTTGGCTACGTATGGCAGGCTTCAAAGAATCTATCAGTTGTTATCCATGTCAAACTTAAAAATTATTAGACTAGCTACTGTCCTACATATTAAAATCTCAAGGATTTTTTAACATCATATTCCTGCCAAAGTCACTCCATATGTTTTAACGTCTTTTTTATAATAACCATTTATTGTTAAAAAAATGTCAACTGATCCAAAGCATTCTATGTACTTTTTTGGCTTTAAAAAAGTATGGAAAAAACATGCATGCAATGCTAAGTTTTGTAACTTCATCTCAAAATATGCTCTGAGGTCGAGCCCTTCAAAGCCGAAATCAACTAGGATAATCACTCAACCAAATTTTAGGCCAGATATCAAAACCATAAGTCACTGAGTCATCCAATAGTCGGCAACAGGTTATGCACATTCACCAGCACTACAACACTTTCATAAAGAATTCCCTTTGAAATTAGTTGAACTATTAGCCCAAAGAAGTACCAGCCAGAGCCAGATCCAAAGCCAGCCAGAAAGCAGGCCACATCAAACCATTCCCAGAAATAGCCAGTTTATGAGAGTAGAGTCTATTCCAAAAAAATGATTAGTCACATCTAGGGACGAGGATTAAAAGACCAAGATTCTAATACTTTGCAACAGGTATGCACACTCATCATTATTACACCAGATACCATAAAAGATCTCCTTTTGAATAACAGCTGAACTGTCAGCCCAGAGAAGTAACAGCCAAGGTCAGAGAAGTATTAGCCAGAGCCAAAGCCATAAAGCATGCCACCTCAAACCATTCCTAGATATAGCCATTGTATGAGAGTAGGATCAAGCGAGAGAAATGACTAGCCATATCCAGAGACCAGGCTTTTTTAAAATAGCAGAAAAGTCTATTGTAGACCAGATCTCCTAACTAGACACAGCTAGCAGAAGACACCTGCTATTGAAGCACAAATATCCAATCACAGTTAGCAAGTCAAGGCCACCAGGCTTCCCCATGTTACAACACCATACCCATCTCAGGTAGCATGTTATGCAAAAAACCAATTTTCCATAAGTTTTCATGATAGGTAACTACTACAGAGATTGCATAGAATAATTTCTCAAGTAAAGTGAGCAGAACTAGAGACCAGCAAAACCAGTTATTACCATTTTCTAGTCAAAAGACCAATAGAAATTCAAAAAAATGCTTCTTGTTTTGTGTCCAAGCTTAGATCAGTTACCAACTTTCCTTAAAAAGGCCTCTAACACAAAATAGGGCCAGAGTTCAGCTATAAAAGACCAGTATTAGGAACCAATCTCATCAGTCTAATTATAGAAATATAACAAATTCAAATAGTAGCAATGTAGGATTTTTAGACCAGCACTTAGCATGTGTCAGCACCAACATGGGCTTGGTATCTTTATTCATGAGGCAAGCAAAATCTCATATTTAAAGCAACGTCAGTTGGAAACTTCAATTATTTATTTGCATTCAGCAATTAATAGGGACAGAAAATATCTCTTTCAATATTCTAAGGCAAGAAAAAACTGTCATAATCACTCGACAGAGCAAGAGATTATCCAAAAACTGAGATTTTGAGTAAAATATAGAACCTGTGAGCAGAAGTAATACCAAAATAATCTCCAAAGTTCCATGGAAAGCCAAGTACAATTCCAATGTCACCTTACTCTCTCTTTCCCCGTTTTTTTACCCAATAGCAAGTTGTTTATAATGTTGCAAGAGACATTATAAAAAGACCTAATTCCCAAAACCCAAATCATAACAGCTTATCTTGTATGTTAAAAGGCAAAAGACAGAAAGAAACCCAAGTCTAAGTGAAGGGAGAAGAGCCCCTCACCTTAATATAGGGGCAAAGGATGGGTATGTGTCAGCAAAGAAGCATGTCAGCAGTCGAGACCCAAAAGAATATGCCAGGTATGGCCACCCCATGCAAGTTCCTAGCACATGACCTTTTGTATAGGAGCGTAGGGTGACTTAGAATCTTACCAAGCAGTGGATGGCCCAAAGTCTGTGCCAAGACACTCGCCATCAAGCTCGGTTCTCATATCGAGATGTGTTTCATCGTGAAGCACCATGAGTGAAAGGGGAAGAGTCCCCTCATGATAGAGTTCATTAACTAGAGTGTAATCCTTTTATGCCAGAAGGGAAGGAAACCTAGCCTTTAACTTCTTTTAAGGGTTAAAAAGAATTAAGGGATTGCTCCCACTTAGCCTATGTTCAAAAAATTGGTTCACATTAAACCATCCTAACCAAGATAGTAATGTAAGTAATAATCGATATCTTGGACCCAATTAGAATCACCCTATGAGGTAATTACAAGTGTGGCAATAGGCATTGAATGAAAACCTCGCATCGGTTTATGCCAGGAGGAGCAATTAGAGATACTCATTCAACCATGCTAACCACGACAGCATAGTAAGCCAACAACAAGGAATTCAAATCTCAATTGAGTAATTTCAAACTCAAGGTGGATAACCTTATTCTAAGAGTAGGCTACTTGTAATCATGCAGCAATAGTGCCAATGATTAGTGAACAGCCATAAGTGTGTTGGGTAAAGTATCAGCTACATATATAGTTTGGGTAGCATTACCAATAGGTTGAGTTAGTGTAACTAGAACTAGCTATCATGGTCAGATGTTGTGACCAAGTGTGTGTGTGTGTGTGTGTGTGTGTGTGTGTGTGTGTGTGTGTGTGTGTGTGTGTGTGTGTGTGTGTGTGTGTGTGTGTGTGTGTGTGTGTGTGTGTGTGTGTGTGTGTGTGCGAGAGAGAGAGAGAGAGAGAGAGAGAGTGAGAGAGAGAGAAGAAGAAGAAGAAGAAGAAGAGAGTTTTAACATCGTAGGAAACTATCCCAAGAGACCTTAAAGATCCATCCGACGAGGACAGTTGCACTCAAGACCTGTTATTCAAGAGAGAGAGAGAGAGAGAGAGAGAGAGAGAGAGAGAGAGAGAGAGAGAGAGAGAGAGAGAGAGAGAGAGAGAGAGAGAGACACAGAGAGAGAGAGAGAGCCAATAGACTGCACAAATTCAACATTTTCCAACAACAGAAAGATTGTAGAGCCAAAATTGTGTGCATGATAGCTTGTGTGTGTGTGTGTATACGCATGTTCACACACTCTATGTGGGTCTGTGTCACCGTCACTATATGTGTCACACACACACACACACAGAGAGAGAGAGAGAGAGAGAGAGAGAGAGAGAGAGAGATCCCACTAGCAAGTACACATAGAAAGAGAAAGAGTGAGGTGGATCACTAGGACCAGGACCAAGATCTAGACCAGGGTAGTTGGTGGTGATCACACATAGGTACGATAGGCCAAGCAATGGTGCTGCGACGTTCAACAGTAGTAACTCAATTGTGAAGTGGTGGAAAATAGGGGACAAGCACCACCTGCTGCAATGGGAGCACTTGGTAGTAGCATATAGGTGCTAAAGGTAGCAAGTGTGCATGGGTTTCCTTCTTCCAAGGACTACATTTCCATTCTCCTCACACACACATGTGTGTGTGTGTGTGTGTGTGTGTGTGTGTGTGTGTGTGTGTGTGTGTGTGTGTGTGTGTGTGTGTGTGTGTGTGTGTGTGTGTGAGAGAGAGAGAGAGAGAGAGAGAGAGATCCAACTGCCATGCTTTTCTTCATTGCAGCAACATGTGGGTCACATACTAGTTACATTTGAAAAGGCTTCTCATTTCTTACATTCTAAAAAGGCTCAGGCTGTCATTACTTACAATCTTCATTTCCTACAATCTTGCCCTTCACTTTTGCATTTTAGATTACATTTTTTGTAAGGTTTTTTTTTAAGTGAGCCAGTGAGTGACAAGTGGAGGCCCTCTTCTTCCTTGGAAATGGTAAACTCCATTATATATAGTATAGATGTAGACCAAAATGATGTAAGCATGGGGTCTTTAGTCTCTTCCTAAAGCTCCACATGCCAAGTTTTGATAGGATTGGTCTATGCCTATAAAACATAATCTACTTTGTTGCTTGGTTTTGTTGTGATTTGAGATACTTCTTTGAGGATTATTGTGCCCAACTACCTATGATGGCACTATGTGAGCTTCGATTCTTCCGCCAATGAAAGAATATCACTGAGCCATTTGTTACTTGTTAGGTGAGGGAACCATCCCTATGCTAGCATCCTAGACCTAACTTAAGATATGGGGTGAAGATATTTTGACACATTATATGATGCCATCTTTCTATTGTCATTGTCTTAGTTAGCGATTACAGTTTCAATCATGAGAGCCAGATGTCATAAGGTTGAGCCCCCCTCAAAAGGCTTTTCTCTTGGAACTCTTTACAATAAAAAGAAGCTTCAGTATACATAGGACCGTGGATGCTAAGATCTCCATGACCCAAGCAACTTAGTGGCTTTCTTGATCATAATATGTCGTTCTCCTCTTCTTTATCGGCATCAATAAATAGTCAACACAAGTAGAGAGAGAGAGAGAGAGAGAGAGAGAGAGAGAGAGAGAGAGAGAGAGAGAGAGACGTATATGTCTAGAGAGACAGGGATAGATTAGAGAGAGAAGAAAGAGAGAGAAGCGGATAGAGAGAGAGAGATAGAGACAAAAGAGAGAGAGAGAGAGAGAGAGAGATAGAGACAAAAGAGAGAGAGAGAGAGAGATTTTATTATCATCCTTGGAGGTCAAACATGACCTATGGGACCAAAGTTACATGTGATATAGTATGTGTGCAGGAGGTGTGCAGCTAATGAATGATTTTCGATGTTCAAAAATTGTGGTGATGAGAGTCGCAATGCAAAGTCCACACTATGGTTGGGAGAGGAAAATGTGTAGGTCTAAGTCATGGCTAAATATGTGAGGGAAGCAAGTATGGATGTGATCAAAAGTTGAGCACTCTAGTAGTGTGTGGTACTCGAACTCTCGAACTTGCAGTGAGCATAATATGCACAATTGATTTAACTCTTCTCCATTGCCCCAATGCCCTTTATCACATCGAAGGGAGTGGGATCTAAGCAAGACGGTTGCGATAGTGTGTATCATTGATAAGGGGAAAGGCTCAAGCATATAAGAGTGAGTACGATTTCCTCTTTCAGCAAAAAACATGGTTTTGTAGTGAAATATGGGTGGTGTAATGTATGAAGCATGACCCATCGGATTCCTACCAAGTCATAATATACTAGCTTTGTAGAAAAGATTCATTCACTTGGGAGTCAATTGAGACATCATGTAGCAAGTGTAAGGCATCCTCAACGCATCCCATCTCTTCCAATCCACTTCTTTATGTCTTGCATTCATCCTGTGCTCAAGATCTCATTTTTATGCGTCTTTTGAACTTTTTTGCTTGCTTCCCATGCAATTGTAGGAAGTCGATGTGAGGGATTTTGATGCATCTTTATCATGTACTCCATAACCCTTTCCATGCCCTCAACTTCAATCTGAACATATCCCAATTCCAAGAAGTAGGAGCATATATGGTGTTTGTGTCTTAACTTGGAGAAATTTTGTAAAAAAACACATTGGACATTCTCAAACTCTTTCCAAGTAGACTTTGAGATGCTCCCACCCCACACTTCAACTCCATAAAGAAGAATCAATGTCATCAATGTGTCAAAAGATACTTCTTCAAAATTCAATATTTGATATTTTCTGCGTTACACATGTTCTCAAATCCATAGTACGTTCTCTTCCCGACTTCCAAATGATGCATAGCACATTCATGCCACTTATGATTGGCCAAAACCTCAAGGCCAAGGTACTTAAATCTCTCAGCAACACAATGCATGGCTTCTCCTTAAGGTTGGTTTTCACAAGCATAACCTTTGTTTTGGATTCATTCACAATCAGCTGACTATGCAAGCAAAAGTTCTCAAGGTTAAGCATAAGCTTTTGTGCATCCTCTAAAATGTGTGCTAGAAGCACTACATCATCCGCATACAATAAATGCAAATAGTGACCTCTTCAATGCCTTCTTCTTGCATAAAGTCAAGTACCATTTTTTCCAATTGATTGATGCATAGACCAAAGACAGTTGGTGAAAATGGACATCCTTGTTTAGCCCCAATAGTGCTTGAATTTTTTTTGAAATTCCTCTTCGCATGTGCAGTTGACACATCACCTTCTCATAGATTCGAGAAACCACAAGCATAAACTCACATGGCACTTAGATTTCTTCCATCCTTCTCCATAAATTGTTAAGTAGAATCATATCAAAGGTTTTCTTAAAGTCCATAAAACAAGAATACAATTGGTTTCCTTTCAACCTACTTTCCTTTATGAGAACACGAAGAGTGACAAGATGATCAATGTTGCTATGGCATCGATGAAAACCCATTTTTCCTTTTGCACGCTTGACATTATCTTCAGCCCAATCACTCAATTTTATCTCCATTATGCACCCCAAAAAAAAATCCCCATAGAGACCCAATTGTTGACTGAATATTATATTTAAATCAAATATAATACTAGCGTGCAAATACTCATAAAACAAAGGATAGACAAAGAGCTTTGAAAGTAAACTTGAGAGATTAGCAACATGGAAAATTTGCCAACGCGTTTCGACTTCTAAGAGTCTCATCAGGGCTGACCATGTTAGCATACCATCTCTCTTCTTGGGGAGTTTATATATAGGAACATAGCAAGCTCTTTGAAAAGGGAGGAAAAATTGGTTGGGTATTTGTAAAAAGGGAGGGAAAAGTGGGTGTGTTGTCTTTATTGTGTTTGACTAGGCTTGAGTCTATGAACTTTAGAGAGTACCCACTATCATGTCCTTTTGGGAGTTATACTCTGCCATAATTGTGGAAAGCTAAATGGAGTTGGCTAATGAGAGAAAGAGAAAACAAATAAGGGCAAGGTTTACTCTACAAGATCATAGACGTGGTGTCTTGAGTGTTACATAAGAGCAAGTTACCCTTGGAAAATTTTAAGAAACTACTAGTATAGAGGCTACATCAAGGATGGCTAATAACATAGGGCATCAAGTGTAGAGCAAGAGGCATTGTCCTGTTGGTGGGTAGGTTTGAATACAACAACTTGGTGGGTGATGATTGGAGGAGTAGAAAAAGACACAGGTAAAAAGTGATTTCAACTTTGATTTGGGAGTCAACTTTGGGGAAGGAAATGGCAAGAGAAAGGAAGGGTCGTCACAAGGATAGTAGAAATGGAGCTACTTGTTGTTTTGTTCAGATAATAAAGTGAGTTGCCTAAAAAATATGAGGTACAAGTATGTAATAGGAGAAGGGGTGTCACTAACACGAAGTGGGAAGGGATCCTTTATCATAGAGTGTATCAAGGGTAACCTGTCGGGGGGATGGGGGCAAGTTTTTTGTTGCTAGAAAGGGGTGGTACAAGAGTGAGCATGGGCCATGGATTAATTTTGGGAAGTAATACAAGCATCATGTACAAAGTTTCAAGTCCATGGTTGGGTAGAGGAGTAAGGAGAGTGAGGAAATGTAATTATGCAGTGAGCATAATATGCACAATTGATTTAACTCTTCTCCATTGCCCCAATGCCCTGTATCACATCGAAGGGAGTGGGAGCTAAGCAAGATGGTTGCGATAGTGTGTATCATTGATAAGGGGAAAGGCTCAAGCATATAAGAGTGAGTACGATTTCCCCTTTCAGCAAAAAACATGGTTTTGTAGTGAAATATGGGTGGTGTAATGTATGAAGTATGACCCATTGGATTCCTACCAAGTCATAATATACTAGCATTGTAGAAAAGCTTCATTCACTTGGGAGTCAATTGAGACATCATGTAGCAAGTGTAAGGCATCCTGAACACATCCCATCTCTTCCAATCCACTTCTTTATGTCTTGCATTCATCCTATGCTCAAGATCTCATTTTTATGCATCTTTTGAACTTTTTTGCTTGCTTCCCATGAAATTGTAGGAAGTCGATGTGAGGGATTTTGACGCATCTTTATCATGTACTCCATAACCCTTTCCATGCCCACAACTTCAATCAGAACATATCCCGATTCAAGAAGTACGAGCATATATGGTGTTTGTGTCTTAACTTGGAGAAATTTTGTAAAAAAACGCATTGGACATTCTCAAACTCTTTCCAAGTAGACTTTGAGATGCTCCTGCCCCTCCATAAACAAGAATCAATGTCATCAATGTGTGAAAAGATACTTCTTTAGAATTCAATATTTGATATTTTCTACGTTGCACATGTTCTCAAATGCATAGTACGTTCTCTTCCTGACTTCCAAATGATGCATAGCACATTCATACCACTATGATTGGCCAAAACCTCAAGGCCAAGGTACTTAAATCTCTCAACAACACAATGCATGGCTTCTCCTTAAGGTTGGTTTTCACAAGCATAACCTTTGTTTTGGATTCATTCACAATCAACCGACTATGCAAGCAAAAGTTCTCAAGGTTAAGCATAAGCTTTTGTGCATCCTCTAAAATGTGCGCTAGAAGCACTACATCATCCGCATACAATAAATGCAAATAGTGACCTCTTCAATGCCTTCTTCTTACATAAAGTCAAGTACCATTTTTTTCAATTGATTGATGCATAGACCAAAGACAGTTGGTGAAAATGGACATCCTTGTTTAGCCCCAGTAGTGCTTGATTTTTTTTTTTGAAATTCCTCTTCCCATGTGTAGTTGACACATCACCTTCTCATAGATTCGAGAAACCACAAGCATAAACTCACATGGCACTTAGATTTCTTCCATCCTTCACCATAAATTGTTACGTAGAATCATATCAAAGGTTTTCTTATAGTCCATAAAACAAGAATACAATTGGTTTCCTTTCAACCTACTTTCCTTTATGAGAACACGAAGAGTGACAAGATGATCAATGTTGTTATGGCATCGATGAAAACCCATTTTTCCTTTTGCACGCTTGATATTATCTTTAGCCCGATCACTCAATTTTATCTCCATTATGCACCCCAAAAAAATTCCCCATAGAGACCCAATTGTTGACTAAATATTATATGCTGAGTTGGATTCCTACTGAGTCGGATTTCTATTAAGTCAGATTACAGTGATCCAGATACTGTTGAATCAGAATTTCAGTATGATGTTTGCTGAGTCAAAACATTGATGGGTCAGAATATTTGTTGAGCTAGATTTTTGCTAGGTTGAATTTTGCTAAGTCTGATTTTGTGTGCCAAGAAGATCTTGCTAGATAGTTATAACTATCATTTTTTAGTTGTATTTTGGATGAGTTATGAGTAGGGGAATGAGAGAGAAGCTTTAGCCATAGTGTTCTTTGCTCTCTCTAATCTTTTTTTTATGTTCTGTTTGTTGATCCTAAAGTTATCTGACTATGTCTTTTGTTGAGTCTGATCATGGAGTGAGTATCTATTCTCTGTTTGAGAGCATGTGTGAGAGAGAGATTCATGTACTATTGAGCCCAAACACATTGACGATCCCGATGGGCCATTGAAGGTTTTTCCAATACATTTGGTTAACCTACTGCAATTGTTTGTTTGTTGTGTGTGACATTCTTGTCTTGTTGATTACCTATTGTAATGGTATGTTTGTTGGGTTGATCACCTTCTGTGTCAGCATTGGAGGTCGGTGTTTGTGTTTCACGAGTGATGATGCTATGAAAGAACTTATCCTGAAGGAGCAAAAATTCAGGAGCATCAGAAAATGTTTGATTAGAAGCGTTGTTGCATATTCAAAATTCAAATTTTGTTGTTATAAGTGTTGTAGATTTACGTTGCACAAATTCAACAAGGTGCTGCAGATTTAGACTATGCAAAATGGCAGAAATTTGGATGATTTTGCAGAGACAAAACAACAATTTCTTGAAATCAGACAGAGAAATGCTAAATTCGATGTTAATAATCAAATATGTCAAGCAAACAAAACAAACTCAAGAATGGTATCTTTTACTAAATTTTTCCAAATATATAAATACATCATTAAACTAAAATATCCCAATCAGTTTAAGCAACCAATTACTTGGACTATGCGGATCCCAGTACAGTATCCGTGGCTCTTCGTTTAGCAAATTTAATGGGTCTCATATTGGTGTGGTGCACCGATCTTGAGGGTTGAACATGATTGTTGTATTTTAATGAAGTGAATGTTATGGGGGGTAAAAGGAAGAAAGAGAAATGTGAGGTTTGCATGAGTAAGAAGCATGAGGTGGATGATTGTTTGTGTGTAGTTGATGAGTGCTCAAAGGGAGATGCTTGTAGGAAGTGGTGCATGGTGGATTTTTGCACAAAACTTCATAAAATTAGCCACAAATTGCATAAAGAAACTTTCTATAACAAAATGGAAAGAGCCTTGGAGAAGTTAGATGATTTTTTAGGATGAATTGGAGAATGCATATGAATGGCTAGGTGATCATAAAGGGGATAGGCAAAAATCATGCTCTAGTAGAAAGAAGGTTTTTAAGTTGCAAAAAGCATGTGAGAAGCTGAGGGATGCATATGAGAATGAGTTTGAAGGGGATTCGAGTGATGATGACGATGATGGATGGATCATGGAGCCCATAATCCACCAAGTGGGGATACCAAACATGGAGGAGAAGGTGGTGCAAAAGGAGATTGGCCAAAAGAGCCTAGAAGAGCCCCTAGATACCCCTAACCTACCACTAGAGTATTCCCATGGAGTGGAAGAGGAAGATCCATTGTTTAAACTTACGTTGTTTGCGTTTGGAAAATGTTGTTACCCTATTTGTGAGGAGAAGCATGTCATACATGACCATGATATTGTCCATGTTATTCAAAGCCCACTTGAAGAGGTGGATAGTGAGATGAATGCAGAGGAGGAACTTTTGGAAATTAAATTTGTTGAGAAGGAATTTTTGGAAAACATATCATTTCAAGAGGAGTCTCCATAGAAAAGATCCCTAAATGTGAAAATGTTGCCAAAGGTGTTGAAGGAACATTGAAGGAGTTTACAATGGCTGATTCTAATGATCGGCAAATTCAAACAAAAAATCAGACCACTATCTTAGATGTTGCGGATGATCAAGCGAATCAGAATTTTGGTTTTGAATTTTTGAAGGACAGATTTTAATGTCACAAGTCATTATCAAGCAAGGATATGTTTCAGTTATAGAGAATAGGAAGAAGCGGATTGATAGTAGTTCCAATCTAAGCAGGGGTGAATCTGAAAAAGGTAGATCAGATTGAGCATGAAGAATGTCAAGAGCAAGTCTTTGAGTATAAAACAGGTTTAACAGGTTTTGTGGAGCATGCAATGATGGCTGAAATGAAAAATGATGAAATTTCAATGGATGTGCATTCTGAAATTGATGTGGGACAAGTTGTTCTCAATCCAAGCATACTTTCGTTGAAAGATGTGTGTTTTAAAGCTGATGAGATAGTAGAAGTGGATTCTTACAGGATGGACTGTCAGATAAGGATGGTGGACTATCAGAATTTAGATTTTTATGTGCTACAAATTTTGCAGTTGCAAATTGGACAAAGAAGAATACATTACAGGAATGTTCATGTGGACTTAACAATTGGATTAGGTGGAATGTGCCTTTTACAAGAGGTTGATCTAATTTTGAAAAATATGGAAGATGATCTAATTTTGAAAATTTGGAGTTGGAAAATTTTCAATGGAATGATGGAAAGTTCACAATGCAAAAAGGCAGCAATACATCAGATCCATCAACGATGCAAAGTGAATCAGTTGCAATAGTGGGTATCTCAAAAATCTACAGAGGAGGATTTTGTAAATGGAAAGTCAGTGGGGATACTCAAAATCTTACAGAGGATGTGTCATTGGAGTTTGTGTGGAATTTTTTCACCAAGTTGAAATTGTTTCCTACACTTCATCTTTGGAGTAGAGGATTTCTCGTTGAATTTTGGTTCCATAAGTTTATTTTATATGATCTGATTTTGATGTATTTGTATTTGAGAGGTTCCCTACCTTGGCATGTTGTCAAAAAGTGGAGTACAGTGATATGGGAGTGCACATGTAAGGTGGAAAAACATTTATATTTTGAAGCGACATCAGAACAAGGACATGTGTTGCAAAGGACAATGGAATGGCTGTCAAGATGTTTGCAGATTTGCAAGAGTGCATCAATATGCAACAAATTTAGCTAGAGACTCAAATGTAGCAGGTAGCAAATTCTAGTATATCTATAGTTTTGCTACAGAAAAAAACTCAGTTAATCGATTGTCTAAAATCAAAGATGGAATCTATGGAAGAGAAGCATACTCAGGAGCTGCAGGAAATTCTAACACAACATCAGTGAAGTGATAAAAGTTAAAATGACACTTTGAATGTTTAAGGAGTGGATGCAAACTTTGGAGGTCAAAGTACAGCTGGAGTTGGAGCAGCTAGATAGTAAGAACAAAGAGTTGCAAGTCCAGAATCAAAAGCTTGATCAAAGGGTTCAACCATTGTTGGAGCTGGAGAAACAAGCATTAGGTCACAAAGATGCAGATGTAAATGGTGTGTTGATGTTTGAGGAAGATATTCAATTGTAAAGCAGAAAATGGTAGAGAGCATGCAAGAAGTTTGGAAGGCCATTAAGGTCCATGAGTATAGAGCCAAAGAATTGGGAAAGCGGGTTTTTTATCAGAAGCAGCAAGAATCTGAGCAAGTCAAGAAGCTTCTAGATCAAGGAGAAGGATCAACAACATCTGTGGTTAAACAAACAGAGCCAAAAATAGCAAAGGATCAATTTGCAGAAGAAATTGTGGAGGTACCTAAGAAGCTGGTTGCTGAGTGAACTATCAATGACTAATCCAGACGGTGTTGCAAAGATGCAAACAAAACCTAGGAATGTTTTTTATCGAGGGATGTGTGGATTCAAGTCAGATTTCTATAAAATCCACCACCAGGACGTGCCATGTGTTGATTGGATATTATGTGATGAGTCGAATTTGTGATGAGTTAGATTTCTGCAGAGTCAAATTTTTGCTGAGTCAAATTATGCTAATCCAAATACTACTGAATCGGATGTTGAAACTGATGTTTGCTGAGTCAAAACATTACTGGGTTGGAATATTTGCTGAGTCGGATTTTTGTTGTGTTGAATTTTGCTGAGTTTGATATTTTATGCCAAGAAGATCTTGCTAGATAGTTATAACTATCATCTTTCAATTGTATTTTGGACGAAATTGTGATCATGTTGCAATGTTTTTGTGTGAGAATTCATATCCCCAAAGACAAGGAGAGAGGAAGAGATAAAGATAGAGAGGGAGAGAGAGAGGGAGAGAGAGAGAGAGAGAGAGAGAGAGAGAGAGAGAGAGAGAGAGAGAGAGAGAGAGAGAGAGAGAGAGAGAGAGAGAGAGAGAGGAATGAGCTGAACACTTATGACATTATTCTAGGATGGTGATTAGAGTTAGTTCAAATCAAATCAAGACTTTAGATTAGACAAGACTGGAATGAAATGTAAAGACTGGAACTGAAATATAAATTGAACTATAAAATGATACTGAATACTAAAACTAGAGAGTAGAACTGGAATATATTTAGATTGGTGTAAACGAGTATACCAATATGTGCCAAGTCTGCTTTGAGTTTGATAAGAGTTACAAGAGCATAAAGAGCACCAAGTTACAAGATACAAGACAATGATAGTGAGAGTGCTAGTGTTCAAAGATAGATCACTGTAAAACTGAGTAGTGAGCCCTATTTATACCCATCAAACCAGAACTCTGACCGGCTGTACAATGCACTAGTTACCATAGTAACTGACCCTCGTAGTTATTAGTTCAGCTGACTCAACCGCCCATCTGAGTCTCCCTTTGGAGGTTGTTCCCACCATTCACATTTCCTTCCCCCCTTTCTTTGAATTTTGGAGTATTTTCAAAATTTCAATAGAGTCTATGATCAGTTAAGGGTATCAGTTCACCTGAGTTTCTTCTTTTTGTTTGGGGCCTTCTTCTTTGGGGGCCTTTAGAGTACTCTTGGTGGCGCACTGGGAGCTGCTTGGTTTCCTTTTTGGATCACATGATAAAGGGCCTCCTGTTCAAGTTGGTCCGTGCCTGCCATTTTCATTTTGAGCTCATAAGGTGTGAGGGCATTCCACGTTTTTGTATCAGGGTCATACATCATTCTCCTCCCTCTAGTGAGTCTGGCTCTGGTCAGCTTGTGACAATATGAGGTTGTATGAATCTAGCCTTTAGGGAATGGCTAATTGCATTTGACTCTGGCTTCAAAGAGGATCTCTGCCACCTTGAACTGAGGTTTAGAGGCTACTCAATTTGCCAACTCCTTCTTTGGGATTTTAGAGGCTTCAACAGTGAGTTGAAGAAGCTGATTAGTGATTTTTATGAGATGGGGAATCTGAATATGCCATTGATGCATTCTAAACTTGAAGTTTTGTATAGCATTCAATAGATCACCTATCTGGTCGTGCTTTAGGGCTTCATCCAACACCTATTTCCACATTGTCCATTCACTCGTAGCTCCCTCGTACCATTCATTGAGCTCATCCACTATATTGATGTATGTATGTTGATCATCTAGTTTAGTGTATGTGGGGTATATAGAGCTAGATAGAATTTAGGAAGCTCAGCTTCTTTAACATGCAAAGTATACATAAGAATTGGAGAATTTGGGACAAATTCAATGAAGTTCAGGAAAATCTAATTCTCCTCTTCCATTATTTTTCTGGAGATCCGAACTAGATGATAGAGGGTTTTTAGATTCTTCTATTCTTTGAGGGTTATTCAAGTTTGTGACCCTCTCCTACTGGTGGCATTCCATCCCAGAAGAAACTTGACTTTGTCATAAAGGACGCCCCTTGCAATCTATAGCTTAACCAACATTTCCTTGATCAGGGATCTGATATCTTTCATACATGTATAAGTTGTTATGACCATGACACCCTCAGTTGTTAGTATCCATTTCGGTACCCTATCCAAAACCTAGACACAATTGGGGTGAGGTGGTAGCTAGCAGACCTGGTGATCATGGTCTTTGATGGATTTCCAAACTTGAATTATTCGACGGGCTCCGACGAACATCTGACACCTCTCCAAATTTGTATAGACTGTCCTAGATTTGAAGAGCTTTTTGCCTCCTCGGCTTCTTGTTCAATTTACTAGAATGCCCTTACCCTTATCCTAAAGCTAAGTCCCTACCCTGTATAAAATAAGAGCTTGACCAGATTGTCTTTGTTCTTTAGATTGGGTTTGTTGTTGATCTTGATGAGATGGGGTTTGATCTTCTTGTTGATCTTGACTACTAGGTTGACTGTCCTAGCTATCTGTCCTAGTTCCCATGTTGTCTGCTTACCGCCAACCATTGAACTTGGAGGGGTTTGATCATCATCATCATCTTCTTCTTCATTGTCATGGTCTGCTCTAATGCCATCTCCCGACTCCTGGTCATCATCATTGTCCTCCTCATCATCAACAACATCCTAGTTCTTTATGTATTCCATTAACACTTGATCTACTAGGCATGCTGTGTATTGCTCCTACTTCTCTTCAAGATCAAACTTCATTGTTTTCACTAAGTTCTATAAATCCTCCATATTCAAAGTCAGATTACCATCAGATTCAATTATCTCTACCAAGGACTGATAGATATACTTCTCATTTACGGCCTGCTTTGGGGTGTTGTGATCGGCCATTAATGACTTGCTTTTTTTTCTCTCATCCAGCCTCTCTAAAGCTACTCTTTTGCTTCTTCTGCAACCCACTTGTCCTTTGTTAGTCGTTGGTTGTCACTTTTAAGTGTGTTGATTTCTTTTTGCTATGTAACCATTATTCTTGCATCTTTGTTATGCTCAATGGATAGTTCCAACAATTTAGTCCTGAGTTGTTCCATTTCTTTCTTTGCCCTTTCCAGCTCGGTTTTGGTTTCTTGAAGTTTAATCTGTAGGGTAGTGGTTATCAAGTTGGGAGCCGTCTGCTCGGCTTATATCATCTGTCGCATGGCATTGACAATGGTGCTCCACCCAAAGATCATGGTGGCTGTACATCCATCTTTGATAGAATCAACATCAGGCTGAGAAGTTTCATATGCATTAGGAGGAGCAGGATAAGGCATTAGTGCCTTATCTACTTGTTGGACAACCATCCTCCCATAAAGGGGTTTTTTCTGGAGCCTTTGTAATTTGTCCAGGCGAGTCGACTATGCTGGCGGAGGGGCGACCAACGCTAACTGGGAATTTGAGGTATCTTTGCTCCCTGGTAGAGTCTACTCGTTTCCAATAGTCTTCTTTTTCTTTGTTGAAGGTGGCAGTGTCTGGGTCACTTTGTTAGGTTGTTCTGCTTATGTAACTTTGCCCTTTCCTTCAGCAAGCTTGGATGCAGGTGCATGTTTTAGTTTTAACTGATTCTATAAAGCAATTGTTTTTTGTTTCTTTTTTGGTGGCATGTTTTATTGTCACATCTCCATTTGTGTCAACATCCATTGTGCTACTATTCTCTTTGCTCCTATTGTCACTATAGCCAAATCAGTGGCTTTATCTTGTTTTGTTTGTTGGCCTTCAGAATCTTGTTACTCTGTAATCTAACTGGTGTTGGCCTGCATTGGAAGACAGGTTGCTCAATATAAAAATTGCTATACATACCATGCTTTGAAGACATGTTGATGTTGGGTCTTCACCTTATGTAGAAATGTTGGATCACGCTATTATATAGAAATGTGGCCATATTAATTTTTGCTTTAGAATCATTAATTCTAAGCAGTATCATTCCAAATAGCTTCTCCACCATGTATGTAGGGTTATTCTTTAGGTTGATGGCCTCTGCAATAAATTTTTATACTGGCCCATTCTGTAAGGTAGCCATTGGGACTCCCTGAGTGCCCCTTTTCCTTTTTCTAGCAGCTTCAACGTCCTCCATTTAAATGCTTGATAACTTCTTCAGATGAACAAGGTTTGGCCTTGACATGATATGGCAGTCTAAGAACATGGGAGAGAGTTGATGCTCTGGCCTAGACTTCTCTACCATTGATTTCAGTTGAACCACTATCAACATCAAATGTGTCAACTACTTGCTAGATGATTCCTGCATCAAATTCCATGTGTGTTGGTTCTAACACCACTTCTAGGTCCCACACTGCTTGTTCATTGAGGTGGAAGACATATTTGCTAATGTTGTTGTGGGGTTTTGAACAGAGCTACTAAGTTTGCCCAACCTGTTGCTCTGTACATTATGTGGCCTGGTTGTTGGTATCTTGCATTTTCTTAGAAGGCTTCTTGGTCTTCGTCATGGTTGAGTCTTCTGAACAATTTTGCAAGGAAGATGACTCCCTTGTGGTTGTGGAGAAGGAGATGCACAAAAGACTCAAAGTGTCAGGCTTAAATGCAAAGTCTATGGAAGTAGAAGGCAAGGAAGAAGGTATGGTGTATTCTATGGGTTGTGTATGCGGTGAAGGTATAGAGAGCTCTGCAGTGGAGAAGCAAGTTGCATGATTGCTTGAGAGTAAAATGCAAGATCATGCACCCTTCACATACTTATTCTTATACGCAACATGAATGCTCCACGCTCATGATCTCTTGGTTTTGGGGCCTTCGATTGCCGTGTGGCATCCATGCATTGGTCTAACTACCTATTCATTACCTGCAAGTTTTTGGCCTTGATTATCGGTTGCATGTGAACGGTAAGGGTGTTAGATTGTACTAGTTTTGTATGTATCTGAGTCTGAACTAGAATTGATCCCAAACAGTCTACTATTTCTAGCAAATTTTGTCCAACCTCATCTATTGGTCTAATATGAAACAAATCAAGTGGTTCCTCTTCTAATTTTTAATGTGTTTTTGGTAGTGGTGTTGCTCGAATCTCATCTGATATGGCATAATACAATTTGACCTTGGCCCCATTGTAGACCCTGGCAACAATAATCCTGATAAGTCTCTTAATCTTCCTGTACCATTCAAGAATACGCAGTCAACCTCAAAGGGTCCAGACCATGCTATCTTCAAATTAAATTTCTTTGGTCCCAGCTTTGATTGGTATAGTAGTACCAGATCACCTTTCTTGAACTCCCTAACCTTAATTTTACTATCATGCCACTGTTTCCTTGTTTGTTGGACTATGTCTTGTTCTAGCATAGCCTGTAAGTCATCCAACCTTTGTTTCAGTTTCTTATTGAAATCAATTCCATGTTCTACTACCAGCCAAAGGCTAGAATTGCAATCTCCATCAGAACTATTGCATCTGTTCCATAAACCATTCTGAAAGGTTTTCATGCCAATAGTGACTTTGTAGGGAGTTCTATAGGCCCATAATGTTGTCTAGAGCTTTGCATCCCACTGATGTGGCTCTTTCTAGACTATTCTAGTCAAAATGGTCTTTGTAGTCTTGTTGCTACTCTCTGCCTGACCATTGCACCTTGGATAATCTGGTGTGGATTTTTGATGCTTAACTAAAAATATCTAAGTCGGTGTCTGAATTTTTTCATTGATGAAGTGTGTACCCTAATCTGAGACAATCTCAATAGGACAACCATATCTGCATATGATATTTTTATACAAAAATATTGATTTTGATCTGGTAGTGTTATTTGGTAAGGTCTTAGCTTCCACCCACTTGTTGACATAGCAAGTAGCCATTATGGTATACATATTCTTCCTAGGAGTAATCTTCTTGAATGGACCCATAAAGTCCAATCCCCATTTCATAAATACTCCTAGTGGTTGAATTGGAGTCAGAGGTGTCATGTCAGATGTTGTAATACGCTGAAAAATGTTACCAATTTTGCAAATTGCTCTGACATCCGCCATTGTTGTTTGCCACTAGAAGCCTACTTTCAAGATTTTTCTATAGGTAATGCCAGTAGAGAAGTGTTCGCATGCATCTCCACTAAGGCCTCTGTGATCACTTGCATTCTCCTTGCATAGGCACACATCTTTGATGTATACCATCAATACCCAACCTAAAAAGAGCTCCTCCAATAATGGTAATATTCAGAATTTTAATTATCAATGCCTTTTTCTTTGCCTGGGACCAATCCTCTGGAAATCCTCCCATCAGAAGGAGGTCATACACCTCTTGCCATTCGAGATATGGTCCTTCTACAACTGTACTTTGAAATTTTTTAGCATCAATTGGTTCATCTCTTAATGTTATCTATGAGCTACCTTTTGTGCTCCTTGAAAGGAAATTAGCACCACAATGGATTTTTCATGGCTTATTAAAGATTTTGAACTCAAATTCCATTAGGAACATCATCCATCTAATCAACCTGCCTTGAATAATCACTTTTTTGATCAGAAATAGGAGTTCTTGATGATCCACATATAAGTGAAACAGCCTCCCCAACAAATAATGTCTGAAGTTTGTGTCACTGAACACTATCCCCAGTGATTCCCTCTTAGTAGTGGAATACCCTTGTTCAACTGAATTGAACCTGTGAATGGCAAAGTAGACTCAATAGTATTTTCCATCAGGTTGGCCAATATAGCTCCCATCGCCATTCCATATGCATACATATGTACATTAAAGATTACATCCCAATCTAGTTGACAAAGAACTGACTTCATGTTGATCACCTCCTTCAAGCACCAAAAACTCTACTCACATTGTTCAGTCCGAATAAACTTATTCCCTTTCTTGGTCATCTCATATAATGGAAGTGCTTTAGCTACAAACATATGAATAAATTGTTTTCATGTCGCTCCACTTCCACAAGAGGAAAAAGCGACAAGTGATGAGATTTTCTTCAAGGGTAGATAGGAAAAGCATCATGAGGAGTCAAAGGTAGCAAGAGGAATCTCTCTCTCTCTCTCTCTCTCTCTCTCTCTCTCTCTCTCTCTCTCTCTCTCTCTCTCTCTCTCTCTCTCTCTCTCTCTCTCTCTCTCTCTCTCTCTCTCTCTCTCTCTCTCTCTCTCTCTCTCTCTCTCTCTCTCTCTCTCTCTCTCTCTCTCGGGCTTCAAGGCTACTCTCTCTCGATGGATGGCATGAATTAAGGGAGATAACATAGGTGTGGTAAAGGATACAAAAGAAGCATGATATGAAGGGCGAGATAAGAGTGTTCTCTTCCTCTCTTGATTTAGAGAAACAAGGGATACCATGGAGAGCTCGGTTTCAAGATCATGTTCTCTCTCTCTTGACTTGAAGAAGCGGGTATTGGAGTAAAAAGCAGGGCTTCAAGATTTCGAAATCTTGATCTCTTTCTCCACCATACTTGGGAGATACAAGGATATAAGGTTGTAGGGAATTTAACTTGGGTTTGCATGTTCAAGAAACAAAAGGATTGAAGGGCGGGTTTTATGATCAAGGGTGCAGGAGTGATAAACATAGAGAAGAAAGTGAGGCTTTGTGAAAGTAAGGGTGAGCTCGATAGCATATGGGAAATTACCGAGGTTTGGAGCAGGGCTAGTCTATGTTCATTGAGGGGCTCAAGTGCATGCGGCTATGAGGGCTTGGACACACATCAAGAAGACTCCAATATCATGATCGATTGGGAACCAAGTGTCAATTTTGATTGACTATCAATGCTAAAGATGTTGATTAAGCTTTACTTAGAGTCTTTATTACTGCTGTGATTATTGTTAGAGGTCGATTACACCACATCTTGTACAATTTATTCCAGTTTTAATGATATAGTACTCATTTGGGGTTCCTATTGGCATTTGTGTTATTGCCTCTGTTGTTTTCTCTCTCTTCTATGTCTCACAATTAGAGGCCTTGCCCCTTCTAGGCTCAGCTCACGAACTGTTGGAATTAGGGTTGCAGGACAACACACACAGCTTTGAGAAGACAAAGGAAGCTCAAGGCACACAACAAAGAGTGTCTTACTTAGTGTGCAATGGAAAGATAAGATAGTCCTAGAGTGATGGGCGAATATACAATGCACAGGGGAAAAAACCTCCTAGTGAGGGAAAATTTTCCTCGATGGTCCTAAGTGTGTTCACACACATCACTACCACATGTATGTGGTAGTGATAACAAATCTCCCCTAGGAGTGATGCGGTGAACGAGAGTTGACACCTAGAGTATAGAGAAGTGCCATGCCCTAAGGACATGATCCGACAACAAAGGGGAGTAAGCCCAAAGCTTTGTGAAAATCTTCAAACTTCTCACGAGACAATGCCTTTGTGAAAAGATCTACAAGATTGTCTTGTGTTGGGACATAAGCCAAGCTGATCTCTCCTACTGAGAGCCTCTCCCTGATGTTAGGGCTTACTTCCCTAACAGTAATGCATGGTAATTACACAGCAAACTGCATACGACATGGCTTTACTACACAACAGAAAACTGTAGAACATCATTGACACAAATGAACTGTATTGTATTACTGCATACTCTGCATCATGTAAACACATGCTACAGCACCTTGCTGAATACAGTTCGACTGCTCTAAGTAGAGAATGACTAACGAATCCTAACTGCCATGATGCACCAAGAAGCACATTGCCCGGCTAAAGCAATCCTACTTAAACTAACCATCATAGGTATAAAAACACCCTTAGAGTTCAAAGTTCTAAACCTTGGTTACAAATAAAATGTAAATAAACCACTGTTGCAGCATCAGGGCCTAACACCTGGCACATCTGGTGGGCAATGTTTGCAAAACATTGTAAGAACCCACAATATCCCTTGACAAACAAACTTGAAAACCAAAACAAAGTTCTTCTGGCTATTGCTCCTGAAGGCCTGAATCTTCAGTTTCAACAGGATCTCTTGATTGTTCCTCCATATCCTGATCAGCTTCAAGTAATGTGTCATCAATAACTGGATCTTCAAACATTGCCTCAGCACTCTTCAGCAAAAGTTCCTCCATGTTCTCCTGATCCTCTATATCATCAACCTGTATAACTGAAACTGAAACTGCAATTTGACCTGCTTCCTGAACTGATCCCTGAACTGTTTCATGAACTAACAACTAAACTGTATCCTTAGTTTCCACTTCAACTGTAGACTGAACTGGCTCAGCTACTACAGTATCCATTTCCATCTGAACTTACATTTTCTATTGCAATTCTACATTCTGCTTCTTCAAATCAGCTAATTGTCTCTGTAAAAGCAAAATTTCCTCCTTGGATTCCTCCTCTGCAAAAGCCTGGTATGGTTTACTAACCACATCATACATTTTAATTTTAATCTGCTCCCACACTCCTTTCGTATACTCCATGACCTCACTCTTCATTTTCTCGATATCTCCTGAACTGACATACCAGTCTTCTACATCCAACTTTCTTCTAACATATGTCTAATCTTTTCCTCCACTTTTCTACAAGCTGTAACCCTGCTCAACAGTACCCTGTTGCTACTCTCCAAAGATGCATTAACAGTAGACACTTCAGTCAATTGCTCTTGCAGTACTTGGAACCACTCCTCCTTCCATTTAGAAATTCTAGCTGAAGTCTTTTCTCTGCCTGACACTACTTGCTTGTAAGATTCCAACTCCTATCTCATCAGTTCCTGATTTTTAGTTAAGTCTTGAACCTTTTTTGCCAAAAACTCTATCTCATTATGTGCTTTCTTGTCCTTTAAAGCCCCTTGCTTGACCTGCTTAAGTTCAGTTTGAAGGCTATCATTCTCTCTGCTCAAAAATGTGAGATCTAGAGACTGCTGCTCCACATACTCTTTAACCAAATTTAGTGCAGTTTGCACTTCAGTAAAAGAGACATTAGAAAACTGAGCTTTAGAAATTGCAGGTCTCTCCAAAATAGGATCTTCAAATGTAGCTACATGCTGCTGCTCTAACAACTTATAAAGTCTTCTAATCTTAAAACCTGTTTTGGCCGTTGCAGGTATCACAGGCTTTTCAGGCACACCTGCTGGAGTATCTGAAAATAAATCTCCAAAATCTTTGTCCATCTTATCTTTTACTGCATTCAAAGATTCTTGTTTAGAGTAATCTGCAGACAAAGGATCCTGAATGTCTTTACTATCTACACAGATCTGTGGTCCAAGAACAACTTCTGTCTTTTCTCTCTTTTTATTGAAGAGCGCACATCTTTAGTTACCTATGGTGAAATTTGGCACTGTATCCCTTGCAAAATGCTTTTGTTGTTGACATATTGAAACACAGGAGCAAGATAAGGCCCAACCTTAGTTGTCCTATCCTTTCTTCTTTGCTTTGTGTAAATTTCAAATTTCATCCTGTCAAACAAAATATTAGCCCACCCCATGTGTCTACCACTTTTTGCAGCTAACAAGATGCCATAATTCTCCCTGTTGATGTACTCAGACTTTACCAACAAAAAGACCCTTTCTATAAACCACCTGACTTGCTGAAACCTAACTGCATTCTTCATTCCTGACAGTTGGTAATAATGCCTTTACCAATAAAATGGACCAAAAGCTTTGGTCATATCTTTCTCAGTAGCCTTGCTAAACTCATTATCTTCTGCAATAGAGAGGTCCAACACCCTAGCTACTAACTCTTCAATCAAATAGTCTTCCTTGAAAATGTGTCCATCATTTGACTGCAGTTGCGTCAAGTAAATTGTGGCCATGTGACTGTTTCTCCAACTTACCCATGGGAGTCTTGAAAAATCAAGGAGACCAATTTTTCTAAGCCATGCATTGTTTACTTCATTATTATCCAAGTCATACCTAAAATCAAGAAACGTGTAGTCGGAGATAGCTTCCTCTTTGGGTCGTACCATGCGGGTAGGGGTTACCATCTCTGATTCATCAGCAGAGCTTGGGTCTTGTACCATCGGGCCTTGAAAGCGAGTCTTTCTTGTAGTGCTTCTTAACATAGCAAGAATTTCATTATCGGCTCTTGCATCCGGGCCAACACTCGTAGAGGTGTTGCAAACTGCACCTCAGCCCCGTCGTAAAACGCAAGAATCGGTTGTACCTCAGGTTGTGATTGCGCGCTACCCTTTCACATGCATAACTAGTCACCATCAAAAAGTCATCATTTGTAAGACTTCATCCTTGATTCCTGACCCTTTGCCCAAAAAATGGTTTAAGTCGAAATCCGTTGATAGGATTTTTAATAATTGTACCCTCTTGATCACACAATAAAAAAGTATTGGGCCCCACTGATTTACAATGTGGAATGGCCCCACATACCTGAGTTTGAGTTTACCTGGTCTCAGGCCCAATTTACTGTTATAAAGCAATACCCAATCACCTGGAAAAAAACATTAAATTTAATATTTCTGTTGATCCAAGCTTGTCTCCTTTGTTGAATAATGTCAGCAATGTATTGGCTATGGATTCTATCCTCTTCCAACCTCAGTAAAGCCTCTTCTTGTAACTGACTGAGTCTTCAGGAGACAACTTTTCCTGAACTGCAACCCTGAGACTTGGCACTATAAATTCCATGGGCATCACTACTTCTAACCCATACACTAACTTGAATGGTGTCATTCCAGTAGTAACTTTGTATGCTGTTCTAAAAGCCCATAGTGCAGAATCCAATTTTTCATCCCAATCTGTCATGTGTCGATTGACCAGCTTCATGATAATTTTGACCAAAATCTTGTTGGTACTTTTTGCTTGTCCATTGGCCTGGGGATAGTACACTATTGACTTCTTATGCAAAATCATATGCAGTTCAGTTAGTTTACTGATTACTTTGTTAATAAAATGTCCTCCCTGATCAAAAACTAGCTCAATGGGACAGCTAAACCTGGTCATAATGTTTCTGTAACAAAATTTTGCTACACTTTTTGCTTTATTGTCTCTTAAAGCCACTGCCTCTACCCACTTTGTACTGTAGTCAGTTGCAACCAAGATATACCTATTTTGTGTAAATCTAGCAGGTGGTTTGATTGGACCAACAAAATAAAATCCCCATTTTTGGAATGGTTCCAAAGGCAAAATAGGTTGCGATGGCATTCTATCCACATACAATGGCCTGCCATCTCTTTGACACAGCAAACAATTTTTATTGAACTCCTGAGCATCCCTAATTACTGTTGGTCACCAGAGTCCTGCTTGAAAAACTTTCCTTGCAGTAATCTCTCCTGAAAAGTTGCCTCCTGCATTCCCTACATGTGCTTCTTCCAAAACTGCTTTTTCTCAAACTGTGGTACACATCTCCTTATTACCTAATCAATGCCCCTCTTATATAAAAGTCATGCAATAACTATAAATCGTTTACTTCTCAATGCCATCCTCTTCCTGTGGTCTTTGGTCATAGATTCAAGTAACACTCCTTCAGTCAAAAAGTGAAACATATCTTCATACCAATCCCCTGACTGATTAGTCACCTGAACTAGAAACAGATCTGCATCAGGTGATAGGTCAGGTACTCCTGAGGAATCAGCTTCACCTATTTCCAACCTATTGAGATAATCAGCCAAAACAAGAAGTCGTCCAGGGGTATGTATGACCACATAATCAAATTCCTGCAATAGCAGTATCCATCTGGCCAACCTTCCTGACCAATGTGGTTTATTCACCAAATAAATAAGAGCCTGATGATCTACATGGAAAATTACCCTATTGGCCAAAAGGTAATGTCTGAATTTTTGCAATGCATGGATCATTCCCAAGCATTCTCTCTCAGTCACTGAATAATTCTTCTCTGCAGGTGTCAATACCCTACTGGCATAGTAAATTGGTCTAAACCAACCTCTACTTTGTTGGAATTAGGGTTGCAGAGAAACACACATAGCTTGGAGAAGACGAAGGAAGCTCATGGCACATAATAGAGAGTATGTTACTTAGTGTGCAATGGAAAGATAGATAGGCCTAGAGTGATAGGCGTATATACAATGCACGGGGGAAAAAACCTCCTAAAGAGGGAAAAAATGCCTCGGCGGTCCTAGTGTGTTCACACACATCACTACCACATGTATATGGTAACAAATCCCCCCTGGAGTGATGCGGTGAACGAGAGCTGGCACATGAGTAAAGGGAAGTGCCATGCCCTGAGGACAGGATCAGTCCACAAAGGGGAGTAAGCCCAAAGCTTTGCGAAAAGCTTCAAGCTTCTCACGAGACAATGCCTTTGTGAAAAGATCTGCAAGGTTGTCCTGTGTTGGCACATAAGCCAAGCTGATCTCTCCTGCTGAGAGCCTCTCCCTGACATAGTGGCAATGCACCTCAATGTGCTTTGTGCGAGCATGAAAAACTGGGTTCCTCGCAACTGCCAATGCGCTCTGACTATCAGTGTAGATAGTGTTGGGAGTGTCCTGTCCAACACCCAAATCAGCCATAAGGCGTCTGAGCCATACACACTCAACCGTAGCTGTGAAGACTGCCCTGTACTCAGCCTCACAACTCGAAGTGGCCACAGTAGGTTGCTTCTTGCTCAACCATGATATACATGAACTGCCAAGCATGAAACAAAAACCACTTGTGGACACTCGCGTATCAAAACAACCAGCCCAATCTGAGTCCGAAAAAGCATGTAAGTCTGGCGGCAACGATCCCCCCTTGGGATAAAACAAGCCAAGATGTAAAGTGCCACTAAGGTAGCAGAAAATCCTCTTGACAGCCTGCCAATGCTTCGACCCTGGGCTATGCATAAATCTGCTGACCTGTGAGACTGCAAACAGAATATCCGGCCTCATGTTGCATACATAAATGAGGCAACCAATAGCATTTTGGTAAAGACTGACATCAGCAGGATCGCCAGCATCATGTAGACTCAACTTCAAACCTGTTTCCATGGGAGTGGCAATAGGTTTGCAATCCTCAAGTCCAAACTTACATAGCAATGTCTCTATGTAACTTTTTTGACACAAGGCAATACCACCTTCACATTGCTTAAACTGTATACCCAAGTAATGCTGCAACAACCCCAAATCTTTCATCTTGAAAGTATCATTCAAATCAGCCTTAGATTCAGCAATGTGTCTCTCATTTGGTCCAGTGATCAACAAATCATCAACATAAAGAACCACAATGAGAAGTACATCACCCTCACGCTTTACATACAATGTGCTTTCTCTTGGACTGTTACGAACGCCTTGTTTGACCAAATGAGTGTCAGCTTTCTCATACCAAGCACGAGGAGATTGCTTCAACCCATACAAATCCTTGTTACATTTGCACACTTTGTCCTCTTGTCCTTTTATGACAAAATCGCGAGGCTGCGTTACATAAACTTCGTCAAATATGTCACCATTCAAGAAAGCAGTAACAATGTCTGATTGATGTACATCCCAACCAAAATAAGCTGCCAATGCACATAGAAAACGCACAGTAGTCATACGACAAGTGGGAGCAAAAGTCTCTTCATAATCTATGCCTTTTTGTTGTGCATAACCTTTTGCAACAAGTCGAGCCTTATGGCAATCGATCTCACCATCCGGCTTGCATTTCAACTTGTAAACCCACTTCGTACCATTGGCCTTTCTTCCAGGAGGCAAATCACATGAAGTCTATGTGTCATTTTCTATAAGTGCATCATATTCTGATTGCATGGCAGCCATCCAATTTTTTGAATTTTGTGCTTCATCAAAAGACAGAGGCTCCTCAACATCATGTAAACTAGACATAGCCAAAGCATAACAATCTGATGCATAAGATGCATGGCGAGAGCCTGAACGAGTATGACTAGACAAAGGTGCATCCAATTTACTGTCACGCAAAGTGTGCACCAGCCATTTTGGCATACCTCTAGCCTGCTCATTTTCAGCCCTTTCCTCATCAAGTACATCATGTACATCTGCATCAGTAATAGGCTGATCTGTAATATTTTCAGAAACCCCCATAGGCTGTACATTTGCCTCATTGGAACTTACATTCGTATTTCCACCACTGAAAAGAGGCAACAAAGTGTCATAAATGTCCTGTGAGCTTACATTACTGTCTCTAGTACATGACAGCAAGGGCTGAACAGAATCTTCCACAAACACTACATCCCATGAAACCAGAATACGTTTTGTTTGCGGATGATACAACCTGTAACCTTTGCTTTCAGCACTATAACCAACAAAAATACATTTGACAGTCTTATCATCCAATTTATTGCGCTGCACTTGTGGCACCAAAGCATATGCCAAACAGCCAAAAACACGCATGTGCTCAATAGAAGGCTTTCTATCATGCCATGCTTCATATGGAGTAATAGACTGCAAAGCTTTCGTAGGACACATGTTAAGTACATAAGTGGCACACATGATGGCCTCAAGCCAAAAAGAATGCGATAAAGCTTGACTTTTGACCATACATCGTGCCATTTCGTTAGTGACCTGTTTTTCCTCTCAGCAACACCATTTTGCTGAGGTGTATAAGGCACTGTACATTGGTGTTTTATTCCACGACTAGCCAGAAATGCATTAAATTCATGAGACATATACTCCCCCCCTCGATCGAAACGGAGGGTGCCCATAGTACATTTCGAGACATTTTCAGCCATAGCGAGAAATTTTCTGAAGCACATAAAAACTTCGGACTTCGCTTTAAGCAGAAATACCCATGCATGCCTAGAGTAATCATCAATGAAAGTCACGAAGTACAGGTAATTGCCCAAGGACGGAGTTTGCATGGGCCCACAAACATCACTATGCACAAGCTCCAACCTGCATGTGGCCCGAACTGAACCATCCTTTGGAAACTTAGAACACTGCAACTTACCCAAAATACAACCTTCACAAACATGTTTCACAGGTGCTTCAAGAGGCGGCAACGAAGCAACCATATCATATTTTTGCAAACGCAGCAAACTGGCAAAATTCAGATGACCAAAACGTGCATGCCAAAGTTTTGCATCTGAAATAGCCCTTGAATCTACAACAGCATTTGCAAAATTTTGTCCACACTTGTCATACAAAGTGAGCTTATACAGCCCACGGCACAAAAGCCCAGATGCAACAATTTCATCACCAAAACTGAGATCATGAACTGTACATCTGTCATCCACAAATTTGACTACAAGTCCAAGTCTAGCAAGTGCGGATACAGACAAGAGATTCTTCTTGATCCCAGGTACATAAAGTGCATCAACAAGTGTGAAAGAACTGCCATTAGCAGAAGTAAGCACAATCTTTCCAACTCCCTGAACTTGATAAGAGGCATTGTTGGCACAAGTGACTGAATTTCCATGAGGGACAGATCGAGAGAGGTAAACAATTCACGATGTGAGGTAATGTGCTTTGTAGCACCACTGTCGAAATACCACACATGTGAATTTGCAGCAACTGACAAGCATGCATCATGGACAGCAGGATTGTAAGTGCACTCTGCGCTAAACGCCCATTCTACATCAACATGAGCATTACAGTCTCCTTTCACAGAAGACTTGACAATGGCTGCATTTGTAGTGGAACCAGCATTTGCAGTGGAACCACCCTCTTTCTTCTTAGCCTCTTTGGCCTTCAACTTAGGACACGACTTGATCAAGTGATCATTGGCTTTACAATAATGGCAACGCATCTTCTTTTTGCCCTTATCACCAGAATTGCCAGACGAAGTGCTGCCAGCAGAAGCATTAGGAATAGAATTTTTGCCACTCGCAGCAGAACCATAAGAAGTGGTTGCATTACTGTTACCACCCTTTCTTTGAGAAGCAATAAAAGCCTGTTCAACTGCACGTTGCCTAGTTCTGTTTTTTCTGGAAAGTGACTCTTGCAACAGCAATGTGCATAATGCATCAAACTTGACAACTTCAGGTTTTCCTTGGGTCATCAGTCTCCAAGTACTAGCAAAAGTCTGGTAGGAATCTGGTAAGGCATCAAGAACAGTCTGCACAAGATAACTGTCTGAAATGACTTCACCTGCAGAAATAAGTTGCTCATTGATATCCTTGACACTAGCAAGGAAAGTGTCCATATCATCTTCCTCATGCATAATCTTCGACTCCAGCTCTTTACGCAGCAAAGCAATTTTAGCCTCATTGCGGCTTGCATACAGACCTACTAGAATATCCCAAGCGTGTTTTGCAGATTTTGCTGAACGGATGTGAGGAACAATGGTGAACTTCACAGACAATGCAATCAATGCATGAGCCTGCTCATCCTTAACATCCCAACGAGCTTGTTTTGCCATAGGCAAAACAACTCTAACAGCTGCAATCCTTGCAGCAAGACCTGCAACATCCTCAACATCGCCTACATCCTCAGAACCAGGATGTACATCAATGCCTTGCACAATGTTCCAGACACCCTTTGACACAAGAACGTGTTGCATCATATAAGCCCACATAGGGTAGTTTTCCCCATCCAACCTGTCCTCAGCAGAAAACATCTTGAACACATCTGTGTTGTTGTTGTCAGCCATGGCAAATGCTGCACCTGATGTGAAAATTGCCCGAAAATAGGAGAAACAGAGCCGGAACAACCTGTGCTATATAGCACAAACCGTAGAAGACTATAAGGCACCTGTTATGCAGAAAATGGCACTGACAGAAATTCTGCACAAAATGACAAAATTGCCTGTGCAGTACTGCCTGTAGTGGAAACAGAGGCCGAAATGAGCCAAAATCAAAAATCTGAGCAGACCGAGCTCTTCGAGCCAGCCTGAAATATTTGTCGACCTGCGAACGCTCACCAAAGCTCACTGAAATCGGAGAAAGTGAGCAGGCGTGTGCTGGAGCAGTTGGTGACTAAGCCCGGGAGGACGTGACCTGCTGTGATACCAATTGTTGGAATTAGGGTTGCAGAGAAACACACACAGCTTGGAGAAGACGAAGGAAGCTCAAGGCACACAATAGAGAGTATGTTACTTAGTGTGCAATGGAAAGATAGATAGCCCTAGAGTGATGGGCGTATATACAATGCACGGGGGAAAAAACCTCCTAAAGAGGGAAAAAATGCCTCGGCGGTCCTAGTGTGTTCACACACATCACTGCCACATGTATATGGTAACATACTTCTTTCCTGCATCAATGTTGCACCCACTGCCACATGAGATGCATCTACAAAGATATGGAATGGTAAATTCCAATCAGGAACAATCAAAATAGGTGCTACATTCAACATCTTCTTCAATATCCTGAATGTTGTGCCCTGCTCTTCTCCCCATTCAAAAACTGCATCTTTCTTTGTAAGTCTGGTTAGTGGTGTACAAACATATGTCAAATATCTCAAAAATCGGTTATGCCATTTCACTTGACCCAAAAATCTTCCCAATTGCTTAATGGTCTTTGGTTCCGGTGCTTTATTGATTGTTGTTACCTTACGTGGATCTATAGACACTCCTTCTTTAGAAATGACATGTCCCAGGAGAACTCCTCTTTGAACTGCAACAGCACACTTGGTTGGGTTCAGTAAATTCCCTGCATTTCTAAAAACATAACTTCAAGTGCTCTAAATGCTCCTGTTTCTTTCCAAAAACACTAAAATCATCCAAGAAAACCCTCATAAATGTTGTAAGGTATTCTTCAAATACAAATTGAACTATTTTTTAAATGTCGGTGGAGCATTTTTCAAGCCAAATGTCATCACATTACTAGCATAAACTCCCCATTTAGTCACAAAGGTTGTTTTCTCTCTGTCTTCAAGTGCCATTAAAATTTGGTTGTATCCACTAAAACCATCCAGGAAACTACAAAGCTCATGTCCCGCTACTGCATCCAGTAATGTATCACAAAAAGGTAAAGGAAATGGATCAGTTAGTGTAGCAGCATTCAATTTCTTGTAATCTACACAGACCCTGATCTTGCCATTCTCCTTTGGAAGAACAACAATTGGCGATGTCAGGAGTTTTTTGGAGCAAGGGATTGCGCATATGTACATATACATGCATGGTGCATCAAATAAAGGATTGCCCATTTTCCTTAGCCAGGTGGTTACGTGGGGCCCACATGTGTACAGGTAGGATAGCATGTACATAGTGCATCGATTTTCACTATCACCAGTACCAGTATGTTTTTTCTACAATAATGAGGAGTTTATAGCGCGTAAAACTTCTCGAGGAAGCTATCCGCGGGCCGACGACATGAGGTCAGTAGGTGCGTCAGATGGCATCTAGTGGCGTCAGGAGGGCGAACGAGGTTAATATTTGCACGCGGATGAGGACGGACACAACGTGGGTGTTTTCTTGTGAGAGTTATGCAGAAAGGTCATCATTAGGAACACTTTTTGGGGCCACTTCACGTGGTGGCGAGATGCATTGTTGGAAAAAAGTTGAGTGCCAGGTGTGCGAATGATGCAAAAAGGTGACAACTATGCACTGCGAGATCAGTTTTTGGCCTATTCGGGGTCCGTTTGAGGTCATCTAAAAGGCCAAGGGTGCCCAACTAATAAAGCTAAGTGTGGGAACTGAAAAAACAGAGAGCAGACTAGAAAAAACGTGGAGAAGAGAGGAGGAACAGCCGCAGGTGTGTTTTTTGGGTTTTTGGAGCCTGTTTTGGCCGTGAACTGCTCATCCGAGGTCGGATTTGAGCACTTTGACATTGTAGACTGGGGTTTTGGGCCGTTCCGGACGCGATGGCGCTGTTCATTTTGCCAAATTCCTCCCTGTTTTCCTGCTGTTTTTCTATGTAAGTTTCTTCTATGAGCGAAGTTTCTGCTCTAGTTTGTGATTGTATCTGGCTTACTTTACCCATATTGTGTGAGCTATTTGCCCCATCGGTGTTGGCCCAAGCTCAATTGTATCTAAACATCAGAAATTATCCTCGTTTGAGCTGAGTTTTTTGGGTGTGTGTGTGTGTGTGTGTGTGTGTGTCTGTGTGGAGTGGGCAAGTGGATAGTCTCTCTCCTCTCACTCCAGAGGTGTGTTCCCTGTCTCGGCCAGGTGTGTTGTGTAAGCCGAGTGGTGCCCCATAGTGTGTGTGTATATCCTTCCAAGACTGTGTGTCGGGTCGTTATAGAGGCGTTGTGTGTGTTTTCATCCTGCTCACATTCTTTTGGCGCCCCCACGGAGGATCTTCTTCGAGTACCTTCTGCTTCGAGCTTCGAGCTTCGAGCTTCGAGCTTCGGGATTACAGGTTGCAGGTTGCAGATTACAGGTTACAGGTTACAGGGACAGGTACAGGTACAGGTGATTCACACAGGTACAGGTAGCTGGAGTACAGTGATATACTAGCAGTGATGTCACTTGCAGTTGTTGTGGGAATGCATCACTTGGCGCCTATTTGAGTGCATTGTCTGCTGGATTGTACGTTACTTGTGGAAACTGCCATTGTACGCATTTGTGGAGCCATACTTGGTTGTATTTGGCAGTCCCAGCCATTTCTGAGACTTGGTCTGGAAGATAGTCATTTCTGAGACTTGACTATACGCGATTTGCATTAGCCTTCGTGTGAGGGTCGATAGTGTGAGGTTTTTATTGAGCTGGGGGATTCTCAAATGTGGAGATCCTTTCGGTGATACAGGTAGCTGGAGCACCCTTTTTGTGACCTCGCCATAGGCTATGTACTAGTGAGTCCTACTTGATGCTCGGGTTCTATTGTTGACAGTTTATGCATACATAGACAGTCTATATTTTGGGTTCCTACTGCTCTACTTCTGGGGAAACTCTGTCGAAATTTTCCCAAGTTATGATGGCTGGTTTTTTGGTATTTTGAGCCATTTATGCTGTTATGCTGCTGAAATTTTGGCAAAATCAGAGGTTGAGTCAGGTGTGCCTTCTTGGGAGCTTCATGGTTGGCTTTAATGGATGATCAAAACGGCCCTCAGTTCACTCCTTTTCATTTAACTCAAAGAATTCAGATTAATGTTCATGTGTCCAGGAAGATCTTTTTCCAGCAGCGCATAGTCTTTATGTTTGGGCCAAGAAGATTGAGAGAGATCCTGGAATGTCCTTTGCCTGTTGTCATTCCGATGATCAACTATGAAAACTCATTTGATGTGCATGTGTTTGTTCTCATCTAAAGTTGAGCTCCATTGAAGTTTCTGGGGATTGGGTAGTGAAAAGTTTTGGGTTCTTGCACGTGTGTTTGAAGGGGTTCTCTAGCCATGGCTTTCTCTTATCCGGAGTTTCATGGAAGAAGTGATGAAGATGTGGAAGAATTTTTGGAAAAGATGGAGGTTGCCTGCATTAGCAACCAGATTCATGACCCTACGCAAATGTTACGCCTTCTCCAAATTTGTTTGAAGAGTGATGCACGAGTTTGGTCTAAAGCATTTGAAGAGGAGTTGTGTGTGGCTGATCCACCTGTAAGGTTGAGTTTGGACAATCTACGACATGGGTTGGAAGTGGAGTTTGTGAAGATAGAAGATCCTGACAAGGTGTGGCAAGAAGTACAGGCTTTGGTGCAAAAGGAAGGTGAGCCAGTAGATGCGTACATACGTAAGTTTTCATTGGCATGGGAGCGAATGTGCAAGGCCTTAGCACCACAGGTACCCCCGCCTGACATGATGAAGAAGGACAGGTTCTTAGCTGGTCTTTGGGAGAATATACGTTGGAGAGTGGAGCTAAAGAAGCCTAGGACATATGAAGATGCACTAGAGGTAGCAAGGAACAAAGAGTGGAAGCTGAGGAAAATGAGCCAGTTAGGGGTGGAGTCTTTGCCCATGAGGTCTGAATTTCAACCTATGGACTCTTTACAAGGTCGTATGTCAGGGGTTCATCATGAACCAGTGGTTCCTGTTACTACTCAGGTTATGCCAGCAGTGGTCACTACAGCAGTGCAAGATGATGGCCTAAGGCAAGACATGAGGCAAATGGTAGATTTGATGAAGAATCTCAGCCTAAACATGCTAGGTCAAGTGGGAAATAATCGAGGTCGAGGGAGGTTTGCAAATCAGCAAGGAGGTCAAGAAAGGCCTAGGAATGGTGTTGGACAAAGCAATGTTAGGTTTTGGAGGCAGACGCCCACATGTTATAATTGTGGAGAGTTGGGTCACATCAGCCCGCAATGTGATAAGCCGCCAAGGATGGGGGGAGACATGTATCCATTGCCAAGACAGGTGCTAACTAGGTCAAATGATTATGGCATCGAAATTAAGGGAGACGAAGGAACCAGTGGACTGACCCAGGAGGAAAAGGGAAAGACAAAAGTGCTAAGTGTAGTCACCTTGGAGAAGGCATCAAAGCTAGAGGATACATTAGTGATGCCTATTGGGAAGAGGACCACAGAGGATAAGGAAGGAAGAAGTGCCCCAGGTCCTAGTAAGAAGAAAGGAAAGAGCCATGAAGGCGAGGATGTCAAGGCCAAGAGGAAAAGGAGAGCTCGTCGAAAGTTTCATGTTTCAGATTTTCCACTAGGGGATGGGCAATTAAGCTATGACTTGAGGGAGCATCTGACGAGCAGGAAGGCAGATGTTACTTTTGGGCAGCTTATAGAGATGGTGCCTAAGCTAAAGCGACAGTGGAAGAGGATGGTTAAGCCAATGGAGAAAGAGCCAGAGAGAGGTTCAGTGAAGGTGTTGGCAATGGACGAGCTACCAGACATTTGTCCAATAGTAGATGTGTGGCATAAAAGGAAAAATTTGGGACAAGGTTATGTGGATGGCGGAGCCCAAATATGCATCATAACACACTCATGCGTTGAGAAGATGGGTCTCACAGTGGCTGGGGTGTCAGGTTTTCGGATCAGATTGGCAAACCATCAAAAAGTAAAATGCTTAGGTGTTGTAAAGAGCTTAGAAGTGGAGGCATATGATGCAAAGGCAGTGGTTGATTTTCATGTGATGCCAGCAGGGTTGGGAGCATATCCTATTATACTGGGAAGACCATGGTTACGTGCAGTGGGAGCTGTTCAAGATTGGCGACATGGTACGATTAGCCTCTATGGAAAGACAGGTACCAAGAAGCTTTATAATATGGACACAAGGAAACGATTAGAGGAGCTTTATGAAGATGAGGATGAGTCTAGTGATGAAGACTCTTCCACGGTGACAGATGAGGACAGTGATAGCACTACCAACAGTGATGAGGATGCTGATGTTACATTTCTTTTGATGGACAAAGAAATCCAGGAGTTTGTTTTAGTTGCATTTGCGAATGAGGTTGAAGATGAAAGTGAAGGGCCTTATGAAGTGATTGAAGGGCTGATGCAAACCAAGGTTGAGTTGTCAAAGAAGCAAGAATTGATGATACAAATGATCAGTGGAGACCTCTCAACTATGGAGAAGGATATATATTTGCACATGCTGGCTAGTTTTCCTGATTTGTTCATTACTTCATATGAAGAGATCAGAGGGTTCAAGGGCGAAGAAATGCATATAGAGCTGAAAGAAGGTGCTAAGCCAGTGCGGCAAAGGCTAAGAAGGATGGGTCAAGAGCAAATGGAAGCCTTGCGGGTAGAGGTGGACAAGTTATTGAAGGCAGGGTTCATAGTTCCAGTGGAGACCACAGAATGGGTGAGTCCAGTTGTAGTCAGTCCAAAGAAGGATGGGAAGTGGAGAATTTGTGTGGATTTTAAACCTTTAAACGCAGCCACTAAGAAGAACCCATATCCTCTTCCATTCATCGATCAGATCTTGGATTCAGTGGCAAGTTATGAGAGGTACAGTGTGTGTGATGGTTTTTCAGGCTATTTTCAATTGAAGATTGCTCTTAAAGACCGCACAAAGACAACTTTTATTACGCCATGGGGCTGCTATTGCTACACAGTATTGCCATTTGGGTTGTCAAATGGACCTTCCTTCTATCAAGAGAGAGAAAATTGGGTGTTGGAACCATTCATTGGTAGTTGTGTTAAAGCTTTTATGGATGACTTATGTGTCTATAGCAGTAGGGTTGATCACCATAAGAAGCTGCAGATGGTATTGGCTCGATATGATGAATGTGGAGGACAACTAAATCCAAAGAAATGTCATCTAGCACAGCCAAGGGTGAAGTTATTGGGCCATATGGTGTCAGAAAATGGCATTGAGGCTGATCCAGATAAGGTGAAGTCTATTATTCTTCTTCCATCACCTATGAGTACGAAGCAATTGGCAACCTTTATACACAAAGTGAAGTACATGGCACGGTTTATTCCATTTTCTTCGCAGCTTCTTTATCCATTACAGCAAGTGGCAAAGCATGATCCATTGCAATGGGATGACAAGTGTGAAGAAGTGTTTCAAGAGGTGAAAGAGGTGTTAGGGGGGTTGTCAGCCATGCAGGCTCTTGATTGGGAGAAAGTTTTTTATGTAAATCCATCAGTAGAGGATGATGCCATTGGAGCCATGCTATTGCAAAAGGGGAAGGGCAGCCATTATATGAGGCCAGTGTATTGTGCAAGCCGAGTGAAGTTGGTAGCGGAGAGAAAGTTATCGGAAATAGAGCTAGTGATGGCCAGTGTAATATTTGCTTGTCGACGATTTCGTCATTACTTGCTACCACGGCCTTTTGTTTTCTTGACGAGTTATGCCTTTTTGCCACAGTTAATTAATGGTATTAACATGTCAAATGTGGTGAAGAAATGGGTAATTGAGCTGCAAGAGTTTGAGTTCTCTTTTCTAGTGGAAGATAGTACAAGGGCTACCCTAGCTGATTTGTTGACCTACAAGGAGAATCCCCTTATTGTTAAGGATGGTGTGGTGAGAAAGGTAGTTGAAGAAGTTCCACAGATCAGCAATGCACATGTGTTGTTCTTTGATGGTTCATACAGAAAGAGCCACGATGCAGCTTCAGGGGGTATAGCACTTTATGATCCAGAGGGGAAGCTAGTATGCAAGAGAGGGTTCAAATTGGATGCGCATAGTAACAATGAGGCTGAATATGCTACATTGGAAGCCGGATTACACATTTGTTTGAAGCATGGGGTTCGAAGGTTGAGCATAAAAGGTGATGCCTTGTTAGTGGTGAAGCAAGTGCTGGGTGTGTGGAAGAGCAAGAACACCTCATTGAAGGAAATGTGCTTTAGAATTAAAGGCCTGTTAAAAAAGTTTGAAGCATGGAGCATCAGACACATTGAACGTGCTCTAAATGGAGAGGCACATGAAGCAGCTCAAGGCATGATTGGGGAGCTATTCGTGTTGAGGACCAATTTACCGCTTTATCATGGCCGGGAAAGTTTGGCTCAAGAAGAGGAGTTTTTGCTAACAGGAATCATTCCAAAGGAGATTCATAAGTCTAAGAAGTATGGCTTTGTGCGTATAGCATACAGGTACAAATTGATTGGTGATGTCTTATACATGAAAGGGGCTGATCTCGTGTTGAGACGTGTACCTTGGCGGGAGGAGCTTTACAGAGTGTTGGAAGAGAATCATGAAGGCGCATGTGGTGGCCATTTTGCTCTAAAGATCACCTTGCATAAGATTTTGCAAGAGGGGTATGTATGGCCTAGTTTGCACAAGGATGTTCACCATTGGTGTAGGTCTTGCAATAGGTGTCAAGCATTTGGGAAGAGAGTGTTGAAGCCAGAGCTACGAAAAACCATTATGGCGTTTGATGTGTTTGAAAAGTGGGGGATTGATGCAATAGGCCCGTTACCTATCACAAGCAGGGGCAAAATCTATATCTTGACGGCAGTGGACTATCTCTCTAGATGGGCAGAGGCTATAGCAGTAAAACAGATCACTGCAAAGGATGTGGCAAAATTTGTGTATGATGAAATATGTTGCAAGTTTGGGGTGCCATTAGAGCTACTTTCAAATAAGGGGCTAGGATTTAGAGCTAAACTGCTAGACTTCTTATGCACAAAGATGAAGATTAGGCACCAGCATACCACTCCTTATTACCCGCAGTGTAATGGCTTAAATGAAAGATTCAATGGTGAGTTGGTACAAATTCTTTCTAAAGTGACAGAGCACCAAGGAAAGAATTGGGATTTTGAATTGCCTAGTGCATTATGGGCTTACCGTACTTCGGTGAAGACAGGTACAGGGTTTACTCCATTTCATTTGGTGTATGGAAAGGAAGTACTATTGCCTGTGGAGGTAGAGTTGCCTGCGGTCAAGATGTTAGAGAAGTTGCTTGGGTCGCCTAGTGATGCATTCAAAGAGAGGCTCTTGCAGTTACAAGAGGTCCAGTTTGATAGGATGAGCGCATTGGAGCATTATGGGCAGATACAGGATAAGGCTTTGGCAAAGATAAATGAAAAGGTTAAAAGTAAGGGTATCAAGAAACATGACTTGGTTTTGCGCTACAACAGTAAGCTGGACAACACCTTCCAAAAGAAGTTTCAAATTAAGTGGGAAGGCCCTTTCAAGGTAGTGGAGTGTTTTCCAAATGGCACATATCAGCTGGCTAACCTGGATGGTGTTCTACATAAGTCAAGGGTAAATGGGTTGCGTCTTAAATTGTATCATGCTAGAGTGATGATGGTGGAGCAAGATGAGCTGTCTGTGGATCAAGCAGTGTTGGTGAGGGATGAGGAGACCTGTGATGCGGCGAGTCTCATATCTCTCTTTGCTGCTGCTGATCATGAATGATCTAACAGGCTAGGGGATGGGCAAATTATGTCAGGAGTTTTTTGGAGCAAGGGATTGCGCATATGTACATATACATGCATGGTGTATCAAATAAAGGATTGCCCATTTTCCTTAGCCAGGTGGTTACGTGGGGCCCACATATGTACAGGTAGGACAGCATGTACATAGTGCATCGATTTTCACTATCACCAGTACCAGTATGTTTTTTCTACAATAATGAGGAGTTTATAGCGCATAAAACTTCTCGAGGAAGCTATCCGCGGGCCGACGACATGAGGTCAGCAGGTGCGTCAGATGGCATCTAGTGGCGTCAGGAGGGCGAACGAGGTCAATATTTGCACGCGGATGAGGACGGACACAACGTGGGTGTTTTCTTGTGAGAGTTATGCAGAAAGGTCATCATTAGGACCACTTTTTGGGGCCACTTCACGTGGTGGCGAGATGCATTATTGGAAAAAAGTTGAGTGCCAGGTGTGCGAATGATGCAAAAAGGTGACAACTATGCACTGCGAGGTCAGTTTTTGGCGTGTTCGGGGTCCGTTTGAGGTCATCTAAAAGGCCAAGGGTGCCCAAATAATAAAGCTAAGTGTGGAAACTGAGAAAACAGAGAGAAGACCAGAGAAAACGTGGAGAAGAGAGGAGGAACAGCCGCAGGTGTGTTTTTTGGGTTTTTGGAGCCTGTTTTGGCCGTAAACTGCTCATCCGAGGTCGGATTTGAGCACTTTGACATTGTAGACTGGGGTTTTGGGCCGTTCCGGACGCGATGGCGCTGTCCATTTTGCCAAATTCCTCCCTCTTTTCCTACTGTTTTTCTGTGTAAGTTTCTCCTATGAGCGAATTTTCTGCTCTAGTTTGTGATTGTATCTGGCTTACTTTACCCATATTGTGTGAGCTATTTGCCCCGTCGGTGTTGGCCCAAGCTCAATTGTATCTAAACATCAGAAATTATCCTCGTTTGAGCTGAGTTTTTTGGGTGTGTGTGTGTGTGTGTGTGTGTGGAGTGGGCAAGTGGATAGTCTCTCTCCTCTCACTCCAGAGGTGTGTTCCGTGTCTCGGCCAGGTGTGTTGTCTAAGCCGAGTGGTGCCCCATAGTGTGTGTGTGTGTGTATATCCTTCCAAGAGTGTGTGGCGGGTCGTTATAGAGGCGTTGTGTGTGTTTTCATCCCGCTCACAGCGACAACCAAGTAACCTCATCCAATGGGTAAATGAAACCCACAGCAATAGTTTGTCGATTTCCTCTTTAACCTATTTGGCATAGTTAGGATTCATCATGTATTGTTGTTGTACAACTGGAACTGCATCTGTCTTCAGTTAATTTCATGTTGGCAAAAGCTAGCATCTACTCCCTTCATATCATTATACTTCCATGCAAAAACATTTTTAAAGTCCAGCAACAACTGCTTCAGTTTCTGCTTAAACTCCTCATCTAGTTCTGCTGAAACCTTTACTGTTTGTGGTTCCTCCTCAGTGTTCAGGTTCAGTTCCTGCAATTCATCCTGAGTGACTCTTGCAGTCCTTTCCATTTGATGTTCAAATACTCTCTTTGCCTGCTTTATTGCTTCAACAGCTTCTAATTCTTCTTTGTTTTCAGTTTGCAAATTCTTCAATAACTCATTACCCATTTTGGTAGGTGACTGCTTCCTGAGTCAAGGACTTTAGCCCATCATCATGATGTTGTAAAACATACTTAGTGGCTATCTTTTGCACATCCACTTCAAAGATAGGTACCACTGATGAATTGGTTCTAACAATTTCTTCTTCAACATCCTCTCCAATTTCTTCTACCATGTTCAATCCTTCTACATGCAAAGCCCTAAATCCTGGTGGGATTACCTTTCTGGCATCCATTTGCATTATAACTTTCTTCTTACCCCTTTTGATCACAATGGAGTCTATTCTCCAAAACTGCTTGACTCTTGCTTCTCTTAACCATGGTCTTCCTAACATGATTGGATAAGAACGAATAGATTCCTCCAGCTTGAGTACTACAAAGTTGGCTGCAAATTGCAATCCCCCAAGTGAGATCTGCAAATTCCTTAAAATACCCAAAGGTTGAACCCGCCTCTAGTCTGCAAAAGATTCAAACGTTGTAGGTTGATTCTGGGAGAATATTAACTCCTGATCCCCCATCCAAGAGTACACGTGGGAAAAACACTTTTCCAATGGAAGCCCCAACTACAGGTACCTTGTAATCAACATCCAAAGGTTGAACTTCACAAGCTTCTCCACAAATAGTGTCCTCAGGGTCCATTCCGGTTTCCTGATTCTTTCCTGCCACTTCTCTAGTAAGTCTTTTCAACAATTGCTGTGAAAATGCAGGTACTAGCCTCAACATTTGCTTCACTATGATGCTCATTGGAGCTGACAACAATGCTTCATAAAAGTCATCACCACCAACCTGTTCTAGCAGTTCGGTTTGACTGCAATCTAAATTTTGTCTCCCCTGGTCATCCAACGATCTTATAACAAAATTCCATTCCTCATGTGGTACACCCCCTCTTTCAGAGGTTTGCACTTCTTTGAGTGCCCCTGTCCTTACTGCTTTTTGATCTCTCCAAGTCAAAGTGTTTGGGTTGTCTACTTCTTCCAAGGTGGAGATTCCAACCTTGGCCTTTGCCCTAGTGACCACCATGGCATCAGTGCACCCACTGGTTTCTGGAATATCCTCAATGAGGATACAGGCTGTACAATCACAACTGTGATGCTTAGGTGTTGCATGAGAAAATTTGGTCTTCTGTACCTGCTGATCAGTTTGTTGTTCTGCTTTGATAAGTTCCACATTTTCTTCAATCCATTCTCTTTCAATCCATGCCTCTTCAGTCCATTCCTCCAATATTACTAAATTAGCCTGACCCGGAGGTCTTTGCTGCTCCTGTTGTGGTGGAAGTGGTGGATTCTGTTCTATTGGTCGATTATTATTGTTATTCTTATACCTAATGATAGGGATTCCTCTATCATTCCGATGTCGGCACTAAAGTTCACAGTCAGGTCCTTGTCGATGACCCATGACTCCACAATAATTGCATGGTGACTGTGGCATATTATTTTGATTCCTATTTTGATATCCCCAATTATTTGGATTCTGAAACCGTCTAAGGTGCAGGTCCCTAATATCTCCTATTAGGACCTTGAGGGGCAATCATGCTCGTTGCGGCCTCCCTCATCTTTTGAGTAATGTACTCAAGTCTTCTTCCCCTGAAATCTGGGTTGTGAAAACAACCATCATAGTCATGTCCAAACCTTTGACATACCTGACAATATGGTTTCTCTGACATGCCAAACTGTCATAGAGTTTGTAATTTAGCCTGAATAATTTTGTTGAGTGCATCTGCAGTCACCACATCCTTTCCCTGCTTTTTATCCTTCTTTGGAGACTCCTTATGTTTTTTCTGCTTCTTCTTTTCCTTATCCTTCTTCTTTGCCTTCTTCTTTTCTGACCAGTCTTCATCCTCATCACTATCAGTGTCAACACCCGTATCCTGATCTGAAGCATCAGTTTCTGACCCTAAATCTTCAAATTCTGAGTCTGAATCATCACTTTTCTTCTTCTTCTTCTTTTCCCGTAAGACAGTTTTACCTCCATACCTTTGTTCAGCCTTGGCGGCTGCCACAACCAAATCAGTAAAATCCTGTGCCTTTGCTAACGGGGGTCTCCCTGCTACTGCACTCCTGTATTCCTATTTGAGTCCCTTTACAAAATAATCCCCAAACTATTCCATAGATGGCTGTTGTGCCACTTCCAATCTATTGTTTAAATTCCTAAACTTTTGGGCATAATCTTCCACCAACAAGTCTTTTTGCTTTAACTTCCTCAATTTCTTTAAAATGTCTTCAGGTGTTTTGTCTTCCCTGAACCTTAACAAAAATCTTTGTTTCAAATCATTATAATTAGAAAAAGCAGGCATACCATATTTCAAGAACCAATCCATGGCTTTCCCCTGCAGTGTTGTTGCAAAATGCTCCTTCTTTACTCCATCTGGGTGTAGTGCCTCATTATCCACTTGCAAACCACCTTGTTTGAAACTGACTAACGTGGTTGTCAGCATCTTGGGACTTTTTCCCGTTGAACTTTGCCGCGCCCACTTTGGGATTTGGTGCAGCCATTGGAGGTATCAAAAGTTAAAGAAGATGTCCATGTTCCTGTAAACTATAATTATCTTCTTGCTCGAAATATTGTCTGAGATTTTCTTGCCTGAAAGATTGTCTGAGGTAACAATACATTCACCAATGTTCCCACAATTGGGTCTACTGTAGGAGGAGTTGCGTGTTGGCCTTGTTGGTTTGCAGGTGGGGTCCCTTGCCACCTGTGTTCAAGTTCCTATAGTTCAATCCCCACCCCAACAGTACCTGCTCCTACGGTGTCCCCCCTTATAGGTTCAGCTTGGCCATCATTGCCCAACTCTGCTTCCTGTCTTCTCCTTGCTGCAAATTCTCTCCTAAGTCGAAATCGGGTTCCATATGAGTGTTGCAGTAAATTGGACCCTTGTCCTGACCCACTCATACATGATTTCTTCTTTTCTATTGTAAATAATGTACCAACACTTTCCTTTCATACGGACTACAACAAGAAGGTAAGTTGTATTCCCCAAAAGGTAGAAATGAAGAAACTACATTCTTAACCACTGCAATTTTGATTTCCCCCGGCAAATTCGGGAAGAACTCCTTCAAGAACTTGGTTGCATTTTCCTCAGACTCTTCCTGCGGGGTTACCCAATTGGAGAATTCCCTCAGGTGGTCAAGATCAACTTGCATATCAGTTCCACACTATACTCCTGACTGCCATATGGTTCAGGCTGAATTCGAACCAATCGCAGGATTCTCAAAGTATTAGGGGAGCTGCTGGTGACTAAGCCCGGGAGAATGCAACTTGCTCTGATACCAATTTTTGGAATTAGGGTTGCAAGAAAACACACACGCCTTGGAGAAGATGAAGGAAGCTCAAGTCACACAACTGAGAGTGTTTTACTTAATGTGCAATGGAAAGATAAGATAGCCCTAGAGTGATGGGTATATATACAATACACAAGGGTAAAAACCTCCTAGTGAGGGAAAAAATGCATGGTCCTAAGTGTGTTCACACACATCATTACCACATGTATATGGTAATACGAACATATATCCCCCGACATCTTTGGTGACCTTGACATGAAACGAGTCGGGGTGAGAGGTGTCGATGGCAAATTCAAAGCATATTATGAAGTTTATGGAAGCATTATCTTTTGATAGAAATTTGGCAGTTCCAAATTTTTCAAAGATGCTTGAATTGGTCCAAGGATGTCTACTCAATGCGGAAGCCATGAAGACAAAAGAGTAGATTGATGATGTAGTGGAGATGGCACTTGATGTCATATGTGAACAGTGTGGTGTTTTTCAAGGGCACAATCCAGAAGGTCTCCTTGCATATGAAGTGGAGATGACAAGCCGAGGGATTCTCAAGGGTTAGATGATTGTAGCTTTTAGACATCTTATGAGTTATGTTCTCAAAGATGAAGTCCAAGCGTTAGCAAAGTGCTACCCTGGAGTGCTTTTGCTGAGGCTTTTTCATATACAAGTTCCATGTCCCTTGAGCTAGAGCAACACACTATAGCAAGGCAAAATCAAGAGGACAAACAAAAGAGGTATAATTCCAGTTATTTCCATGATTCGACAATAATCCATGCCAAGTTAGAAGCAGTTGTTATGGAGGATGATTAATTGTTACTCAAAGATTATGCCAGCATAGTGGAAGCTGTCTATGCTAAATTTGGTAAGCTGAGCTCTCATGATTCTTCATATGATGCTAGGGAGGATGTTATGTAGTTCACACAGTCACGAGGGGATATTGGTCAGCTACAAAACTTTCATAGTGCCAACGAGGACGGATTTTTACAACCTACAAAAGATCCAATAAGTGAAGTCTATGAGTAATGATCTTTCCTACTTATTTTATTGCGACAAAGGAGTTGATGACTTCAGTACTACCAGTAAAGCACATGAGGTATGTATGCCTATGATGGAGCATGCACTTGCTCCAAAGCACTGGGATACAAGCAAAACATTCAAAATACAAGAGCTAGATGACATTTATGATAGTTTCCTCTCTGTTGGTGATGCATGAGAGTTGTCTAAAGTTGATGCTTCTCATGAGGGAAGTGTATGTTTAGAGGGGATGTTGGTACAACCTTTGTATTGTTCCTATGGATCTACAAGAAATGAGCTGGTTGAAGATGATTGCCTTGATAAAACATATGTATTCCATATAAATTTGTAGCGCTTGACGAAGTGTTGGTTAGCCCTCAAGTGTCATATGATGTGTCTAAAGAGTTCAGGAGCTGCTAATTGTTGCTAAAGACATGTTGATGGGTGCTGATGACTCTAGGCAAGATGAAGATGAATTTATTGATGCTTTCTTATACAAATGCAAAGCCTATGAATTGAACTACTTGGATAGCTTTTTTAATGAGAGTACTTATTCAAAGGGGGTGCCAAATAAACCTTTGCAGTGTTATGATGCATTGTTAAGTAGCATGGATGCAGATGAGGAAATAGAGGATGATATTGATGAGTATGAAGATTGTCTAGATTATGCTAATTGTGAACAGGTTATCCAGGGAGATTTCACTTCTATACTTATACATGGGTTGCAAGAGGAAGCAAATCCTATGCTTCTGATGATTGGTGAGGCTTTGGAAGGTGATTTTTCTAAGGGTGCTATGGATGAAGATTTACACGATAAAGTTGTTTTCCATGATCAAGTGGAAATCCCAAGCATAAATGTCTCTAATACTATAGATACAGTTTGTTCAAAGGCTTGTGAAGACTATGAAGTTAGAGGAGGTGATGATGATAAATCACCATGGGTTCATTTCCTTAGACAATATACCAACTATAATTGGGTTTGGATGGTCTTTCTAACGATCCTTATGTCAGTAATGTTCTAGATGCCAGTAAAAGGGAGTCGGTGCTCTTTAGTGCTTGTTGGTACGCTCTTTATATGAGCTGAATTTTCCAAAAGTTTATGGGATGTGGATGTTGCACTATGCTTCATGTGAAGCTCTAGTATATTATGGGGCCTATCAATGGTATTTGATCTAGGAGATTCTAGGGATCTTCAAAATCAGATTCAATACGGATGGGTACTTTTGGGTATACATTGTGGTTGCTTCCGTTGGGGATTCATGAATAGCATATCTGCACCAGAAGTGTTTGATGTTGATTGATACAGACAAAGTATGTTGATGTGAATATTATGTTGCTCTAGTGTTTGGGAAATTTCGTAGTAGGTTTTGCCATTTTTGGATTTATGCTATGTGGAAAAGAGTTTTTGGTTTTGTGGTCACTAAGCTTATATGGCTAGCTTTCATTTGACTTCTTTGGATGGGTGAAGTATCTTCACATCTTTTGGGTTGTTACTGAATGAAATAACATGACAATCATTCCATGTGCAAGACAGGCTACGGCATATTTGAGCTTGGCAGAGCTCCCCAAATCTAGTTTGATGGTCAAGATGTGTGCACAACCAACTAGAGCATACTTGAGTTTGGTGGGGTTCACTATATTCCTTGGTTGATAAATATGCCAAATGTGATGAACTTTGGAGGGAAAAAGTGGTTGAGTGTTGAAAATGACCTAGTTGATATGTATGCCAAATATGGTGCACTTAATAGAGACATGCTAGCACCAATTACGAACTTCCTATGATGGCCAACGGCCGCCACCACAACATCGCAGCGATAGAGACATTGCCCAGCACGGTTGTAGTCACCCGTAGTAGCACCACCACCACCATCTGCCATAGCCAACACGCCACAGATCTCTCTCTCTCTCTCTCTCTCTCTCTCTCTCTCTCTCTCTCTCTCTCTCTCTCTCTCTCTCTCTCTCTCTCTCTCTCTCTCTCTCTCTCTCTCTCGATGCAACAAGTGAGGGCCACTCCCCACACTATATACCCCAGCCTTTGATCTTATGGCACTACATATGGTATGATCACGCCGCCAAATGGGGCCCTTTGAGGCATTGGACCTCCAGGGGGCCCCATAGCTTCTATGAAAAACTTCAAAAAAAAATCCTTCCACTCCAAGGCTCTGCCATCTACTACCCAGAGCTCCAATTCTTGAGCCATAAAAACATGTCAGATCTCCATCGTGCCAACTTCAAGCCGTGTAAACCCCGATGCACTTTGACTTCATCGAGTCCTCCAACATTGGCCATCAAAACTTGAAAAAAATATTTGGCACCCCACTGCCGCTGTCGTGTAGCTCCACTTCCATGACAAGAAAATGAGCAAAGGGATGCCAATCAGGTTTATTTGAATCCTACATGATTATTCATCAATAATAAGGGCTTGCTAACAAGCCAATTTTAAGTTAAAAGTATGCCAGATGCAGCTCTAAAGGGCCAAAAAAATTGTCTTGTTAATACTAACAGTGAGTATGCTTGAAGTGGTCATAGCTGGGATTTTATTGATCAGAATTATAGTACTTGAAGTGCTCTACAGGCTTGTCTTTATGGCTCTTCCATGAGAGCTACAGATAGGAAGTTATGTCAGTTTGAAGTGGTCATAGCTGGGATTTTATTGATCAGAATTATAGTACTTGAAGTGCTCTACAGGCTTGTCTTTATGGCTCGTCCATTGGAGCTACAGATAGGAAGTTATGTCAGTTTGAAGTTAAGTCAGTAGCAGATCCGTATCGGATTGGGCAGCTGTTGATAAAGGGTCAAAGATGATATGAATGCATGGGCCTAAAGTTCTCATTTTGAGGCGCATGTTGGTCTTTCCAATTTGTTAATCAGAGTTTTGATTGTCACGATATGGACAGTTTACGTTTCACCGGGGGTCAATTCCATACCAGTCTGGTAGCCTCGATCAATTATTCATCTGGTATTTTTGAGCTTCAGCCAGGTTCTGGGAAATGGTATCATCTTTAGAATCTCATCTCTTATAGTGCATTGATAGCTAGTGCTTCAGTTGAATTATATGCCATGGTCGGTTAATGGCAGTTCAAATTGATTTATACTAACCACAGGAGCCATCAACTGAATGTTATGCCTTGAATGATGTAATCACCAAATGTGATGCCTTCATTAAAATACATTAACATCTTGCTGAGCTTTGAAGGGTTTATCATGGCAATGCCTTGGTCGAGATGTATGCCAAGTATGGTGGCAACCGAAGGTTGTCTCTACTAGCAATGATGGTCATGAGCAGCAAGGAGGAGCAGTGCTTGGCCGATATACATGCTAAATGCAATGCATTGCCCGATATCTATGCCAAATGTGGTTCCTTAAAGGGGCATGACTAGCCACTAGGTCAAAAAGCCCACCCTAAGTAGTGTGGCCGCACACTAGCCATAAAAGAGGTTTGTTTTTTAACCTAATGGAAGAGGAAGGAGGTGGCGAGCTGCAGCGAACAAGAGAGAAACGGGCAGATGCCCATGAAGCAAAAACTATCCGGCTTGCCATGGCGCTTTGATTCGGCCCCATCTTCGTAGCTTTTTGTGCACCTACCACTCCAGCATGCCATGTCACCAAGGAGCGCTACCCATTAGCGATATCGCTAATGGGTGGCAGAAAATAGCAAGGGCTTGCTTACTCATGCAAACAAAATGAACTCCGGTGGTCAACTCTCATATAAAAATGGTAAGGAGGCTACATTCTTTGTCTTCTCTCCCGAGGAAAAAAGCTAGAGGCCTTGAGCTCTTTAACCTAACCTTCCATAGCCCATGCAAGCTAAGCTCCAAAGCTTATTCGAATGCTAATCTTCCATGGCTGCTCATAAGCTAAGCTCCACAGTTGCCTAATCTCTAATCCTAAACTCCTAAGCCCACTTGAATCAACCCTCTTAAGTGAGCTTTAATAATAAGCTAAGCCTTCTCTAATCCAAAGCTTCCTTCATCCATTGTAAACCTAATCTAAAGACCATAAGCCCACCGAACCTTCTGCTAAGCAAACTCTCTAATCCTAAACCGGAATCCAGGTCTCTAATCCTAAGCTAAACCTCCCTAGCCATTCGAATCTCATTCAAGTCCTCCTAAGCCATTCTAATCCTATGTTAAGCCACCATAAGCCATTGGAATCCAAAACCTGCTAAGCCAACTCTAAGTCGATCCTAAACTCCATAACCAACTTTCATGCAACAAGTTCCCATAGCCATAGCCGAAGAGAAGTTCAAGCTCTCTCTCTCGACCTTGAAGCAGCAGAGGAAGAACGAAGGAGAGAAAAATTATCAAGACACCCTTGGTAGGCCAATTAAGGCAGGTGAATCCAATGTAAGAAGTTTAAAACTCCACAATTAACATTTAATTTAAGCAGTGATATTGTTCATTGTCCGTTTTGGGTATTCAAGTTTTGATGATCCAAGCTGTCTATTTCAAGCTTTGTCTACATTGATTGTGTATGTTGCAGCTCTCTTCCTAGCACCTCTCACAGCCAGACGCCCAGTGCCTTCCCTGCTCACCTTTAGAACACAAATCCCCCGACATTCTTGGTGAACCCGACGTGAAACGAGCCGGGGTGGGAGGTAAAGATGGAGATTCTAGAAGAGTTCATGCAGTTTATTGAAGATTACCATTTCAATAGATTTGATAAAAATCTAGCAGCTGCTGCAGATCTGCCAAAAATGTTGGGCTTAGTTCAGGGATGTTTGCAAGAAGTGAAAGCTATGAAGATAAAAAAGCATATTGATGATGCAGTGGAGATGGCACTTGATGTCGTACATGAACGGTGTGGAATTTTTCAAGAACATGATCCAAATGGACTCCTTGCATGCTATAAAGCGAAGATGAAGAGCTGAGGAATTCCAGAAGATCGGATCATTTTGACTTTTGAAGAAGTTGTAACCTCTGAATTTAAAGATAAGGTTCAAGAACTGGCAAAAACCCCGGGGGATTCACCATGGAAAACTGACCACACCACGTAAGTGCAGGGGAGGGGGGTTTTTTAACAAGTTACATAAGTGTATAAGTTAGGGGTAGGCCCCCAGTAATTTATCTCCCAAACTTAAAAATAAGGGAAGGGGTGTCATATTTATGTGGGGGGGGGGGGGGGGGGAGTGAAAAAAGGGAAACATGAGAGGAAGTTTTTGTGCTTCAAAATCATGGCTTCCCAAAAGATTTATGCAAGAACTAACACTGCTTTGTACATAGTTCATTTGTTGAGTTTGTATAGATGCAAATTTACATGGAGACCCTAGCAAAACTTTATAACCATGGTTTTTGAGTAATTTAGATGGGTCAAAATTGGACCTGAATTGGACGATAGAGTGCAAGCTGATCACGCACATAGTTTCAAAGTCAAACTAAGACACATTGAGGGTACATCTAGTTATCAATAGAAGTGAATCCTTAGTACGTTGCCAGTCACTATGCTACATGCTCTTCGACTAGTTTTACTCATATATGTAAGATAGAGGTATGATAGTTTTTTGCATGGATTGTCATATAAGCATAGAAAGGGGGGTCATATTCCCTAATATGAGCCGTATATAGGGGTTTTATCAAATTTTTCCACTTGCAGGTGGCATCCCATTTCGTATATAGAGTGAATCCCCCAGGGCACAAACATATCCCACACAGTGGGACTATTTCGCAGATGGGTTTGCTCACGAAAGCTGAAGGATTATCGAGTTGGCAATGAAGGAGATTATCGAACGAAGCCATATTGTTTTCTATAAAGAGGAAGGGGATCAGACGCAGTTCCTTAATTACGATCAATTTTGGAAACATATTTCTGCAAGGAGTAAAGCCAAGGCAAATACAGCTTTGGAAGTAGCAGATCAACTTCAGAGGACCATATTTTGAGCAAACTAGCAAAGGTAAATAATGAATTTAATGCTAAAACAAAAATATATGATTTTTTTTCAAAGATTTCTCACATGGAAGTTACCTCGGATAATGGTTCTAGTGAAGAGCTAGACTGTACAACAAAAAAATTACAAGCTACTAAGGCATGGGATGTTCTCAAAAAGTCTATCAAGAAGATGAGCCACTACAGGTTTCTAATGGATCTATCGGCACTATAGTTGAGCAGGGCAACATGTTTACTACAGATGATTCCGTAAATAAAGCTATTATATACACAATAGCTGATGAAGTGGCCGAGATTGTGGACCTAACATAGGATGAGCTTGATAATGCCAATGAACATATGGTTGCTCCTAGCAATATGTTTGCCGATTCTTTTATGACGAAAGAAGATTCCATAATTGCTGGGTTTTTTGCCATATCTGAAGGAGAAGGTTATAACAGTATAGGAGAGATTTGTGATGCATGTACCTCTTCAGAGGGGGTGTCAGATGAACCTTTACAGTGTTATAATGGATTGCTACGTAGCATGGATGTAGATGAGGAAGCAGAGGATGACATGGATGAGTTTGAAGATTGCCTAGATCATGTTGATTGTGAACAGATTATTGAAAGGGATTTTACATCTATACTTATACATGGACTGCATGAGGAGATAACTCCTACAATTTTGATGAATGTTGATATTTTGCAAAGTGATTGTTCCAAGGAAGCTATGGATGAAGATTTACAAGCTAAATTTGTTTTCCATGATCATGCTGAAATTCCACTAGGTAAAAATTCCTCGAGTCCCAAGGTTTTTTGTAATGGCTATGAAGCTAGAGGGGGTGATGATGTTAAATCATCCTTGATACTTCAAAAAGTGCACAAGGTTTTTCATTTCCTTGGACAATGTGCCAAATGTGGCTGGATTTGGATGGTATTCCTAATAATGCTTATGTCAGTGATGTCCTGGCTACCAGTAAAAGGGAGTCAAAATTCTTTAATGCTTGCTGGTACGAACTTAAGTTGCCAAAAGTTTATGAGATGTGGGTGTTGCACTATGATTCATGTGAAGCTCTAGTATATTGCAGAACCCATCAATGATATGTGATCTTAATGGTATTTGATCCAGGAGATTTGAAAGATCTTCAAAAGCAGGTTCACTATGGATGGGTATTTTTGGGTATACATTGTGGTTTCTTTCTGTTAGATCCAGGAATAGCATATTTGGAGCAAAAATGCTTGAAGTTGATCGATACAGGAAATGTATGCTCATGTGGATATTATGCTGCTCCACTATTGGGGCAATTTCTTATTATCCCATTTGATCATGGGGGCTATTGAAGGGCAACTTGCAGATTCAAGGATATCAGTTATTTTCTTGTAAACAGGTTACTTGGCACTACATTTGTGTTTGGATTTATGCTATGAAGAGATGAGTTTCTAGTTATGCAATCAATAAGCTTACATGGCTAGCTTCCAATTGATATCTTTGGACACTTAAAAAAATATCTTCATATCTTTTGAGTTGGTTCTGCTACCAGAACTTGAAGTAAACGACTTGACAGCCATTTCGTGTGTAGACAGAGTAAGGCATACTTGAGCTTGACAAGGTTCCCTACAGCGAGCCTGATGGTCAAGCCATGTGCATAATTAACAGGAGCACTTGAGTCTGGCAGGGTTGACTAAACATATTTTTCATAATTGAATGCTTTGGAGATGTGACCACTACGGTTCAACGATTTGTGATGGGATCTATACCAAATAATTGAGCTAGACCATTGATGACATGGTCTAAGCCTTATTTTGTTTTACATGTACTTACCAGTTATGTGAGCTTGATGACAAGCAGCTTAAGGTGTTTATAGCAGATGTTGCTTGAAGACCGTTTGGCACAGACGGGAGGCTGTGCAGGTTCAGAGGGGGTGGATGTCGTGCAGCTCTACTTCCATGACAAGAAAATGAGCAAAGGGATCCCAATCAGGTTTATTTGAATCCTACATGATTATTCAGCAGTAATAAGGGCTTGCTAACAAGCCAAATTTAAGTTAAAAGTATGACAGATGCGTCTCTAAAAGGCCAAAAAAATTGTCTTGTTAATACTAACAGTGAGTATGCTTCAAGTGGTCATAGCTGGGATTTTATCGATCAAAATTATAGTACTTGAAGTGCTCTACACGCTTGTCTTTATGGCTCGTCCATTGGAGCTACAGATAGGAAGTTATGTCAGTTTGAAGTTAAGTCAGTAGCAGATCCGTACCGGATTGGGCAGCTATTGATAAAGGGTCAAAGATGATATGAATGCATGGGCCTAAAGTTCTCACTTTGAAGAGCATGTTGGTCTTTCCAATTTGTTAATCAGAGTTTTGATTGTCAAGATATGGACAGTTTACGTTTCACCAGGGGCCAGTTCCATACCACTCTGGTAGCCTCGATCAATTATTCATCTGGTATTTTTGAGCTTCAGCCAGGTTCTGGGAAATGGTATCATCTTTAGAATCTCATCTCTTATAGTGCATTGATAGCTAGTGCTTCAATTGAATTATATGCCATGGTCGGTTAATGGCAGTTCAAATTGATTTATACTAACCATAGGAGTCGTCAGCTGAATGTTATGCCTTGAATGATGTAATCATCAAATGTGATGCCTTCATTAAAATACATTAACATCTCAATGATCTTTGAAGGGTTTATCATGGCAATGCCTTGGTCGAGATATATGCCAAATATGGTGGCAATCGAAGGTCGTCTCTACTAGCAATGATGGTCATTAGCAGCAAGGAGGAGCAGTGCTTGGCCGATATACATGCTAAATGGAATGCATTGCCCTATATCTATGCCAAATGTGGTTCCTTAAAGGGGCATGACTACCCACTAAGTCAAAAAGGCCGCCCTAAGTAGTGTGGCCGCACACTAGCCATAAAAGAGGATTTTTTTAAACCTAATGGAAGAGGAAGGAGGTGGCGAGCTGCAGCGATGAACAGGAGAGAAATGGGGGGAAGGTAAGCTTGCGTAGGGTAGTAGAGGGCACCGATGCAAATGCCCATGAAGCAAAAATTGTCCAGCTTGCCATGATGCTTCAATTCGGCCCCATCTTCGTAGCTTTTCATGCACCTGCCACTCCAGCATGCCACGTCACCAAGGAGCGCTACCCATTATCGATATCGCTAATGGGTTGGCCGAAAATAGCAAGGGCTTGCTTACTCATGCAAACAAAATGAATTCCGGTGGTCGACTCTCATATAAAAATGGTAAGGAGGCTACATTCTTCGTCTTCTCTCCTGGGGAAAAAAGCCATAGGCCTTGAGCTCTTTAGCCTAAGCTTCCATAGCCCATGCAACCTAAGCTCCAAAGCTTATTCGAATGCTAATCTTCCATGGCTGCTCCTAAGCTAAGCTCCACAGTCGTCTAATCTCTAATCCTAAACTCCTAAGCCCACTTGAATTGACCCTCTTAAGCGAGCTTTAATAATAAGCTAAGCCTTCTCTAGTCCAAAGCTTCCTTCATCCATTGTAAACCTAACCTAAAGACCATAAGACCACCGAACCTTCTGCTAAGCAAACTCTCTAATCCTAAGCCGGAAGCCAGGTCTCTCATCCTAAGCTAAACCTCCCTAGCCATTCGAATCTCATTCAAGCCCTCCTAAGCCATTCTAATCCTATGCTAAGCCACCATAAGCCATTGGAATCCGAAACCTGCTAAGCCAACTCTAAGCCGATCCTAAACTCCATAACCAACTTTCATGCAACAAGTTCCCATAGTCATAGCCAAAGAGAAGTTCAGGCTCTGTTTCTCGACCTCTAAGCAGCAAAGGAAGAATGAAGGAGAGAAAAATTATCAAGACACCCTTGGTAGGCCAATTAAGGCACGTGAAGCATATGTAAGGAGCTTAAAACTCCACAATTAACATTTAATTTAAGCTGGTATTGTTCATTGTCCGTTTTGGGTATTCAAGTTTCGGTGATCCAAGCTGTTTATTTCAAGCTTTGGCTACATTGATTGTCTCTGCTGCAACTCTCTTCCTAGCACCTCTCACCGCCAGAGGCCCCGTGCCTTCTCGGCTCACCTTTAGAACACAAATCCCCCGACACCACCAACTTCCACCTTTAGTATCTTGCCGATCTGGACTCCGATTGATGTGACATCACTTCCAACTCGTTCCATACACTACATACTACCTCTATAAACCCTGGCAAGCTTCAAAAGACCTCTAATGGCACACTTTCCAATGCAACCAAAAAGGCTCAGAATAGACACCCGTTGAAACTTCAAATGCATGTATCTTGGCAACAAGGACTCCGATTGTTGATCCGTAAAGACCGACATGCTCCACTCTTCAAGCACTTTAGTCATAAACTTTTGGATCTCCCTTGCCAAACTTGCACTTCATACGTGTTTCACTACCCATGTATGCACCTGCTAGACTATTCATACCTGCTTGTTCCCTGTGATATGGTCGACACACTTTGGCTGCACCATCATTGCCCACACAATAGTTGAACATTGATGTTCAACCAAACACTTAATTATTGAATTTGAAACCTACAACATAGGCATCTATGCTATGTTAAGAAGATAGCATTGTCCTAACCACAAAAAAAAAAAATTTGATGCAGAAACTCAAGAGCACACAACATAGAACGTAGTATTACTAAGTGTACTAATACAAAGATAAGGCTTACCCTAAAGTGCGGGGTATATATACAAACCAAGGGGAGAAAAAACTCCTAAAGAGGGAAAAAGGTGCCTTGATAGTCCTAATTGTGTTTACACACACCGCTACAATAATATTGTAACGGAATGTAGGCAAATAAAAGCAAAGGTAGGTTACTTTCAAGGAAGACAACCAAGCCTTTTTGAAGGCTCTAGAGACTAGAATACTCATAAAGTGTGAAAACTAAACCTACTCTTAAGATATCTCCAAGATATTTTTGGCCCATTGAAATACTCAAGCAAGTAGAAGGAATGGTCTACAAATTACCACTTCTATCAAATTCTTGAATTCATCTCATATTTCATGTGAGTCATTTATGAAAATGCTTACATCAAGATAATGATGTTGTTAATCAAGATTTATTGCTTGTTGTCATTGAACATCCTAGTATGCCGTATGAATATATCCAATGAAAGATAAGGGCTCAACATCATGTTTGTCTTCAAGTACTAGTCAAGTGAAAGCTAGACTTGAATAATGTGCCATTCAGAAAAACATTGATGTACTTATGAAGAAATTTTCCACTTTTTTTCTCAAGGACGAATCTTCTCTCCAAGGGGGGGGCAATGTGAGGACAAGAATAGTCCTACAACAAATGGCACAAAAGTCCCTATTTATAAGTAAACAAGATGGGAGTAATTCTAGCCTGTCTAGACCCTTTTCCTCTCATATGCAGCTAATCACATAGTGATAGGTGAACTAGGTTAAAATCCTTACATCTACATGAAGAGACTAAATCCTTCATTCACATTCCTAGCACTCTAGTAAGACAGTGATAATAATTGGATAAATAGCATCCCAATTAGTCTAGTTCATGTTCACAATTGCAAGTTTGTCTTTTACTTGTTCTATTTGACTACCATCATGTGGATGATCAACATTACTTAAACTGAGGAGCAAGCCTAGCCTTTTGATTACAACTCACTCAAAATGCCTATACTAGACTTGGGATCATTATCATCGATAATGCTATTGGGTATCATAGAAAGCTTCTAGACATTCTCCACTAATAGCCATGCTAACTCTACAATTTTAGAACTTAGTTTGAGTAATTCTACATACGTTTGTCAACCAGAAAACCAAGATAAAATAAGTACCATAGAAACTTTCCCACTTCCCATTTGGGATCTTGAATGGATGCAGCAACTTGCCTACTTTTAGGCAATCAATTTACTTACTTGGTTCTTTTGATGATGTAAGATGTACACTTGGATCTCTTGATGCATTTTTGGTGAGTAAAATTTTTGTCTTATTAGTGTGCATGTCCTTCATATTCCAATGGCCTACACTTGGACTGAAGTAACACTCGTAAAGTATTTGGCACCTAGTGTTTAAGTCCTTAGGTACACATAATCTCCCCTTACATAGTAAGAACCCATCATCCATGGGAAATGTTTCACATAATGGTCCATCCCTCATGAGAGGAGAACCTTTTGTGGAGCCATCATTTACCCTTCCTTTACGATGAGGGATATATCCCCTTTGCACACCTTAGAATGTAGTATACCATGCTCACCAAGTTGCCCTTATTAGATTCTCATAGCTCACTTGTTAATTCTCTAAAATTAATAACATTATCTTAGAGATTCTCCTCTACGTTCTATCATTATTTATAATATCATAGCTTAAGAAAATTCTCTTGGAGGGTCTCTAACATTTCTACCCTTCATATATGGATGGTCTCAACATTGGCTTGATACATCTAGTATAGACCTTCAGTGTTCAAAAATTATGTCCAAGATAATATATTGTTTCTCATGCCAAAACTCACATTTTCCCCCTTAGCTTATTGGTTTTTCTTGTAGAACAACTCAAAATCTTACAATTTAAATACTACCTGTGTCCAACTTTGGAAATGTGAAAGTAGGAATGTCATCCAAAGACAGGCCAAAGGAATGGTGATAAATTCACTGAGGTGTGGATACATGATGTTGTCATAAGCATCATGAATGTTGCTAGAGAATTAGTTAGCCTTGATGGCATCACCAAAGGCTCATGATGAAAAACATGCTCTAAACATGGTCATAAACAATACGACCAAAGCTCTGATGCACACTTGATGGTACCCTCAGCATAAATTAACCTTGGAAAAGTATGGCACACCACGTAGTTGATCAAACATCTCATCAACTCAGGTAGTAGATAGTTATACTTGATTGTAATGCCATTCAAACCATGCGAACATAGAACTATCCTTATTTTTCACCAACAAAATTGGTAAATCCCATAGAGAACTGCTAGAATTCATAAACTATGTTGCAAATAGCTAGGTGGCTAATGTTTCACCTCCTCAGCTTCTTTAGCACTAAACCTATAGGGAGGCTTATTGACAGGCTTCCCTCCCTATAAAATAGTGATGACAAGCTACAGTGTATGCTCAAACACTACTAGACCGCTTTGTCACTAGGGATGCTTTTTAGTGTTGCATAAGCGATGAAAACTGTGTTGTCACAGGAACGTCACTTAAGCAATGCCCGTAATGACGCTAAAATGTTGCTAAGCGATGCAAAATGCTGTTGCTTATGCGACGCCTAAGCAACGTCAAAAGTAATCGTTGTCTTGCGTCATTTAAGTGATGTAAGTTGAATATGTTGCTTAAGCAACACTATTTTGTTTTCTTTTTAACACATATTGATCGGGCTCTTGGGAGCCCGACCATTACTTGCATACCAAGGCTCTCTCTCTCTCTCTCTCTCTCTCTCTCTCTCTCTCTCTCTCTCTCTCTCTCTCTCTCTCTCTCTCTCTCAAGCTCAATGACAAGATTTGAAGCAAAAAGTACACACTCGGGAGCGTTCTACATACACTACAACAAAACGACAATTGGTGAATATATACAAACACAAAATTGAAAGTATGAATGATCACGGTATGGTCCTTTCTTCCTTGACACTATGCAATTAAACAAAAACGATTGAAATAAACTGAATATGAACAAAAAACTTGACATTATAAATAAAAATGATTGAAAGAAATTGAATATGAATGAAGAAACTTAACACTACTATACAAGTAGAGTAGAAGTGACTGAAGCAGATGAATATATAGAACATCAATGTATGTATATACAATGTCATTACCCAAACATGATCATCTATCTAATGCCACTACAACTATGTATCAGTATCGAACTTGTCTGCATGACTCTTTTGTCCCCCAGCATGTGAAGACGATGCAGTGCGTGCTTGCTGCTTATCTATCCTCCTACCCTCCTTCTCCTCTTTCACAACACGCTCGAGATCTCTCTCGTTGTGAACCTCCTGCATTCATAAAAGTTAAATTAAATCAATTGACAATTAAATTTAAAAATCATTTTAACTTAAAAAGATAAGTCAAATATTACTCACAAAAGGATGTGTTGGTGGAAGGATGCACTGCAAGGCTCTGTATCCCTTATATGTCACCATCTTGATCTTTGCTGGAGTCGAAGGTTGACTGTAATCTTTGGTCTGTACAAAACAGATCCAAAGTTTAGGGTTGTTCTTATTCACATCATTCTAAAAGCTATGCTATGAAAATCTATAAATATATACTTACGAAAGTGGCTATAAATTCAGACTTGCCCATGAGACCCAAGTGGGACGTGTGGCCTCTCGCGACTCTAGCATGTGTTGCCTCCTACATTGCATTCATTGAAAGTACAATGATATTAAAGTTACATTATAGGTGAATACATATAAGTAATTTAATTAGAAATTCAAATTGTAAATTAACATACTTTTTGCTGCGAGAATACTATCCATAATCACATCTCCCGTCAAAAATGGGTCCATGACTCCTCATGGAATCTCGGAGTCTCTTATTTTTAGTGACCATAGCATATTGCTTGTTTGTGTTCACAACAAGAGGAAACAATGTATGTTTATGTGTATAAATGTATATGTTTAAATATGTATGTATACATGTATATATGCATCTAAGTATATATGTACGTACATACGTATATATGTATGTGTGTATCTATATATGTATGTATGTGTGTGTGTGTATGTAAGTTATATATATGTATGTATGTATCTATATATGTATGTGTGTGTATGTATGTACATACATACACACACACACACACACTAATACTTTAGTCAAATTAAGTATAACTTCTTTTTTCATATACAAATTCACATTTCTCTTGTACTCCATCACCTCCATATTATAGTGATGGAGACCATTCTCATATGATGGGACATGAAGAAGAGCCTTCAAAGAGAGCACCTTCAGTTTATTATGAAGAGGAGCGGATTCCATGTTGGTGTAATAGATGTCGAGGCTTACATCAAAGGCCGTGATGCCAATGTCATTCACATGCGTCAGATTGGGCTATTTATGTATAATGCAGTTCGATCCTCAATCATGCCATTAGACATGCTCAAGTCATATTCTTCCTTAGCCGATAGGGTCAGACTAATCCCCTCCAAAAAAAATATAGCTTACTAAACCAGTTTTTTTATTCCCATTCCACATATTTCACGGATCTTTACAACATAAGTCAAAGAGAACCATAACTTGCATCAATCCCTAAGCAAACCAATCTTACAGCTCATCTTACACCCCATACACAAGAAAGGTCAGTATCCGATATGGTCAGCAAATCTAAAAACAGTATCCCGTTTATTCAAAGTCTCTTTAGACAATTCCAAAAATTCGGTACCAGTACTATGAGTTGAATCAGTTTGAGGTCAGCACATGTACATAGTGTACTCCGACCTCCTTAGTATTACAGCAGACATAGGTCTCCGACATTACATGCTCATTGTTTTTAGCTTATTTTTAAATATTTGTGAATTTCTGGCTCTATGCAAAGACCATCTATACATACATCAAACAATTGAATAATCCCAGCTAACTTTTCCATTTCCAAACAAACATAATGCAGTCCGATCCTCAATCATGCCATTAGACATGCTCAAGTCATATTATTCCTTAGCCGATAGGGTCAGACTAATCCCCTCCAAAAAAGAATATAGCCTACAGAACCAGTTTTTTATTTCCCATTCCACTGATTTCACGGACCCATACAACGTAAGTCAAAGAGAACCATAACTTGCATCAATCCCTAAGCAAGCCAATCTTTACAGCTCATCTTACACCCCATACACAAGAAAGGTCAGTATCCGGAAAAGAATTTATTGGTTTTTTTAAAGCTTTCTCAAAACAGTCTCAGCAAAGCTTCACAGTATTTATAGAAATTCTCTAGAACAAGATAGAAATTTTGTTTAACCTGTAGATTAGGAGACGACGAAGCTTCCACAATCTCCTTCCCATTCTTTTTCGGCATGATTGAGCACACAGTAGAAAATATCTTCTAACCCACACAGTATAGAATGCACACAGGTGAATACAGCACGATGCTAAGTGAGTAAGAGTACTCGCTTTCTTAAGAGGCATTTATACTTGCTGAAGCAAATCGGGAGCAGATCCGCCACTGACTCGGAACAGCTACCACACTAGAGGGCGCCCATACGGGCCAGATACTCAAGGATTATCCCAGCTGAAGATCCGGTTTGATCTAGATCAAGTCACCCCAACATTTGCTGCTACACTCACCAGCCAACTCAACCCTAGCACAGGCAGTGGCGTGTTGCAGGCAACTCAACCCTCACCAGCCAACTCAACCCTAGCACAAGCAGTAGCATGTTGCAGGCAGCCCGACACAACAGAGAAGCTTTAAAAAACGCTACTGAGTGTATAGAGAGAGAGAGAGAGAGAGATTTTATTTAATTTAAAGCAAGTTCAAGTCCAATAATACCAAGTCACATTATGCCTACCAACCAAAAAAAACCAATGCGGTCAATACCCGGTTCGAATCACCTTACGAGCTTTTTGTACCTGGCTCAGGTTGATCCCACACACCCCGTTACCAATTCAACAGAACCTTACAATCAGCTTAAGTCATGCAGTCATCCACTAGGGTACAGTATACAGCCATGATCTTAACGGTGTGCGATACACTACATAGCAACAACACTTTTTTGTGATTACTTATTACTTCCAATTCCGACTCAAAGTCAAAATGTGGGTCTATAAAAGCCAGATGACACTTATACATAAACACGTCCAAGGTAACAGTAAGGAGTAACTGTACTCAAGTAATTTACATATCCATATATTTGCTCCTCATGTGTGTTAATCCAAAAATGGCCCACAATCGAGAACTGGTTTTTTCCATAGCACCAGCACACCTTTATCAATCAGGTGACTCTACTCGGAGAGCTACTTTACTACGTTATGAACCTCATCTATTCCCGCAATTAGGAACCTCTGTTTCCCAGACTAAATGGTGGTCATATCAGAATCGAGTGACTCGTGTAACCCTTTGGGGTCGTGAGCATTTTAGGAACAATGTCAGATTGGCAATGGTAACTGAGGCTCTGGGCCTAGGGCCACAATATTATTACATAGAACATTCATTGAAGCCAGGTTTTTCTGAGCGGTTATACCTGCTAGCCCAATTCCTTCCACCTCATAAGATCTTTTTGTATCGTAGTTATGGTCATCTATTAAGAGGATATTTTAACATTACTCCACGCACCCGGGAGTATGGGTTAGTCTTGGCGACTCGTATCTTGCCTTTAGCAGAGCGTCCAAACACCTGCTTTTATTGTGATAGCTGTTTGTGTGATCATGTAATGGGCGGTTTAATAGAGATGTAGATGAGGGGCTCCCAAAATACTTATCAGCCCTGCTTCTTTTTGTCCCATTTAATAGAAGAGTCAAATGAAAGACCTCGTGTTATTTTGTGAGTGTGTGTGTGTGTGTGTGTGTGTGTGTGTGTGTGTGTGTGTGTGTGTGTGTGTGTGTGTGTGTGTGTGTGTGTGTGTGTGTGTGTGTACATACATACACACTCACTAATACTTTAGTCAAATTAAGTATAACTTCTTTTTTCATATACAAATTCACATTTCTCTTGTACTCCATCACCTCCATATTATAGTCATGGAGACCATTCTCATACGATGGGACATGAAGAAGAGCCTTCAAAGAGAGCACCTTCAGTTTATTATGAAGAGGAGCGGATTCCATGTTGGTGTAATAGATGTCAAGGCTTACATCAAAGGCCATGACGCCAATGTCATTCACATGCGTCAGATTGGGCTGTTTATGCTCATGCACGAACGCTCGCACAACGGTGTTCAAACTACATTTAGTATTCTTTATTCTATTTTACATTTATTTAAATTTTGATAGTTAATTGTGTCAATAATATAAATAATATTTCACGTGTAGGGACTTGCATCTCTAGTTGATGATAAAGATGCCATCTATCTCCTAGCCTTGAGAGCGAGACTCGTTGCAATTATGAATTGCCCAATCACCTATTGTCTTTAGTGCAGATGTATAATCGCAAACACTATGGGGGATGGCATGGAAGATCTCTTCCTAGAGATGGAGAGGTTTTTAGCTTCTGGGGTTCTCGTTACATGCTAGCTCCTTCTAGCCTTCTGAATGGAGGACGTGGCCTATTCAATGCACAAAATCTACAAGTCCCACCACATTTAGAGGTGACCATTTTGTGTTTTTATGGACCCATATATGGATGGGACCCTTGGCATCAGTTGGCACACTACATCCATAGCATGACCACTTATGGTTTGTGTCTCAATGCAACGTCCCTTTTAGATAGAGGCACTACCCATGCAAAAAGCCAAAGACTCTATGTAGATGGCAAACCATATACACATGGAAACATAGCTGATTGAATTAATAGTAGTCGGGGAAGAAATGCAAGAACCAATTGAAGATTGTGGAATGTAAAAATGGGTATGAATCAAAATACATGAGTAGAGATGTTCCAAGATACATTTTTATAAATGCCATTAGATCATTACGTGCCGGTGATGAACTATAAGTGAACTACGGATTTCGTAGGCTAGAAAGAGTACCTTCATCTCTAAATTGAATATGTACAAGTGTATATAGAAAAGGTGCACTTGTGAATTATGTATCAAATTTCTAAACTTTGCACGTCTATATTTGATGCTATTTAGTTTTTTGCTTAATCAAGTTGTTCCCTTCTTAAATGCTATGTATTACAAAATATTAAGTTTAATTTTTGTATATAGAATGCTTATAATTGTGTCTATGTGATAGGTTCTAGAGTATGATGTTGAAAATGATGGGTGTGTACCTTCTCATGGCATCTCACGTATGTCAATTGAGTGCATGAGACTCCTTTGTAAGAGTGATCCAAACAGCTATGATAGATTAAAGAAACTATATGGTTCACATTTTGACAAAAAAAATGATGTTTTGGATGACGATGATGGCATGGATGATTTTATTCATGATTGGTACGAAGAAAGTGAAGCGTGTAATAACAAAAGTTTTCTTAGAGCAAAAGCACTTGAGCAAACCTACAAAGTGGAGGTTCACATCCATGTCATTTTTGAGGTCAGGTTTAGCACCAAAGCCTTGCTTTGACTCCTCAGCCACTATGTTGACATGATTCTACTCCTCCATGAACTTTGCGATTAGTCTTCGTCTACGCCCAACTCTTCTAGGTGGTTTTGTTGAACTACAGCTAACTCCACACTCCAACCAGGAGATAGGTTCTCTATCAAGAGCATGAGCTCACCACCATGATCACTAAAACGGAATGAGATGGTCACTTTTGACAGCAATTCTATATAGGTTAGAGACTTGGAGTTAGTTAGATTAGATCAGATGTTCAAATTTCAGGTTTAAACTTCAGATCGCAGATAAACCAGACAAAGACTGAAATGGAAATATGAAGACAACATATTGGAATTGATATGTATTCAGATACTAAAAAGTATACAATTAGCACCAGACAAAGCTACGAAAGAGGTAATTGATGCTCATAGCAAATGCTCAACAAGTACAAAAGGGTAATTCTAGACTTCGAATAACTAACCCACAAAATGAAGTAATGGGTCCCATTTATAGATACCCGGACTCGGCTGTAAATGATTGTACACTATACAATTATGGTGGTAAATCTATTCGAAAACTGCTACTATATTGGCACTCGACTAAGGCCTATTCCCATCGTCTATAATTGCTACATAACAGAATCATAACCCTTTGCTAATTCAAGATGAACTTTTGAACCAATTTGCAGATCATGAGAGGTATTCGACTATGGATGGCTTTTCAAGGTAGTTTTATATTTGTATAGCTCTAGAGGATTAACTAAAGACTAGTTTTATTACTCATTGGGGGTGTTTTGCCTATCACAGAATGCCCTTTGTTTTGGTTAATGTGTATATTGTTTTCCAAGACTGGTTGTCTGAGCGTTTATAAATGACATTCGATGTAATAGTTCTAGGTTGGAGCATTTGTCGAAGTTAAGTGGTGTTTTCCAAAGTTGGATGAAGAAGGTGGCCAATTCAACCCAAAGAAATGTAAGTTGGCACAACCTTGAGTTCATCTGCTATGACACGTGGTGTCATAAAAACTAATATCTAATACTCCAAAATGATTTCTCATGTTTAATTGATCATCTAAAATGGGGAAGTACCAGGGGAGTAAAAGCTAGAATACTGGTAAGGCTGCCATATCGGTCTCTGTCAGGGATCCAAAGGAAGGAAATAGGGATCCAAAGAGGGACAACTTGCAAAAGAGCAATGTGCTTTGATGGGGCTTAAAAGACCTAAGGTTCAGCTCCATTAAGACTTCCATAGGCTAATGTTCCAAAAATTAACTCTTTTATCCAATGGCCAAAGCAAGGGGAAATTAGATGGTCAATGGAAGACTAAAAAGTCTTCCCACATCCCTAGGAAGGAGGGGGTGAGCCCTTATTGTAGAAGATGAGAGAGAAACACACACACACTCCAAGGCTTCCCCTTTACACAAAGGGAATACTAGACAACAGAGGATTTGGCGGAGTATGTTAACTCCCAAAGGCCACACACCATATCTACGGTCATACACCATACCATGGTGGCATCACGAATCAACCTCCAACAAGGGGCCAAGAGAAATCTTAAGCCCACAGAAAACAAGGACCGTAATGAGCCTAAGGGGAAGGACAACGTCCAAAAGTCTCCCAAGGGCAACGCCAACAGTTGTTTCAAGTGCGGGGAGCAAGGGCATGCCTATCGTGCTTGCCCTCACAAGAATACACGTAATGAGCCTCCTAGAGCTACCTTGGTCGAAATTCAAGAAGAGGATGCTCATCACAAAGATCTCCTCTATGCCATGCTTGGGGAAAGGTAAGAGAACATGATGCTTTTATTCTCTTTGACCCTGGTTCTACTCACAATTTCATATCCACAGAGTTGGCCACCAAGCTAGGCATCCAAGCCTATGAGATGGGAGATGTCCTACCTGCCGATGGTGCTTTCAAGGGGCAAGAAGCCTTAGTCACTCCTTTAATTGGGAAATTGAGGCTCCATGTCCAAAGCTATGTGGACAAGCATGATTTCTTTATCTCTCCTCTCAAGCACGAGGATGTAATCCTAGGGGCACCGTGGTTTGATCGCATGGCTGCCAATGTTAAATTCCCTGAAAGGCAATCTACTTTAGGTTTATGGAAAAAGATATGTACATAGATGCTAAGGAGTTGGTAAGTACCATACCTCTTGTACATAAGCAAGCTTTCAGTAAGTCAATAAAGAGCTCTATTTCCGTGTACATTATTTTTATTAAAGATTCTCAAAATGAACCTAATGCTTTAGCAAAAGAAAATATAAACAATCAAAAGGAATTAGAGTTATCCGATTTCCTCAAGGGGTTCCAAGATGTTTTTATTGACGATATTCCTTGTGAACTACCTCCCAAACGAGGCAATGACAACCATGCGATTGAACTTCTTCCACGAAGTTCACCACCTAATAAACCTCCTTATAGAGTTTCCCAAGCTCAACAAGAGGAGATTATGCGGCAAGTGCATGAGTTAGTTGAGAAAGGCATGGTCAGGCCTAGCTCACCTCCATTTATTAGTGCAAAAGAAAGACAGCACATATCGTATGTGTGTCGACTATAGAGCACTAAATAGGATCACTATCAAGAATAGGTTTCCCGTTCCAAGGGTAGAAGACCTATTTGATAAGCTACAAGGGTCGACCTACTTCAGTAGGACTGACCTAAAAAGTGGCTACCATCAAATAAGGATAATTAATCAAGACATTGTAAAGACCGCATTTTGCACTACGTTTGGTCTTTACGAGTACATTGTCATGCCTTTTGGCTTGACCAATGCACCAGCCACATTTAACCGGCTGATGGAGAAGCTATTCAGGCCTCACTAAACCTTTACTGGAGTGTTCTTTGATTATATAATCATCTACTCTAATTCATTAGACGAACACAAGCAACACCTCCAGTTAATATTTCAAGTTTTAGAGAGAATAAACTTTATATTAATCGAAAGAAAAATGAATTTTTCTTACAAGAGAATCAATATTTAGGTCACATTATCTCTCAAGATGGCATCCAAATGGATCCATCAAAGCTAGAGGTAATCAAAGGATGGCCTAATCCAAGGAATCTGCATAAACTAAGAAGCTTTATATATGTGTGTGCATACTATATACGCTTCATAGAAAAGTTATCACAAATTGCAGGACCATTACATGACCTAACAAAGAAAAATGTTAGGTATATATGGTCCACCAAGGAGAACAATGCTTTCGAAAAGCTTATCTCTCAATCTGTGCTTACACTACCGGATCTCTCAAAGCCATTTAAGGTCCAATGTGATGCCTGTGATGATTACCGTGGAGCTGTTTTGCTTCAAGAAGGGCACACCATAGCCTATGAAAGTCGAAGGCTAGACCTTGTTGAGCAAGCTCTAGGCATATATGAGAAGGAACTCTTAGCAGTTCTACCTGATCTAGATTCGTGGAAGCACTATTAACTGGGGACTCCTTTCATTTTGCAAATGGATCACCAAAGCCTTAGATACTGGGCAAATTTCCTTTTGCAGTTTCATTTTTATATTGCTCACATTGTTGGCAAGCATAATCAAGTAGCTGATGCACTCTCAAGACGACCGAGAGTGAATGCGGTATCCATAGCAACTCACAATGATCTATCTTTTATGATAGATGAGTACGCTATCGAACCCAATTTTAGAGATGTGATTTCAGTCCTTGTACTAGGGAAGAGAGAAGAACCATTTACCCTACAAGATGGTTATCTTCTCTATGGCAATAGACTATGTGTTACTAACTCACTACGTGAAAAAGTAATGAATGAATCTCATGCTCCTCCTTATGCGGGGCATAGAGGGATTCAGTCTACCCTAAAAGGGATAGAAACATATTTCTATTGACCTGCCATGAAAGCAAACATACAAGAGTATGTTTCAAAATGTGTGGTATGCCAAAAGACAAAGTTTGATAGAGAGAAGCAAACTGGATTGCTTCAACCTTTGCCAATCACTAATTCACTGTGGGAGAGCATATCCATGGATTTTATCTTTGGATTGTCCAAGTCTATCCATGGGAATACAGGAATATGGACGACAGTAGACAGGTTTAGCAAACAAGCACATTTCATACATGTCAAAAAGACTATCAAAGACCATCAAATGGCAACCCTCTTTATATCACAAATCTTCAAGTACCACGGCTTGCCAATGTCCATAGTGTCGGATAGAGATCATAGAATGACCAATAATTTCTGGAAGGGTCTCTTTGAGAATTTAGGTACAGGACTAAATTTCTCTTTGGAGAGAGATCCTAGAATGACCAGTAATTTCTGGAAGGGTCTCTTTGAGAATTTAGGTACAAGGCTAAATTTCTCTTCGGCCTATCATCCACAAATGGATGGCCAAAGTGAAATAGCTAACCTAACAATTCTTGATCTACTAAAAGCTCATGTCACACAAGTAGATCAGAAGTCCCGATGGGAGAAGTACTTACCCTTAGTGGACTATGCTTACAATAACACTGTATATACTTCCACGGGAAAAGCACCTTTTGAGGTGATAGAGGGAAGATCAAAAAGTCCCTTGCTATTCAAGGTACATGGGAAAATGTTTGTTGTAGATGAATATAGCCGAGACCTACAAGAATATTTCCAATAGATTAAGGATGCTATATCCATCTCTCAGCAAAGGCAAAAGGTTGATGCTGATAAGCACACAAGAGCCCTAGCCTTTAAACAAAATGATTGCATCTTGCTCAAGTTTCCCAAGGCTCGATTAAGGCACACAACGGGCAAGAATCCTACGGGACACCAAAAGTACTATGCTAAATTAGCAAAAAGATACTATGGCCCCTTTCAAATTATTAGGCCAATCAATGAGATGATGTATCAACTCAAGTTGCCCAACCATTGGCTCATGCACAATGCTTTCCACGTGAGCCTATTAAATCCTTACAAAGGAGAGCCACCTCAAGAAGAAATCATTGAAGAGTCACCAAAGATCGAGGACCAAGAAGAGGTGCTGCAGCCCGAGTCCATCCTTCGACACGAAGACAAGGTATTACAAGGTGGTAAGACTATCCGACGATATCTTATCAAGTTCAAAAACTATCCCTTTGAAGATGCTAGATGGATGCAAGGCATACAACTAAAGGATAACCTAAATCTTGTCAATGCTTACAATGATTCCCTAGAGTAAGCAAATGTAAATATATATGAATGAACAAAGTTTTTGTCTTATAAGACTCTCTTTTTCTTTATTGTGTGCACATGTTAATGAGTATGCATGCTTAGGATCATGTTTGTGGAGACGATGTCTCCCGAACACCAAGTAGAGCTTGTCACTCTACTATGGAAGATTGATACGGACTAATGTGCAGACATGCTTGCGACAGCTAACACTCTCAAGCACCAAATGGACTAGTCATCCATTCTGGGACAATGTTGTAGGGTAAAATAAGGATTCTCTACCCACTAGCAAATGGACTAATGACTAGGCTTTATCTTCTCTACCTCATAGTCGAGGAAGACTATAATTTCAAGAGAGAGGTAATGTCATAAAAACTAATATCTAATACTCCCAAATGATTTTCTCATGTTAAACTGATCATCTAAAATGGGGAAGTACCAAGGGAGTAAACGATAGAATATTGGTAAGGCTGCCAGACTGGTCTCTGTCAGGGATCCAAAGGAGGGAAAATAGGGATCCAAATGGGGACAGCCTGCAAAAGAGCAATGTGCTTCAATGGGGCTTTAAAGACCTAAGGTTCATCTCCATTAAGACTTCCATAGGCTAAGGCTCCAAAAATTAACTCTTATATCCAATGGCCAAAGCAAGGGGAAATTGGATGGTCATGGAACGACTAAAAAGTCTTCCCATATCCCTAGGAAGGAGGAGGCTATTGGAGTTGTTTTGTTGTAGACAGTGGGTAAGTGCTACTGGTCAGTGTACTTTGACAACAAGGTAATAAGTCCTAGGGAGATGACCTATATTGAGGCGGCGCAACGGGTGATGAATTTGGTGTTTGCATGCCAAAAAATTAAAGTGTACCTTATTGTTTGCAAGTTCCAAGAATCTATTGCCCAAGGTGGTTCTACATTGGAAGCACATTATGATGTGGGTGTTGGAATTGCACGAGTTTGAGTTTGAGTTCAAGATTGATCATACCAGCTGGTCTAACTCGGCAGATATTTTGGTTAACAAAGATGCTACTAATGTATCCAAGGGCCATCCCGAAAGAAGCAGGTGAAGAGCCAGAGACATAAAGATCCCTTGTAATGTGGTTTGATGGTGCTCATAGAAGAGTAGTGCAAAAAGCTGGCGAACGAGTGGTAATTCAAGATCCACAAGGTTAATTGATGTTTTTAAATCTTATGATCTTGAGAATGTTCATACAAATAACGAGGCGAAGCACTTGGCTCTCCACTTGGGGTTGATGTAGTGTATAGAGTTTGGCATGATAATGCTCATAGGAACCTCAAGGCCAAGGTACTTGAAGCTATCTACCAGCTCATGGCCATGATTTGTAGTAGGTAGTCCTACCACAAAATCCATAGAGATACTCTCCCACTTACCGTGTGGAATCTCTAAAGGATGTAAAAGGCCACCTACCTTGAGGCACTCTACCTTATTAACTTGGCACTATTGGCAGTTTAGTACGTACTCTTGAACATCATGATGTAAGCCCGACCAATAAAATTATCGTCGAGCTAAGGCATACGTCTTACGAACACCTGGATGACCAGCACTTGGACTATCGTGACATTCAAATAAGATTTGGCGCCTAATGTCTGAGTCCTTTGGCACACATACTCTACCCTTGTGGAGTAAGTAGCCATCATCAATGGAAAAATTCTTCCATCGCTTAAGCTCTTCCTGAGTAGGGGTGGAACTCTGTATGCTGGAGTTTTTATCTGCGCGTGCAGAGACATGTTGATCTGACTGTTCAGAGACATGTGAGTGTGAGGGATCCCTTTTTAAAATTGCACTCCACACTTTAGCATATGGTTGATCTTGTGCACACTTGCCACGTAATGACTCCAAAAATCCACTCTTTAGTTCCGTGAAAGCAAGTGAATTAATCTAAGGTATCCGACTTAGTGCATCCGCTACTACATTATATTGCCCCTTGCAATATCGTAGCTTACAATCATCATCTTGAAGGATTTCTGCCCATCTAGCTTTACGGCCCTTCAAGTCCGTTTGAGTAGTAAACCATTTGATACTCTCATGGTCAAAACTACTTCAAACTCGGCACCATATAAATAGTGTCGCCACTTTCGTAAAGCGTGAATTATGGCATAGAGCTCTCTCTCATGGACATGATAGTTCTGTTGAGCTCTATCTAACTTTTTACTTTCAAAGGCTATAGGTCTTCCCTCCTGGAGAAGTACCACACCAATTGCTTTATCACTAGCATCAGTCTCTACCACAAACAGCTTAAGTGGGTCAACGATTGCTAGGATGGGAGCAGTGGCTATAGCTACCTTGACCTATTCGAAACTTCATTTTTAAGATTCTTCCCAAGAAAAGGTCTTACCTTTTGTTTCAAGTTGATCCATCATAGGAACAACGATTTTGGCATAGTCACGTATATATTGTCGATAAAATCCAGCCATGCCTAAAAATATTTGAAGCTCCTCAACCATGTTGGGATGTGGCCATTGAAAAATGGCAATGACCTTGTCAGTGTCCATCTTGATGCCAGAATAAGAGATCACATGACCGAGGTAATGTATCTCTGTTTCAAAGAAATTGCACTTGCTTTTCTTAGCATACAACACTTGAGCTCGTAGCTGTTCGAACACTAATCGTAAGTGTTCTATGTGTTCATCTTCAATCTTACTGTAACTGAGAATGTCATCAAGGAAAACCACAACAATTTTTCCAAGATAGGGACGTAAGACACTATCCATGAGTGTCATAAATGTAGTTGGAGCATTGGTTAGACCAAAAGGCATAACCAAAAATTTAAAATGCCCGAACCGTGTTCTGAAGGCAGTTTTGGAGATATCTTGTAAAAGGATACGCACCTGGTGGTATCCTGAATGAAGATCTATCTTTGTATAGTATCTTGCTCCATGGAGTTCATCAAACAACTCATCTACTCTTGGCAAAGGATACTTGTTCTTGATGGTTATGGAATTTCCGTGATAATCTACGGACATGCGCATAGTACCATCTTTCTTTTTTACCAATAGAATTGGTGATGCCCAAGGTGAAGTGCTAGGTCTAATGAAACCACGGGCGAGGTAGTCAACCAACTGACTCTCAACCTCCTTGGCTTCTTTAGCACTCATATGATAAGGTGGTTTACTCACCGGTTTAGTGCCTGGCAAGCCATCTATGCCATGCTGCACATCACGTGTAGGGGGTAAACCCGGTGGTAAATCACTTGAGAAAACATCACTATACTCCGTGAGTAAGTGAGTCAGCTTTTGCCATGCAAAAGGAGAAAGTAAACTAGAGTTATGCTAGGATGGAGAATCTTGTAATTCCTATAATGTTTGTTTTACAACATTTTTACGTTGCTTTATAGCATTAAAATTGAGAGCACTTTGCTTGATAGATTTGTTAACACTTTGTTTATCATTAGAATTCATTGCACTTTGCATACCATTACTAGAATTCACAGCACTTTGCTCTTAAGAATTCACAAGACTTGGAGACAAGCAGTAACACAAAAAGACTTCATCTATTAAATCTGCTTTCTGTAAAATAGAAAGCTCGGCTGTACATACAAGAGGTGCAGATGGTATATTTTTATCACCAAGCAAAAGCACATGTTTACCATTGGCCATAAAGGATAAGGAGTTGTGTCCATAACTAGTGTGCAATGTGTTTCCTAAACCATGCAGCCACTACCGTCCTAAAACTACATCAGCACGGTCCATGTTAATAACTTGGAAGTCAAGGGTCATCGTATGAACCAATAACCAAGGGAATAAAACAAATATGGATCCCAAAGAAAATGCTTAGCAACAACTTAAATACGGCTCGCATTGTTAAGTTTTATCAATCTTCTTTAAGTCAAGCTTTGAATGTAACCCGGGTTTTACAATTCTAGACGGATAAATATACAATAAACCCTATTTTCTTTTGTAAACACAGGTCTCCAATAGACCAAAAATGGAAGGGCATGAGAGGCCCTAAAAAGCTAGATGTTTAGTATATCCACGGTCACTCTCTTTCACAATCTATGCACAAAGAGGAGGTGCATCTGTCAAAAATCTATTACATCCTCGCATGGGACACTGGCATGAGAGAGAGAGAGAGAGAGAGTTCCCCCAACAACTTGGCATCCCTCCAAAAGCAATTACATATTGTTTCAAAAAAAAAGAGTCAATTCTACGATAAGAAATGCTTTATCTATTTATACTATTTTTTCTAACTGAAGTGATTTAGGAAATAAGGGCACAAATAAAATTCTTTCAATTTACATTAAATTATAAATAATCGTCGATATTTACACTAAAACTTGCAAAATATGAAGAATTGTCAAGACTTGCGACATTTATCGATTTTCTTCAAGGAAAGCTTGGAATGTAGCCCACATTTTTTACAATTTTAGCTGTTAAAAATACACTAAACTCCTTTTTTTTGCGAACACACGTCTTCAATAGACCCAAAATGGAAGGACACGAGAGGCGCTAAAAAGTTTGATGCTTAGTATATCCACAATCACTCTCTGGCCACCTCAAGCACAAGCTATGCACAAAGAGGAGAGGTGCACCTATCAAAAAAAAATTGCACCCTCACGTGGGACACCACGAGAGAGAGAGAGATAGAGAGAGAGAGAGAGAGAGAGAGAGAGATTTATTCCGATGGCAACTTGGTAGCCTTCCAAAAGCAACTACATACCATTTCAAGGAAAATGAGAGTTAGGGATTCTTCAATGAGAAATGCTTTATCTAACTAGCACTCGCAATATTGGCTTTCAATTAGTGCATAAAATAATAGATTGTCTGTGTTAGCGTTTGTAGACATGACAGCCTTGCGAGAAAAAGATTATGGAAAGCCAAAGATGAAGTATCCTAACATACATTGATGAAGTCTTGATTACAGCTCAAGGACCTGAGGTTGTGAACACCAAAAGAGGTTGAAACTCTTGTGGTGGATTGAGATGGTTACACTATTGGCTATTGAGGTCATACTTTTGAGGTTCAAAATAAAGCAAAGGGTGGGGAATTAGAGGGAAATGAGAAGTGTTATTTCAGAATGTATCTTTGGACTCATGAGCTTAGGTGGTGTGTGGAGAATTATATCACCATGAGAATTTGGATATCCAGATAATGATTTCAACTTTCTCTGGCAGAGACTCTTGTATTTGTGCTACATAAGACATTACTTTTTGACAAAGAACTCTTGAAAATTTCTTCCATATAGAGGCATCAATTGCCTGAAGGATTGTCTATTTGGAAAACTTCTTCCACATAAAGAGATGAAGGCCATGCAACTGACCATATCTTTACTGAAGAAGATATTCTATTATTGTCCAAGAAGGATCAACTACCACAATTGTATTACATGTACATTTTGTAGAGAAGATTTGTACAACATGCTTCCAATTACATTTCCCTGAGAGAGAGAGAGAGAGAGAGAGAGAGAGAGAGAGAGAGAGAGAGAGAGAGAGAGAGAGTTGCAACTCCTTACAAGCCTCCATTTTCCCATAAGAAGAGAAATATTGACGGAGGGAGATAGAGAGGGTGTCAAGAGGTTGTGCACCAACACGTGTATGTGTGTGTGTGTGTGTGTGTGTGTGTGTGTGTGTGTGTGTGTGTGTGTGTGTGAGAGAGAGAGAGAGAGAGAGAGAGAGAGAGAGAGAGAGAGAGAGAAGGTGGGAAGGGGGGGGGGAGAAGAAGATAATTTTCATTGATCCAAATAGATATCAAAGATCTACTTGACAAATCTTGATCTCAAGTTATGGAGAGAGAGAGAGAGAGAGAGAGAGAGAGAGAGAGAGAGAGAGAGAGAGAATTGTCATATTCTTGGAGTGATTACAAGTACTACGTTCCACCCTCTTCACTTGTGTACATACGCACCCTCTTCACTTGTGTACATACGCACACTCACACACACCTACAAATATAGATGTATGTGTGTGACCCGATGACCATGCTTTTCTTGGCCGCAGCAACGCGCAGATAACACACTAGTTCCTTGTTATACACAACAAGGGTCAATAGATTGATGGTAAAGTGTTGGCCTCTTACCCTCATGGGGTGGATTCAACCCTCCTTCATGCAAGGGTTAAGCGGGCCTTCCTACGCGCGCAACCAACAACACCAATGAAAGCCTTCGGAGCCTCAGTGCCGTCAAGTTGCCGATCGAGTTTGCCTTGGTTGCCCGCCTTCGTCCCCCGTTGTGGGTGGCGTAGGTGGGGCGGTCGTTGTCGCTGTCTGTCTCCGAGCCGCGCACAAGAAAACGTGCCTGTCTTCCAAGAATAGCTCTGATACCAGTGAAAGAGCGGTGGTAATGCGTGTGCTAGTCTCCACCCAACCGTGCTATCTTATAGCCTTTCCCTAGCGTACACACTGTTCGGCCGCAGTGGCCTTGCCCATAGAACCCATGTCCTTACACTGTAGATGAATAGAGAAGCTGTAGTGCACGTTTACGTGAAGCAAAGGGAGAAGAGTCCAACCAAGTTTACTAGAGAAGAGTATACAGAAGGGCGACTAGGTGATGAAGCACGAGAGTTACTTGGACTTTACCTTCCAAAATAAGTTCAAGAAGAAGTGGATTGGGCTCGTGCCGGTGTCCTTGCCCATAGGACGCATGTCCTTACACTGTAGATGAATAGACAAGTTGTAGTGCTAGTCTCCACCCAACCGTGTTATCTTATAGCCTCCCCCTAGCGTACACATTGTCCGGTCGTGACGGTGGCCTTGCCCATAGGACCCATGCCGTTACATTGTAGATGAATAGAGAAGTTGTAGTGGACGTTTACGTGAAGCAAAGGGAGAAGAGTCCAACCAAGTTTACTAGAGAAGAGTATACAGAAGGGCGACTAGGTGATGAAGTACGAGAGTTACTTGGACTTTACCTTCCAGAATAAGTTCAAGAAGAAGTGGATTGGGCCCGTGCCGGTGGCCTTGCCCACATAGGACCCATGTCCTTACACTGTAGATGAATAGAGAAGCTGTAGTGGACGTTTACGTGAAGCAAAGGGAGAAGATTCCAACCAAGTTTTGTCATAAAATCTAATATCTAATATCTAACCAACCCAAATGATTTTCTCATATTAAATTGATCACTTAATGTGGGAGAATAAACTTGAACAAGTGTTAAGATATAGACATGTGCTTATAGATCTATCTCAACACGGAGCCAATGGTAAAGGGGCCCAAATGAGAGATGGTCTATCAAAGAGCAAGGCTAACAAATGGAGCATAAGACCTTAGGGTTAGCTTCATTGAAGACCTCCAATAATGTGTGTAAAAGGCCTTTGACCTTAGGTAAGCTAGGGCTGAGCTTGAGGCGCGGGAACCCGACCCAGCTCGAGGTGCTTGTCGTGCTTGTCATGCTTGATGACTAAGGTGCTTGAGGTGCTTAATTATTGAGATGCTTGAGGTGCTTGACATGATTGAGATTCTAGGGTTTCACTTGAGGTGAGAACCCAGCCCAAGCTTAAAGTGCTTATGAGCCAAGCTTGTGGTGGGAACTGGGCCTATGCATGAGGGGCTTGAGGTGTCAAAAAGTCAAAGATTCAATCCCTACAAGGAGGGGGCGAGCCCTACATGAGGGGGGATGAGAGAGAACACCCACACACTCACACAAGGCATACATGGTACAAAGAAAGCAAAAGGGACACTTGTCAAGTTCCTCCTCATGTTGCCCTCATGGTGTGCCCTACATGGAGGGGGCGAGCCCTACATGAGGGGGGATGAGAGAGAACACCCACACACTCACACAAGGCATACATGGTACAGAAGCAAAAGGGACACTTGTCAAGTTCCTCCTCATGTTGCCCTCATGGTGTGCCTGAAGCCTATTGGTTGGCCACCCAAGGGGTCCAATAATAATTTAGGAGATTTAATTAATTGATTTAGCATTTATCTAGCCCTCTCTCTCAAAGGGGAAAGGGGGACACTTGTCTCAAGGCTACCCTTGCTGCTTGTAATGCCTCCTGCTTGTGATTGGCTAGGCCTCGAGGGGTCCAATGAGCTTCAAGCATGAGCTACAAGGGGGGGTCAACCCAAGCAAGCTAGGGGGTTGCTTAGGGGGTATACTCGCCCACACACACTCACAAACACTCTCATTGTGTGCTATGCAAAGTGCAAGAGCTCCCTCTCCTTCTCCAAGCAAGTAGAGGTTGAGAGCCTACACCAACACTCTTGGATATGGAGTGCAAATCCAACCAAGAGCCATGCTTTAATGCTTAAGCTTGCCATCTCCTTCTTCTTCATTACTATGCTATTATGTATGCTAGCAACAAGAGTTATGATAAGTGAGGAACTAATTCTTTCTTCTACGAAATGTTTCTTCTTCCTCTTCCCTACCCTCATTCCCTGCTAGCTCTCTCCACCTTTGAAGGTGTTTGAGGTCTTGGGACTGAGGCTTGGGATAGTTAAAGCTTTCTTCAAGTTTATGTTATGTTTGTGATGCATGAAGCTTTCCATCTTCATTCCATCACCTAGATCACAAGGAACACAAAGATTGTATTGTAACAAGTCTCTCTTAATGGGAGAAATCATAATACAAATGCCTATTGGAGGGGGGACCGGCTCCACATAAATCCGGTCCTCAATTGTTGTCATGTTCTCCTAAATTCTCTCTCTTGCAAAAGTATTATTCATGCCAAGTTAACTAATTTCTATGATTATGTTGCTATCTTCAATTATGTTCACCCGCTATGCTCACAAAGTCATTTCTCAAAATTACTCTCATTAATTTCCGCTACTCTCAAATTAAATAGGCCAATTCCATTACAAGTTTACTAGAAAGAGTATACATAAGGGCGACTAGGTGATGAAGTACGAGAGTTACTTGGACTTCACCTTCCAAAATAAGTTCAAGAAGAAGTGGATTGGGATGTATAAGTACAAAAAGGTTTTCCCAATGGTACCTATCAATTTGTGCGAATGAATGATAAGTAAGTATCTCAGACATAGAGTCAGAGGAGTGTAGCTCAAGTTATATGCACTCCAATTATATTTTGACAAGGAGTTGGTGTTAGATGTGCATCAAGTTGTGATTGAAGGGGTTGGTAAACCCATTGAACGGAGGTTTACTAGATTCATGAATAAAACATTATCCATATAGTAGCAATTGATTTTTGATTTCATTCAAAGGTTTGCTTAGTTTTGCACTTTCTAAATTCAACAAGCATGCTTTTGGTTGAACATAAATGTCCAATGAGTTGGTTGGGCAATAATGGTACAACCAAAGTGTGTTGGTGCTGGAAATGGTGGGAAAACAGAGTCATGGATTGTAATAGGACTAGTTTTTGAAGTTCTTAAAGTCGAAAAGAATGTAGCAGGGTATATCTTTCGTTAGTACGATTTGAAAGATTGTTGAATAGTCTATTAAATAGAGCTTATACGAATGAGTTGAGATATTAAGAGAGAACATATATATATATTTTTTTAAATAATACACTAAAGACGGATTTGATAAAGATTAATGAATAACAGATAGTCTGTCTATGAACAGTAAAATTGAGATTTTTATTAATATCAATATTTTATATTTATGTGTTTTAGCTTAAAATGCATGGGTAGACTTAAAATAAGTGGAAAAAGTAGTGGAGATCCAAAAATAGAGCTTTTATGAGTCGCGATCTAAAAGTTGCGTTTTTAACCAAACAGATATGTTTTTCGCAATTCTATCTGCGCTGCCTTGTAGACCAGACCTATTCCCGTCGTTTTGAGTATTTGGATCGCTCTGTTCTGAGTTTGTTTGTAAAAGTTATGATGAAAACAAACAGAAGGCAGCAGCAGTGTAGTGTACACAGGGACAGACAGACATACAACATCATACAGTTCTCCCTGCTATCAACCAAGAAGTGGATTGTTTCTTCATGGTAAAGTATGACAATTGAGATTATGAAGGTATATAATTATGTTTTTTTACTTTGATTATCATGTTGAATTGGTTGCACGAGTATGTTCTTTTGGCTATTTTGTAGGCGATGCAGAAATCAATGTGTGAAACAGGATCTGTGCAAAGTGTCATGATAGAAATCTAACCTTTACGGATCGCTTAGCGATCACGTTCTTATATTATTCTCGCAGGTATACTTGGTACGAAAATCGTGCAGGCTTTTCGAGGAAAAGAAGGATAAAAGCACGACGGGTGGTGCGTTTGGGGATCATTCACCGATCTCTTCTTCTACGAGTACGAGTGTCACGGGAACCGAATAATAGAGATCGATAGCAAAAGATAGAGAAAGAGATCTTTGTATTGATGAATCTTTGTAGAGTTTTGATACAACAGAGGAGCAAAATATATGGGCGCACTCCGTTGTATGGAGCTCGAACCTCCCGACCACCCCTGAGCTTCAGTTCGCTTGCATGCAGCGTCTCACTCGCACTCGCACTCTCACTCTCACTCTCACTCGCACTCGCACTCGCACTTGCAGAAGAAGAGATCGGTGAATGATCCCCAAACGCACCACCCGTCGTGCTTTTATCCTTCTTTTCCTCGAAAAGCCTGCACGATTTTCGTACCAAGTATACCTGCGATAATAATATAAGAACGTGATCGCTAAGCGATCCGTAAAGGTTAGATTTCTATCATGACACTTTGCACAGATCGTGTTTCACACATTGATTTCTGCATCGCCTACAAAATAGCCAAAAGAACATACTCGTGCAACCAATTCAACATGATAATCAAAGTAAAAACATAATTATATACCTTCATAATCTCAATTGCCATACTCTACCATGAAGAAACAATCCACTTCTTGGTTGATAGCAGGGAGAACTGTATGATGTTGTAGGTCTGTCTGTCCCTGTGTACATTACACTGCTGCTGCCTTCTGTTTGTTTTCATCATAACTTTTACAAACAAACTCAGAACAGAGCAATCCAGGTACTCAAAACGACGGAAATAGGTCTGGTCTACAACGTAGCGCGGACAGAATTGCGAAAAACATCTCTGTTTGGCTAAAAACGCAACTTTTAGGTCGCGACTCATAAAACCTCTATTTTTTTGGGTCTCCACTACTTTTACAACTTATTTTAAGCCTACCCATGCATTTTAAGCTAAAACACATAAATATAAAACATTGATATTAATAAAAATCTCAATTTTACGGTTCATAGACAGACTATCTGTTATTCATTAATCTTTATCAAATCCGTCTTTAGTGTATTATTTAAAAAAAAAGAATATATGTTCTCTCTTAATATCTCAACTCATTCGTATAAGCTCTATTTAATAAACTATTCAACAATCTTTCAAATCGTGCTAACGAAAGATATGCCCTGCTACATTCTTTTCGACTTTAAGAACTTCAAAGACTAATCCTATTACAGCGAGTGCGAGTGCGAGTGAGAGTGAGAGTGAGAGTACGAGTGCGAGTGCGAGTGAGACGCTGCATGCAAGCGAATTGAAGCTCGGGGGTGGTCGGGAGGTTCGAGCTCCGTACAACGGAGTGCGCCCATATATATTTTGCTTCTCTGTTGTATCAAACACTATCAATACAAAGATTTCTTCCTCTGTTTTGCTGTCTATCTCTGTTATTCGGTTCCCGTGACAATTGGTATCAGAGCAAGCGGTTGATTCTGGACATGGAAGGATACGAGAGGAGGATGAAGGAGCAAGAAGACCTGATTCGGCGACTATGAGAAGATCTGAAAATTGCAAATCGGGAGTGTGTTGAGGCTCTGCGGGGCAAAGCAGCACGAGAGCTTGATATCTATGTACACCTTGATGGCCAACATGAAGGTGAAAACCATGCTAATCCACCTGGAAACAATAATCATCGTGGTGGCACTGGGGTACCGCCAAAAGAAACGATGACGATATGGGAGAAGCGACAACCAAATCATTCTTAACGAAGGCTAAGTTTAAAGAGTTTGATGGCATAAGAAAGATATTCGAAGATTTAGAAGCGTGGATTGAAGAACTCAAAGATTTGGATTATACTTTCAATATCGAGAACACGACCACGAGACTTTCGAATGCTCGAGCAAGGTGACCGATAAAACAATACATACCAAGATGGCTCAATTGGAAACTTTTGGCGATGCGTACGATAAAGGTAAGTCATCTACCCCTTCTTTGTGATGTTTTATGTCTTTGATACGTCCTTTGAAAGCTTCTGTGAAATCGGATTTATGCGTAGAAGTTGAGATTAAAATTTGAATTTCTTAATTGATTTGGATAGTATTCATTGCTTCTTATCGTCTAAATTGATTGAGAAATTAAACTTGAAATTAAATCGAGAAGTTAAAAGACTTGTGGACTTAACTAGTGGTAATAAAAGTTCCACGAAAGAGTTAGTAGAAAATTTGTTTTTTTTTCTTTGAAGAGTCGAAATCATAAAGATGATTTCTATAACATAAACATTGATATGCATGATGTTATCATTGGTATCAATTACATCATTGAAAATCATGTTTTGATTGATTGTCTTGTGTTATTCAAAAAGAAAAAGGATGGTACATATAGGTTATACATCGACTATAGGGGATTAAACAAACAGACCATTAAGAACAAATATCCTCTTCCTCACATAGATGAACTGCTTAGTCATTTGAGTGGTGCCACAATATTTTCAAAGGTTGATCTTCGTTTTGGCTACCATCAAATCTGCATTAAGGTCGAGGACATTCCAAAGATTTCTTTTCGTACACGTTATGGACATTATGAATTTAGAGTTCTTGCGTTTGGTTTGACTAATGCACCAACAACTTTCATGTGCTTAATGAATAATATTTTTCACCCGTATCTTGATGACTTCATTCTGGTATTCTTGGATAATATTTTTGTGTATTCTAAGAATGAAGAAGATCATGCATTGCACTTAAAAAAAATATTTGAGGTTTTGCGTGAACATAAATTGTATGCCAAAGCAAGTAAGTATTCTTTTGCAAAGGATCAGATTGTGTAATTGGGAAGAGTGATTTCTAAAGAGGGGATTCACATTGATCTTGATAAAGTTAAGACTATGTTAGTAAGAGATGTAAAAAGCTTTATGGGTCTAGCACAATATGAGAGAGCACACATTAAAGATTTCTCTAAGATAGCAAGTCTTTTGACCGAATTGACCAAGAAAGACAAGGGTTTTGTGTGGACTTCTAGCTGTGAGACTGCTTTTGAGACCTTGAAGGCTAAAATAGCGGAAAATTATGTTTTAAAAGTTCCTGAGATGGGCAAACCATTTGTTGTGTCCTGTGACTCTAGTGGTTAACAATTAGGTTGTGTTTTGACACAAGAAGGAAGAGTGGTTGCATATGAGTTTAGGAAATTAAGACGACATGAATTGAACTATGCAACACATGATCTAGAATTACTTGCTGTTGTTCATGCATTGAAGCATTGGCGTCATCTCTTGCTTGGTGTAAAATTTGAATTGCGTACTGATCATCAAAACTTGAAGTATATTTTCACTCAGCCATTGTTAAATAACAGACAAAGAAGATGGATTGAATTGCTGGCTGAGTATGACTTTGATTTGAAGTATTTGTGTGAAAAAGAAAATAAAGTTGCAGATGCATTGAGTCGTACGTCCATGGGTAATTTGTTGACTGTTGTGCGATCCAATTTGATTGATGATATGCATGCTAAGGTTGAAAATGATTCTTTTTATATGCCTATTTTGAAATTCTTGCGTGAGAATATTGGTGAGAGGTATGAGAACAGATATCACTTGTATAAGGAAAATCTGTATTATTATGACCGCTTGTGTATTCCTACAAATTCTGCTTTCAAGAGTCAAATTTTGCATGAGTGTCATAATTCAACTTTTTCTGGTCATCCTGGATTGAATAAGACACATGAAAAGATTAAAAGTTCATTCTTTTTCCGCGTATGAAATTGGATGTTAAGAATTATGTGCGTGAATGCTTTCAATGTCAACAAGTTAAGATTGAACATAAGAGGATACTTGGTGACCTTCAACTCTTAGACATTCCTTTACAGAAGTGGGAGTGTATATCCATGGACTTTATCATTAGACTTCCTACTACTCGTGGAGGGTATGATTCGATCTTTCTGGTGGTAGATAGACTCACAACACAAGCTCACTTCTTTCCTGTAAAAATAACTTATACTGCATTGACCATTGCATACTTGTTTATGAAAGAGATATTTCCTTTGCATGGCATGCCCAAGAGCATAGTGTCTGACAGAGATTCTAAGTTCACTTCTCATTTCTGGAGAGCGACTTTTGACTCTATAGGTACCCAGTTACGCATGTCTACTGCTTTTCATCCTCAAACAGATGGGGAAACGGAGAGAGTGAATCGTATTCTAGAAGATATGTTACAAATGTATGTCAATGAAAACCAATCTAATTGGAATGAATATCTGCCTTTGGTGGTTGAATTTGCATATAACAGTTCATATCATTCATCTATTAGGATGACTCCGTTTGAGGCAATGTATGGCTATAACTATCCTACACCTATTCATTTTCTTAATTCGAGGAATAAGGTAGAACTGTCACGTGAGATGCTTGAGAAAATGGATAGCGAGTTGGCCAAAATCAGGGGGAATATTAGAGAATCTCAAAAGAGACATAAACTGTATTATGACAAGAAACATCGTGTTGTGGAGTATGAAACTGGTGATATGATTTTTTAAAGGTTATTCCTGAGAAGTCTCGTTTGATTCTTGGAAATGATAGAAGATTGTCTCCACGATTTGTTGGTCCATTTAAAATTTTGAAGCGCATTGGTTCATTAGGTTACAAATTGGAATTGCCTTCTCATGTTAAAGTGCATAATGTATTCTATGTGAGTTTATTGAAAAAGTATGTTCCTAATGTGCATCATGTTTTAGAGGACAACTCTAAGTTGAAAGATAACGGACCATTGACTGTAGAACCAGACTTAGTACTAGATAGGCGTTTTAAACATCTGAGAAATAGAGACATTGTGGAAAATTTGGTTAAGTGACAGAACTATCCAGTAGAGGATGCATCATGGATTGATCTTAGTGTTTTGCAAACAGAATTTTCCTCTCTTTAGACCAACTCTGAGGACATAGTTAATTTTGATAAGGGGAGAATGTAATAGGACTAGTTTTTGAAGTTCTTAAAGTCGAAAAGAATGTAGCAGGGTATATCTTTCGTTAGTACGATTTGAAAGATTGTTGAATAGTCTATTAAATAGAGCTTATACGAATGAGTTGAGATATTAAGAGAGAACATATATATATATTTTTTTAAATAATACACTAAAGACGGATTTGATAGATTAATGAATAACAGATAGTCTGTCTATGAACAGTAAAATTGAGATTTTTATTAATATCAATATTTTATATTTATGTGTTTTAGCTTAAAATGCATGGGTAGACTTAAAATAAGTGGAAAAAGTAGTGGAGATCCAAAAATAGAGCTTTTATGAGTCGCGACCTAAAAGTTGCGTTTTTAGCCAAACAGAGATGTTTTTCGCAATTCTGTCTACGCCGCCTTGTAGACCAGACCTATTCCCGTCGTTTTGAGTACCTGGATCGCTCTGTTCTGAGTTTGTTTGTAAAAGTTATGATGAAAACAAACAGAAGGCAGCAGCAGTGTAGTGTACACAGGGACAGACAGACATACAACATCATACAGTTCTCCCTGCTATCAACCAAGAAGTGGATTGTTTCTTCATGGTAGAGTATGACAATTGAGATTATGAAGGTATATAATTATGTTTTTTTACTTTGATTATCATGTTGAATTGGTTGCACGAGTATGTTCTTTTGGCTATTTTGTAGGCGATGCAGAAATCAATGTGTGAAACAGGATCTGTGCAAAGTGTCATGATAGAAATCTAACCTTTACGGATCGCTTAGCGATCACGTTCTTATATTATTCTCGCAGGTATACTTGGTATGAAAATCGTGCAGGCTTTTCGAGAAAAAGAAGGATAAAAGCACGACGGGTGGTGCGTTTGGGGATCATTCACCGATCTCTTCTTCTGCGAGTGCGAGTGCGAGTGCGAGTGAGAGTGAGAGTGAGAGTGCGAGTGCGAGTGCGAGTGAGACACTGCATGCAAGCGAATTGAAGCTCAGGGGTGGTCGGGAGGTTCGAGCTCCGTACAACGGAGTGCGCCCATATATATTTTGCTTCTCTGTTGTATCAAACACTATCAATACAAAGATTTCTTCCTCTGTTTTGCTGTCTATCTCTGTTATTCGGTTCCCGTGACATGGATGCTCACAAGTGTGTGTGCCAGAGTGTAGGCAAGGGGAGGTGCCTAAGCTCTTTATTAGTAAAATTTTCCAAGTACTTACTTTAAAAGATAACGGTAGGAGACATTACATTACTCGTACTAGTTGGTAGGTGCCACCTCTAATGGTGGCACCTCTCTCTCTCTCTCTCTCTCTCTCTCTCTCTCTCTCTCTAAGTAAGTATCTCAGACATAGAGTCAAAGGAGTGCAGCTCAAGTTATATGCACTCCAATATATTTTGACAAGGAGTTGGTGTCAGATGTGCATCAAGTTGTGATTGAAGGGGTTGGTAAACCCGTTGAATGGTGGTTTACTAGATTCAAGAATAAAACATTGTCCATATGGTAGCGATTGATTTTTTATTTCATTCAAAGGTTTGCTTAGTTTTGCACTTTCTAAATTCAATAAGCATGCTTTTGGTTGAACATAAATGTCCAACAAGTTGGTTGGGCAATGATGGTACAACCAAAGTGTGTTGGTGCTAGAAATGGTGGAAAATAGAGTCATGGATGCTCACAAGTGTGTGCCAATGTGTTCGAGTAGGTGTGAAGACCTAATGTAGGCAAGGGGAGGTGCCTAAGCTCTTTATTAGTAAAATTTTCCAAGTACTTACTTAGAAGATAATAGTAGGAGACATTACATTACTCGTACTAGTTGGCAGATGGTGGCACCTCTCTCTCTCTCTCTCTCTCTCTCTCTCTCTCTCTCTCTCGGAAGATGCACAAAAGCTTATGACTGTCTTGGAACGCTTTTCCCTACATTGCGGGCTGATCGTGAATGGATCCAAAACCAAGGTTATGCTTGTAAAGACCCTCAATGATGAAAACCATGCATTGTATACAACGCAACTTGAAGTGGTAGATAGCTTCAAGTACCTTGGCCTTGAGGTTCCATCCAATCATAAATGGAAGGATTGCGCAATGCGTTGCTTGGAACCCGTAAGAGGGCTATTATGCATTTGAGAACATGTGCAATGCTGGAGAGATCAAGTGTTGAGCTCTCAAAAAGTACCTCTTTGACACATTGGTGACACCGGTGCTTCTTTATGGAGTGGAGGTGTGGGGTGGTAGCATCGGGAAGTCTACTTAGAAAGAGTTTGAGAATGTCCAAAAGCGTTTTCTCACCCACTTTCTCCAAGTCAAGACACAAACACCCTACATGCTCTTACTTGTTGAGTCCGGATCGCTTCCCATTGAGGACTTGGGCATGCAAAGGGTTGTGGAGTACATGCTTAAGACACAACGTAGCCCTTTGTATCGACTTCTTAGAATCGCATATGAAACAAGTCAAAAGGTCCAAAAGACATGCAAGAGCAAAATACAAAGTTCGGGGTGGATGCTTGACATCAAGAAATGGTTTGGAAGATGGGATGCATGTCACTTGGTCAAGGATGCATCGATCGACTCCCAAGTTAAGGAGGCCTTCTTGAAACGCCAATGTATCACGGCTTGGGAGAAATCCGAAGGTTCTCGCTTCAACCATTACACCACACACATAGCCCCAAACGTCAAATCTCTCTTCTTCTCCAGACGAGGTAACCGAACCCATCCCTACATCCTTGAGCCCATCCCGTTGAGTGCGATCCGCACCATTGCCTCCATTCATCTTAGCTCCCATTCTTTACGCTGCGAGACAGGACGTTGGGGCACTAGCGAGCAGTCTCATCGACTTTGCACCTTATGCCCTCGTCAAGTGCGAGAGAGTGAGTACCACACACTACTTGAGAGCTCAGCTTTTGACCACATTTAGGTCCTCTTTTCCCCATATATTCAGCCATGAGCTCTCCTTACATACCTTCCTCTCCCAACCACGATGTGGACTCTCTATTGCGACGCTCATCATCCATTTTGGAGTATCGAGAGTCACTTATGACCTCCACTCACACCACGTGACACGTTCATTTGGTCCCATAGGTCATATTTGACCTCCGAGGACGATAATAGACTATCTCTCTCTCTCTCTCTCTCTCTCCTGTGTCACTGGGCCGTAGAGCACACTCGCTGAGGAACAGCCGGATGCATGTGAGAGTGTCACTTGGCAAGGGGCCGGAATCCCTTCCCCCTTTATAGATAGTATAGATTTTTCTATCTTTCCTCCAAAAGACATAATACATACGCCAACATAACGTTCCCCAAGAACCAAAAGAAAGGGCGACGCCTTTGAAGGTTTACATCCACCCCAATTTTGCAGCAAAGAATATGCAATCTAGCGCAGCTCATAACAAAAACACCTTCATCCTAGGGTTCATATTTAGCCATTTTTTCCCTTTTTGGATCATCTAATTTTCTCTAGTCCATGTCGCACACGGGCTTCATACAGGCCCAAAAAGCGCTTGTTCGAGTGTTTGAGCCAGCTGATGCACCTGACGGGAGTGCAAAGGCAGTAGGTCGAATCCTACCGCTACAACTCGCGCGTATTCTTTTGCATGATCATGTCTGCACCTTCTTGATGATGGGCTAGGGGGTCCTGCTGCTTCAAGATTTGGTGGACATCATTCCCAACCCCCCCCCCCCCCCTCCCCCAAAAAGAAAAAAAGAAAAACCAAAAAATAAAGGGAAAGTTACCAAAATACCCCTCTAATTTGTGGAAATTCCCAAAAAATACCCATGTATCTATTTTGTTTGGATTGTTCAAGATTTTATAATCTTTATTCCTTTTTGATAATTGAGATCCGTTTTTGCATGCTTAACATGTAATTTGCCCCAAATTACCTCGCAAAAAAAGGCAATTTTGTCTAAAGATAATGAACCAATTCATCTCCAAAGCCTACATAATCGACTCAAATTCTGGATTTAGCATCTTATATTGATAAGCAATGAGTCTTCTTATGAAAAGCTACAAATTTTTTAATCTTTGGAGAAATTTAATTTCACAACCAGGGGTATTTTGGAAAATTCGAAGGGAATTTTGGGAATTTATGACATAATATTGGGGGTGTTTTTGAAGATTTTTGAAATTTGAGGGATATTTTGGGAATTTCCACAAATTAGAGGGGTATTTTGGTAATTTCCCAAAAATAAATAAAACTCCGAGTAGCTTACTTCTATGTTTTCGCCCTTGACCACTTCGATGCTGCGAGCTGTTCAACAACGTTGAAAGCTCGCAGCAGAAGCGGACTTCTTCTCTGCTAACCCTAATCTTGAAAGTGTCCTGAAGTATTGGGTTCCGAGAGATCTTCCGCGATGCGCGCTTCGACAGAGGAGGAGGAAAGCACAACGCGCATACACTACCGTTGTCTCATCTGCGGAGCGTCACGCTCCAAGCGCTCGCTTATACTTTCTCACATGCAGAAGAGTCACCCACTTACCCCCTCCGAGTTTTCTATTGCGGGCAAAGATCGGCGAATTTACAAATGCATCATCTGTGGAGACTCTCGCTCTAGGATCTCTCTTATTCAGAAACACATGCAAGTTGCTCATTCCATTCCTCTGCAGGTATTGTTTTGCGCGTGCACACACACGACACAGAGAGAGAGAGAGAGAGAGAGAGAGATTTTGTCATCATCCTTGGAGGTTAATTATGACCTATGGGACCAAAGATACTGCACTATGTATGTGTCTGATAAGTGCTCCAGGATTGTGGTGATGAGAATCGCAATGGAGAGAGCCCACACTGTGGTTGGGAGAGGAAAGTGTATATGAGAGAGAGAGAGAGAGAGAGAGAGAGAGAGAGAGAGAGAGAGAGAGAGAGAGAGAGAGAGAGAGAGAGAGAGATTTTTTTATGTTCGCAGACAAACGAATCACCAGTTATTGGCCAGAATTCTCCACCTGTTCCTGGAACATTTGAAGGTGAGGAATGTGACAGACTTGCCGAGAAACCACCCTCCCTCTTGCGGCAGCATTGTCTCGCTCATACTGTGGAGGAAAGCACAACGTGCAGACACTATCGTTGTCTCATCTGCAGTGCCTCACGCACCAAGCACTCGCTTATACTCTCTCACATGCAGAAGAGTCACCCACTTTCCCCTTCCGAGTTTTTGGTTGTGGGCAAAGATCGGCGAATTTACGAATGTTACATCTGTGGAGATTCTCGCTCTAAGCTCTCTCTTCTTCAGAAACACTTGCAAGTTGCTCATTCCAGTCATCTGGAGGTATTGTTGAGCGTACGCAGACACACAGAGAGAGAGAGAGAGAGAGAGAGAGAGAGAGAGAGAGAGAGAGAGAGAGAGAGAGAGAGAGAGAGAGAGAGAGAGAGAGAGAGAGAGAGAGAGAGAGAGATTTTTATGTTTTGCAGACAAGGGAGTCACCAGTCACTGGCAAGAATTCTCTACCTGTTCCTGGAACAAAAAAGCGAAAAGCATTGGAATGTGACGAATGTGGCAGACTTGCCAAGAAACCTTCTCTATTGCGGCAACATGGTCTTGTTCATACTTTGGAGGTACTAAGTTGTCATGCTGTGGATTGGATAAGACTGTCTATGCTATTATAAGTCTCACAACCATTGAGCTACATTTTGAAGCAGCTACAGTATATGCACCAGAGTAGTACTGAGAAGGGTGACCTCTCTGGAAGTCCTGGTTGCACCTGGCTCATGTGGACTAACAATGGAAGGTCAGATTTGAAAGTGGGTGTGAAATAGAGCACCTTACTGGTGATGTTTGGTGTAGCGTCGCACCAAGGTAGTGTGTAAGTCGGTTTTGAGACTGATCTTCTTTTCATGCAGAGGCCCTTTGTGTGCCCTAAAGATGGTTGTGGAAAATGCTATAAGAATCCCTGTCACCTTAAGCGCCATCTTTTACATCATGAACAGATGGCGTGCTTATGCCCACAACCAGGCTGCATCGAGGTGTGCTCTAACCAAAGTTGTCTAAGTCGTCACCTGCAGAGACATGATATCAAAGGAGATGTACAACGAGGAACAGTGGATGCAAAGAAGGTTCTCAAATGTCCTGAACCAGGCTGCAGTGCCACTTTTCCATATCCCTGCAGGCTGCAGCAGCATGCCGATATTGTTCACGGTAAGGCGCTGGAATCTATCAAAAAATGTTCTAGCTGAGTAGTCAGTGATAAAGTGGTACTTCATAAAAGTTGGGACAGCAGATGGTTAAGTATGAAAAGCTTTGAACTAAGAAGCTTTTTCTGGTGTAGGTTTACCTGGTTCTTTTGTTTAGGCCATTTTCAAGGGTTCTTTTTCTTTCACTAACAGGAAATAAGTGTTTAGTTCTGTTTTTCAGTGTAGTATCTTTTGTTGCTCTTCCCATTTTAGTCCATTGTATGTTTGAAGACCCAATTTCAGTTTCTACTCTTTTCACATGTTTATTTATCTACTTTCCAATTTTCAAGTTTTTCAACGACGGTCGCCTATTTGTCTCTTTTCACAGCTTTTTTGATTTTGGGAGGACACCTCTTTTTTTTTTTTGTCATACATGTGGCTGCTCCTTGCCTAGGTTAAGTTTTTCCTTCAGGGGCTTCGACATTCTAAACAATTTTTTTTGTGACAGGCTTGTCATATGCAGACATTAGATGTGGGGAGCCTGGGTGTGGCAAAAGCTTTACGAGTGCAAAATTTCTTCTTCAACACATCAGGCATTTCCACAGCAGAGTTGTTTGTCAGATCTGTGGGGTCTCTGTTTCAAGAAAGAGCTTCAAAAGACATGCTGTTGGACATGAGACCTGTGATGTGAAGCAGCGGCTGTTTTGTCCCTTTGATGGCTGCACACACAGCTTTGCGAATGTGAGTAGACCATACATATTCTGGCTTCGTCTCTTGCCTTGTGCATGGTCACAACAATGACGATCTGGTGATGTCTTGTGTCGCAGAGCTCCAACTTGTCTGTGCATATTAGGGTCCGCCACTTTGGCAGAAAAGAATATTGCTGCAGGTATGATGGATGTGGAAAAGCATTTGGGTACAGGCATACAAGAGACAATCATGAGAGTAGGGGCTTTCACGCCTACGTGCCGGTATTGGTTTCCTTCTTGTCAATTGCCTTGTAGTTTTATGGTCTTGTTTCTATGTGTGCAGCTCTGCTTAGGCACTTGTACACTGTTTTTTGGTGCTATCCAGGGAGACTTTAAGGAGGAGGACATTAAATTTCAAGCTCGGTGGCGAGGCGGTAGGAAGCCCTTGACACTCCTCAAGGTGGAGGACTTATTCAGGAAGAGGGTGATGTGTGTCGGTGGAGCATTTTAGTGGCAACGGGTCTTTGAAGGAGCTGTGAAGGATGTCTAGAGTGAAGGAGGTTGGACTATTCATACTTGGAGGTTTTCAGGACTGGTTCATAGTCCCTGCTTCATTATTTCCTTGGCAAGTAGCCTTGCTGTGCTAGGATTGTAAGTCACAAGCTTGATTGGCATGGTAGTTGAACTGATTCTCACATTTTTTTGCTTACCTGCCCATTGATTGCATCCTTGTGTATCTTCGGCTCCTGAGTTACTACCAAGTAGCCCTTAGTGGGGTGCTTATTTTTTGTATCCAGATACCTATTTAAATAGTGGAGGTGTCTGAATGAGGTTTCTGAGTTACTACCAAGTAGCCCTTAGTGGGGTGCTTATTTTTTGTATCCAGATACCTATTTAAATAGTGGAGGTGTCTGAATGAGGTTTCTGGTTTAGCTGCTGCAAGAGATGGCATCTACACCATAGCAATTGAGTGACTTTCCTGTATAGTATTTTTTGGAACCAAGATGAGCACACCAACATCAATTAGTTGATGGTAGTCTCCATCAAGGTAAGACACCTCAAAGAGGACTCTTTGCCTGACATGGCATTTGTAATTTGGATTTTCTTTGCTGTTTTGTGGAAGTAATATAATGACACGGACCTATAGCCAATTGTTATTGGTTGTCTCAAGTCATGTGGGATGATGGTTTTGTTTCCTAGGTGTGTTATTATCCAGTGTGGTGGAAAGCCTTTCTCGTCGTCTCAGTTCCTCATCCTCTTTGATCAAACTGCAGGTGTTTTTGTAAATGTCGTGTAGGAGAATCAGTGAGGCATGGGTGGTATTCCTCGTGTGCCATTTATGATTCCTCTTGTGCAGCATTTATAATCACTTAGTTTTTTATCTATGCATTCTCGACGACACAGGCCATGCAATATATGTCTATGCAATGTAGATGTGTCTTTGTATGGGGTAGTAATTCAGAGTTGAGGGTTTTGAGAGACTGACATGTGAAGTGTATTGCTTGATGACAGCTTCAAGGGTCTTCTAGTTCATCTTAAAGAATGCGAGGCTTCGATAAAAATGCTGGTCATCTCATTCTGAGTTTAAACAGTGTACCCACTTAAAGGGCTGAGTTGAGCCAGGGGGCAGCAGGGGCAGTGGGAAGAGAGAAGGCGGTGGTCACGCTCTGTGGGAGAAAAGCCAGGGTTGTGAGATTGCTGCTAAAAAGGCTCGAAAGTGATTGGTGCTCAGCTCCATGATTTCAGCTACATTGCTGATCGGTCGAGAAATAACTTAGTCCTTAGAATACCAAGGGGATAGTGGAGCGCTTAGAGGGCTACAAGAAGGCAGGAAGGTGGCTGATTTTGGGAGATCCTATGGTGGATTGACTCTACTAACCCTAGGCGTGACCCAGTTCCAAGTTGCAGGGAAAGAAATATTGCGCAGCTCTCTGACAGTAGGCCTCGATTTCCACGTTCAACGCAAAGTGCCTTTCATGGCCAACTTTAGGAACGAGCTCTTGGAGCTTGTCAAGAACTTCCAGGATAAATTCAAGTCTTTTTGTGCTGTGACATAAGGCCAGCCTTTCAGGTTAAGTGCTACTCTTGCACGGAGGCCTTACTTTTCCTGTGTGCAAGTACCTCTCATGGCCCACTTAAGAAATGAGCTCCTAGAGGTTAGAGCTCGTCAGAAGCCTTCTTTCTGCCCAATCCAGCTGGAGTTTTGTTGTTTGGTTCCTTGCCTTCAATCTGATAGGTTACTTTGCTCCTCTTTCAAATCCCTCTCTCTCGAGTGATTATATCACGAGGACGTGGCAAATGCTAACCTTAGTTGTTGGTTTCTTTACAATGATTTTTGTTTAATTTTTGAGACCCTCTTTTTGAAGTTGCAAATGGTCGGTCATTGTATGGCCAATGTGAACGGGGATGTTGGTCGGCATTGGAACTCGCAAATTAAAAGGGATGTCTAGGCTCAGTTCAAGATCATGTAGGTCTCCACGTCGCACTTAGCAAGTTGGTGGATACTAGGAAGTGAACTCAATAAAGGCATAAAGTCAATGTGGGACTATCAACAAAAAGTATCCGACAGTTGGGCCACATTGTACTTTTGGATGCGGTCCCAATGAGGATAGATGGTTAGATGACCAGTGGGAACCCAACAAAAGCATCTCCTAAAAATTAGGGAATTGCTATTTTGGGCCGTGAAATGTGTTCGCGTCATTACCTTCGTTATGACCAGGGGAACATTTTATTACTCTGTTGCAAAGTCAATTGATGCACCAGTTGAGAGATTGTTAAGCGGGAAGCCGATTGCGGGAAAATTGCATGTATGAGTGTCAAGTGACACTTTTTGGCCAATTTACTAAGTTTAGGAGAAGAGAACTCGTAATTGATCTTTTTGGAGCAGTTTTGGAGGTTGTTAATGTTGATTTTCAGTCATTTCTCTCCATTTTTTAGTTTCCCATGACTTTGCCTAGGTCCAAGGAGCTCATTTTCAGCATTGGAAGACATCAGATATGTGTTTACAGGGTTGTTTCGCTGCGTTTTTAGCGATACGCAGGTTTTGGCAGCCATGGAAATCTTCTTCTTTTTGCATCTATTTGTTCACAGAAGCATTACAGGTGAAGGGCAGCAGAGAGGGCGCTCGATTTATGTTGGGAGGATGCTTCATTGAGAACCTGTCACACAGGTTAAGAGCTATGGAGTGCATGCTTTCCTCTTTATGTACAGTGTGGTGCTAGGAGTGATGACCTGCACACTACACACTGCTCTCTCTCTCTCTCTCTCTCCCCTACGTGCAGTTATGTGATGCCCAACAAGAGGGCTCTTCATTTGACTGATGTACAACTGTGTGGGTTCATGCTTTTGTGCTGAGGCAAGAGCCTCCTTGAGCAGGAACATGGGTAGCTAACTGCTACTCCAAAGCAGGCATTGGTGAGGGCCATAACCTCATCGTGTAGGTGCAATTTCAGTGCTGTGTATGTGCTGTAAATTGATTGTTTTTCAGCCATACAGACGCTAGAAGCTTTGGGAATCGTGCCCCATTGGCAGAGGGCAGTTAGAGGATTGTTTGGGGCTGAAAACATGGCAAAAACCAGTAAATACAGCGTGCTGAATTTACTATTTTTGGGCAGGTATTAGAGGGTTTATGCCAATGGAAGTGAGTTCCAGCAAGGGAATTGGTTTCGCGCAAGTTTTGAGGTTGTTATGCTGCCGAAATTTGGCCAAATCAAGTGGTATCTAGCGGGATACAGGTAAAGGATTCCCAAGACTCTACTTTGTTATTTACCCTCTCAAAGTATAAAGAAATACCGAAAGGGGCGTCAATTTTGGGGCCTACAGGTTGTCGTTGTCTGCTTGGAGCATTCGAGCTTTCGAGCCATGTGTGTATTCAAGTGTTAATTCCCGTTGCAGGTTCTTTTTGCAAAGTGCTCTGTGTGTGTGTGCGTTTAAAGTAAAGAATTTCGGGTGAAAGCCAACGCCTACCGCCCCACCACGGGCCGGTTTCTTGGTTCCATTGTTGGGATTTCAATCACTTTTTCCTCAAAGAGTGAGCCTCGGTTGTTTTGGGTAAAGCCACAGAGTACAGGAACGCGGGATTACACTATGGCCGACAAAGGGAAGGGCATTATGGAAGAGTGTTCCTCTTCATAGGACATATAGGAAATTCCGCATGTACGCCTTGCTAAAAAGTGGTCAAATTAGGGCTGATTTTCTGCTGCGTTTCTAGAGATGAGATAGGGAGAGGTCTCACGGTGGTAGATTGGCCACTAGATCTCCTACGGGAGTGATGTGGGTCTGTCAGGTGACACGTTGCTTGCTGATTCTCTGAGGCGATTGCTTGGATTCTTTGACGCATCGGTAAATCATCTTGAAATTTGAGCTTACTTGGTCATGGGTGGTACATCAGGTTGTGGAATTATGTTCGTTTGCAGAGGCAAGAGCATTTTGCACACGTAAAAGTTTAGGGACAGGTTGCAAAGATGCTACTTGGTGAAGTTCAAGAACTATCCACCCATGGATGCAAAGGGGATGGAAGAGCATGAACTGTCAGAGTCACCAAATGTATTGCAACTTTACCTTGAGGCCTTTGGGTTACAGCCTACGTATGCCTCAACCCAATGTATGCAAAGGAGAAGTAATGATAGAGCTAGCACATCAAATGTACTCATGGATTAAGTGCAATAGCAGTGTACAGTTTGACAAAAGTATGAACGTCTCATTAAGTCATTTGTACACATGTTTTGACAGTCTTTCTTGCGGATACATGCGATGATAAAAGAGTGCTAACAACACAAGATCATCAATGGCATGTATTTATGGTATGCAATCGAGGACGTTTGCGATTTCAAGAGGGGGGTATGTCACGAGGACGTGGCAAATGCTAACCTTAGTTGTTGGTTTCTTTACAATGATTTTTGTTTAATTTTTGAGACCCTCTTTTTGAAGTTGCAAATGGTCGGACATTGTATGGCCAATGTGAACGGTAGTTTCACCCGCCGCAGACGGGAAGTTGGTCGGCACTGGAACTTGTAAATTAAAAGGGATGTCTAGGCTCAGTTCAAGATCATGTAGGTCCCCCCGTCGCACTTAGCAAGTTGGTGGATACTAGGAAGTGAACTCAATAAAGGCATAAAGTCAAGGTGGGACTACCAACAGAAAGTATCCGACAGTTGGGTCACATTGCACTTTTGGATGCGGTCCCAATGAGGATAGATGGTCAGATGATCAGTGGGAACCCAACGGAAGCATCTCCTAAAAATTAGAGAACTGCTATTTTGGGCCGTGAAATGTGTTTACGTCATTACCTTCGGTATGACCAGGGAAATATTTTATTACTCTGCTGCAAAGTCAACTGATGCACCAATTGAGAGATTTTTAAGCGGGAAGCCGAATGCGGGAAAATTGCATGTATGAGTGTCAAGTGACACTTTTTGGCCAATTTACCAAGTCTGGGAGAAGAGAACTCGTAACTGATCTTTTTGGAGCAGTTTTGGAGGTTGTTAATGCTGATTTTCAGCCATTTCTCTCCATTTTTTAGCTTCCCATGACTTTGCCTAGGTCCAAGGAGCTCATTTTCAGCATTGGAAGACATCAGATACGTGTTTACAAGGTTGTTTCGCTGCGTTTTCAGCGATACGCAGGTTTTGGCAGCCATGGAAATCTTCTCCTTTTTGCATCTATTTGTTCACAGATGCATTACAGGTGAAGGGCAGCAGAGAGGGCGCTCGATTTATGCTGGGAGGATGCTTCATTGAGAACCTGTCACACAGGTTAAGAGCTATGGAGTACATGCTTTCCTCTCTATGTACAGTGTGGTGCTAGGAGTGATGACCTGCACACTACACACTGCTCTCTCTCTCTCTCTCTCCCCCCTACGTGCAGTTATGTGATGCCCAACAAGAGGGCTCTTCATTTGACTGATGTACAACTGTGTGGGTTCATGCTTTTGTGCTGAGGCAAGAGCCTCCTTGAGCAGGAACATGGGTAGCTAACTGCTACTCCAAAGCAGGCATTGGTGAGGGCCATAACCTCACCGTATAGGTGCAATTTCAATGCTGTGTATGTGCTGTAAATTGATTGTTTTTCAGCCATACAGACGTTAAAACCTTTGGGAATCGTGCCCCATTGGCAAAGGGCAGTTAGAGGACTGTTTGGGGCTGAAAACATGGCAAAAACCAGTAAATACAGCATGCTGAAGTTACTATTTTTGGGCAGGAATCAGAGGGTTTATGCCAGTGGAAGTGAGTTTCAGCAGGGGAATTGGTTTCGCGCAAGTTTTGGGGTTGTTATGCTGCCGAAATTTGGCCAAATCAAGTGGTATCTAGCGGGATACGGGTAAAGGATTCCCAGGACTCTACTTTGTTATTTACCCTCTCAAAGTATAAAGAAATACTGAAAGGGGCGCCAATTTTGGGGCCTACAGGTTGTCAACGCCTGTGTTAATTCTCGTTGCGTAGGTTCTTTTTGCAAAGTGCTCTGTGTGTGTGTCTAAAGTAAAGAATTTCGGGTGAAAGCCAACACCTACCGCCCCACACGGGCCGGTTTCAGATTAATCCCTCCAAACTCCTTTTCTCGGGCTGATTTTCTATGAGAACATCCTCGTAAGACCTAACTAGGCTTGCTTGGTGGGCCTTTCTATATAATATCTCTAGAATACAATAGGACATATGCAAATTGACATTTAGTATCTAGCGATGAAGAGAACAAGCGCATGACTAATTTGGCAAGGGCGGCACTGCGTGAAAGGGATATACATGTGGAAAATGCTATAATGTTTATGGGAGGAGACAAAGTTAAGTGCATCAATTATTTGAGATTATAGGGATGGTTACAGTTGGGATTATATCCAAGCGAGGCTGTCTATTGATGAATGTTTTCTCTAGTATACGTGCTACATGTAAATTCTTGCAAATGGAAAGTATTTCAAAAAGAAATTTTTCATCGAATGGTTGGTAGCATAGGACATCGGCTTGCATTTTTGAAGGTGGATGTCGAGTTAACCTCACCTTCCGTGTTTTGTGTTATGGTATCGACAATGCATGTTGCACCGTTTGCCTCACCGATTGTCAAGTCGACGTTTTCAGTGATCATGGAACACACACCAATTGCGATCAATTCTAGCTCGTTGAACTTAAAGTCTAGGAGTCACTATTGAAGGACATTTATGTTACCCTCGTTCATCTTCATTTCAACTTTTGTAATTCCAGTTTGATTGTACAACTTATTCAAGGTCAGGTTCTTATAGTATTAGACGTCTGGTCTGTCATGCATATGTGTCCAAGGTACAATTGATCTCATATACAACTAGTTTTCTTTCACGAATAATGGTCAAGAACTGAAGTAACTCAAGGTCTATTGCATCTCTTACAGAGCATGACATCCTGTAGAAAGTTGCATGTAGACAATGGACCGAGCTTGTGATATGGCATGTGTTACAAAGCTCCCGTGCGTGACTACAAACTGGGGGTAGTTGGGCAAGATCATCAAGCAAGAGAAAAAATTGTTGTTGAAAGGAGCTACCAATGTATTGCTTGTTACGTTGACATTTTGTCTTACAATAAGGTAAAAAGCCGTTTGGGTTAACATGGATAGCTTCTCTATAATTATCATATCTGCCTCTTTTATGTCCAAATATCACTCATCGGTCTCATGAATAGAGAGGGGTTATTGTTGATTCGTGGTGGTATCCTGAGCTGGTAATGGATTTAGATGCAATGCTGCTAAGTCTTGTTTTTCCCGCTCCGATGGCAAAGTGCCCAACAATAATACAGAGTGAAGGCAACAGGAGTGTCTATTTCATTTGTCTGTCAACCTCGTTTATTGCTATATATGTGAGGTATGCCTTCGTGCAGGAGGGACATATTTCTAGATTGTGTCACATTACATGCTCCAATCTTATACAATGCAGTAATTTTAAACCATGACCTAGCATATGGACAGTAAGCTAGTTTCAAGTTGGCTGCAGTTTTCTCTCTAGCTTATTGATGCTTGGACTGTAATCTTCTAGGTCTTGAGAACCTCATACTGACACCTAGTACAAGAGAAACGAGGACATATACAGTATGCCATCAATTATTTCGACACCTAGTATGGTATCAACTATTTAGAGCGTGAATCCACTACTGTAATACACCACATGCATTGGCTAGCAACAACATGTGAAGAGTTGTGTGTATAACTAACATGTGCAGACGTTGATCGACATCAAGTGTATAGTCTTAAAAATGTGATCTAAATAAATTGAAGCAAAGGAAGTAATGCAAAAAATTCTAGAACAAGCAAATAGATAAAGCATGAATGAGCTGCAACAATAAATGAGGTGCTTTATTGACCTGCAATGTTGTACTGCTGCTTTTCAATTGTCCAATCTAAATGCCGATATTTGAGTTGAGCTACAAAAAAGCAATGTAAATAGTTAAACATATCGTCTTGCAATAAAACGTCACAGATTGAAAGTGCAAAGTATACAGTGCATGTCATACAGAGGTGCCATACAAAAGTCTGGTGGAGAGTTGGCACTGTGGTCTCTCCAAAAAATTATAAGAAACGGAAGCCGTGCCCTACCCCGTAGCGTTTATGTGTTGCACCAAGCAAACACATGAGCATTGGAAATTGGATGTAGATAACGAACCTTGCAGTGTTGTCGAGCTGGAGTCGCGCTTGTGCAATTGGAACATGTAGTGTTGTGAATATATGTCCTCCCTGCCATACACAAAACACGCATGTAACTTTATATTCTATGTCCTCTGATCAGTATTCGACAGCAGACAAACTTTGGACAATCCTCTTGACGTTGAAATTGGTTCCACACTCAAGACAATATATTAACAACAGTATGCCTTGCGCTATGGAATGTTAAGTCGCTATTGGCGATAATTGCACTCAATCTGTTCGGCATACTATAGCTGCTATATGGAGTTTCTACCTCAACCGCATGTTGCACAAAAGACCTTTAAGAAGATGTGGATAGATTTTCACTACCCGCCCTGGAGTAGCTTTCCTCCAAGCGAAAATGAGGGTTTGTGTTGGCTACAATACCAAACTGATGTCTATCATCTGCAGCCATTTGAACTTGATCCGTGCGTACATGGACCTTTGCTCATAGGATCCACCACCGAATCATGGTTATTAGCAAGAGAAGCTCTTTATCGGTCGCAATATTGGCCATATTGTCTATAGAGTTTCTGCTATTCCACCCAGTTGTTGAATGGGCAGCAATGACATTCTCCTAGAGGCTAATAGGTGCTGACATATTGGTGTGTACATTTCCAAAAATGCCATTACTCCGCAGTCCGTGTTCGTCAGCTTCTCCAACATCAAATCTCTTTGTGTGGAAAAAAGAATTAGCTTTCGCTTCTGTTGTTTGACTATTCTTTTGATCCTGGTTGGCAGCGTAGGCACCTGCAATATTTACTACTTGACTTTCACTGCAATGCTATTGCATCTCCTTGGAGATACACATTAACCAACTCCCACGGACACCATATTCTACGTTGAATTGGCCATGAGAGATGTTTCTGTTTGTCTGCAGATCGTTCTGAAATGCTTGCCTCATCAAATTTTCAGATATGCTACCAATAGAGTTGGACGAGGAGTGCGATTGAAGCCAACAACTCATTAGACCATGACTTGCAGTAGTGGAAATATTCCCCAATGCCTTTCTCTCGACATTGTGCTGTCTGCCACTAATCCCCTCACACACTCTACTAAAAGTGCAAGCAACTAGCACTGAAGTCGTTGGCTTAATTACTTAAGAGGATAACCATCATAAGCTTTGGTGTGATCGATCCTGCTAAGCTTTTCTGCCCTCATGTCCACTTTGATGTTTACTCGTTTCATTTCTTCAGCCTTTGACGTTCGCATCGCCAACAACTTGATAGCATCAATAGAAAAATGTGTTGAACGGGTTTGCGAAGGCAATGAGTGTTGGTGATTCGACTCTAGATTAGGCCAACTGATCTTTTTGAAATCTGATATCTTCTATTTCAGTAGCACTAGAATAGACCTCTGCCATGGGTTGATCGCACGAAATATTTGAGTGCTCATCACATTGGCAAGCATCCAAAGTACTCTCCAACATGATAATATGCGAATAGAAGATGAACTGCAACACAGAGTGCTTTTTTTAATTTTATTCACTTGGTAGCTTTTCACGGTGGAGTTTATTTTAGATAATTTCATGGCAGCGATGTTTAAAAAAAAATAAAATTCTAATGCCACGTGGTGGCTTCTGCGTTGAGGTACTGGAAAAAGAGCCTTTGGCTCACCAAGTAACCACCAGTCGTTCATTCTAGAAACCCCAGTGAGATTGGGTTTGGTGAACATCGGTGGAAGGAAAAAGATTATGAGACTTAAGGCAATGTGGACATCTTCTATACAAGAAACTTGCTTTGTTTTTGTTTGTTGCAACTACTCAAAGTGAAAGACGAATGCAGGATTCAAGGTGGTTGATAATTTGATAGTTCCTTTTATCTTCTGTGGCTTTCAATGTTAGGCTTCATTATATGGCTAAGTCTACCTACATCTCTAGTGTTATGAGAGAAACTCAGCGTGCATATCTTTGATGCTCATGTATGTGTACATGCGTGCATGCATGTGGGGTGTTGGCACTTGGTTCTACACCCTCTATTGGGGACTAAAGATGATAGTGAGGATGTCGTAGTATTTGGCTAATTTGTACATATAGATGTCCACAAGAGGTCTGTTGCTTCAAATGCATTTTTTGAGAGCACCCTGCTTGAAGTGCGCAATTGAGAGCGTGTGTGTGTGCAGCAAAGGAGAAGAGAGAAGAAGAGGAGACCTGTGTTTGTAGGGGCTAAAATTCACTATGAATATGTGAGCCCATTATTCTATTATGTACATAATGAATAAGTGTAGTGGGTGGATTGTAGAAGGCGAGGACAACCTCAGCAGGCAGGAACTGTCCCTTAGAAGGACGGAACAGTGGGTCACTAACACCAGCAGTAATTACCACGAGTAGTTACTGCAGTAACTGCCGGGAGCGGGCTTCTTGCTTCTTAGTTCTCTTGGCTTAGCACTTATCTTTTGGCTTTAGCTTCCAAGTATTTCCGAGTTACAATCTTTTCGCCTTTAACTTCACCTTGTAATCATTACTGCTGTAATCGTTTGAGCTTCAACCCGTTACACCTTGTACTGGTTATGCCTGAACTATGAATCTAGAACTGCAAACACTTTTCCAGTTGTCCAATATGTCTCTCATTTCAGTATACTATTTTAGTCCAGTCTCAGTTCTCTATTTCAGTTTCACTAACTGAACTAACGACTTACCAGTAGCTTTAAATTCTAACATTGGAATCAGCTATCTGAAGAGATTAGCTCCAATTCCATTTTGGCAATCACAGTGGTTAGAGCTATTTGCTCATTGACCAGAAAACTTTTATCTCCCAGTTAGAATTTTTCGCTGTAGTGATGGCGCCCAAAACTAGTCGTGGTCGTAAACCGTCACACCGTGTCGACCCTGTTCCTGAGGAATCAGGAAGAGACTTTGATCCTAAGAAGGACCTGGTGACTGAGATTTAGGCTCAGGAGGAGCACAACCATGCTGATGAGGCCAAGGACTCTCAACACTCCAGTCAATCCAGAAGGAGAAGGGCTAAGCGGGAAGAATGCAAGGCCAGGAGTTCTCGCACCACTCATAGGGATGTTGGGGCCAAAGGTAGCAAGGGTAGTCGTCAAAGTTCTAGTAGAAAAGCCAGAGAAGAGACAGAAACTGAGACTGACAAAGAAATTGATTGGATGCTGATACAGACTCCTACAAGAAGTCGTCAAGATGGAGTCGGGTTCGTAAGGTCAGAAGAGGCAGAGACGATACTGACCAGCATGATTATACCTCTTCATTGAAAATTTCTTTCCCAGTGCTCAAAGGTGGGAAGAAAGCTGATCCAAATGTTCATATCCAAGCTTTTGAACAGTATGCTGAGTTGAAGAATATTGATGAAGATGACTGGGGTGAATACTTTCCTCAAACACTAAAGAATGCAACACGGAAATGGTACTACCATTACCCAGCTTGCCAACTCAGATTATACAACAAATTGCTCAAGGCTTTCAGACTGCAATACTCAAACAACAGAGGTGATGAGGACATCCTCTACAAACTGGATAAGATAAAGCAAGGGAAATTATCAGTCAAAAGTTATGTTGAGAAAATCAAGGAGCTAACCAGGCAGCTGCAGGAGCCACCATCAGAAAAGAGGTTGCGAGCATGGTTTTTAAATGGGTTTCACAGTAAAAAGCTTAGGGAACAGGAGGTGTCCGCACCAACAAAGAAATTCAATGATTTGATGCAGCAAGCCCTGAAGCTTGAACAACAGGCTAAGAAGGAGAGAAGTCACAAGAAGAGGAAGTCGAGCAGTAGCAGTTCGTCCACTGAAAATTTTGATTCTAGTGAGACCTCTAGCATCTCTGGGAGCAGTTCAGATGGAAAAAGCAAAGATGAGGCCAAGAAGGGGTCCTGGTCTAGAAAGATTGATGAGATGGCCCGGCAGATTGCTGAAATCAGCCAGACCAGACAACCAGTTAGGAGAATGGAAACCTGGTGTTCAAAGTGTAAATCTAAAGATCATGTTTCCAATGAATTTCCACAGTGTACCTATTGCAAAGCATATGGTCATTTATGGAACAATTGTGACATTCGTATTTATCACTTCAAGAAGGGAAAAGATTTGTCTGTAGTGGCATTTAGCAATGTTGAACCAGCCAGAGTGGAGACAACCAGTGTACCCCAAGAGGAGAAATCAGGTACCAGTGGTACTGGTATTGGGCACGGCAGGTACCAGGGAGGTACTGGCCGGGGCCGGGGTCGTGGTAATTTTTAGAATCGAAGCCTAAACTATTATACTTGTGGCAAGTATGGGCATTTTGCGGCTCAGTGTCCAGAAACACCTACTACTACGGCTACTGAGGTGAAGGCCCCAGAGCCAGTTCTTGTACGAGCAGTTACACGCAAGAAAGGGGTAGTCATTGAGGAAATCCCAAAAGAGCAGATAAAACTAGTCAATCCTGAAAGTAGCAAATGGGCTCAACAGAGAGAGGTGTGAAAGGAAAAGGTAGTCGATGAATGGCAGGAGCAGAGAGAACTGGCGGCTAAGATCACATAACATTTAGCCAAGAAGCTACCAAAGCAGCTAGAAAGTTCCGATGCCCGGGTCATTCAGAAGATATTAGCCCAGTCTTCTAAGAAAGCACAGCCAGATCAGTCAGGATCTGGGATTCCTGAGACTATGTTGGCTGCAGTTTAGGGACTGTTGGAGGAAATTAGGGAACGTTAAATCAGATACAATTGCAACAGGAGACACTGAAAGAGGCACAATAGGTACCAGAACAAAGGAATGGCACTATGCAGATAGCCCCAATTCTTCAAGTTCTGATAATAACTCTGATCAAGAGACAGAAGAAATTCATGTGAAGATTTGTGACAAAATTTAGAAATTGACAGTTGAACTAGATGACATTAGAAAAACTTTGCCTGAAGCAGCGAAATTCATCAGACAATGAAGGAAGGTTGAAGCGGAAGCCAAAGCAGTTGACTTGGTTGCTATCAGAGATGATGAAGTGTCGGTGATCCAGATAGACTATAAGGTTAGGAAACAGTGGGAGCCACTATCCGGTGTCATACTAGATGGAGGGGTAGGAGTAAACATCCTGGGGTCACACCTTAAACAAAGAATGGGTATCACAAACCTGAAATCAACACCTTTCAAAGTTTGAATGGTGGATCATCGAGTTGTGCAGGCAACCGGGACGATAGAGAGTATGCAGATAAGGGTAGGCAAAGAAAAGTTTAACCAGCTTCCTAGTACTAGATGTACAAGGTGCATATGGGATGCTACTGGGGTGCCCATGGTTGCGACCGGCACAGGCTGTTCACGATTATGCCAATCAGATTCTGACAATACAAGGCGCTAGTAGAAGAATTCAGATTCAAACGAACAACACGAGGAGCTAGAGAAAAGCACTACGACCAGAAGAGCTTTGCCAGAAGTATGGGGTAAAGAAAATTGAGAGAATGCTGGCAGCAATAAATATCTTTCCATTGGCAGAAATAGACCTAAATGCTGTATTAACTGACAAAGATCAGACTGAAAAGCAAAGGAAGCAATTCCCAAGTCAGTTCACTGAACTGAATTTTGGGGAATGACCATTTCAGCTAACTGGAAGGCCAGAAGAACTAGTTGATTCCATTACGACAGCGGCCTCTGAACAAGCACACTCTAGAGAAGTTACTAAAAATCAGAATAGCAGTTCACAACTAAGAGGTCCGTCTTGGGATTATGCTGAGGAGTCAACCAAAAGAAAGGGTGGTGGGCCTAACTGGTTGCTTTCGAATGATCAAGAAATAGAGGAATGGAATTTGGTTCTGAGGAAAATACTAGATTGATCAAAGTCAACAAGCATCTGAATCCAGTAATGAAAGAGAAGGCCCGACACATGTTCCAGCAATACAGAGATGTGTTCGCATGGGAACATACTGATATGAAGGGAGTAGATCCAGAGGTATGACAACATCGAATACCATTGAAACCGGATGCCAGACCAATACAGCTGCAACGGTACATAATGAATCCAAATTATGCTAAGAAGGTCAAGGAAGAGATCGATAACCTTCTGAAGGCTGGGTTAATTACTGAAGTAGCCAGTAGTGACTGGTTATTTCCTATTGTAGTAGTGTCCAAGAAAAATGGAAAGCTCAGAGTTTGTGTGGATTATCGAAAGCTGAATGCTCAGATCATTAAGGATTTTTTTCCATTATCCTTCACGGACATGCTGCTTGACAAAATTGCAGGTTATGAGATGTATAGCTTTATGGATGGTTATAGTGGTTATAACCAGTTACATATTGCTCTTGAGGATCGGAGTAAAACTACTTTTATTACTGAGTGGAGAGCATTCATGTATCTGGTTATGCCGTTTGGTCTTCGCAATGCTCCAGCGACCTTCCAAAGATGTATGATGGAAATATTTAGTTAATTTCTCCACCGATTCATTGCCATATTTATGGATGACTTCACTGTATATTCCGCTGAGATTTAGCATTTACTTTTTTTGAAAATGGTTTTCCAACGTTCTCAGGAAAAGCAGATCTGTTTAAATCCATTCAAATATGTTTTCTTGGTCTGGAAAGGACAACTACTGGGACATATAGTGTCCAAAAATTGTATAGAAATGCCCAACGACAAGATTGAGTGTGTCCAATAGGCTAAGGCGCCCCGCAATGCATCAGAGCTAAGTTCTTTCTGGGGATATATCACTTTCTATAGAAGATTTGTGCACAAGTTTTCTTCCTAGGCATTACCTTTGTATGAGATCACAAAGAAGAATCGCAAGTTCATTTAGACTGCTGAATGTGAGGAGAGCTTTCAGAGTTTGAAGAATGCTATTATCAGTAAGCCAGTACTTCGACAACCGAATTGGGATGTCATTTTTCATGTACATGTAGATGCTTCAAGACTGGCAATGGGAGCAATATTAGCTCAGCCAAAAGGGAGGACTGATTATCCACTATATTTTGCTACTCGGAGATTCAGTCAGGCTGAACAAGGATATACAACTACTGAAAGAGAAGCCCTAGGAATGGTTTTTGGTGCTACTAAATTTTGACACTATTTGCTGGGCAAGCTATTTCATTTTTATGTGGATAATAAAGCGTTATTATTTTTGATTAACAAAGTCATTATTCTAGGCAGACTGATAAGATGGATGATGTTCTTGATGGAGTTTGAATTTCACATTTTTCATAAGCCCGGTAAAACCCATTGTGGTGCTGATTTTCTGTCTATGAGTACGGATGGCTACTCTGAGGCATTCTTGAGAGATGAGCCAGTGGATGCAGAACTGTTTCAAATGACAGCTAAGGAAACAACTGATCCAGAGTTGTATGATGTATATCAGTTTCTTTCTAAGGGAGGATTCCCAAAAAAATGGACTCAAAATCAGAAGAAGGCTCTGATTATTAAGAGTCTCAAGTTCACCATCATAGGAGGAATGCTCTATAGACTGGGAGTAGATGGGGTTCTTCGATGGTGTGTGCCGATGGAAGGAAGAATGCAAGTTATTTCTGAGGCACATGATGGGGATTTTGGAGAAATTTCTCCAGACCACTGATATTACTTACAAGAAGATTTTGCAGACTGGATTGTGACGGCAAACTCTAATATCTGATGTTAGAAGCTTTTGTAAAATATGTGATATATGCCAGAGGATGCGCGGACCAACAACAGCTGATATGACTCCTCTTACTCTAGTTCAACCACTGGGAGTTTTTATGAAATGGGGTCTGGATTTCATGGGTCCATTTAAAAAAATCACTCCAAGGAAGAATCATTATATATTGATGGCCAGTTGTTATGTTACCAAATGGGTGGAGGCCAAGGCTCTTCCCAACAATACCGCTAAGTCCATTGTTGTTTTCCTATTTGAAAATATTATCTGCCGATATGGATGTCCTGTGGAGATTGTGTCTGATCAAGGAACACACTTTATAAATGATACTATGGACATTCTAATGAAAATGCTCTCAGTAAAGCATCGGAAATCAACACCATATTATCCTAGTTGCAATGGGCAAGCAGAGAGCAGTAACAAAATTGTCAAGACTATTCTCACTAAGATTGTGCAGAAGGAGCCACACCAGTGGGATATGAAGCTCCAGATTGCTCTTTGGACATATAGAATAGCTTATAAGTCACCATTGGAATAACACCATTTAGAAAGGTGTATGGCACTGAAGCTGTCGTGCCTATGGAATTTGTAATTCCCAGTCTCAGGATGGCAATAGATTATGGATTGGATTTTAATCACAATCTTAAACAAAGACTACAGGAGTTAACACAGTTGGATGAGTTAAGACAGAGGGCTATGCTGGAACAGGAAATTGTTCAGCAAAGAAGGAAACACTGGCATGATAGACGAATCAAAGTTAGGGAGTTTCAAAAAGGAGATTTGGTTCTGCTCTATCAATCTAAATTGGGTCCTAAGAAACCAAACTTAAAGGTAGCTTAGGCTGGTCCATATGAAGACGATTGGGTGTTTTCCAATGGCACAATAAGGTTGAAAGATTTTTCTGGATTACTGCTGTCAGATGTTTATAATGGGACCAAGATCAAGCTATATTATTTGAATGACAAAGAGACTTCCAGGGAAGATGATACTGGTATTCTGAACTGAAGGCCAAGAAAGTTCAGAATCAACTATTTTAAGCCTTTTTCGTGTACAACCAGTACCAAAGCCAGTCGAAGGGTCAAAAGTCTCAGCACGACAAAAACATGTTAATAGAGTGTTAGAGCCAGTATCAATTTTTATGGAGCAAAGGGCTAGTGGGACTTTCTGTGATAATCATTTCAAGGAACATGGAGAGTATTAGCCAATGCATGTATGCCACGTCATTGGCGGTGCACAAAACTCTAGGAATGGTAAGTAGTGGAGCTTTTATGGCGTGAATGCGTATAACAGTAAGGCGAGTGGGTATTTTTCCTCATAAATATCCTGCGCGACGTCTGCCTGCTGTTACATATTTGCCATCACCGAGCTCTGCAGCTTCTTCACTACAACCACAAACTTCTTCATCCGAAGCATCCGTCAATTGCTATCTGTCTTTGCCAGACACACCTGGATACGGATTTGAATATTCAAGTAAGTCTTCTTCTTCTACAGACTCATTGTCTTCACAGTGTATGGGCAGAAGAAAAATATCAAAGAAGATGCAGGACACTATAGACACTATAGACAAAACTTCGGCAGTTATCACCTCTATCAAAGCTTCTCTACCACTTATTCCCCATAGTAAGATACAACGATATGTGTTTACCGAGCAAGCAGAAGCGTTTCTGTGACTGTGGGATTTGCATGTGGTAGTGCAAGCCACAAGAATTGAGTTTGACACGGCTATAATCAAGTAGGTTCTTGATTCCTTCAATGTTGATGAAGGCAACACTGTAGTGTATGGTCGAAAAGTGTTAGCAACTCCGGACGACATTGCTTATGCTTTCAAGATGCCAAATGAGCCGAAGCTGACCATTGCAACTGCAGAATAGATAAGTGCAGCTCTTAAGGAAGATGACGCAACCAAGAAAAAACGCAAGGCCAATGCACAAGGGGTTCCATTTAGCAGGTCTAGATGTCCCCGCTGCTTATCGGTTTGTGGCTGTTGAAGCTGTTAGTCTGAAAAATAATCCCACATATGTCTCAGAAAAAATGTTTGCTATGTTGCTTGCAAAGAGACTAGATGCCATAGCTTCGATCAACTTATGTCAGATTCTATCTCATAATGTGCTTCAGCAGATTGCCAAGTTAAAGTCTCCGACTGTTTTTAAAGCCTGGTATGTCTGGCAGTTTCTTTACTGGGCAACTTCTCTTGATGCTCATGACTAGGGATGGATGGCTTGGAGTCAGAAAACCATTCCAAAATCTAACAATGTTGACTTATCTTCAAATGAAGAAGCCCCAGGTACTCAGTTGGCCACGCAGGTGGAAGCTGGTAGTTCAAAGAAACCGAAAACTCCAAGAGCGGTGCTTTCCTGAAGCAATTAGAAAGTCAGGTTAAGCCTTTGCCTATTGCAAAATTTTTGGCTGGCTAGACTTTCGTAGCTCAGACTTCAACAACATCTGAAGAACAAGCTTCGGCACTGATTACCGTTGGGACCAGCCAGCAAGCAGAGCAGAATCCAACAAACACCATTGCTGAAAAAGACTAGCTAGAAAGAACAAGTGCTGAGAAATTAACAGTTCATACTCATAAAGAAAAAGGTCCAGAACCTGCCAGTCCAGCCAGTAAAGTTCCTATTCCTTTCAGCAAATTGGCTTTAGCTTTAACCAAAAAGGACAAATTACAATAGCTACAGAATCACCCCCTCATAGGATGATTAATTATGTAGAAACCTGACTTTACCACATTACCATGTATGGCCCCTGTTACGATTTATGAGATAGTTCCCTCTGACCTAGCGACAATAATGGATGGTTGCTCAGTGCTTATCCAGTCATCTTGGAATACGATTATCAATGCTTTGGGACAAATGATGGATGTCTCAGTGTCCACTGATGAAGTGAACAAGTTAAAAGAAGAACTGAGGATCAGTGAGCAGCAAGTCCAGAAGTTGAAATAGGATATAGAGGCACAATCCTTGCGGAATAGTATTCTTGAAAATCAGTTAGTCCGGACGATTTAGACATTGGTGAAGGTGCCAAGGGAAGCGTGTGCGAGTGCAAGTGTGTGTGTGTGTGTGTGTGTGAGAGAGAGAGAGAGAGAGAGAGAGAGAGAGAGAGAGAGAGAGAGAGAGAGAGAGAGAGAGAGAGAGAGAGAGAGAGAGAGAGAGAGAGAGAGAGACCTACTTTGGGTGGAGCGCACAACAACATTATCCTATTGCAACTCCTTATTCTGTTGTATTAAAGAATAATTGTATATATGGTTAAGTTAGTAGATGGGTTAGTAGTAAGTGGGATGTTTGGCTAGGTGGCATGAATCCCAACAAACTCCCACTTGAAGGCCAATGCAGCCCAAGTGACCTGGTATGTACAACCGTGAAGCAATGTAATGGCTTCAACCTATACCCATCAACTCACTGCAATGTGTAAACCGCTCCAAAGCTAAGTCTTTCATCAAAGCATTTGCTGGGTTGTCGTCAGTGTGTACCTGGACCAAATCAATGAGCTCTTTGGGCAAGAAATATCTCACGAGATGATACCTGACTTCAATGTGTTTCGATTTGGAGTGAAACACGGGATTCCTTGCCAATGCAAGAGCACTCTGACTATCACAATATATCACTGGAGTCTCATCAATGCCAAGATTTTGACCAAGCGAGATAACCATACAGCCTCTTTACTTGCATCCGACAATGCAACATACTCTGCTTTCGTAGTGGAAGACAATGTACAATCTTGAAGACATGATCTCCAAGATACTGCTGCTCCAGCAAATATGAAAACATAGCCAGATGTCGATCTTCTATTGTCGACACAACCCGCATAGTCTGCATCCGCATAACCCACGATGGAGGCATCATTGTTCCCGAAGCGTAAACACCTGTTGACCGTACCTTTGAGGTACTTAAGAATGTGCTTCACTGCTTCCCAATGCTTGCTGCCAGGATTTGCTATATATTGGCTCACCACTCTCACTGCAAAAGCAATGTCTGGTCTCGTGGCCACCATAGCATACATGAGACTGCCCACTGCCGAAGAATATGGTACCTTAGCCATTTCAGCTCTCTTAGAATTAGATTTGGGTGCATCTTCCTTGCTGAGTTTCAAGAATGCCTGCATTGGGGTACTCAATGCTTTCTCCCCCTACATATTGAAACACTGCAAAAATTTCTCAATGTATGTTTCTTGAGATAACTCAAGAATATGACGTTTGCGATCTCTATTAATTCGCATGCCAAGAAAGTGAGTAGCATCCCCCAAATCTTTCATTGCAAAATTATTGCTAAGTGTTTTCTTCAAGTTGGCAATTTCCGCAATGGATTTCCCAGCTATAAGCATGTCATCAACATACAAAACTAGAATGATCATCGAGCCATCATCTAGCTTTCTTGTGTACAAGTAGTGATCCTCTTCGCTCCTTTTATATCCTTGAGACCTTATACATGCATCAAATTTATGATACCACTGCCTTGAACCCTGCTTTAAGCCATAAAGTGCCTTTTTGAGCTTACATACTAGCTCCTCACGAGATGCATTCTCCTGAACAAACCCTTCAGGCTGCTGCATGTAAACATCCTCATCGAGATCCCCATGAAGAAATGACGTCTTCACATCCATTTGGACAAGTTCCATGTCCTCAATTGCTACAAGACCAAGTACGGTTCTAAGCGTTGTCATCTTGATCACAGGCGAGAAGATTTCATAAAAATCGACTCCCTTTTGCTGTTTGAACCCTTTGGCTACAAGTCTAGCCTTGTACTTTGGATTTGGATCACCTGAGGTAAATTTCTTCTTGTAAACCCATTTGCAAGGTAAAGCTTTCGCATCATTTGGCAATTATACCAAGTCCCAAGTGTCATTAGCCAGAATCGAGTTATACTCAGATTGCATAGCATGCTCCCACTTCACCACATCATCTGCCATCATGGCTTCTTGGTAGCAGCTTGGCTCACCGCAATCAGTCAACATGATGCAATCAAGACCTGGCTCAAAATGCGCAGGTGGATGAGAGACTCTAGTAGACCATCTCACTCCTTGACCATTGCTATCCGCTCCCTCTGGAGCATTGCTAGTGGAAGGTACATCACTAGCCCGCTGAGTTGATTTCACTGTCTCTGAGGCAACATCCTCAAAAGTGACTCTCCGAATCTCTATTTCCTTGATAGGTTGTTTATGCATCTTCGACTCATTGAAGATCACATCTGAACTACGGATGACTCGACGAGATTCCGGGTGCCATAGACAATATCCCATCTCTCCATCTGCACCATATCCAATGAAAATACATTTGTGTGACTTTGGCTCTAACTTCTCTCAAATTTGTTTAGGCATGTGAGCATAAGCTTCACAACCAAAAACACGTAGATGGTCATAGTGGGGCTTACGTTTAGACCATAACTCTTTTGGAATCTCATAATTCAATGGTGTACTAGGCGAACGGTTTATAGTCAGCACTGCAGTCAAGACGACTTCTGCCCAAAATCCTTGTGTGAGATTTTCCCTAGAAAGCATGGCTGTGACTCTTTCCTGAATGGTACGATTCATGCGCTCAACAACTCCATTCTGAGATGGTGTGTATGGTGCAATAAACTGCCTTTTAATCCCCCTTTTAGCACAGAAATTGTCAAACTCCTTGGATACATACTCTCCACCGTTGTCAGTCCGCAGCCTCTTGAGTTTCTTGCCAGACTCATTCTCAATGAGTGCTAAAAATTTCTAGAACATAGGAAGAACTTGATCCTTATGTTTCAAAGGATATGCCCACACCTTTCGAGTAGAGTCATCTATGAATGTCACAAAATAGCTGGCCCCCCTTAGAGATTTGGTTGACATAGGACCACAAACATCACTATGCACTAAATCTAGAGGTTCAACTCGCTTTTGACCCAATGGTAAGTGCACGGACCTAGTCTGTTTGCCATAGATACAATGCTCAAACAGGAAAGTCAACATAAAGACAAGACAGGTAAGTAGCCAAAACGAGTCAGAGTTCTCATTCCTTTTTGGCTAATATGACCTAGCCGGCAATGCCACAACTCAGTAGATGGCAGCTCGACTATAGATATGTAATCATGACCAACATCTGATACATGCATGGAATACAAGGTACCATGCTTCTAACCTCTGAGTACAACAAGATTACCTTTGCGTACCATTTCCGACACCCTCAATGTCTAGGTCATAAGCATCACCAAGTCTCACTTTGCCACAAGAGTGAGAATAAGTAGAGAACCACTCTCTATGTGGTGTCACATGGAAACTCGCACCAGAATCTACTATCCAATTCTGTGCATACTACGCATCTTCTGTAACAAGAGCCTTGACAGGTAGATCTACTGTGAAGACCAATATGTCAGAGGTAAGTGGCATAACAACCGCTGGAAGAGTCTCTACAATAGGAGCATTTGAAGACTCTAGCACATTAATCTCCTCTAACTTTGCTTTGCCCTTGTTTGAATCATCAGACTTAGAAGTTTCACCGGATTGTTTATCCTTCTTGCTTTGCTGCCATTTTCTGTAATCCTTCTTCACATGCCCTTTTTTATGGCAGTGATAGCACTTGACATTACGCATAGAACCCCGAGACTTATTGTGTGAGCCCTCACGTTCCTTGCTTTTGGCACGACTTTGGGTGCTACCCCTCTATCTATCACTAGCAACATACGCATCACCATCCTTCTTGCCTTCGAGAAATTTCCTGCGAATCTCCTTGGTAAACAGACTCCCAAGGACTTCATTGTACACTAGACCGGTACCAGGTGCTGAGTTGCTAATCGCAGTACAAAACGTATCCCAAGACGAGGGTAAACTGCATAGCAAGAAGATACATTTGATTTCCTCATCGAAGATCAAACCCTGAGTGGTCAACTGAGTGAAAACGATATTGAACTCATTAATGTGAGTAGAAATAATGCCCTCTTCCTTCATACGAAGCTCAAACAGCTTCTTCATCACCTTATTAGTGGCACTTTTGTTCTCATAACTGGAAAACAACTTATCCCATACATTTCTAGCAGTTCTTTCTTCAACTATAGTAAATTACACAGATTCGGCCAAATGCAAACGGAGGGTAGATTTGGCCTTAGCATCAAGTTTCTCCCACTCAACATCTGTATACTCACCCTCTGGGCGCTCCATGATAGGATCCAGCTGGCCTTTTTGTATAAGAACATCTTGAATCTGCTCTTTCTAGATAGCAAAATTTGCCTATCAAATTTTCGGATACTGTAAATATCATTTTCATCGCTAGATGACATGGCTGCAAGCTAAAAATAATATGGCGATAAACACTGATAATTCTGGAAAAAATTCGGCAGAGTTTCCCAAAAAAATTGACAGAATCTCAATCCAAAATTGTCATAAGAGATCAGTAATGCATCAAAAGTAATGCTCTCAAAGCATAAGACAGGCGCATCAACCACTAACTGTGCATAAAAAGTCAAAAGCTGACCAAGACTACCAACACGGCGTCAAATGCACCTAGCCCTCTCTATACATGTCCTATGGCGAGGCCACGAAAAAGGGGTACTCCAGAAACCTGTATCATCAAAAGGATCTCAACATTCAAGAATCCCCCAGCTCAACAAAACCAGGCCAGTCTCAGAAAGGGCCTCCGAGTCGAGTCTCAGAAACGGTCGGGACTGCCAAAAACAAGCCAAATCGGCTCCACAAAAGGTACATATGGTAGTTTCCGCAACTCAACGTACATCCACTGTCAACAATACTGCAAGGTGCAGTATACGCGCTCAAACAGGCGCCAAACAAAATGTGCAAGCAATAAACAAATCCCTGCGGGGAGTAAAACCGCTCTCAAAAGAGCCACACTATCAAAAGTGCCAAAACTATGCATATCCGCATCAAATACTCCCACTGAAATCTGTGCTGATGCTAAACACTGCAACCTATAAGAAACCTGGATGTCCTGTATGTATGCAAACCCGAGACAATGTCGATGCCAAAAAGTGCTCCTAATTAGCCCATAAACACCATCTCAATAGCACATAATAGCCATAAAGCGGCTATATACCATCCCAAAATAGTCTCTGAACAACCTGCACATGTGTCCTGAACCTGTACCTGTACCTGTAGTAGCTATAGCAAAAGTGGAGTTGAAAAATACAACTCATAAAGCGTAGCTCAGATGAAGCTTTTGATTGCATGAACAACTTCGAAAGGGGGGTAAAACCCCATGACACCTAATGGAAACGCTCTCAGAACGCAGAATTTGCCGATGCCGAAATCGAAAACCTGTTTGCACTTTTAAAAGTGCGCACGCGGGGACGCGAAAACGGCAAGCACAAACCCTGCTCTGATACTAGTTGAAGGTGCCACGGGAAGCGTGTGCGAATGCAAGTGCAAGAGCAGAGAGAGAGAGAGAGAGAGAGAGAGAGAGAGAGAGAGAGAGAGAGAGAGAGAGAGAGAGAGAGAGAGAGAGAGAGAGAGAGAGAGAGAGAGAGAGAGAGAGAGAGAGAGAGAGACTTGCTTTGGGTGGAGCACACAGCAATGTTATCCTATTGCAGCTCCTTATTCTGTTGTATTAAAGAATAAGTGTATATATGGTTAAGTTAGTAGATGGGTTAGTAGTAAATGGGACGTCCGGCTAGTTGGCTTGAATCCCAACAATTGGAAGTAAAGCTGTCAAAGCTTGAAATAGAGAATAGGTAGTTAACTGAAGACAAGGCAGAGGCTGAGAGAGCTACTAACAGATTTGAGTCTATGCTGAGAATGAAAAGAGTTGATTTCAACACATTGCTGACTAGCCACACTGCATTAAAAGCTTCTTTAATACAGAGATACATATATAATAATTTGGCTGATATTCTGAATCCAGAAGGCAACATCACTTTCAATATGGATAATTTGAAGGCACTTATGGAAACTATGCAGAGTGATTTGCAGGATAAGCTTTTTGAATATAACAGTGCTTTGGCAAATCAAGCTATTCTAGACTACATTGATAAGCAGAATAACCTCGATGAGGATTTTGAGAAAGTCTAAGAGAAGGATGAAGAGAGGGAGATGAACCAGCAAATAAACATGATGATGATAATGACCCTCCTCCATCTCCACCTTCAGACTCTGGTGCTGGTGGTTCAACTGGCATAGGAGACAGTCAGTCCAATGATGATCAGCCAGACCAACAGCCGAAGGACCAGAGAACTGATGATGTAATAGAAATGGCCTATGAATTTTGAGAGTAGTGAAATTAGGAAATTAGATGAAGCACTTTTGTGAGATTACTTTGTGAGCATAGCGGGTGAACTTAAATGATGGTAGCAACATAAACATGGTACTTAGCTAACTTGGCATGAACAATACTTTTGCAAGAGAGAGAGTTTAGAGAACATGACAATAGTTGAGGACCGGATTCATATGGAGCCGGTCCCCCCTCTAATAGGCATTTATATTATAGTTTCTCCCATCAAGAGAGACTTGGTACAATATAATCTTTGTGTTCCTTGTGACCTAGGTGATGCAATAAAGATGGAAAGCTTCATGCATCACAAGCATAACATAAACTTTGTAGAAAGAATTAAATATCCCAAGCCTCAGTCCCAAGGCCTCAAACACCTTCGAAGGTGGAGAGAGCTAGCGGGGAATGAGGATAGGGAAGAGGAAGAAGAAACATTCCATAGGAGAAAGAAATAGTTCCTCACTTATCATTACTCTTCTTGCTAGCATACATAATAGCATAGTAATGAAGATGGAGAAGATGGCAAGCTTAAGCATTGAAGCATGGCTCTTTGTTGGAATCTAGATATTTGCTGGATGGAACTAGAAGCTCATTGGACCCCTCTTTAGCCCAACCAATAGCATTCAAGCACACCATGTGGTTAAGCTTAGGGAGAGTCTGACATGTTGTCCATGTGCCCTTTGAGAAAAAGGGTGCCCTTTGGATGAGTGGAAGGTGAGGTCAAAGATTCCCCTAACTTTGGGACTTTTATGCATAGGAAGCTTCTCAAGCACCTTCCTCCTTAAGTTTGTAGGGTCTCGTTTTGACTCAAGCACCTTACCCCCCCCTGCATGGGAAGCTTCTCAAGCACCCTCCTCATTAAGTATGACAAGTACCTTAGTCATCAAGCATGACAAGCACTTTAGGTGGAGTTCCCACCTCAAGCTCAGCCCTAGCTTGCCTAAGGTCATGCCTAAGGTCAAAGGCAAGTTTAGGTTGGGTTCCCACCTCAAGCTCAACCCTAGTTTGCCTAAGGTCAAAGGCAAGTTTAGGTCGGGTTCTCACCTCAAGCTCACTTGCCTAAGGTCAAAGGACTTTTAACACTAACCATTGGAGGTCTTTAATGTAGCTAACCCTAAGGTCTTAGTAAGCTCCATTAGTTAACCTTGCTCTTTGACAGACCATCTCTCATTTGGGCCCCTTTACCATTGGCCCCGTGTTGAGATAGATCCGTAAGCACATGTCTATATTTTAACCCTTGTTCCTATTTATTATCCCACATTACATGATCAATTTAATATGAGAAAATCATTTGGGTTGGCTAGATATTAGACTTAATGACATTACCTCTCTCTTGAAATCATAATCGTCCTCGACTATGAGGTAAAAGAGATAAAGCCATAGTCATTAGTTGATTTGTCTTAGTGGGTAGAGGATCCCTTTTTACCCTACGACATCATTCCAAGATGGATGACTAATCCATTTGGTGCTTGGGAGACATAGCTGCTGCAAGCATGTCTACTCTTTAGTCCATTTCATCCTCCCAAGTAGAGTGACAAATTCTACATGGTGTTAGAGAGATGTCTTCATCCCAAACATGATTCTTAGTATGCATACTACATAAATTTGTGCACAATAAAGAGAGAGTTAGTCTTATAAGACAAAAACATTGATCATTTTAAAGAAACATGTACATTTGCTTACTCTAATGTAGCATTGTAAGCGTTGACAAGGTTCATACTATCCTTAAGTTGGATCCCTTGCATCCATCTAGCATCTTCAAAAGGATAATTTTTGAACTTAATAAGATACCGTCGGATAATCTTACCATGTCGTAGTACCTTGTCTTCATGCCGAAGGATAGCTTCGGGTTGTAGTACCTCTTCTTGATCTTCGATTTCGAGAGGGTCTTCAATAATTGGTTCATTTGGAGGCTCTCATTTGTAGGGCTTGAGTAGGCTCACATGAAAAGCATTGTGTATGAGCCAATGATTAGGCAACTTGAGTTGATAAGCCACCTAATTGATTGGCTTCAAAATTTGAAAAGGACCATAGTATCTTTTTGCTAGTTTAGCATAATACTTTTGATGGCCTTTTGAATGTTAAGGCCCTTCTGTGCTTGTCCACAACAGCTTTTTGCCTTAGTTGGGAGATGAATATAGCCTCTTTAATCTTTTGAAAAGATGCTTGCAGGTCACAGCTATACTCATCGGCAGCGAAGATCTCCCCATGTACTTTAAGTAGCAAGGGACTTTTAGGTCTTCCCTCTATGATTTCAAAAGGTGCTTTCCCCGTAGAAGTATGGATAGTATTACTATACGCATACTCTACAAGAGGTAAGCATTTTTCCCATTGTGAGCATTGATCTACTTCTGTAACATAGTTCTTTAGTAGATCAAGAATCGTAAGATTGGCTATCTCACTTTGGCCATCCGTTTATGGGTGATAGGCCGAAGAGAAATTCAATCTTGTATCTAGATTTTTGAAGAGACCTTTTTAGAAATTACTGGTCATTCTAGGATCTCTATATGACACGATGGATGTTGGAAATCCATGGTGTTTGAAAATATGGGATATGAAGAGAGTTGCATTTGCTGTGCCTTAATAGTCTTCTTGACAGGGAAAAAGTGTGCTTGCTTGCTAAACCTGTCAACTATTGTCCATATTCCCGTATTCCCATGGATAGACTTGGGTAATCCAAAGATAAAATCCATGGATATACTCTCCCATGGTGAATATGGAATTGCCAATGGCTGGAGTAATCCAGGTTGCTTCCCTCTATCATACTTGGTCTTTTGGCATACCACACCTTTTGAAACATACTCTTGTAAGTCCACTTTCATGGTAGGCCAATAAAATTACGTCTCTACTCCTCGAAGAGTAGATTGAATGCCTCTATGCCCTGCATAGGGAGGAGCATGGGATTCATACACGACTTTCTCACGAAGGGAGTGGATAACACATAGCCTATTGCCATGGAGAAGATAACCATCCTGCAAGGTGAATGGTTCCTCTTTCTTCCCCAAAGCAAGGGTTGACATTATGTCTTTAAAGTCAAGGTCAGTAGCATACTCATCTATCATAGAAGATAGATCATTGTGATTTGCTATTGACAGAGCATTAACTTTTGGTAGTCATGAAAGTGCATCAACCACTTGATTGTGCTTACTAGCAATGTGAGAAATGTGGAAATTAAATTGCGAAAGAAAATTTGCCCACCTCATTTGTTTGTCAGAAAGATTTGTTTGCGTCATGAAGTACTTGAGACTTTGATGGTCTGTTTGTAAAATGAATGGAGTCCCCAATAGATAGTGCTTCCATGTGTCTAGGACATGTAGAACAGCTAACAACTCTTTCTCATAAATGCCTACGACCCGTTCATCCGTGTTGAGCCTTCGGCTCTCATATGCTATGGCATACCCTTCTTGAAGCAAGACAGCTCCAAGGCAATCACCACAAGAATCACATTGGACCTCAAATGGCTTTGAGAGATCCAAAAGCATAAGGACTGGTTGGGAGGTACGCTTCTCTTTGAGCTTGTCAAAAGCACTTTGCTCCTTTAGCAGTCCATGAATACTTAACGTTTTTCTTTGTTAAGTCATGTAATGGTATTGCTATTTGAGAGAATTTTCCTATGAAGAGTCTATAGTATGCACACATACCAATAAAGCTTCCTAGTTCATGTAAATTCCTTGGATTAGGCCATGTTTTTATTACCTCCAACTTTGATGGATCCATACGGATACCATATTGAGAGATAATATGACATAAGTATTGAATCTCTTGTGCGCGTATGTCGCACGTGTCAATGCAAGGAACTTGCCGATACACCGTGTGCGAGCCACAAATGGCTCCAAGCACACAACAAGCCTAAACTAATAAGCTCAAAGAAGACGATGGTGTGTCACTCACCGCTCTACGCTTGCTTCGTGGAGGATTCCTCGCCCGAAGAAGAAGGAGACGCCGCTACGCCACGCTCAACCGCCTCACCGCCATCGTGCGGTCGCAATGCTCGATCGTACACACACACTCTCTCTCTCTCTCTCTCTCACACACACACACACACACACACACACACACACACACACACACACACACACACACACACAAGGAGGTGAAGAAGAAGAAGATGGAGATGGAGATGGAGCAAGAGCACTCTTCTATTGCACAAATGAGAGAATGAGTGAATTTTAGGTTTAGTTGACTTTTATATGAGCTCGCCCCATTCACACTTGGGCGCCCATGCTTAGCCAACTAATCCCTTGAATGTTCTAGTTAGAGTGCGCCTCTCATCGGCGATCACTCTTACCCTTTTTCTATTGGACCGACAAGCCCGGTACCTGACTCTACCAAATAAATAATACAATGTCCGCCGTAGGTTATAACGTTCGTCGTAGGTGATAGGGTGTCCGTGAGCAGTGAGGGTTAACATGCCCCCTTCCTGATGTAGATTCCGTCCTCGGAAGCTATTGAGTTGAAGCTCGTTCGTCGAGGTGGAAGAGCATTTGAGATGAATGTCCTTAGCCTTCTTTAGTCACTGCAAAATCAAACAACATTGGCACAATAATTGCATTCTCATAAGCGATTAAAAAGCATATGCAGTTTTAGGCAGACAACTTGATTGGTAACAGAATTTTAAACAATTTGTTAGCAATAAACATTAAATTGCAATGTAATCAAATGCATAAACAGATGTAAAGGTAAAAAATTAAACAAGTATGGGGTCGCTAATTTAACGATCGAAAGGCACTAGAGATCGACTATTAATACCATGGGTAAGCTTCTTAATTTTCTCTGGTCAATTAAGTTGTTTAATCGCGAGAGCCAAGTATTTCATGTTCGAGGGCTGACTAGAGGCTATACCTAGAAGACCTTGTAGTTAAGCTACGATAAAAGGAATTTCTCATGAAATCATCGCCTGACTGATTACTTTTTCTTTGACCCCCCAAAGTCTTTTCACAGTGATTCAATTTTGATATGTGTGCTTATTTTGTATGCCTTGGGTTTTTTGCTTTTCAAGGAAAAGCGCCCACACTGGGAACCTCTAGGGCTCTAGTACCATAGGCGATACGTGTGAGTGAAGTACCCAATCAAGTTGAGATTTCTCTTCCAGCTTAAGATTTTACATTGTGGCACTTTGATTTTTTGTTTGTTCATTTTCAGCATTTTAATTTTGTAACTTTGGGGGGTCGTATAACACTGATACACCTCCCCAGGCTCATCACACTAGTAAACTCCCTTTATAATACTTAAGCTAAAGGTCAATAGGGTCAAGCCCACTAGAAAGCCCTAGTACATTTCACACAATGCTGCCTAAATCGGATTAAGAACCTAAGTAACCATTGATTATTAGGAAGGCATTCCCCATGGTATTAAGAGAAGATCTCTAACACCTAACTTGGTCAAACTAGCTTAGTCGAACTTGCTTGATTTTTAAACCTAGACAAGTGATTATGACAAAAAATTACATTGAATTAAATGTTTGATACTAAGCAAATGTGCTGGATATTATGCTACCAATCACAATCAAAGCAGACAATCATAGATGCAAAAAAGATAAGGGGCAATGCTAATGGACAAGAAACACCTGTTTGTGTTGATGGTAGCGCTTGATTTGAAGAGTGAGTCGAGATAAAGATTCCATGAAGGTCCAAATCCTAACAACAGCAACACGTTCCTGTATACACAAGGAAACACAAACAATATCTCTAGGAGGCACATCAGTGGGAAAAAAGAAGTTTGCTAATCACTCAACTCTAAAACAAAAACACTCCTATCGTACTAATTCTACCTACCCTTCATCACTCGAGTGATGAGGATCAAAGGTGTTTTATGACATAGGTTTCTGTTTCAGTGTACCGAATGTGAATGTGTAGGTCTGGGTCAAATGTTTTGACTTTTATTGTGCATACTCATTTGCTTATTGCTCTTGCTCTTTATTTTTATTTTTTTTGTGAGTATAAAGCTTTATATGTACATTCCCTAAGGTTGGTGATTGAGAGGTCAGGGAAGAAGGTTGAGAGGGAAGCAAGTGAATGATGGATGTCAACAAACACTCCCCCCTTCCTTGGGTAGATCATGCCGTTTGAAATGAGCTCGTCACCCTTTGAAACCAATTGTTCCAGTTGGTAATAGGTGAGGATTTTTGCCAGTAGTTTTCTATTACCTTAGGTGCCTCGTCGAGTTGCAAGGGTGGTAAGGTACTCTCCCAGGATCGAACTTGAAGTGGTTCATCAGGTGATTCTTGAACACTGGGAGGTGTGGATTCCATTGTAGCTTTATTGAGGTCCACTATTGTAGGTGGAGACTCTAGAGAAGCTTTTACCTCTATGGATGCATTATAGGAGGAGCTAGAAGCTTCATGGGACTCCCCCCTTCCTGATCTAGGTGGAACAAATTGTTCTTTCTTCGGTACCCAAACTAGCTCTGGAGCGGGTGTGTAGCATTCTGTGATTTTTTTCTTATTGTTGATTCGTTTTGGAGCTACAGGATTGGGCTCACATGGGTCAGGTGACAGGTCAAAACACAATCTACGTTTTGGCACCCAGATTTGATCATTTCCTTGATAGTAGCCTTGGGCTTCCAATAGTCGTTTAGGAATCCAGCGCCACGTTTTCTTACATTTCTTGGAGCGAGAAGCTTTAGGGACCCACTTGTATGTTTTCTTCGTTATATTAGGATGAGTCTTTCCAGAAGCTATATGCATTGCTTGTAGTATATTTAAAGGTACAGGCATTTCATCCCCCTCAGGTGTTACCCAGGTTGTCCCCCTATTTCCCCAAGTGTCTATGGTTTCTGCTAGGTGGACCCAATCCACATTGTCCGACTCAGTCATCCCAGGTAGTACATCCATATAAGGAGAATCTTCCCCAACATCAGTGTCCGCTTTACACGTGTAACAATACTGCAATGGGGCCGAGTGAACTGTGGTGTCAGATCTATGATCAATTATAAACCTGTTTCCTAGAGGATGTGCTCGACCCGTCACAAGATCCACTCGAATGACAGAATCTTGGAACTGCAAGTAGACATGGTTTTTAGACCAGTCATGCACCATTTTTGCTTCCCTCATAAAAGGACGTCCTAAGATCATCCTTATTTTATGTCCAAAGACCTTGATCTTGAGATCTTCTAGCATCCCAATAGGTTTAGCAATAGACCCATTGGCCATCTTCACTACTATGGTTGTGGTTGCAAGGTGAGGTCTCCCCATAGTTTCCCAGCAATTTTTAGTCACAATGCTAACCCCAGCGCCACCATCAAGGATTCCCTTCACAATTAATCCCTTAGCAGTGATTGGTATGGTCGCATTGGATTCATCACCCTCAAAGTATTGTCCCAACTTGTTAACAGGTATTTCTATAACAAGGTTCTCATCTAGGTTGGGTTGTGGATCTAAGTGTTCCTCCTCTATTGGCATCTCCTTAGCTCCATCCATCTGTGCAAATTGTGGTAGCCCATTGAGAAAGGCTCGAAGAGCTGAGACTAGCTCAAGGTCTTTATATAGTTTGGACATGATGGTGGTTCTAACTTCTGAAGACATGAAATCCATCAATTTGGCAATGTTTAACGGCACCTTTTGGCCTTGAGTACCTTGACGTGGGGAAGATGGGATCTCCATTTCTTTGATAGGATCAGGTAGTCCCTATGTAAAATTCTTTCCATCAAGAAGTGAGTACGCCCACTTTCCCATGACTTTAAGTCACTTTCTTCTTGGATGACACTAGGTATGTCCAAGGGTCTATGGACTTGGTGAGGTTGTTGTTGCGTAGGGAACACGGTGTCTGTAATCTGGATCTTCCTAGGTGTTGGTTGTAGATTCCTTTGGGTCTCTTCTACCAAACTCCTTAATTGATTGACTCGCTTGATCTCCTCTGTAGGGTTTGGATAAGTTCCTATCTTCTTTTTGGATCCTGGCCATTGTGGCTCATGAAGATCTTCCTTGTTGGTTTCTATGTTAGTGGTCGTTTTGGTTTCCATGGTTTCACCTGAATCAGAATCTTCTTCAGCATCGTTCATATATACGGGGTCGTCACCAGACCCTATGTTGGTCTTTGAACTGGGGTTTGACTTCGCTGCTTTTTGCGATCTCTTTCTTCGTGTTTTCTTCTTTTTCTGAGATTGGGCAATTGATGTCGTGTCTCTTTCCTCAAGAATATAATTTTGTTTTTGGAGCATCAATCGTGTGAGTACGTTTATTGGTACCACGATTGTACTTGGTGATGGCTCCTCGGTAACTTCAATCAAGTTTAATGGCGTGATCTTTGGTGCATTTGGATTATTTGGACATTGGGCAATCAAATGATCTATGCCACATCGATTACACATGAGTATCGGCATTGTAGACGTGCTCGCTTGATTGGTTTGCATTAGTGTGGTGTTCTTTTGTAGCCTAATAGGACACTCGACTACACGATGTGGAACTCCACACTCATAGCATTGAAGAGGTGGTCTCTTAGCAGTGTAATTGATATTTTGGCCTCTTGCCGCAAGAGAAGCTACTTGATATACAGGTTTGACTTGTCCCCAATAGTCCTCCACGTAGTATTGTGGACTTTATTCAAGCACATCCATCCCATAGGCGATATTAGGATCCATATCTTCCTCCCAGCCTTCCAAACAAGAAATAGATGACTCACAACCCACTTGATTCACATAAGTGATTCTCGGATGTGGTGGTTGCGGTCCTAGCACTAGAGGTGGTAAGGGTGTTGTTTGAACAACATTTTGGGCCCTAGGGACCATGTGTTGTGCTGTTTGTTCAAGAGGTGGGGCCGGCATCAATGCAAGCACTCGAGGTGTGTCTGTCCATGCTAAGGTTGGTCTATTGGCCATCGCGTGCTTAAATACTATGAAATCCTTAGCTTGATGACCATACCTTCCACATGCATTGTAGTTCCCATTGAATTTTACTCTAAAAGTAGGGCATTCACTGGTACTATGCGGTCCATAGCATACTGAGCACCATTGCTGCTCCCTTCTTGGATACATATGATTGTTCTGCGGAGCATGATTGTCTCTAAGACTCTCTTGAATAGACTTGGTGAGATCTGCTAAAGTCATCTCAGATATCTTTGGCTCCTTAGCAATAGGCTTTAGGGTCATTGGCTGATGCCCTGAATCTTGCGAGCTAATAGATTTAGACTCAACAGACACTCTTTCTCCTTGAATCATTAAATTATCCTCCAATTGGATCGCATTGGTGGTGACTGCTTCCCAAGTGGTGATACCTCTAATGACTAGGCCATTGTAGATATCCTCATGTCATAATCCCCTAATGAATCTATCAAGCAATTGGTTATTGTTGAAGCGCTCATTTGGATTACAACGAGAGTTCAAATGCTTCAAGCGATTTATAAAGTCTCTCACCGACTCTCCTTCCTCTCGTTGGGCTTTCTGGACCTAAGAGGCTACACCCCAAAGCACTCCCTCTCGTATGTATTCTTTTAAGAACAGTCTCCTAAGAGTAGGGTAAATCGTTTTTTCTTCCACCCTTAGGGTTCTATACCAATCCCCAGCCTTTCCACTTAAGATTAGGCTTAAAGCATTGCTCTTATGTAGGTCATTGTGTTCTCCTAGAGAATCGCATATTTGTTCAAACACTTCGATATGCTTTCTCACATCCCCGTCTCCACTAAATTTTTGTGTGAGCTTGGCTATTTGTACTGCCTTACTTCTAGCCTCTCTATCAGGAGCGCTACGCATATTCTCAGCAATAGATCGACCTATAGCTTGAGAAAATGTTGCCAAGTCACCTAAGTGAGCAGGTACCGTGGGTGAAGGCGCTCTAGAGACTACATGTGGAGTAGGTATTGGCATTGGGCTTGGCGCATAGGAAGCCCTTGGGTTCCACATTGGGTACGATGTTGTGCCATGTGGTGGTCCATAGTTCATATGAGTGGCCCTAGGCATAGCAGACGTCGGATGTGACATGCTAATGCTAGCCGGTATAGTCCCATGGAAATAAGAACTTGTGTATTGTGGTTGTGGAGCATAGGTAGTTGAAACAATGGGAGGGGTAGGGACTACATGAGTGTGATGACCTATAGGTGCATACGATTGGTACACACTTGTAGGTACTATTGCAGGCATTGAGCTACCATGTAGTGGTGCTTTACTAACAAATGAGGTCCATGGCGTGTTTCTTGGCATGCCCATCATTGGGGTAGGCATGGTATTCGTGGTGTCATCGAGGGAAAGATGAGCTAGAATTGGAAAAGTAAAGCTATCACTTGTGGGCTCAAATTGCATTGAGACCCGTGGAGAAAGAACATATAGGGGATCGATGGGACTCATTGGGGGAGTCTCCATTTGTGATAGAGTGGGTTGTTTCCCTTTGCCCGTGCCTAAAAATCGCATAGGACCCGTCGAAGGTATGTTTATTCCTCGATTTTGCCTCTCGGACTGGATAATCCTATGGATGACATTGCAGATCATGTGTTGTTGTTCCTCTAGACTAGTGGCACTAGATGTAGATTGTACAACTTCTAACCAACCCACATGGTATGTGTAGCCCATGTATAGGTTGGTCAAAGTCTCCGTGTGTAGGTCATATTCCCAATTTTCATTGAGAAATACCCCGTCCAAACTTGGTGTACTAGAGGGTTGTCGTGAGGTGGATGCAATGTTGCTTCCCATGTTTTGACTTTTAGTCACCGCTACCTTAGAGGCGACTTTGGAAGGTGGTAGCTCGGTAGGGCCCTCATTAAATGAGGTAGGTAGAATGTCCACGTGGACACTCTGAGGGAGTGTGGGGTCTACAGGAGATGTGAATGGTGATTCTACTTCCCCACCCCCTTCGTTTACTTCACTAGCCGCAGGTTCAGAGCGCGTAGCTCTACTAAAAGTTTCCATCAAACGGCTAAAAACACTAGTTCCAGGTTTTTGGGCCCAGCTAGGCACGGTTTCATTTGTTCCCCCGGGGCTTTGTGTAAGATGCTCTTCCATAATATCGTAGTCAGAGGAAGAGTCGCTAGCCGCTATATTTGGGTCTTGGGTTGCACTACCTTGGGTCCCTGCCGAGGGCGTAGACCCTAGCGTGGAAGGATAGTGAGTACCCCCGTAAATCGAAGCACTAGCTAGTTTTTCAAACTCTAGCACACGACCAGAGTGTAGATACATGTGCTTTGGGTGCCCTACAAGTGTCGGCAAGTACCCTCAAAGGTTACTTGCTTTGTTTTGTGGGTGTTTTGCACCCCGTTTTCTAATTGATTTTTTCTTGTTTTTGATGTTTTTTGATGTTTGATTTTTTTTATTAAAGTGTGTGATAGCTCGAAACGAGCGTATCACTTAGAGGGTTGCTGTGTGCTTTACAACACAATTTTCGGGCATCTAACGTTCTGTTGGTCCTCAAAAAATCGATTTTTAGCTACGTGTGAAGCTAAAATTCGTTTTTTTAAAAGGCGACTGAGGCCTAGGCCTGAGCGTGAGCTTGGGCTTGGGTCTGGGAGATATTCTCGATCCCGGTCCTACATTTAATTTTTTTTCTTTTTTTAAAAATTATATATATATATATAAAGGATAAGGTCGTCGCGGCCTACGCGAGAGCGCACACACACACTCTATCTACCTACTTCTAACTAATACACCTACTCTTACACACTAACACACTCTATTAACTCTCACTAATCTACTTCCTACTTACTGTACACAGAAAACTAACTACCTTAATACACAGAGAATAAACACAGAACCTTTGAAATCTCCATTAACAAAGAAAACTAACTACCTTAATACACAGAGAATAAACACGGTACCTTTGAAAACTCCATTAACAAAAAAGACACACAGTATAACACCAAATCCCTCTTCTCAACACACACACACTCCTTCCCTACCTTTCCTATAATTGAAATTGCACCACGGAGAAGTACAGAGTGCTACTCGAGCTTGGTGTATGGCATTCCCCGGCAGCGGCGCCAAAAATGTGCGCGTATGTCGCACGTGTCAATGCAAGGAACTTGCCGATACACCGTGTGCAAGCCACAAATGGCTCCAAGCACACAACAAGCCTAAACTAATAATCTCAAAGAAGGCGATGGTGTGTCACTCACCACTCTACGCTTGCTTCGTGGAGGATTCCTCGCCGCCGCGAAGAAGAAGGAGACACCGCTATGCTGCGCTCAACCGCCTCACCGCCGTCGTGCCGCCGCAATGCTCAATCGCGCACACACACACACACACACACACACACACACACACACACACTCTCTCTCTCTCTCTCTCTCACACACACACATACACACACACACACACAAAGAGGTGAAGAAGAAGAAGATGGAGATGGAGATGGAGCAAGAGCACTCTTCTATTGCACAAATGAGAGAATGAGTGAATTTTAGGTTTAGTTGACTTTTATATGAGCTCGCCCCATTCACACTTGGGCGCCCATGCTTAGACAACTTATCCCTTGAATATTCCAGTTAGAGTGCGCCTCTCATCGACGATCACTCTTACCCTTTTCCTATTGGACCGACAAGCCCGGTACCTAACTCTACCAAATAAATAATACAACGTCCGCCGTAGGTTACAATGTCCGTCGTAGGTGATAGGGTGTCCGTGAGCCGTGAGGGTTAACATCTCTTGAAGGAAAAATTCACTTTTTTCAAATTGAGAAAAAGCTTATTCTCCCTTAATGCTTGAAAAATCACTTCGAGATGTTGCTTGTGTTCCTCCAAGAAATTGGACTAGATGATGATATCATCAAAGAACACTCCAGTGAATTTGCAGTAGTGTCTAAAATTTTTCTCCATCAAAACAATCGATTGAATGTAGCTGGTGCATTAGTCAAGCCAAAAGGCATGACTAGATATTCATAAAGGCCATACGTTGTACGAAACGCGATATTTAGGATGTCTTCATTCACTATCCTTATTTGATGGTAGCCACTTTTAAGGTCAATCCTATTGAAGTAGGTAGAGCCTTGTAGCTTATCAAACAGATCTTCTACCCAAGGTACGAGAAATCTGTTTTTGATATTGATATGGTTTAGTGCGCGATAGTCCACACATATGCGATATCTACCATCTTTCTTTTGCACTAAAAGGACTGGAGAACAAAAGGGAGAGGAGGTAGGCCTCACCATCCCTTTGTCTACCAATTCTTGTACTTGCCTCATGATCTCCTCTTGTTGAGCTTGTGAAACACGATAGGGAGGTTTGTTAGGAGGTGAGCTTCATGATAGGAGCTCAATTCAATGGTCATCATCCCCTCGTTTTGGAGGTAAGTCCATAGGGATATCATCGATGAAAACATCTTGGAATCCTTTTAGAAAGTTAGACAAGTCTAACTCTTCTTGATTCCTACCATTCACCTTTGATGAAACATTAGGACCTTTTAGGGACTCTTTGACAAAAATCATGTACGTAGAAACTGAGTTTTTTCTTGATTTATCAAGGGCGAGAGGATTTACAAGAAGTACGACCAGACTCATTAGCATCTATATACATGTTCTTTCCCCTGTAGGTGAAGTAGATTCTCCTTTCCGGGAACTTCATGTTGGCAGCCATGCGGTTGAACCATGGTACCCCTAGTATAGCATCCTCATGTTGGAGAGGAGAGATAAAGAAGTCTTCTTTGTCGACATAGCTTTGGACATGAAGCCACAACTTCCCAATTAAGGGAGTAATGGAGGCTTGCTGTCCCTTGAAAGTGGCATCGATAGTTACAGCATCTCCCATCTCAAAAGCTTGAATGCCCAACTTGGTGGCCAACTCCATTGATATGAAGTTGTGAGTAGAACCAGGGTCAAACAAGATGAAGGCATCATGCTCCCTTACCTTTCCCCAAGCATAGGAGAGAGGTGATCCTTTGCAATGAGCATCCTCTTTTGGAGTTTCGATAGTGGAAGCTCTAGGAGTCTCATTGCGAGCATTTCTTTTGGGGCAAGAACGATAACCATGTCCTTGCTCCGCACACTTAAAACATTTGTGATCCTTGAAAAAAGTTTCAAGATCTTCAGGAGAGAGTTTATTTTTACCTTTGTAAACTCCTTTCTCCTTGGACCGATTGTTGTTGTTGTTGTTGGAATGGCCTTGGGAAAAATTTTGGGCATTAATTTTTCCCTTTGCATCACTTTTGTCTTTATTTTCCATGGGCTTGACATTCCGTCTAACCCCTTGTTGGAAATTGATGCGTGAAGCAACCATGGTATGGTGGATTAATTTGCTGATAGAACCAGGCCGTTGAGAGGTGACATACTTGACCATCTCTTCAGGTCATCCCGCACAAAATTGTTCCTTTTGCTCAACAAAGTCTATCTTTTGAAAGACAGTAGCATTGAGATGTAAATCCCAAAACTTGTCCACATATTTGTGGATAGACTCATGAGAGAGAAGCCTTAAACTCGGCCATTCGGTGAGCACTTTGTCCTTTGTATCGCTTGCAAGGAATTGCTTCATGCTGGAAACTCATAGAGTTTTCCATGTCTTTGGGGCTTCACCATTGCCATGAAGGCTAGCCCACCATGGACGAGCCGATCTTTGGAAGTGCATAGCTACATGGTGTAGCTTGGAGGACTCCGTGAAGCCCTCGTCTCCAAAGGCCGCATCACATTGTTGGATGAAGACCTTTGGATTCCTCCTCTCGTATGGGAGAGAATCTTTTTTTGGGGTCTCATCAAGAGGATTTGTAATCTCTCTCTCCTCTTGGAGAGGAAAGGAAATCCCAGAAGCACGAAGTTGTTGAGTAACTTCGGCTTGCAAAGTGGGGTTGCCCATAGCTTGTTGCAACCTAGTGACAAGATAATTAACAAACATGGGGGCATCATCATTGGCACCTTCATGTGCAAAATCAAAGTTATCGATGTTCATTCTACTCTCTTGGTTATTGTCAGCCATGATAATTAAAATTATTTGTTTACTTAGCGTATGCTTTGGCAATTCAAAACCTTAGTTGCTACTCCTCTTAGCCTTTGAAAATAGACACTTGAGTATCTACACCCACGGCTCGAATTGGTTAATTATAGAGAGTAGTGGAGTGAGTCTAACATAGTGAAGTTGCCGAGGGATCCTTTCGGACTTCTTATGGCTCAATAATGGTAAAGCCTTAGGCAAGTCTAAAAAGACTCCATTATTAAGACCAAAGCTCCCGAGATGTGCACCATATCCCACATAGTGGGCTCAACAAAATCGATAACAGATCCCAGTCCCACTTAACCTAATATAATTAACAAAAACAACCATGGACCTCTCTTCTTAAGCAAGAAAAGAGAAACCAAATGCTCTGATACCAATGTAATGGAAATGACCTATGAATTTTGAGAGTAGTGGAATTAGGAAATTAGATGAAGCACTTTTGTGAGATTACTTTGTGAGCATAGCGGGTGAACTTAATTGATGGTAGCAACATAAACATGGTACTTAGTTAACTTGGCATGAACAATACTTTTGCAAGAGAGAGAGTTTAGAGAACATGACAATAGTTGAGGACCGGATTCATACGGAGCCGGTCCCCCCTCCAATAGGCATTTGTATTATAGTTTCTCCCATCATGAGAGACTTGGTACAATACAATCTTTGTGTTCCTTGTGACCTAGGTGATGCAATGAAGATGGAAAGCTTCATGCATCACAAGCATAACATAAACTTTATAGAAAGCATTAACTATCCCAAGCCTCAGTCCCACGGCCTCAAACACCTTCGAAGGTGGAGAGAGCTAGTGGGGAATGAGGATAGGGAAGAGGAAGAAGAAACATTCCATAGGAGAAAGAAACAGTTCCTCACTTATCATTACTCTTCTTGCTAGCATACTTATAGAATAGTAATAAAGATGGAGAAGATGGAAAGCTTAAGCATTGAAGCATGGCTCTTGGTTGGATTTTCATTCCATAGCCAAGAGTGTTGGTGTAGGCTCTCACTTCTCACAAGCTTGGAGAAGGAGGTGGAGTTCCTCAACTTTCACCAAGTGAGAATGATCCACAAAATGAGTGTGTGTGTGGTGTATATCCCCCCTAGCACCCCCCTTGCTTGCTTGGGGCGAGTTCTGGATTTTCCACATGCTTCAAGCTCATTGGACCCCTCTCCCCCTAGCCAATCACATGCAGCATGCAGTCAAGTACATGGGTAGTCTTTTGACAAGTGTCCTCCTTCCCCCTTAGAGAGAGAGAGAGAGAGAGAGAGAGAGAGAGAGAGAGAGCTTGAAAATATCTAGATATTTGTTGGATGGAACTAGAAGCTCATTGGACCCCTCTTTAGCCCAACCAATAGCATTCAAGCACACCATGTGGTTAAGCTTAGGGAGAGTCTGACATGTTGCCCATGTGCCCTTTGAGAAAAAGGGTGCCCTTTGGATGAGTGGAAGGTTAGGTCAAAGATTCCCCTAACTTTGGGACTTTTATGCATAGGAAGCTTCTCAAGCACCTTCCTCATTAAGTATGACAAGTACCTCAAGTACCTTAGTCATCAAGCATGACAAGCACTTTAGGTGGAGTTCCCACCTCAAGCTCAGCCCTAGCTTGCCTAAGGTCAAAGGCAAGTTTAGGTCGGGTTCCCACCTCAAGCTCAACCCTAGTTTGCTTAAGGTCAAAGGCAAGTTTAGGTCGGGTTCCCACCTCAAGCTCACTTGCCTAAGGTCAAAGGAATTTTAACACTAACCATTGGAGGTCTTTAATAAAGCTAACCCTAAGGTCTTTTAAGGTCCATTAGTTAACCTTGCTCTTTGACAGACCATCTCTCATTTGGGCCCCTTTACCATTGGCCCCATGTTGAGATAGATCCGTAAGCACATGCCTATATTCTAACCCTTGTTCCCGTTTATTATCCCACATTAGATGATCAGTTTAATATGAGAAAATCATTTGGGTTGGCTAGATATTAGATTTTATGACAGATGATTAGCAACCAGGCAATGGGCAGACGTGCAACAATGGAGGTTCTCTAGTACACCAGTCACAGTACAATTGAGATTTGAAAGGAAAAGCTAAAGCTCGGACTGAGACCTTGAAGAGTGATGAGAAACATTCATTACAGCTCATCACACTGAACAAGAGGCTAAGACATCAGCAAGCTCCTATTATGAGGATGTATCTGGAGGATGATGTTGTTCTCTCTGATCTGGAGCACTTTCGAAGGCTATATGTCGATGCCAGAGAAATGATTCAGCATTGGAAATCAGCCGCTTTCCATGATCAGGAGTTGTGCCAATTGCGTGTGCATCCCAATAAAATTCAGCTACTGGAAAGGGTACTTGAGTGGGCGCTAACTTCTGATGACAAGGTAGTCAATCCACACTAGCAACGGAAGTCTATTGCAGACAGACACTCTTTAGCCCTTGAATTGGACCTCCTGCTTGGGAACATACCCTCATATAAGTGTATGAAGGAAGTGAGGAATCAACTGAAAGAAGTTCTACTCTAGATGCAAATTGCCAAAGCAGTTTTGGACTAGAGGGTGCAGGCTATTATTGAAGACCAGACTTTCAACAGTAAAGGACCTTAACCTCAAATGAAAGTAGGAGAACAAGCAACCGCTCTTCGAAAACTCTTTCAGTTAGTCCGTGTGACTCGGAAGATGATGCAGCAAGAGAATCAGGTTGTACTTAATTTCTTGGAATTTGTGCCTGATTCACCAATTCTCTTGTATGCATTGCCTGCTAAGGAAGCTAAACTGCCCATATTTTTTCCACCAATGTATCCTCAGCATCCGAAACCGATGGATCAGCTCACATACTTTAACATCACCGATGATCTTCAGGATTGGTATGAGCGAGCCGCTGTAGAATAGAAAACTTGGCAAACATTGATCAATCATGCTCTCCAACTAAATGATGTTTTGGAACTGTAAGGATAAATGAAGAGGGTCAACCTCTCTATGGGACAATGGCAGATCCAGCTCAGAGGTCTCACCAAGATCACAAATCAACTGCTTCAACTTACAATGGAGTCCTCTAAGATCCCCGAAAAGGATATTACGGCTAAACCAGGGCTGGGCCCATAGTACAAAAGAAATGGTTGAGATCCTCTTTGAGGCCAGGATTAAAACAAATCAACCTCTTCCGGAAGGATGGATCCACACAGCCTTGCATTGTCATAAACTGGCTAGGACCCGTCTGACAAAGGGTAGATGCACGCTGTATGATCCCAACACCAAAACCTACAATCCTCTCATGCCTTATGAATTGGAGATGTCCAGTGCAAGGCGGGATCAGCTTGAGCAGGAGGCCATTTACAGACTTATCTAGAAGGACAATGCTGGCACTGGAACTTCTGAAGCACCAACACCGAAGAAGGGCAAGAGGAAGCGGGTTTGTGGAAGGATACTAGGTAGTTCCATCTCAGAATTAAATGATGGGTTTTCCCAGTGAGGCACTGGAATTTCTTTGGCTGGGCACCCTTGGAATTACAATTATAGGGGTTTCAAGCACTCAACAAGCATGAAGTATGGTATAAAGCTAGCAATACCAGAAGAGCTAGCGACTCCAGAGGAGTACTATCATGAGGAACATCGGCCTACTCATGAGGAATATTGGCCTACTCATGAGGAACATCGGCCAACTCAACAAACAAACAGATGGGTTTAGGGTTTAGAGTTTGGGCCACAACCAGAAACCCAGATGGATTCCTCAACACCAATCCAGAATCAGATGATGGATTTTTTTCAAAAATTTTGGAGTCATACCAAATTCAAGTATTTCGAGTTACAATCTTTTTGCCTTTAACTTCACCTTGTAATCATTACTATTGTAATCATTTGAGCCTCAACTCGTTACACCTTGTACTAGTTATCCCTGAACTATGAATTGAAACTGCAAAACACTTTTCCAGTTGTCCAATATGTCTCTCATTTCAGTATACTATTTCAGTTCAGATAACTATTTCAATCCAGTCTTAGTTCTCTATTCCAGTTTCACTAACTAAAGTGACGACTTACCAATAGCTTTAAATTCTAACACTGGGATCAACTATCTAAAGAGGTCAAATCCAATTCCACGGACGCCTGGCCTAACTAGCCATATGGGGCTTTACCCCAACCACCTTCCAAGTAAAGGCCAATGTGACCGTGACGGAGAAAACAAAAGGAAACCGTGCAAACCTTGTACAAGGTCATCATCAAGTATGACCTCAGCCAACACCCACCAATGGTTCATTAAATTTGTGTGCATCCAACTCAAATTGTAGAGGAAGTTATACGGAAAAGAATAAAATTTGACAATGATGTACTTGCCAAATCCATGGCGAACCTGTGAACAAGATTAAGCACAAATTGATCAGCTGCTAACAATAGCCAAAGCTTGGCTAACTCATATACCAAGCAAGTTAAATATAGCATAAGTTTAGGCCCAAGAGAACTATCAGCAAATATGATGATCAATGTAATGAGACAAGTGAGCAAAACCACTCAAATGATGCCAAAACCCCGGTCTAATTCAAGAGCACTATGCCAAAACCCCGCATACATGTCAAATGACATAATCCAGTGAGCAAACACTCTACAATGCGATGCCAAAACACTATGGCAAAGCAACCACCGAGTTCCAAAATGCAATCGAATGCGACTTCAAACCATGTTCACAAACCCAAAAATTACAAAAAAATCCGACAGAGTTTCGGCAGTATTCCGACTATTTGACCGTAATAACCATACATGCCATAAACGTGCTCAAAACCATGAGCAAATCATGCGCAAAATCCACACTACATGAGCTGCCCCAAAGTTTCAACTCTCTAAACGTGGAAAACAATCATGTAATTCAAAACACAAAGTGTATCAAAAAAGCACACTCTACAAGCGAGGCAATTACTAGCAAGAATCTGAATGCAAACCAGCCAAAATATGGCACAAATTGATGCTCAACAATAGCTAAAAATCAGCCCATGTATGCCATTGAAAAACATAGAGTATCATCACCAAAAAATGCACATCATGCGCATCCACATGGCAATACAAATGAGCATTAAAGCATGCACCAAATGTATATCAAATGAGCATATGAATCAGCTGAAAAATTAGCTCACAATCATGCCATAAATGACATGGGCTGCCCCAAAGTCTCAACTCTCTAAACATGGAAAACAATCATGTAATTCAAAACACAAAGTGTATCAAAAAAGTGCACTCTACAAGTGAGGCAAGAGGAAACGGTCAAAACCATAGTCCTTCTCCTCGTCACTCCGAAATGGAAGAGAGGAAACAAAGGAAGAAAAGGGTAAGAAAGAGGTCACCCTCTTCTTCACCTTCCTCCTCTTCTGACAAAAGCAATAGCTATTCTCTCCTAGAGAATACAAGAGGGGAGGACATTGCAGATCTTACCCTTCATGTATGGAGAAGGTCCCAAAAGCTTAAGAAGTTCAAAGAGGGAGGAAAGAGTTTTTTTTTTCTTCTTCTCACCTATGAAAGTTTTCTCAGAATCCTCACTGATTTTGAGATACGTCACTTAGATTGCCTGCCGTCGTGTAGGACATGCTAAAAATTTTGCATATCATATTTCTCTTAGTTAGAATTAGTGTTTCAGGTTGATTCCATGCTTTCCAACCGCTTTGGCATGCTCTATAGCTTTGCAAAAGGAAATTTTGTACAAATTTTGCATGGTTTGGGAGTTATCCACTTCAAACAGCAGAGTGGTCTACTTTTGTCGGTCTTTTGCTTACAGATTTTTGTTGCAAACGCTTTCTGCAATCTCTATCACATGCATATTGGATGTAAGATCTTGAGGGTCCTTTAAATCAGACAAACTGCCACAGCGGTTACAGAAAAGGATTTTTGTGGTTGATGTAAGATCTTATGCGATTTATGTATTGACAAAAATATGCAGAGCCTATGTTGAAAGTGTGATGCACGGAATTGTAGAGGGTTTTGCAGGCATTTATTGCATGATTGTGAGCTAATTTTTCATATGATTCATATGCTTATTTGATGCACATTTGGTGCATGCTTTAATGCTCGTTCGTATTGCCATGTGGATGCGCATTTTTCAGTGATAATACTCTATGTTTTGGAATGGCATATGTGGGCTGATTTTTAGCTATTGTTGAGCATCAATTTTTGCCATATTTTGGCTAGTTTGCATTCAGATTCTTGCTAGTAATTCACAAGTAACACAAATATTTTATTGTACCAAGTCTCTCTTGATGAGAGAAACTATAATACAAATGCTTATTGGAGGAGGAACCGGCTCCGTATAAATCCGGTCCTCAACTATTGTCATGTTCTCTAAACTCTCTCTGTTGCAAAAGTATTGTTTATGCTAAGTTAACTAAGTACCATGTTTATGTTGCTACCATCAATTAAGTTCACCCACTATGCTCACAGAATAATCTCACAAACGTGCTTTATCTAATCTACTTATTCCGCTACTCTCTCAAAGTTCATAGGCCATTTCCATTATGTTGGTATCAGAGCATTTGGTTTCACTTTTCTTTCTTAAGAAGAGAGGTCCTTAAGTAGCCTATTAATGGTTGATTTTGTTAATTATATTATGGTAAGTGAACTGAGATTTATTATCGATTTTGTTGAGCCCACTATGTGGAATATGATGCACACCTCGGGAGCTTTGGTCTTGATAATGGAGTCTTTTCAGACTTGCCTACGGCTTTACCATTATTGAGCCATAAGAAGTTTAAAAGGAGCTATCCCTCGGCAACTCTGCTATGTTAGACCCACTCCACTACTCTCTATAATTAATCAATTCGAGTCGTGGTTGTAGATGCTTAAGTACTGAGAGGAGTAGCAACTAAGGTTTTGAATTGCCAAAGTAAACACACAAATTTTTTTAACATGGCTGACAATAACCAAGAGAGTAGAATGAACATTGACAACTTTGATTTTGTACATGACGGTGCTAATGATGATGCCCCCATGTTTGTTGATTATTTTGTTACTAGGTTGCAACAAGCTATGGGCAACCTTGCTTTGCAAGCCGAAGTTACTCAACAACTTCGTGCTCTTCCTCTCCAAGAGGAGAGAGAGCTTAGGAGGTCTCTTGATGAGACTCCCAAAAGAAGACTCTCTCCCATAAGAGAGGAGGAATCCAAAGAACAAGAAAGTAATGAATCCCTAAGTTCCTCAGAAGATGTGGCTCCATGAAGACGGTAGTCTAGACGATTGTCAACTCCTCCCTAGGTGATGCAAAGAAGATGGAAAGCTTCATGCATCACAAGCATAACATAAACTTTGTAGAAAGCATTAATCATCCCACCAAGGCCTCAAACACCTTTGAAGGTCGAGAGAGCTAGCGGGGAATGAGGGTAGGGAAGAGGAAGAAGAAACATTCCGTAGGAGAAAGAAATAGTTCCTCACTTATCATCACTCTTCTTGCTAGCATACATAATAGCATAGTAATGAAGATGGAAAGCTTAAGCATTGAAGCATGGCTCTTGGTTGGATTTTCATTCCATAGCCAAGAGTGTTGGTGTAGGCACTCGAATTCTCAACAAGCTCGGAGAAGGAGATGGAGTGCCTCTACCTTCACCAGTGAGAATGAATCAATGAAATGAGTGTGTGAGAGGTGTATACCCCCAAACATACCCCTTGCTTGCTTTGAGTAAGCCCTCCTTTATGCTCGTGCATGAAGCTCATTGGACACCTCTCCCCCTAGCCAATCACATGCACCATGCATTTCAAGCACATGGGTAGTCTTTGGACAAGTGTCCTCCTTACCTCTTTGAGAGAGAGAGAGAGAGAGAGAGAGAGAGAGAGAGAGCTTGAAATTATCTAGATATTTGTTGAATTGAACTAAAAGATCATTGGGCCCCTCTTTAGCCCAGCCAATAGCATTCAAGAACACCATGTGGCTAAGCATAGGGAGAGTCTGACATGTGTCCATGTGCCCCTTGAGAAAAGGGGCTTCCCTTTGGGTGAGTGGGAGGTTTACGTCAAAGATTCCCATAGCTTTGGGGCTTTCCCCCTCCTTTGTAGGGTCTCTTTTTGACTCAAGCACCTTACCCCCCATGCATGAAAAGCACCTCAAGCACCCTAGTCATCAAGCACGAGAAGCACCTCAAGCACCTTAGTCAGCAAGCACGACAAGCACCTCAAGCTTAGGCTCTATTCCCACCTTAGCCTAAGGTCAAAGGACTTTTGACACTAACCATTGGAGGTCTTTAATGAAGCTAACCCTAAGGTCTTTTAAGCTCCATTAGTTGCACGTTGCTCTTGATAGACTATCTCCTTTTGGACCCCTATTGAGATGTAACTATCTCTCCTCTTCGTCCCCTGCTGAGATAGAAGCACTTATTACACATTGATCTTTGGTAGACCATCTCCTTTTGGACCCCTATTTTGAGATGTAACCATCTCTCCTTTTGGTCCCCTGTTGAGATAGATCTAGAAGCTCTTACTACACATTGCTCTTTGGTAGATCATCTCCTTTTGGACTTCTATTGAGATGTAACCATCTCTCTTTTTGGTCCCCTGCTGAGATAGGTCTAGAAGCACATGTCTCTATTATAACTCTTGTTCCCATTTAGTCTCCCACATTAAATGATCAGATTAATATGAGGAAATCATTTGGGCTAGCTAGATATTAGATTTTATGACACTTAAGGTATGCCTGCTACCTTGGCAGAAACGGAAGCTGCCGTGCAAGGTGTTTCCCAAGACAATCCCAATATCGAAGCCTATCCTAGAAAGTAACCAAAGGTACTCTCTCCTAAGGCCAGAGAAGCAGACCAAAATGGGTAGATCTGCCTCATTGATAGTCGGATCATCAAAGCCATGACATCACTGTAAAAAATGAGCTCTAACTACTTGAATGGCTAGGGGGCTCCATTGCAATGACCTTGGATGCATCTCGGAAGTCTCAAAATCATCTGATAATAGCCATGCCCGAGAAGACCTCTTCTAAAAGGCGGGTATGGAGGAGATCACGCACCTCCCCTCTGCCAGGTTGAGTGCTGATGATCTTGAAGATAACAGAGGTGTCCCAAAGTCGTGCCACCTCTGCCTCTAAGCTCAATTGCTCTATTGGCGAAAGAGCAAGTCAGGCAAGGAGGCTTCAACCAAGTCCCTCTGTAGATGGCAGGGCATGGCAGGATCATCTATATGTTCCTACTACTATGACGGAGAACGAAGTTGAGATGAAAATGGAAAAGGCAAAGACAAAATTGAAAACATTGCCCACATGGAATATGAGGAAGGGAATGGGGGGGCCGAGCTGGAGGCTACAAAGGTGATAGGAGGGTCCCCCGGGGGGGGGGGGATAGGGGGTGCTAGTAGGCTGGGGTAGCGAGGGCGCATGGGCAGGGGGCTCAGGCAATGAAGGTAGAGGGGAGGGGGGGATATGGTGATGGCGGGAGGGGGGGTACACCAGCAACGAGCCAATTCACCCAAAATCTCACAATTGGAGTACACACGTATATTTGATTTGTCTCATAGGCAAATTTTTGCCCCTAATAGATGTAAATATCTATTCTCTCTCTCTCTCTCTCTCTCTCTCACACACACACACACACACACACACACACACACACACACACACACACACACACACACACACACACACACACACACACACACACACACACACACACACACACATAGATAACAAGTCTCAAGTTCAATATTTTTGGATAGATCTTTGAGGTCTCTTGGCCTCAAGACTAAAGAGCAAGGGGTCTTAAATGAGCCCCTAGTGATGGGATCCATGGAGGACAAGTTGGGGCACAAAAGCAGAGATGCGCATCACCGTCTCGTATGGAAAAGGTATGACAAATATTGTAAACTTGTTGGAATTAGGGTTGCAGAGAAACGCACACAGCTTGGAGAAGATGAAGGAAGCTCAAGGCACACAATAAAGAGTGTGTTACTTAGTGTGCAATGGAAAGATAGATAGCCCTAGAGTGATGGGTGTATATACAATGCACCGGGGGAAAAACCTCCTAAAGAGGGAAAAAATGCCCGGCGGTCCTAGTGTGTTCATACACATCACTATCACATGTATATGGTAACAAATCCCCCTGGAGTGATGCGGTGAACGAGAGCTGGCACATGAGTAAAGGGAAGTGCCATGCCCTGAGGACATGATCAGTCCACAAAGGGGAGTAAGGCCAAAGCTTTGCAGAAAGCTTCAAGCTTCTCACGAGACAATGCCTTTGTGAAAAGATCTGCAAGGTTGTCCTGTGTTGGCACATAAGCCAAGCTAATCTCTCCTGCTGAGAGCCTCCCCCTGACATATTGGTAATGCACCTCAATGTGCTTTGTGCGAGCATGAAAAACTGGGTTCCTCGCAACTGCCAATGCGCTCTGACTATCAGTGTAGATAGTGTTGGCAGTGTCCTGTCCAACACCCAAATCAGCCATAAGGCGTCTGAGCCATACACACTCAACCATAGCTGTGAAGACTACCCTGTACTCAGCCTCACAACTCGAAGTGGCCACAGTAGGTTGCTTCTTGCTCAACCATGATATACATGAACTACCAAGCATCAAACAAAAACCACTTGTGGACACTCATGTGTCAAAACAACCAGCCCAATCTGAGTCCGAAAAAGCATGTAAGTCTGGCGGCAATGATCCCCCCTTGGGATAAAACAAACCAAGATGTAAAGTGCCACTAAGGTAGCGGAAAATCCTCTTGGCAGCCTGCCAATGCTTAGACCCTGGGCTATGCATAAATTTGCTGACCTGTGAGACTGCAAACTAAATATCCGGCCTTGTGTTGCATACATAAATGAGGCAGCCAACATCAGTTTGGTAAAGAGTGACATCAGCAGGATCGCCAGCATCATGAGACTCAACTTCAAACCTGTTTCCATGGGAGTGGCAATAGGTTTGTAATCCTCAAGTCCAAACTTACATAGCAATGTCTCTATGTAACTTTTCTGACACAAGGCAATACCACCATCACACTGCTTAAACTGTATACCCAAGTATTGATGCAACAGTCCCAAATCTTTCATCTTGAAAGTAGCATTCAAATCAGCCTTAAATTCAGCAATATGTCTCTCATTTGGTCCAATGATCAACAAATCATCGACATAAAGAACCACAATGAGAAGTACATCACCCTCACGCTTTACATACAATGTGCTTTCTGTTGGACTGTTACGAAAGCCTCATTTAACCAAATGAGTTTCAGCTTTCTCATACCAAGCACAAGGAGATTGCTTCAACCCATACAAAGCCTTCTTACATATGCACGCTTTGTCCTCTTGTCCTTTGATGACAAAACCGCGAGGTTACGTTACATAAACTTCCTCAAATATGTCACCATTCAAGAAAGCAGTAACAATGTCTGATTGATGTACATCCCAACCAAAATGATCTGCCAATGCACATAGAAAACGCATAGTAGTCATACAAGAAGTGGGAGAAAAATTCTCTTCATAATCTATGCCTTTTTGTTGTGCATAACCCTTTGCAACAAGTCAAGCCTTATGGCAATCTATCTCACCATCCGGCTTGCATTTCAACTTGTAAACCCACTTCGTACCAATGGCCTTTTTGCCAGGAGGCAAATCACATAAAGTCCATGTGTCATTTTCTATAAGTGCATCATATTATGATTGCATGGCAGCCATCCTATTTTTTGAATTCCGTGCTTCATCAAAAGACAGAGGCTCCTCAACATCATGTAAGCTAGACACAGCCAAAGCATAACAATCTGATGCATAAGATGCATGGTGAGAGCCTAAACGAGTACAACTAGACAAAGGTGCATCCAATTTACTGTCACGCAAAGTGTGCACCAACCATTTTGGCATACCTCCAGCCTGCTCATTTTCATCCCTTTCCTCATCAAGTACATCATGTACATCTACATCAGTAATAGGCTGATCTGTAACATTTTCAGAAACCCCCATAGGCTGTATATTTGCCTCATTGGAAATTACATTCGTATTTCCACCACTGAAAAGAGGAAACAAAGTGTCATAAATGTCCTGTGAGCTCACATTACTGTCTCTAGTACATGACACAACAAGGGCCGAACAGAATCTCCACAAACACTACATCCCGTGAAACCAGAATACGCTTTGTTTGCGGATGATATAACCTGTAACCTTTTCTTTCAGCACTATAACCAACAAAAATACATTTGACAGCCTTATCATCCAATTTTATGCGCTGTGTTTGTGGCACCAAAGCATATGCCAAACAGTCAAAAACACGCATGTGCTCAATAGAAAGCTTTCTATCATGCCATGCTTGATATGGAGTAATAGACTGCAAAGCTTTTGTAGGACACCTGTTTAGTACATTAGTGGCACACATGATGGCCTCAAGCCAAAAGGAATGCGGCAAAGCTTGACTTTTGACCATACATCGTGCCATTTTCGTAAGTGACCTGTTTTTCCTCTCAGCACCACCATTTTTCTGAGGTGTATAAGGATAAGGCACTGTACATTGGTGTTTTATCCCATGAATAGCCAGAAATGCATTAAATTCATGAGACATATACTCCCCCCTTGATCGGAACGGAGGTGCTCATAGTACATTTCGAGACATTTTCAGCCATAGCCAGAAATTGTTTGAAGCACATAAAAACTTCGGACTTTTCTTTAAGCAGAAATACCCATGCATGCATGGAGTAATCATCAATGAAAGTCACGAAGTAAAGGTAATTGCCCAAGGATGGAGTTTGCATGGGCCCACAAACATCATTATGCACAAGCTGCAACCTGCATGTGGCCCGAACTGTGAACCATCCTTTGGAAACTTAGAACGCTGCATCTTACCCAAAATACAGCCTTCACAAACATGTTTGACTGGTGCTTCAAGAGGCGGCAAAGAAGCAACCATATCAAGTTTCTGCAAACGCAGCAAACTGGCAAAATTCAGATGACCAAAACGTGCATGCCAAAGTTTTGCATCTGAACTAGCCCTTGAATCTGCAACAGCATTTGCAAAATTTTGTCCACACTTGTCATAAAAAGTGAGCTTATACAGCCCACGGCACAAGAGGCCAGATGCAACAATTTCATCACCAAAACTGAGATCATGAACTGTACATCTGTCATCCACAAATTTGACTACAACTCCAAGTCTATCAAGTGTGGATACAGACAAGAGATTCTTCTTGATCCCAGGTACATAAAGTGCATCAACAAGTGCGAAGGAACTGCCATTTGAAGTAGTAAGTACAATCTTTCCAACTCCTTGAACCGGATAAGAGGCATTGTTGGCACAAGTGACTGAATTCCCATGAGGGACATACTCGAGAGAGGAGAACAATTCACGATGTGAGGTAATGTGCTTTGTAGCACCACTGTCGAAATACCACATATGTGAATCTGTAGCAACTGGCAAGCATGTCATGGACAACAGGATTGTAAGTGCACTCTGCACTAAAAGCCCATTCTGCATCAACATCAGCATTACAGTCTCCTTTTACAGAAGACTCAACATTGGCTGCATTTGTAGTGGAACCAGCATTTGTAGTGGAACCACCCTCTTTCTTCTTAGCCTCTTTGGTCTTCAACTTAGGACACGACTTGATCAAGTGATCATTAGCTTTACAATAATGGCAACGCATCTTCTTTTTGCCCTTATCACTAGAATTTCCAGATGAATTGCTGCCAGCAGAAGCATTAGGAACAAAAGTTTTGCGACTCGCAGTAGAACCATAAGAAGTGGCTGCATTGCTGTTACCACCCTTTCTTTGAGAAGCAATAAAAGCATGTTCAACTGCACGCTGCCTAGTCCTGTTTTTTCTGGAAAGTGACTCTTGCAACAACAATGTGCATAATGCATCAACTTGACAACTTCACGATTTCCTTGGGTCATAAGTCTCCAAGTACTAGCAAAAGTCTGGTAAGAATCTGGTAAGGCATTAAGAATAGTCTGCACAAGGGAACTGTCTGAAATGACTTCACCTGCAGGAATAAGTTGCTCATTGATATCCTTGACACCAACAAGAAAAGTGTCCATATCATCTTCCTCATGCATAATCTTCGACTCCGGCTCTTTACGCAGCAAAGCAATTTTAGCCTCATTGCGACTTGCATAAAGACAAGCCAAAATATCCCAAGCCTGTTTTGAAAATTTTGCTGAATGGATGTGAGGAACAATGGTGTGCTTCATAGACAACGCAATCAATGCATGAGCCTGCACATCCTTAACATCCCAACGAGCTTGTTCTGCCATAGGCAAAACAACTCTAACAGCAACAATCCTTGCAGCAAGACCTGCAACATCCTCAACATCGTCTATATCCTTAGAACCAGGACGTACATCAATGCCCTGCACAATATTCCAGACGCCCTTTGACACAAGAACGTGTTGCATCATATAAGCCCACATAGGGTAATTGTCCCCATCCAACCTGTCCTCAACAACAAACATCTTGAACACATTTGTGTTGTTGTTGTCAGCCATGGTAAATGCTGCACCTGATGTGAAAACTGTCCAAAAATAGGAGAAACAGAGCGGGAACAACATGTGCTATATAGCAAAAACCGTAGAAGACTGTAAGGCACCTATTATGCAGAAATCGGCACTGACAGAAATTCTGCACAAAATGACGAAATTGCCTATGCAAACCTACCTGTAGTGGAAACGGAGGCCGAAATGAGATGAATCAAAAATCTGAGTACACTACGCTCTACGAGCACTAGCAAAATATTTTTCGACCTACGAACGCTCGCCAAACCTCACTGTAATCGGAGAAAGTGAGCAGGCGTCTGCTGGAGCAGCTGGCGACTAAGCCCAGAGGACCCAACCTGCTCAACATGCCCATTAAAATTAAACCCTGATTCTAATGGTTGATACCTCCCTAGGAGGGGTGGTACTTAGTGACGAGGCTCTTGGAAAATGAGGAAAAAAAGGTTTTTACCAAACAGGTTAACCATTGTGGTCGCCATTTAAGCATGTGGCATTGCTCTAGGGAAAAAAGAAACTTGTCTCATGAGATTACTAGGGCATTACATTATGGAGAGGTAATTAAAGGTCTTGATTTAAATAGGCTTTTGCAGAGAAGCCTTATTTACAACTACAAGCGGAAGCCATATTTTAAGCAAAGAAAAGCATGCCAACCAAGATACATTCTTCTAAATTTTTTGTAGCTTATGTTGACCAAGGTTGAAGAAATAAGCTTTATTATTCTACAAAGTGATACAATAAGGTAACTATTGTATATAAAACAACAGTGGCCATTGCGCTTAAAGCATGTGCCACTTGTATAAGAAGGGAAGAAGCCATTGAATGTCCATTGCCTATCTCGAGATAGGCTAGTCTGTACATGCTTATACATGCAAGAATGGCGTGGATTCAAATATGTTTCCTAGAAGTACACTTATCGGTAAATGTGAATAAGTCGAGAACACCAAGCATGTTTTTGTTAGGATGAGAAGAAGAGAGATTGTTTTGTGCAATTCAATGCTTTTCACTTGTGTGTAACATGAAAAGAAGGAAAGGATATTTTGCATTTTTTGAGCTTATTGCAAAAGGAACATTGGAGCTATGTGGAGTTTGCTTATGGAACTTCAAGCTTTTTGTGCATTGTTGACAAGGAGTGTCCTTTTTTGTTGATTTTGAATAAAATGGCACGTGCGTTGAAGAAAGAATCTCAAAAAATCTTTTTGGAGGACATTTTATCACTGATAAGAATATCTTCAAAAATTGGCTCTTTAACCTTTTTGGACGTGATATTTTCATCGGAAAAGAACCCCAAGCTTTAAAAAAATAGTGCCACTAAAGATAGAAATTTAGACTTCTTACTAACACAAGTGCTACATATCTATACAAGTTTCACTTGAAATAAAATTATTTTAAGGTAGTATTAAATTATTTCAAGGATAGGACCATATATGAAAGAAAAAAATTCAATTATGTAATTTCATGATGTTTGCATCATGTTGCAATATACTTCAGATAATACTCTTTAATTTTATGCAAGCTACAATTTAAAAGGAGGTTCTCCTACAGTTCAAACTATGGAGACTAAAATTTTACGTTTTTTCACTTGATACAAATTAGCTATACAATTGGTGATACTGTCAAACTTTTTGTCAAAGTGGTGTAAGTGCTCATGGTTAATACCAACAAGCTTAGACAAAACCAAGGAAGTACCTAATCTCAAAATGCATACATCTATAATCTTATTTCATCTAGAACACATATAAGGCATGTAACGAGTATTTTTCCAAAGTACAAGAGAACCAATCTTGGTCAAGTATAAGGTAAGATACCTCATTGATCAATACCAAACCCAAAGTATTCAATTTCCACAAGAGAACATCAACATAAACTCTCATCAATTTGTATACGTGAAGAGAATGTTGCCACAATCTTTGGTTGTTTAGCCATGATAATGCAACTAACATACATATAGACTATGTGACAATTGCTACCACAAGACTAAGTGAGCTTGCTCACATTTTTGTGTAGATGTGCTTTGTGCATGATGTGTGCATGCAGAGAAGGAAGAGGACAAACAAAGAGGAGTGGTGGAGGAACCACACTTGGAAATAGTGTGCTTAACTCGTTATTGCTTATATGTATAAACGAGATAAGTGAATTAGTTAGTGTAGAATTAACCATCAACAATCGAGACATTAACTACTGGTTATTTACCCCAACAATCTCCCACTTAAAGGTCAATGTGGCTGTAAGCGGCTATAACTAAACTATGTACAATTGTGAAGTGCGGCAACTTCACCCTTATACAAATGTGTTCATCTTACACCCATCAACTCGAGGCAATGTGCAAATTTCTCCATAGCCAGCTCTTTGTAGGTGCCTCCATTGGGTTGCCATCAATGTTGACTTTGATAAGATCTAACTCTTTATCTGTCAACATTTCTCGAATGAGATGAAACCTCACCTCAATGTGCTTTGACTTAAAGTGAAACACCAGATTCCTTGTCGAAGTAATGACACTCATACTATCACAATGCAAAATTGGAAATTATCAAATGTTTAAATCTCCCACTAGACGTGTCAATCATATAGCTTCCTTGTTGGCATCTCATGATGTAACATACTCAGCCTTTGTAGTGAAAGAAGACATCTCATGATGTAACATACTCAGCCTTTGTAATGTTTAAATCTCCCACTAGACTTGTCAACCATATAGCTTCCTTGTTGGCATCTCATGATGTAACATACTCAGCCTTTGTAGTGGAAGAAGACATACTATTTTGAAGAGATGACCTCCCATAAATGGCTCCTCTTGCATATATGAATATGTAGCTAGATGTAGACATCCTCATGTATTTGCAACAAGCATAATTTGGATCCATGTAACCAACAATAGATGCATTGCTATTACCAAAGTGTAAGCACTTGCTCGATGTACCCTTCAAGTACCTGAAGATATGTTTCAATGCTATCCAATGCCGCTTGCAAGAATTAGCCATATATCAACTAACCACACCCATTGCAAATGCAATGTCTGCCTCTTAGCTATCATAGCATACATGAGATTTTCCTACAGCTGAAGAATATGGCATAATTTTCATTTCTTCTCTCTCAGCAAATGACTTGGGAGAATATTCTTTGCTTAATTTCAAATATGACGGCAATGGGATACTCACTATCTTCCCCCCTTGCATATAAGAATGCTACAAGACCTTGTGGACATAAGATTCCTAAGGCAACACAAGGATACTCTTTTTCCCGTCTCTCTTGATACACATACCAAGAAAATGATTCTCTTCCTCCGAATCCTTCATAGCAAAGTTTTTGCTCAACATTTGCTTCAATTTGGCAATCTCTTCAATCGATTTTTGGGCAATTAGCATATCATCTCTACATAAGATGAGAATGAGCAACGAACCGCCATTGAGTTTTTGTAAATACAACCAAAAACCCATGGGATCTCTTAAAAGCGTCAAAATTTTGAAGAACTTTTTTGAGGTTGCATACAAGCTTCTTCCTGTTAGGTTTCTTAAAACCTTTAGATTGCATCATGTAAAATCCTCCTCCTCAAGATCCCGTGAAGAAAGGTGGTCTTCACATCCATTTGGACAAGCTCCATGCCTTCAACGGCTACTAGTCCAAGTACTATATGCAATCTAATAATCTTGACCAAGGACGATAAAATCTCATCAAAATCAACTCCCTTTTTTTGCTTGAATCCCTTAGCAACCAATTTAGCTTTGTACTTAAGCTTAAGATCCTCAGATATAAAACTTTTTTTGTAAACTCATTTGCAAAGTAAGGCCTACTTGCCTTCTGGCAAGTCAACTAAGTCCCACTTGACCTTATCATCCATTTGCATGGCTTCTTTGTCACAAGATGGTGCACCATAGTTAAACATGACATGGTCCAAACTGGGATAAAATATTCAAGTGGATATGAGGATCTATTAGATCATCTCAACGGTTGACTACTGCTCTATGTATTGTTAATTGGAGTACTGCTAAGGAGGTGCATTACTAGTCTTTTGGGTGTTAATTGAGTGTGAAACTTCTTCGAGTGTGATATTTTTATACTCAACTGCTTCAATAGATTTCTTTTACATCTTTGACTCGTTGAAGATAACATGTGAACTATGAATGATTTTACAAGATTTTAAGTGCTAGAGATGATATTCCATTTCCCCACCTGCACCATAACCGAGAAAAATACACTTATGTGACTTTGAGTCTAGCTTTTATTGAAGCTCCTTTGACACATGTGCATATGCTTCACATCCAAAGATATACAAATGATTATAGTGTGGCTTCTTTTTTGGACCACAACTCCTCTAAAATCTGGTAATTCAATAGCATACTAAGTGATCTATATAATGATGTCAATATTGCCCTGCTTAAAAACCTCGAGTCAGATTTTCCATAAAAAGCATCGTTGTGACTTGCTCCTGAATCATTTGATTCATCCTTTTTTGCGACCTCATTTTGATTAGGTGTATAAAGAGTAGAAAGTTGCCTCTTGATACCTCTCTTGCTACATAAATTCTCAAACTCCCTAAAAGTATACTTTACACTCAATCCTCAAGCTTTTTACCTTTGTGCTAGACTGATTCTATACAGATGCTAGAATTTCTGGAAAGTAGAGAAGACTTGACCCTTATGATGCAAAGGATAAACCCACACCTTCTTAGTGGAATCATTTATAAATCTTACAAAGTAATTAGCTCTCCTATATGATCACAAACATCACTATGAACAAATTCTAGTGGCTACAAATGATACTTATTCAATGGTGATGATGTGTTCTTAATATGCTTGCTATGGATGTAGTGTTGGCTGCTTTCCCGTGGGATATAGCCCACATTGGGTGAACCACGTATATCGTGTGTACTCTCTCTCTCTCTCTCTCTCTCTCTCTCTCTCTCTCTCTCTCTCTCTCTCTCTCTACTCTACTCTATAATCTCTTATGTATGAAAATTATCTCTCTCCATTAAGTAATCTACTCAATTATCGACGTAGCTACGTCATATTTCCTAACAACTGGTATCAGCGTAAGGTTCACTCGTAGCTAAATTATCTCAAGGAAAGTATTCCTTGAATTGAGTGGGAGTAATGGCGGAGGAAGGAAAGCTCAAGATCGAGAAGTTCAACGCCAAAACTACCAACATTAGAAGATGCAAATTGAAGACTATCTCTACCAGAAGGACCTCTATTTGCCACTAGGCGGTCTTGCAAAGAATGTTAAGTATGGAGCCTGATTTACCCTTGTAATTTTCTGTGGTAAAAGCGCACATTTGTAAGACCCCATTATGAGGAGAAGCTATCGTGCGTGAAGGAAAATCACTCACCGGAAACCAAAATTTTCACGGACAAGAATCAGGGGCAACTTTAAAGGCCTCGGGGGTGGAGGCCCCCGAAACATTTTTTTTTTTGCCGGAATATTCTTTTTCGTCGGAATATTATGGCCGAACGGCGATCGGAAAGTGGTCGGAAAACAACCGGTTGGTTGGCCGGTGGCTGGTAGTCAATGGCCGATGGCCGGTGGCCGATGGCCGAATTCAAAAGCGGACTTGTCTTCTCAAGGGCGGCCACACATGGGCGGATTGGAGGGTCCGATTTGGACTTATTCGCACAAGGGCGGCTACACATGGCTGTCTCTCATAAGAGAGGGCAGCCCTTTTGGCCTATAAAAGGAGGCCATTTCTACACACATTTCATAGTGTGAAGTTGATACAACAAGGTGAGTGTGAGGTGGTGAGAGTGAAGCAAGGCGGGAGCTCCATTAAGGGTATAATCCCTTTGTAAACTACTTCTTGTTTTGAAGTACTAAAGCCATTGAGTGGCTGCTTTCCCGTGGACGTAGCCCACATTGGGTGAACCACGTATATCGTGTGTACTCTCTCTCTCTCTCTCTCTACTCTATAATCTCGTGTATATAAATTTGTCTCTCTCCATTAAGTAATCTACTCAATTATCTATTTAGCTACGTCTTATTTCCTAACAAAGAAGCCCGCAACAATGGCAGATGAAGCATGGATTGTCCTTGATCGAAAGACACTGGGAACAATCCGGTTAAGCTTGGCGTTAATGGTGGCCTTGAACGTTTTAGAGATGAAGACCACGGAGGACTTGATGAAGTCACTTGAGGACTTCTACAAGAAACCACCGGCATCTAATAAGGTATTTCTCATGAAGCACTCGTTCAATGTAAAGATGACAGAAAATGGTTCAGGCTGAATACCTAAATGACTTCAACACCAATGTAAGTCAACTTCGATCGGTAAAAATAAATTTCGATGACGAAGTGCGAGCTCTCTTTATACTATCATCTCTACCCGGATAGTTGGGACAGCCTCGTGATGGTTGTAAGTAATTCTATCTCTAGTACAAGTACTTTTAAATTTGATGACGTTGTGGGTGTTCTCCTAAGCGAGGAATGTGAAGGAGAAGCACAGGAGAATCATCAAGTGCTGCACTTTCAATGGAAACAAGAGGAAGACCAAAGGAGAGGTTCAAAAACCAAAAGGGTCATGATCGCTCAAGGCGGAGCAAATCACGCACAAAGTCAGTTCTTCAATGCTGGAACTGCGGCAAGAAGGGCCACGTCAAGAAGGATTGCTGGTCTAAGAAGAAGAAGGAGTCGGAGTCTCAAGACCACAAGCCAACATCGGAGGCCAATGTGGCAAGTAAAGTAGAGCAAGATGCTCTAATTCTATCATTAGACGATATGTCTAATTCCTGGATAGTAGATTCTGGGACTTCATTCCATGTGACACCACACAAGCAACATTTCCAAGATTACACCAAAGGTAATTTTGGGTATGTATACTTGGGAGATAATGAAGCTTGTGAAATTGTCGGCAAAGGCACAGTTTGTGCCAAAACTGCTAACGATAATGAACGGAAGCTTAAATATGTTAGACGCGTTCCTTCTCTTTGCAAAAATTTGATCTCTACAGGACACTTGGACGATGAAGGTCACAATATTGCATTCGGAAGCAAACAATGGAAGATCTCAAAGGGATCTTTGGTGGTTTCCAAGGAAGAAAAGGCCGGTACACTTTACTTGTGTACTGTTAACACGCAATCTTCAACTTGTGCAATATCTACAAAAGTCAACAGTGCGGTGTGGCACTATCGGCTTGGGCATATAAGTGCCAAAGGAATGCAAATCCTTCAAATAAAGAAGCTTCTACCAAGTTTGAAACAAGTGGACTTAGAGTTCTGTGAAGATTGTGTTTATGGTAAACAAAAGAGGGTAAAATTTCAAAAATCTGAAAATGAAAGACAAAATAAAAAACTTGAGTTGGTTCATTTTGACGTTTGGGGTCCTACAAGTACACCATCACTTGGTGGCTCATTGTACTATGTAACATTCATAGATAATGCGACTAGGAAAACATGGGTTTATGTAATGAAGAATAAATCCAATGTGTTTTACATATTTCAAAGGTGGAAAGCCTTTGTGGATAGGTACTAAGGTTAAATGCCTCATATCCGACAATGGAGGTGAATATTGCAGCCAACCTTTTGAAAGCTTCTGTACTAGCAATGGAATTCGGAGGCAAAAGGCAACCCCAAGGATACCTCAACAAAATGGGATTTTAGAAAGGATGAATAGAACAATCATGGAGTGAGCATGAAGCATGCGGCTACATGCAGGCCTACCGATTGAGCTTTGGGCGAAAGCTGTAAGTACGTCTATGTACTTAATCAACCGGTCATCCTTAACGGTGTCAGGAGTTTTTTGGAGCAAGGGATTGCGCATATGTACATACACATGCATGGTGCATCGAATAAAGGATTGCCCATTTTCCATAGCCAGGTGGTTACGTGGGGCCCACATGTGTATAGGTAGGACATGGTGTACATAGTGCATCGGTTTTCACTATTACCAGTACAAGTGTGTTTTTCTATAATAATGAGGATTTGATAGCACGTAAAACTTCTTGAGGAACCTATCCGCAGGACGACGACATGAGGTAAGCAGATGCGTCAGATGGCATCTAGTGGCGTCAGGAGGTCGAACGAGGTCAATACTTACACATGGATAAGTACGGACATGACGTGGGTGTTTTCTTGTGCTAATTATGCAGAAAGGTCATCATGAGGACCATCTTTTGGGGCCACTTCACATGGTGGCGGGATGCATTATTGGAAAAAGTTGAGTGCCAGGTGTGCGGATGATGCAAAAAGGTGACAACCATGCACTGCAAGGTCAGTTTTTGGCATGTTCGGGGTTCGTTTGAGGTCATCTAAAAGGCCAAGGGTGCCCAAGTAATAAAGCTAAGTGTGGGAACTGAAAAAACACAAAGAAGACCAGAAAAAAACATGGAGAGAAGAGGAGGAACAGCCGTAACTGTATTTTTACTCATTTTGGAGCCTGTTTTGGCCGTAAACTACTCATCCGAGGTCGGATTTGAGCACTTTGACGTTGTAGACTGGGGTTTTGGGCCGTTCCGGACGCGATGGTGTTGTCCATTTTGCCAAATTTCTCACTATTTTTCTGTTGTTTTGGCTGTGTAAGTTCCTCCTATGAGCGAAGCTTCTGCTCCAATTTATGATTGTATCTGGCATATTTTATCCATATTGTGTGAGCTATTTGCCCCATTGGTGTTGGACCAAGCTCTATTGTATCTAAACATCAGAAATTCTCGTCTTTTGAGCTGAGTTTTTTTGGGTGTGTGTGTGTGTCTCTCTCTCTGTGTGGAGTGGGAAAGTGGATAGTCTCTCTCCTCTCACTCCGTCGGTGTGTTCCCTGTCTCAGCCAGGTGGGTTGTGTAAGCGGAGTGGTGCCCCATAGTGTGTGTGCATATCATTCCAAGAGTGTGTGTTGGGTCATTATAGAGGCGTTCTGTGTGTTTCCATCCCGCTCACATTCTTTTGGTACCCCCACGGAGGATCTCCTTCGAGTACCTTCTGCTTCGAGCTTCGAGCTTCGAGATTCGGGATTACAGGTTGTAGACTACAGGTTACAGGTTACAGGTTACAGGTTACAGAGACAGGTACAAGTACAGGTGATTCACACAGGTACAGGTAACTGGACTACAGTGATATACTAGCAGTGGTGTCACTTGCAGTTGCCGTGGGTATGCATCAATTGGCGCCTGTTTGAGTGCATTGTCTGTTGGTACTGTACGTTACTTGTGGAAACTGCCATTGTACGCCTTTGTGGAGCCATACTTGGTTTTATTTGACAGTCCCAGCCATTTCTGAGACTTGGTCTGGAAGATAGTCATTTCTGAGACTTGACTATACGCGATTTGCATAAGCCTTCGTGTGAGGGTCGATAGTGTGAGGTTTTATTGAGCTGGGGGATTCTCAAATGTGAAGATCCTTTCGGTGATAGAGGTAGTTGGAGCACCCTTTTCGTGACCTCGCCATAGGCTATGTACTAGTGATTTCTACTTGATGCTCGGGTTCTATTATTGGCAGTTTATGCATACATATATAGTCTATATTTTGGGTTCTTACTGCTCTACTTCTGGGGAAACTTTGGCAAAAAATTTTCAAATTATGATGGCTGGTTTTTTGGTCTTTCAAGTCTATTATGCTGTTATACTGCTGAAATTTTGGCAAAATCAGAGGATAAGTCAAGTGTGCCTTCTTGGGAGCTTCATGGTTGACTTTAATGTGGATGATCAAAATGGACCTCAATTCACTCCCTTCCATTTAACACAAAGAATCCATATAAATATTCATGTGTCCAGGAAGATTTTTTTTCCAGCAGCGCATAGTCTTTATGTTCGGGCCAAGAAGATTAAGAGAGATACTGGAATGTCCTTTGCCTATTGTAATTCCAATGATTAACTATGAAAACTCATTTGATGTGCATGTGTTTGTCCTCATCTAAAGACAAGCTCCATTCAAGTTTCTAGGGCTTGAGTCAGTCAAAAGTTTTGGGTTCTTGCACGTGTGTTCAAAGGGGTTCTCAAAGCATCGTATCTTGGGTAGCCATGGCTTTCTCTTATCCGGAGTTTCATGGAAGAAGTGATGACGATGTGGAAGACTTTTTGGAAAAGATGGAGGTTGCCTGCATTAGCAACCAGATTCATGACCCTGCACAGATGTTACGTCTTCTCCAAATCTGTTTGAAGAGTGATGCACGAGTTTGGTCCAAGGCATTTTAAGAGGAGTTGCGTGGGGCTGATCCACCCGTGAGGTTGAGTTGGGACAATCTACGGCATGGGTTGGAAGTGGAGTTTGTGAAGATAGAAGATCCTGACAAAGTGTGGCAAGAAGTACAGGCTTTAGTGCAAAAGGAAGGTGAGCCAGTAGATGCATACATACGTAAGTTTTCATTGGCATGGGAGCGGATGTGCAAGGCTTTAGCATCACAGGTACCCCCACCTGACATGATGAAGAAGGACAGGTTCTTGGCTGGTCTTTGGGAGAATATACGTTGGAGAGTTGGAGCTAAAGAAGCTTAGAACATATGAAGATGCACTAGAGGTAGCAAGGAACAAAGAGTGGAAGCTGAGGAAAATGAGCCAGCTAGGAGTAGAGTCTTTGCCCATGAGGTCTGAATTTCAGCCTATGGACTCTTTACAAGGTCGCATGCCAAGGGTTCATCATGAACCAGTGGTTTCTGTTACTCCTCAGGTTATGCCAGCAGTGGTCATTACAGCAATGCAAGATGATGGGCTAAGGCAAGACATGAGGCAAGTGATAGATTTAATGAAGAATCTCAACCTAAACATGCTAGGTCAACTGGGAAATAATCGAGGTCGAGGAAGGTTTGCAAATCAGTCAGGAGGTGAAGAAAAACCTAGGAATGGTGTTGGACAAAGCAATGGTAGGTTTTGGAGGCAGACGCCCACATGTTATAATTGCGGAGAGTTGGGTCACATCAGCCCGCAATGTGATAAGCCACCAAGGATGGGGGGAGACATGTATCCATTTCCAAGACAGGTGCTAACTAGGTCAAATGATTATGGCATCGAATTAAGGGAGAGGAAGGAACCAGTGCATTAACCCAGGAGGAAAAGGGAAAGAAAAAAGTGCTAAGTGTAATCACCTTGGAGAAGGCATCAAAGCTAGAGGATACATTAGTGATGCCTATTGGGAAGAAAACCACAGAGGACAAGGAAGGAATAAGTGCCCCAGGTCCTAGCAAGAAGAAGGGAAAGAGCCATGAAGGCGAGGATGTCAAGGCCAAGAGGAAAAGAAGGGCTCGTCGCAAGTTTCATGTTTTAGATTTTCCACTAGGGGATGGGCAATTAAGCTATGGCTTGAAGGAGGATCTGACAAGTAGGAAAGCAGATGTTACTTTTGGGCAGCTTATAGAGATGGTGCCTAAGCTAAAGCGACAGTGGAAGAGGATGGTTAACCCAATGGAGAAAGAGCCAAAGAGAGGTTCAGTGAAGGTGTTGGTGATGGATGAGCTACCAGACATTTGTCCAATAGTAGATGTGTGGCACAAAAGAAAAAATATGGGACAAGGTTATGTGGATGGTGGAGCCCGGATATGCGTCATAAACACACTCATGCATTGAGAAGATGGGTCTCATAGTGACTGGGGTGTCAGGCTTCCGGATTAGATTGGCGAACCATCAAAAAGTAAAATGTTTGGGTGTTGTAAAGAGCTTAGAAGTGGAGGCATATGATGCAAAGGCGGTGGTTGATTTTCATGTGATGCCAGCGGGGTTGGGAGTATATCCTATTATACTGGGCAGACCATGGTTACGTGCAGTGGGAGCTGTTCAAGATTGGCGACGTGGTACGATTAGCCTCTATGGAAAATTACATCGCAACCAAACATGGGAGTTGGTTGAGTTGCCTAAAGGTAAGCGGACACAGAACAAATGGGTGTATAAGCTGAAGGAAAAAGAAGGTGAGAAGAAAAGGTACAAGTGTAAGCTTGTGGTAAAAGGATTTTCTCAAAAGAAAAGTATCGACTTCAATGAAATATTCATCATGTTGTAAAAATGAACTCAATTAGATTTGTCTTAAGCCTTGTGACTGTTCATGATCTAAATCTTGAGCAAATGGATGTAAATACGGCATTCCCTCACAGTGACTTAGAAAAGAAAATTTACATACTTCAACCAAAGGAATATGAAGTAAAAGGTAAGGAGAAAATGGTTTGCAGATTAAAGAAGAGCTTGTATGGTTTAAAGCAAGCATCAAGACAATGGTACTTGAAGTTCGATTGATGGATGTTGGATCATGGATTCACAAGATGCAACTTGGATCACTGCGTTTACACAGAAGTTGGGAGATAGGAAGTTCATCATCCTAATGTTGTATGTTGATGACATGTTGATTGCAAGTGCTAACATGCGCGATATCAAAGACCTAAAAGAGGAGTTGTTTAAACCTTTTTCAATGAAAGATTTAGGTACTGCAAAGAGGATACTTGGTATGAAGATATCAAGGGACATGACGAAGAAGACAATAAAGCTATCTTAAGAGGATTACATCAAGAAGGTACTAGAAAGGTTTGCAAGGCAAAATACAGAAACGGTTTCTACACCTTTGGTTGGTCACTTTAAACTAACCAATGATATGTGTCCAAAGACATAAGAGGAGATAGCCTATATGTCTAAAGTTCCATATGTTGCAGCAGTAGGTTCTCTTATGTATGCTATGGTCTGGACAAGGCTAGACATTGCACATACGGTGGGAGTTGTAAGTAGGTTTATGGATAACCCAAGTAAAGAGCACTCGCAAGTTGTGAAGTGGATACTTAGGTATTTAAAAGGGACAACAACAAATGCTTTGTATTTTGGAGGAACTTATATTTTTCTAGAAGGGTATGTTGATGCAGATATAGCAAGTGACAAAGATACTCGAAGGAGCACTACTGGCTATGTCTTCACGGTTGGAGGCATAGTAGTAAGCTGGGCTTCAAAGCTGCAGAAGGTGGTCACTTTCTACCACGGAAGCAGAGTATGTAGCAATGACAAAGACAAGCAAAGAAATTATGTGGCTTCATATATTCTTAGAAGAGCTTGGATTCAAACAAAACAATTGTGTTTTGTACAGTGATAACCAAAGCGCTATCCATCTTGCAAAGAACTCAGCCTTTCATTCAAAGACAAAGCACATTGAGGTGAGATATCACTTCATACACACTCTTTTGGAAGAGGAACAATTAAAGCTAAAAAACATGCATACAAGTGAAAATCATGCAAACATGTTTACAAATGTGGTCAATAAGGACAAGTTGAGCTTTTGCTCATCTTCAATTGACATTCAAAGATAAGAAGCCAAGATAGAAAGCAGTCACACGTTTGGTTTGGAGATCAAGCTCCAAGTGGGAGATTGTTAAGTATAGAGCTTGATTTACCGCTTGTAATTTTTTATATTAAAAACGCACATTTGTAAGGCCCCCATTATGAGGAGAAGCCATCGTGCGTGAAGAAAAATCACTCGCCGAAAAACAAAATCACTCGTCGGAAACCAAAAGGCTTCGCCAGAATATTATGGCCGGCCAGCGGTCGGAAAGTGATCGAAAAACGATCGGTCGTTTGGCCGGTTAACCGATGGCCGATTTCAAAGGAGCACTTGTTTTCTCAAGGACGGCCACACATGGACGGATTGGAGGGTCCGATTTGGACTTATTTACACAAGGACGACTACACAGAGCTGCCTCTCATGAGAGACGACAGCCCTTTTGACCTATAAAAGGAGGCCATATCTACATACATTTCACTGTGTGAAGTTGATGCAACAAGGTGGGTGTGAGGTGGTGAGAGTGAAGCAAGACGGGAACTCTATAAAAGGTATAATCCTTTTGTAACCTACTTCTTGTTTGAAGTACTAAAGCCATTAAGTGGTTGCTTTCCCGTGGATGTAGCCCACATTGAGTGAACCACGTATATCGTGTGTACTCTCTCTCTCTCTCTCTCTCTCTCTCTCTCTCTCTCTAATCTCTTGTGTGTGAAAATTATCTCTCTCCATTAAGTAATCTACTCAATTATCTATGTAGCTACGTCATACTTCTTAACAGAAACTATGGCAAGAATCTCGAAAAAAATTTGACAAAATCTCCTCTATAACAAGACCAAAATCTTAACTCAAAATGGTAGCAAAAAGACTATCAATGCATAAACTAGATTGACGAAAAAAATTAACAAAGTGTTGAGCAAAATTTAAAACCAAAATACGCATGAAATCGATCAAAATTTGACAAAAAAGTCAATTGTGCATAAACCAAGTCAAAAATGACTGACCTAATAAACTGTCAACACGGTGTCAAATGCACGTAACTCTCTCTATACATAACTTTTGACAAAGCTTTATAAAATGAATGCTTCAACACAACTGTATCTTCAAAGGTATCTCAACATTCAAAAATACCCGAGCTCAAAGAAAGCCTCACCACCACCCTAAAAAGACTCAACAGACACGATTATAATCTTCCTTCGACCAAGTTTCAAAAATGGTTGGGATTGTCAAATGGGAAAATATGGCTCCACAAGGGATATACGAGAGTAATGTCCGCATCTCAATGTACAGGAGTAAACCGTACATAAACAAGTGTCAAATGAGATGCAAATAGTAAATAGTAATCCCTGCGAAGATACAACTCTCAAAAGTGTCCACACATCACTAGTAAGTACCTACTACGCATGTACCATGCACACTTCCACTGATAATTTATAAACTCGGTCAAATCTATCTCTATAGATTTGTATTCAACAAAATACATGAAAATCTACTTTGAGTAGGTTAAAGATAGAGATTGCGTGCCTCAACAAATACACAAATGTCATACATAGATGCCAGATGCATATGGCAGAAATCAAGGTCTTTGATGCTTTTCCTACAATCCTGTGCTTGTGTCTCCATGTCGATGCGAACCGTCAATAACGTGTCTCCGCCACCGGATGAAGGTGCTGCCTTTAGGGTGAAAAGGCTTAGTGGAGTTGTAAATTCGGGAATTGTGAGAAAACCCGCCACTAGCTACTCCCTGTGCTAGCCTGTCAGAAAGCTGGAAAAAAACTTGATGCCGATCCGAAGTAGATGCCAAAACTGATGTCGAATCGAGGCTGCCGAATCACCGAAGAGGGATGTTAAAACCTGTCAATATCCAGATACTGAAGAAGGAACGCCGATGTGGATGTTGAATGCCAATTCTTGAAGCCAAGAGCTCTTGATGACTCTATGTCTAAGGCTGGAAGCTCTATGCACACTGAACATGTCTGTGTGTGAACTATGGTCACCCGAGGTAGCCGTCGATGTTGAGGATGCGTTGGAGTAGAGCCAAAACCGCTCTCTTTGTTTTGGAAGCTCTAAAGTGGCTCTGAGAGGCTACGATGGCGTAGCTCGAAGGTGTGTGTGTGTGTGTGTGGTACAGGCACCTTCAAGGCTCCACTCTCTTCCACACACCCTCATCTTCTCTAGCATTTTCAACCTGCGTTCTCTGTTTTGTGTGCTACCACACCAATATTTATCTATTTTCCGCTACTGTCAATTTGCCTTTGTCTTCAATTTGTTGCTCTATAGTTCGCTGCCCCCTTAGCTACTCTGCAAGGCTGTGCTGCAATTGATTCACTAAGATTCAACCCTGCCACCCCGGACGAATTTTCTATGCTGCCCCCTTGCAGATCTCCTATTCATTTTCTTCTTCATCATGAAGTGAGAGCTCTCCCAAGTTCAAGAGACCGTCACCGTAAAACTTTCGAAGCCGTCCTCCCCACCACCACCATGACTCTAATACTTCTAGATCTATTGTGCATGCGATGTGTGCGTGTTTGGAGAGGGAAGAGGAAAGACAGAGGAGTGTGGGAACCACACTTGGAAGTAGTGTGCCTGATTCCTTATTGCTTATATGTATAAAGGAGATAAGTGAGTCAGTAAATGTCACTAATGGGGACCGGCCACTGGTTCTTGATCCCAACATCTTTTATACAGCTAAGTTCGACAGTAGGACAACCTCCGAAAGTATCACCGATACCACTAGGCTTTCATAGAAACATCGATAGCCAAGGTTCTGCAATAGATAGAAAATGAGCCCAGTTTGTCACCCTCCACCCAAAAAAAAAGAAAGAGATGGAAACCTTCATGATGCACTCTCATGTAGTCGAAAAGCTACATATATATTCCTATTATAGATTAAATGTCTCTGCATACAAATCAGCAAGCGTGAGTTTTCCCAAAGAGAAATATATACTACAATGGGTCTTGATAAATTATATATCAGTTTTTGAAAAGAGAAGGCGTTATTCCATATAAGTCTTTACAGAACTTCTCTCAGACCTTCCTGAGAAATAAACCCTTTCTCCACATTTCAAGCATCCAAATATACCTTTCCCTTTTTCTAGAGCAGGTTATCGACTCTATTAATTAAGAGTATCAATTTTTATATGCACCCATACAATTTCCTTGAAATTTTTGGTTTGCATCAATTTATCTATGCTACATAAAACAAATGGCTAGTGCATTTTCTTATCTTTGAAAATAGATGATGGCTCTAAGGAAAGGACCTTACATAGACTAATATACAAAGAAAATGCGAACATTTTGTGTGTTTCATCCGTTTTGTTTCAAAATTGCCAAGAAGAAATGCAATACAAAACACATGTTTCTAGAGGTTATGGGAAACCTTATCTGTAGGAGTCTAGTAGGTGGATACATCATATATACATGGCCACACAAGTGGTTAAATATGTTGCACATCATACACGATATCACTAATCATCCCCCTAGTTCGAGTAATTTCGAGAGTTTTGTTTGGAAGGGACAAAAAGCGTTTCATGCGACACTCTAATGAATTTTACCCCAAACATGTTGCAAAACATAAAACACCCCTAGTGTTGGCCCCGTCAAATTTTGTACAACAAGATATTGCCATACATGCCTTCAGGCAGTCCATATTATCACGAGGTTAGTCATTGCCGACTCCACACCATCCACATGATTTGATTTGCTTTTATCATTAGTATGCCAATGCTAATTTGGCTTTGGAGGGTGTATTATAAAACAAAACATCACAAGTGAAGGGAAAACCGACATCTTTCAAAGCTTGCTCTTGGCCTCAAGAGGGCAAGCTTGCTTTAAGGGGAGAAGATGGCCATAAACTTCCGAGGTGCTACTGTCATGTATCTTGCAAGCAAATCTTCTTGTGACCGCATCACATAGAGGTAGAAAAAAGGGCCAGTCCCAAAATAACCGACGCCAGAGGAACTGATATGTTATCATCAAGAAAACCCGAAATAGGAAGAGATTCCACAACAGTGGCCACAAAGGAAATTAATGCGACATTCCAAATTGCACTCGTCCAATCGACCAGATAATATCCCGAAGTTGAGAAGTAATACAGGAAGCTGCAAAATCAACAATTGATCGATCAATCTAGAAGATAATTAAGAAGTCAATGAGCCCATGATTCAACAGAAGCTTACCAAACTGAAAGTGCAAATCCAAAAACAAACATAGATATACTGCCAGCCCAGCTTTTGCGAGTGTTATGAGGAAGCTTGATGCCACCAATGCGCCTCCCAACTATGTCAGCTATACCTAATTGAGTCGAGCAGCGACGTCTTAATACATTCAGGAAATTAACAATGACTTCATTTTCGGTATTTGTAATTGATTCTTACCATCACCACCACACATGATAGCTATTGCAGTCATGCCCACCGGCGAATCCCTCCAAAAACACACCGTGCAACACGAGAGAACCAAAGCATAATAAAAAGGTCCTCTTAAGAGCTCCCTGAAAGTTGAAGTTCGACTTTAGCACGTGTGCACACGATATCCAAAATGTCATTGAAAGGAGACTAACCCAGCTGTGCCTTCTCTGCTGATAGACTTCACAAAACCCTCATCCTTCAATAGACCAAACCCATTTACAGCAAGCCTGGTTGCATTAGCCATAGGTATTGCAAGAGCAAAGAATCGAGACCATGGTGATGCACTGAAATAAGAGTGGCAAACATAACTTCAATACAGAAAGCAGAAACCAAGCTAGACGCAGATAAAAATTTATTTTCATAGGAGAAACAATATTCCACATCATACAGAAAATTAATCGCTCAATTTAACAAAATGCCACTACTAGGAGATGAACTCAAATGGGTAAAGTTGACACTTGGCGAACTTAAGAGGCATTTGCGCGCCCAAAATCAATTAGGATGAGAGAGGGCTGATTTTTGACTCATTGTGAGACTACAGTGTGAGTGTGTGTAGTGTGGGTGCAGGTTCACAGCTTTAATGGAAAGCTTGCCTACTTTGTCTTCAAAGCGCCCAAAATCGATTAGGGTGAGAGAGAGGGCTGATTGTTAACTCATTGTGAGACTATAGTGTGTGTGTGTGTGTATGTGTGTGTGTGTGTGTATGTGTGTGTGTGTGTGTTCACAGCTTTAATGGAAAGCTTGCCTACTCTGTCTTGAGAGCGCCCAAAAGCAATTAGGATGAGAGAGAGGGTTGATTATTAACTCATTGTGAGACTAAAATGTGTGTGTGTGTGAGTAGTGGGTGCAGGTTCGCAGCTTTAATGAAAAGCTTGCCTACTCTGCCTTACATAGCATGATGCTTCCGCTCTCATGCACCTCTCTCCCCTTTTGAATATAGACCCAGCTCAAGGGCTATTAATCTGTATGTGAAGTTGTGGGGAAATCTATGCTCGATTGCCGAGGCAAGATCCTCTTGCGCAGGTACCGGATTAGCTAAATGCTAATCCAAAGCAGGTACAGGTTGATTTAGAGAGATTTCTCGCGAGAAATCTCGTCTAAAGTGAAGGGCAAGTAGCCCTACAAGTGCAGGAACTCAAGGACTACCTATAGGTGCGTTTGGCATGCAAAGCGGAGCTCAAAACAGAGAATTACAGCTTGCATTAAATTTTTGCAGATTCCTCTTTGATGCCTCAAGGTCCCAAGAGCTTCGGGGAAGCTAGGGAATCGTCAAACAGGTGTTCTGGTGCATTTCAGAGGCTAAAAATAGAGAATCCAATGTGCGCATGGAAAGTCACCTCTTACATGGGAATTTTGTTTGTGAAGCCTTCTACTATCGTTAGGCTGCAAAAATTGGGCTAGAGTAGAGAATTTTGAGCCCAATAAGAGCGGGATAGCTCGTAGAAGATTACAGGTTTTTCTTCAAGTTCAATTGGAATAAAGAAATCGGAAAGGGACACCAACAGGGAGTCACTGTCTACCTAGGAGCACTCTAGCTACCAAGTCGTGAACTGTTGTGAAATGGCGAATTCCACTTACAGGTTTATTCGTGAAGTTACTTTGTGTCATGAAGTACAGGTAAAGCTAAACAACGTATAAATCGGGTGAAAGCTAAAGTTTTATTGCCCTTTGGAAAGACTACATGCAGGTTTCAATGATTTTCCCACTCAAATGCAATGGCCCCTAAGGTAGGCTCACCTGGTAGTAATTCTTCATCGATTCAAATCTTCCTAGATACAAGTGCTAGGGAGAATGTCTCGGTATTGGAGCATACCAAAGTTTCCTCGAGGACTCATTTAAAGGCAATATGGCCCAGCTTTTACAAGCCGCTTTGAAAAACAATTGCTATCAAAGGATGACGTCCCAAATGCCATGCAAAGTCAACACTTTCATAATTGTTCAAAAGTTGCCCCGCGTCCATGCTGCCACGTCAGCATTGCCACATCATCCTTTGATCCGCACTGAGAATCCCACCAGGATTCCTGCCACATTACACGCTTGGCTGAGCTCACATCTGGGACTACTCTTCTTGTCCTCTCCTTTATTCCGGCAAGGTCATGCCAGGTGAGAGGCTTACAAAACTTTTTCGCCTATTGGTGAAAGGAAACAAATAGATTGCTAATTCCCAACTAGAAGTGTACACACTTGTGGGAAAAAGCAATTTATTGTCTTGGAAACAAGGAGATTAAATGGGTAAAAAGGTCAAAGAAGCCAAGTGAATAAAACGGAATGTTTTGAGCAAACTTAGTCATAATCTTTGGGGATCTCACCTAGCCAGTGGTTTAGATAGGATGGACAACAATTACCTTAGTTGAAGCACTGTATTGTTATGGTACATTTAGCATAGAAGTGTGAGGTAATTGTGTATCACCAAAGAACCTGAAAGGTTGGGGCCTGCAATCAAGACTAAGAAAGGAGTTTACAGTAGTGAACTTACAAAGCTAACAAGGAGTTCTGAAAAGGAGAACTTACACGACAAGTGTTAAGGAGCTCTAAGAGTTGAACTCAAGGAGAGTTTTTACCTTACTGTTTTTTCCCTTAATGAGCTCCACAATGTTTACGAGGACGTAAACTTACGTTAGGGGGAGGCAATGTCACATCACCTATTACATGGGACCTCGGAGCATAGATGACATATGTGGATAGAGTGCAAAGAGCACACCACGGGTACAATAGTTCAAGAGTGGCGTCCATTGCTAGGGCCAGATTACCATATGGGATTGTTAGGAGGCTGTGGACAGCCACACGGATGTGTAGCCCAGCACACCATGCCTCGGAATGCTCATGTCTGGTTAATTGTGAACATGCGAAGAATATGTTTGGACTCCCATGATTTGGTTAGGCACTCCATATAGTGCTCCTGTGCCATCCTTGATGGATAGCTAACGTCTTGGAAGCTTGCAATGCCCATGTTTCGATGTTGCACTATTGAGCACAGCTGAGGACAATGGATCAAAGCTATTGAGCCTCCATGATTGCTTTATATTCTTTGATACCAAATATAGTACTCATGTTGTGTCTGGGAAAGAACATGGGGGAAAACAAGTTTTTCTAATGAAGATTGAAGTTCAGTTCAGTTATTTCTGTTTGTGTGTTGCTATTGATTTCTCGCTTGGAGTGTCCAAGCCTGTAACAGAGATATCACAGCTCTGACGATTCTTCTTCTACAGAGGATCCGATCCTTTTCTACAGCACACATGGGTTCTAGCAATGAATATGACACCCCTCCGACGACTTGTCTGCGGGGGGATGGAGGAAACCCTAATCCCAGCAGGGGAACAGAAGAAACCAGCAAGGATTCCAACAGGAGCCAGCCTCCTTCCGAGGATTCGGGAGATCATGGACCACCTGCTAGTAGTCCCTGGCAAGTCTAGAGCTCGTGGAGAACATTGATTGGCTTATTAGAAAAGAGCTGCATATGGCTTACAAATTTGATAGGCCCGAACCAGATTCGAAAATAGAAACCACAGATCTTTACATCTAAGCGAGCCAGGTTGGAAATGCTGTATCTGTTGTCGATTGCTTTTGTTTGAAAACAGAGCACTTTCGACTGAGATTATAGCCAACATGGGTACAGGAAACATTCTAACTAAGGTGAAGTCCATTGACCCACCAACTTATGAAGTCTCGTCGAGGGGTCTAAATGACTCTAACTGAGCCTAACCACCCTTTTAATAATAGAATTTCAATGCTATCATGGCTGCCTGGCCTCACTACTGCAGGTGAAATTATCGGCCATCAATCGTTTCACACTAGCATAGTAACAAGAAACGGTGTTTTGGGGGCCCAAAACAGAAACGCCGTTTTCTCACCGTTTTAAACTCCGTTTCGAAATCTTTTTTTTGTAACAAGAAATGGTGTTTTGGGGGCCCAAAACGGAAACGCCGTTTTCTCACCGTTTTAAACCACAAGAAACTCCGTTTCGAAATCTTTTTTTTATCAAAGGATCAATTTGAAGGGAAAAGGCAGGGGCTTGAGCGACTGCTCTAGACTGAGGAGCTACAGGAGGCCCTCAGGGAACTCCCGAGGGGTGTTGCCTAGGGGAGGAGGATGGTTTGACTCTGAGCTTCTTCTTGGAATACTCGGAGGTGCTTGGTCGAGACCTCTGTAGTTCCTACCAACACATTTTGCACACAAGGGAGATGCTTGACAACAGGTTTCTTCTAGACCGCAGGTTGAAGGTTTTTGAGTTTTTGTCACACAAATTCTAACGTTTTATAGAAGATGAAATTATGATCATTGACTTATCTTTCTAGGCTTCTTGTTTTGAGTATTATATTGGTTTTTTTAATAATAAAAGAAACCTCATTTCTTAACCGTTTCCACCGAGGTCGAAACTCCAAAACTCCGGTTTTTCCGTTTCCGCTTTTGCCTTTCCGTTTCAGGTTGTCATTATGCACACTAGCCATGCAACCGTTTTTCTACACTCGTCTCTCCTTTCAGCTTTCTTTTCGACCTGAGAGGAGAATCAATGGCCTCTCACCATCTCGCTTGAATCTCATCCATCGGGTAAGTCCTCAGATATTTCACATATTTCAGGTTTTGGGAGTACTTCATTAATCTTTTCACACACGTGTCAACCTACTGTTGACGTTTGTACTCCGCTCTGGCAAACTTTCCGCCGAAAATTTGCCCAATTCTTCATTTTTTTCCTTAGTTCCAAAACCGGATTTCAACTTTTCTTCGCCTTCCCGCTGAGAGGTGTTATCTCTGTCACATTCTCCACGAGTACGCATGTGTGGTCTTGGGTTCTTTATAGCTTATGCCCTTTAAGACACAACGATGAAGACGCAAGCACACCCAATGCGCGATGGACTAAGGGTGGGAGTGGCTAATAAGTCCGGAGTAGGGACACAAAGATTCTTTGACAAACAAAAGTGGCTAATAAGTCTGGGGCAAGGACACGAAGAATCTTTGACAAACAAAAGTGGCTAATAAGTCTAGGGGAGGGACACGAAGATTCTTTGACAAACAAACTCTTGAATGCTTTGTCAGATTCTCCTTGAGAACCTCTGTGTGCTGTAGAAGGGATCGGATCCTCTGTAGAAGAAGAATCTTTATGAGCTCTGAGACCACTGTTACAAGCTTCAACACTCCAAGCGAGAAATCACTAGCAACACGTAAACAGAAATTGCAAAATTACTGAAGTTTACGCGCGCGCCACAGAGAGAGAGAGAGAGAGAGAGAGAGAGAGAGAGAGAGAGAGAGAGAGAGAGAGAGAGAGAGAGAGAGAGAGAGAGAGAGAGAGAGAGAGAGAGATCCCTTTTAAAAACCCTGGTTAAGTAGAGCCTGCTCGTTAGGATGGGAGCAGGGAACTCACTCTGTAGGGTTTGCTATGACGGCTCAGGTGCTCTCGCACAGAGTTAGGGGGCTCCTTTGGCGGGTCGTCCCGAGGCTCTGGCCATCGTGGTAAAGTGGAGCAGTGGACCTTCATGCTGCACACGAGAGCCAAGATTTGTGGCACTGTGCCGACGGGTAGGGGTGGCCCCGGGGTGGGTCGCTCGGCTCTTCGTATCTCCTGTCTTGGCTCGGTTCTCCTCTCAAGGTGGCCATATTTTTGCACATGGGACCTGGAAGAAAATCCGTCTCTGGTTCGAAGAAGAAGAAGGAGAAGCAGATCGTCCGCGGTGTGTAGTTCTATGAGGCACCACTTGCCCAATTCCTTGGTTTGGGATGATTCGGCCGGTGTTGCTCGCTCGGGGGTTGGTTCGGAATGGGTGTATTTCAGCAGTGACATATTGGCTCGTTCGATGTAGTCTAAATGGCATTCTGCTGGTGCTTGGGCATTCGTTGTACTCCTCATCCCAACAGCCTTCGGTTCATGCTCCGTGGTGTTTGGATGGCTCCTGCGAGTCTTTTACTGTGGTTTTCTTATCCGGTCTTGGCTTGTCTGAGGTATGGCTTTGTTTGGTGACAACAGATTTGCTATGGTAACACCTTGGAGGATCTCGTGGGTGATGGGGACTATGGGCCCCACCCCTTTCTTGTTCGGCTTTATAGCATGCTCCTGTTGAGGGTGGCTCCCTAGTCAACCGATGTACGGTCATTTGTCGAGGGTGTCTCCCTGTCTAGCCGATGTTTGGTCTATGAACTGTGTGGATGGTGGTGTTACTTCTATTGTTAGGGATGAGGTGGGCCCCCTGTTAGCCAAGATTTTTTTTTGAGTGATGGTTATGGTTGTGGCCATGGCTTGGTTGAGCATGGTCTGTGCCGTATATTTTTGGTGAAGATAATACAATGCACTCGTTAAAAAAAATAATTAAAAGAGAGAGAGAGAGAGAGAGAGAGAGAGAGAGAGAGAGAGAGAGAGAGAGAGAGAGAGAGAGAGAGAGAGAGAGAGAGAGAGAGAGAGAAGAAATGAAATGAAATGAAATGTTATATTAACGTCTTCAAAAGGCCAAAATGACCTGTGAGACCGATCTGTTACAAAATGGTGAATCTAATACCATGTCTAGGTACAAAAGAACTAGATACTACTACTAGAATCCATCCTCATCTGCACTCTAGATATCGAGAAGAGTATGGCTCGAATTCTCTGCTGTAGTCTCCGTCGATGCTATGTAGCCCCTCTCCTCAATCGTGGCCGTGTGGATCTCCGTAGCAGCAGTGCTCGGTCGATGAGAGTGCCGATAGTGGTCGAATGAGTGTGGGCCGAGCTTTGCATTGATGACTGCTCCACTGGCTGTCCCATATCTAGTGAAAAGAAATCTGTAATCTGTCTTTGGGACTATCTCTCTCTATCTCTCCCGAGTAAAGTGTCTCTATATCTGTGTAACTCAAGTAGATACAGCCCAAGACATCTCTGATCCTCATAACTCATGACCCTAGAGAAAGGACCGAAACCCTCTCTGAATAAGCAGTGGAAACGACCTCGTATCTCATAGTACACTGTGCAATGACATATGTAATGTAGCTCTGTCTCTGGCTCTAGCTGGCATAAGCAGCATATCTTGCTATCTGCTGGTATCCCTCTAAATCTACCAGTCTCAATCTCCAGCTGATGGGAGGATGTGCGTATCTGACCAATGGCACACCGCAAACCATAAGACGTATGTGTGTCCATGTAGCTAGGTCGAATCACAAACCCATCTCCTGTGAGGTGGAGAAGATGCTCTCTATAGAAAGACATCTTCCTACCCAACTCCTGTGGCGGCTCTATGCATGTCCTCCTAGTATCCAGCTGGATCAGGTCCCGAAGAATGAGTCTAGTAATCTCCACTCGTGTAAGAGACATCGAGGGTGCCTAAAGAGAGTACTGGAAAGGGAGCAGCCTGTCCATGGTGAAACCATGCATCTGAAACCATGATGTCATCTACGCATACCAGCATGAAGTGTCCCCCTGAAGAGCTAACTGTCTGGAAGACTCAAGGGCCAGTCTAGCATATCTGTCCCTAGTAGTATCCCACAAGGTGTGCACAAAAGACTGATCTGTCGAATGATAGCGTGGGGTACGGAGGCCTTGGCTCTGATCAGTCGAGAGATCATAGATACCAAGGGCCTCTCCATACGTCTCCAACCATCCTGGCCTACAGAAGGTCCCCATGTCTGCACCCCATACAACATAGCTGAGGCTACTCACGTATCAAAGAGCCATAACTTTGTCCGAGGTTCCTGGAACTCAACCTGTGAACACATCCTCTCCACGCCTCCCAAGGCCGCAAAAGCTCTAGTCAATCTAGTCTCTGCTGCTCTCTCCAAAGAAAACCTCGGCCCAGTGAAGACAACCCCAAGGTAAGCGTATGCATCTGTATACTCTACAATCTCTTGACCATATGTGAAAGTCGGTGTTGATCTCCTGATCCACTATGGCGTGGTGTTAAACACCATAACCTTGGTTTTACCAAGGTTTACAGACAATCCACTATCCTCTGCAAATTTGTGTACTGCATCCAACTGTCGTTGCATACCCTCTGGTGAGTCAAAGATCAACACAATATCATAAGCATATAACAACAATGGGATCCACGTCCTGCCAGTTGGGCACCTCTATCACCCTCTTTGTCAATGTAATCAGACACCTCATCAACATACATACCAAATAGAGTAGGAGACAATGGGCAACCCTCTTTCACCCCAATGGTGGAGTGAACTAAATCAGATATCCCCTCCAGAGTGCGTACATGTCCCATCACTGATCTCTATAGAGCCATAATCCCCCAAATCAACATTATGGGCACCCCATATCCTGCAGTCTGCGCATCAATCGAGCTCTCGGTACCATGTCAAATGCTTTGCGGAAATCCACAAAGCTACAATAAATCCTTCTCCCATGTGACCTGCCCTCCTCAATGATGGCTCTGAGTGTCAGAATATGATCAAGAGTGGAGAAACCCCTCCTGAAACCGGCCTGGCCCTTTGCTCGTACACCCTCACCCTCTGCCGAATTACTCAACTGCTACTCAATAATGGATGCATACAACCGTGCCAATGTGTGCCCAACCATAATAGTGCGGTAATTCCCAGGCTCTGTAAGATCACCTGCTTTGAAGATAGGCACAATAGTAGACAAACTCCAAGTCTCAGGTAGCCCCTCACACATGGCACGATTGAACAACACTGCAAGAACCTCTACCAGCAGATCTCTAGCATGTGTAAAGTGCTCTGCTACTCGACCATCATGATCATATGCCTTGCTGGTCCTCATCCTGTAAATGACTCTCTTTACCATCTCAGTGGTAAAGAAGGTGCTGGTAGGTGGGCATGGCTCTGTAGGATCTGGAAGGGGGTCCTGCATAGTTACAGGGGACGGGGGGGACGGGCCCTAGGGCCGGGGACGGACGGGGACGCCTTGGGACGATCGGAATTTTGTCCGGACGGGCGGGTTGCAGGCTGCCGGACCGGCGACAATCGGGGACGGACCAGACAGACTAGGGACGGACCGAACGGCCGGGAACGGGCAGCTTCAAGCAGGTAAAAAATGGCAGTTTTTGACCGTTTTAAACGGCTAGTTGCAGCCCAACGTTCATATTTTGGGGGGGTTTGGCCCTTGGGAGGCTATAAAAGCCCCCTTGGGCCACTTATTCCCTCAAGCTCTCCTCTCTACTCATAGCCTCATTGCTCAAGGCTCAAGCATGACTACGCGTCGTGGCCCGTACGCTATACACTCTACCATTGAGTCTCTACTCTCTCCCTCTTCTACCCACTTTGAAGCTCTCCTCTACTCTCTCCACACAAGCTCTCCTCTAACTCCTCTAACTTCTAAGCTCTACTCTCTCGAGTCTCTCCACCATCATGTCATCTCAAGCCAACTCCACTTCTCAAAGGAGGCCCGCCGTGCAAACGTGGTCGTGGTGGGATGAAGTCGACTTTAGCACGCGTGGCAAAGGGGCGGTGCAAGACCATGGACATGCAAGCTATGCCCATACAAGAGAACGGGTGGTTCAAACAAAGTGCGAGTCCATCTTCTTCATGAACCCGGTCACGAGGTGAAGTTTTGCCCTCGAGTAACTCCCGAGAAGAGGTTGGATCTCTTGAGAAGCTCACGATGTATGAGGTCACGGAAGCGGCCAAGAATGGGCCGTTTTGTTGCCGTTGATCCCTCCGCCACAGCGACACCGCGAGAGCAAAGGGAAGCCAACCTTGACGACATCTCTCGAGGCTTCAAGAGCCATGCATCTACACCGTCCTCTTCCGTTCCGCATCGCCAAAGCACTCTCAACGAAAATTTGAATCCTAAATTGAAGGAAGAGGTGGATAGGTCGGTCGCCCGATTCTTCTTCCACGACCACATTGCCTTCCATGCTTCGCGGTGAGTTTCCCTTGGCATATGCACATTTCAATCTTCCATTTTGTATTCATAATGGGTTCTAACTTCTCGACTCTCGACTCTCCATACTAACACAACATGCTCTATTTTGTGTGGATAGGTCTCCATACTTTCGAACCATGGTTACGAAAATAGGGGAATATGGCTCCTCTTATGTGCCACCTTCATCGGAGAGGCTTTGCACCACCCTCCTTGACAAAGAGAAGCTTGTCGTGGAGCAAGCGGCCCAAGCAACAAAGGATTTGTGGGAGACCAATGGCGTCTCTCTCCTTGTAGATGGATGGAGCGACACCCGCAAGCGGTCCATCCACGGGGTGGTGGCCTACTCTCGGGGGGAGATGTACTTTGTGGAGTCACATGATGCATCCGATAGTGGCAAGGCCGCCGAGATGCTTGCTGCGGAGTGGACAAGCACCATAGAGATCATCGGCCCGGAGAATGTCCTTTGTATGGTTGCAAATGGAGAGGCGTCAAATAGAGCAGCCGGGGCTATCATTGAGGGCATGTATCCCAGCATCCATGTCACATTTTGCATGGCGCATTGCCTCAATAACCTCCTCAAGGACATAGGGAACTTGTCATGGATTTCACCCACCATTGGTGACACCTCTCGAATTGTCTCCTTTGTGCTCAACCATCAAAAAGTGCGCCATGAATTCTCAAAGAGGAGCCACTTGTCCTTGCTCAAATATTCAGAGACAAGATTTGCATTCAATTGGCTTATGCTAGGCCGCTTGTCTACATGTGGCGGAGCCTCAAGGGGCCTCTTTCTCAGTGATGAGTTCCAGGCCATGCCGGAGTCTACATGAGCAACAGGATTGAAATGCCGAGAATGGGCCGACGCCGCCGCTTGGTGGGAGGAGGTGAAGACTCTTGACGCCATGGTCAAGCCTATTCTACACCTACTTCGAGTGGTGGATGGCTTGCAGCCATGCATTGGCAAAGTCTACGAAGCCATGGATCGGATGATAGAGGCACTTGAGAAGCTTGTGCCTGACCCTGTTCAGTATGCGGAGATTCATGGCTTATGTGAGTCGAGGTGGAATGGATACTACTCTCCACTTCATGCGGCAGCTTATGTGCTTGACCCTGAGTTTCAGGAAAGGCGTCAAGAGACCGACAAGGAGGTGAGCAAAGGATGGCGGCTTGCATTGGAGAGCCTTGAGCCTAGCAGTGACATTAGGCGCAAGATTAGAGACGAGCTACTCAACTACAAGCAAAAGAAGGGCTCCTATGGATGTGTAGATGCACAGCCTGATCGCAACAAGATTGGCTCGGTTTTGTGGTGGGAGGACTATGGAGGAGATGTCCCACATTTGCAACACTTGGATGTTCATGTCCTTAGCCAAGCATGTACCACTAGTTGCTTGGAGCAACTATGGAGTGTGTACAGCCACATTGCCTCTAAGAAGAGGAATCACCTTGGGGTCCAGAGGGCCAATGATTTGGTGTTTGTGTGCGCTAACTTGCGCATGCTTGCCAAGAGCGTCACACACAAGGCAGATCCCTTCACTGAGTGGGAGATGGCACAAGAGAATCCATCTATGGCCGATACTTTTTTGGAGGAGCTAGAGGAGGACTTCGAGCCTCAATGCGAGCCTCTCGAGCCCTCATACGTCGCTGACGACCTCGACTACGACGACGATATGGAGATTCAGCAAGCGAGCACTTCTTGAGTTTGATGATCATTGATCACTCGACTCTCGAGTCTACGACTCTACCTACTACATAGCCCTTTGTACTTTTTGTTATCCTTGAGGCCTCAGGCTTGTCCTAAGTCCTTTAGGCTTTTTGACTCTTGAGCCCTTGTGGCATGCACTTCTCAGTTTGTATCTATCGATCATCGATGTTTTATTAGCACATTTCCGCCTATATGACTCGTGTTCTTTGGTCTATTTAGTGTAAATTTGTGGTCAAAGTGATACTCTATGTGTGTGGCATGTGTGTAGGTCAAAAAATGCCAAAAAAACTCTCTTTTTTTGCCGTTCCGACCCCCGTCCCCGTTTCCTGACTTTTGCCGTCCCGTCCCCGTTCCCGACCCCGACCCGCCGTCCCATGTAACTATGGGGTCTTGTCCAAGAACCGTATATAACGATGAGGCATATTGGCCCCACACATCAAGAGAAGTAATCACTGGGGGAGGGGAGTGCTCATGAAAGAATCGCCATGCCTCTCCTGAGTCTCTACTCAAGAACAACTGATACAAGTCTCGCTCCATCTGGGCCAAGTAAGCTCATTTCTTCCGTCGCACAAGGCATCGGGAAGCAATCCGAGATTGTCTGTAAGTGATGACTCCTAAAAGAAGATCCCTCTGAAGCTGGGCTCTCATCTCTCTGCACTCCTCATCGTGCCAACTATCCCAGAATATCGCCTTCGACTCGCCTGTGTCACAAACTGCTGATGTGTCAAAGCCCTAGAGAATAAAGCCAACTTGCAAATGTCGGCCGAGGGGCCTAAACCCTAAGAAGAATAAGTAACAGAAGAAGAAGTCCTACCAACTTATTGGGACCCAGTCTGATGGGGCCCCAAGTGACATAAAGGATTCAAATAAAGCTGGACTCTCACACACACACAAAAGACTTGCGCGAACTAATGACGTGGAAAATTTTTGAAAGCCTAAACCCTAAGAAGAATAAGTAACAAAAGAAGAAGTCCTACCAACTTATTGGAACCCTGTCTGATGGGGCCCCAAGTGACATAAAGGATTCAAATAAAGCTAGACTCTCTCACACACACACACAAAAGACTTGCGTGAACTAATGACGTGGCAAATTTTGAAAGCCTAAACCCTAAGAAGAATAAGTAACAGAAGAAGAAGTCCTACCAACTTATTGGGACCCTGTCCGATGGGGCCCCAAGTGACATAAAGGATTCAAATAAAGCTGGACTCTCTCACACACACAAAAGACTTGCACTGACATGATGACGTAGCAGGCTGTACGGATTTCCGCGTTTTGCGCTGACTACTGTACGAATTTCCGTGATTTACGCTGGCAGCTTTTTGGCATTGCTTTTGGACCAAAAGCTTTTGAGTTTCAAGGCTTTTCATGTAAACTGCTTTTGGGGCCTAGGGCCTTTAAATATGTGCTAAGGGCTCATTCTCTGGCATGCTTCCTGGAGAAGGTGCAGAATCTAGAGTACCGGCTTGTACATTGTTGATGCAATATAAAGAAATATTGAAAGGGGCACCAAGGTTTGGGGCTAATACTCTCTGAGATGGAATTCTGCCACTCCGTGTCGCGTGTCGTCTCTCTCTTTCAGTTCAATTGTTATTGAAGTGCTAAAAGTCTGTTCAGTCTGATCTTTTCTATTGGCACGTGGTGCCTGTCTTGTGATAGGCTGAGTGTGTGGGTATACCTCTGATGCTGCACCATGCAGAGTCTCAGTTAGTAAAGTGGTGCACTCCTCCACTGAGAGGCCAGACAAGCTGTTCATAGACAGCTACAGATCTTCTTTGTATAAACCGAGTCACTCTCTCGTGTAAATGTGTAACGAGTATGTGACCTACCTCCTAATGTCTGGAATGTACTATACTGAAATGAAACAGAAAATGTCAAAAGTGCATGATCCACTGCTACGCCCACTGGTTTGGCTCCCACTATGAAATCTTGAATACAAGGAATAAAGCTCAGTTGTGCCATAACATAGTCCACTGTACTGGCCTCATGTCTGTGTGGAAAGCATGTGAAACCGGTTGCTCCAGGAAATCGCTGTAAGCCATTAAGTATGGCTAACCCATGTGGAGTCGTCATCTCTGTGAGGTATCTCCCATACTCCCTCTGCTCGTTGTCATGTGAGCATCTGTCAAGCCCCAACTCACCCATATCCAACTCTCTAAGCATCTCATCTGAAGTGTCGTAGAAGACTGTCTGAGAGTTGCCCATTCGGGCATTGAAGTCCCCTGGGAGGATGATATCACCATCCCTAGAAAACTCCCATATATCATCATCTAGTATAGAGAAAGGCGACTGTCCTTTAGATGCAACATATACTGACCTACTTGGGGGGGGGGGGAGTAACATATGGAAATGTATAGAAATCGGCATGTGTCAGCTCTCAGCCTCACCCACATGTATCTAGCATGATCATCACTCCGTACAATATGTAGTAGTGGCTGTAACTCCTCCCTAAATAGCACTGCTACTCCTGAACCTCTACTCCCATGCTCAGATCTCGCGGCTGTCTTGTGGGCTGTCTCCCATTTGTATCCCACCACATGTGGCATAAGCTGTCCGGGGGCCTGATGCATCTCTGAGAAGAAAACAATGTCCCTGTCTCTGAAACTGTCCTCAAAGGCACCAATGTCCAACCTCATAGATCCATTACAATTCCAAGTAGCCATCTTCAGTGTGGTCCCATAGGTCTCACACCGTCATGTAGAGCACCGCTCTACAATCACCACCCGACCATCTCTGTAAAAAGGCCATCTTTCCCTTCTCCCTTTGTAATGGAAATCGCCTATGAACTTGAGAATAGCGGAATTAAGAGAATTAGAGTGAGCATTTTTGTGAGATTACTTTGAGAACATAGAGCGTGAACTTAATTGATGGTAGCAACATTAACATAGTACTTAATTAACTTGGCATGAACAATACTTTTGCAAGAGAGAGAGTATTAGAGAACATGACAATAGTTGAGGACCGTGTAACAGACTTGGACACTCCAAGTCAAGAATTCTACCACGACAACACCAAATAACCACTTCAAAACAGTTCACAATTGATTCAACACTGGCCCAACGAAGTTTCGTGCCTGGAGATATTGGCTCCAAAGACTGGCGCCCCTTTCGGTATTTCTTTTTGTATTAATCTGAGTTCAAAGGACAAGAGTGCGGGCAGGCGCTCACACTCAGACTCTGCATCCAGATGCCCTGAGTTGTGAGAGGCCAACCCGCGTATTTAAAGATTACAAGGGATGCCAAATGTCACAAGGCGGGCACCACGTGCCAATAGAAAAGAACAGACTGAACACTTCAATAACAACTCAACTGAGAGAGAGAGAGAGAGACGACACGCGACACGGAGTGGCCGAATTCCACCCCAGAGAGTATTGACCCCAAACCTTGGCGCCCCTTTCGGTATTTCTTTATATTGCATCATCAAAGTAAAAGCCGGTACTCGAGACTCTGTACCTTCAATGAGCCCTAACCTCATATTTAAAGGCCCTTGGCCTAAAATTTCAAACTTAAAAGCATTTGATCCAAAAGCAAAGCCAAAAAGCTGCTAGTGTAAATCACAGAAATCCGTACAGCCTGCCACGTCATCAGCCAACGCAATTTTCGAAAATCTTCCTGCTGCCCTTAGGGTTAGGATTAGGGTTTTTGCAGTTTTAGGGTTAGGGTTTCCAGCATTAGGGTTTGCAAGTTTTAGGGTTAGGGATTCCAAAATTAGGGTTTCAACAATTAGGGTTTTGGGCAAAAATTAGGGTTAGGGTTTCTGCTCTCGGGCAACCACGTCATCACTTTGTGACACTTCTTCTGTTACTTGTTCTTCTTAGGATTTAGGCCCCTCGGTTGACATCTGCAAGTTGGCTCCCTTCTTCAGGGCTTTGACACGTCAGCACTTTGTTACATCTCCCCTTCTTGAAAGAGAGTAATCGTCCGCGATTACAGCATATCTGCAAAACAACTCAAGTTAGCTCAAAAAAATTTCCGAGGGACAATCAGTTTGCTCTTTTTATTAAGGAGTTAGCTTCTTCTTTCTGCTCTTTTGATCAAGGAGTTAGCTTCTCCTTTCGGTTGTTTTGATCAAGGAGTTAGCTTCTCCTTTCCTCCAGATCAGAACTCTTGATATTCCGGCGTAGTAAAATTAGCCATCACACCCGGACCGTATTGATCTTCCACGGGTGTCTTGATGCACTAAAATTACATACCCAGGCAATCTCATCCAATTAGGAATATTCAGTAATTGGCACATCACAATGCAACACAAATGCTTACATATGCATGTTACAAGACACAACAAACAGCGCCGCTGAGCACTCCCCCGAGACAAACGGTCTGCGGTATGAAGCTACTCAACGACTACCTCGTCACTCCCCCCGCAAATAACCTAAAAAGGTCCGGGCCATGAGCTCAGAGGACTGTACAACCAAACGCTCCCTAGACCGCAATCTGCGTCGCTTGGAGGTTCAAGCATACAACCAAACGCTCCCCAAGTATCGGCCTGCGTCGTTCGGAGGTTTTCTAGCATACAACGGAACGCTCCCCAAGCATCGGCCTGCATCGTTTCGAGGTTTTCAAACACACAACGAAACGCTCCCCATGCATAAAATCACCAATCATTGAAACCGGTATCAAACCAGAGTCAAACAATTCAAATCGGCACCAAAACAGGTTCAAAACAGATACCATCCATTTCAAACAAATTCCAAACAGGATCACCAAACAAGATCAAACAGAACTCAAACTTAAAAAGCAATCTCGACATCAGTCAAGCTCAAAAAGTCGCCTGACTTTCCACTTGAAACCTGCACCAAAAATTAGGGTTAGGTTATTCCATAAGGTCGTAGCCGAGCACAGCATGGTCCATCAGCTCTTGGACAGACAGTGTTTCTTTGGCGGCAATGGTAGTCCCAAGAGATAGCAATCACACCGAACCTCCAAGGTCATCTGCTCGTGAAGAGACAACTACTGAGAAATGTCGAGAAATTTCAAGTTATAATCTGCTAGGGTTTCCATGGCAAGCATTTCAGGATACCCCACTCTGTCAGAAGTTGCACTCCAAAGGAAGATGTCAGAAACCATATAACTTCGGGCAAAAATTTTCTTGAAAGCTTGCCGAGTCCTTGGAGTGTGCTACTTGGTAGTTGTAGACATCAATATCTGCAAGGCACTGCTTCTGAGAAAAACAGTGACTTGAAACAAATTTGGATCCTTCTCTTGCAAGTGATCTTAATGGCTTATGCCCTGTAAGCAATGAGCGGTGAAGACGGGAGCGCGCCCGATGCGCGATGAAGTAAGGGTGGGAGTGGCTAATAAGTCCGGGTTGGAGGGCGAAGATACCTCAAATAAAATACAAAAAGCTCTATCGGCTCTTTTGTAGGACCGGTATGCTTTCAGAAAAGCACACGCCTGATACTCTGATACCACTGTCACAAGGTGGACACCACGTGCCAATAGAAAAGAACAGACTGAAACAGACTTTTAGCACTTCAATAACAACTAAATTGAGAGAGAGAGAGAGAGACGATATGTGACACGAAGTGGCGGAATTCCACTTTTAGCACTTCAATAACAACTAAATTGAGAGAGAGAAAGATGATATGCGACACGGAGTGGCGGAATTCCACCCCAGAGAGTATTGGCCCCAAACCTTGGCGCCCCTTTCGGTATTTCTTTATATTGCATCATCAAAGTACAAGCTGGTACTCGAGACTTTGCACCTTCTCCAAGAAGCATGCCAAAGAATGAGCCCTAACCTCATATTTAAAGGCCCTTGGCCTAAAAGCAATTACAGTGAAAAGCCTTCAAACTTAAAAGCATCTGGTCCAAAAGCAAAGCCAAAAAGCTGCTAGCGTAAATCACGAGAATCCGTACAGCCTGCCACGTCATCAATCAATGCAATTTTTGGAAATCTCCCTGTTGCCCTTAGGATTAGGGTTAGGGTTAGGGTTTTTGCAGTTTTAGGGTTAGGGTTTCAAGAATTAGGGTTTGCAAGTTTTAGGGTTAGGGTTTTCAGAATTAGGGTTAGGGTTCTCATAATGCCTGAAAGACCTAAGCGGATGATCTCTATGTTCTGCCTCATTCTTGAAGAAAACAATGATACGTCAAAGAAAGTGCCAACAAATAGCATGTACTCTCGAAAAATCCTGTCCATCATCCGGTTGAATGTCGCAGGAGCATTGTTTAAGCCAAAAGGCATCACCAAAAACTCAAATAACCCAAAAGTCGTTCGAAAGGCTATCTTATAGACGTCTCCCGGCATGATTCTGATCTGATGATATCGACCTTTAAATCAATCCTGCTAAAACATGAGGATCCTTGTAACCTGTCGAGTATATCACCGATCCTAAAAATCAGAAATCTGTTCTTGATGGTGATTTTATTGAGGGCTCTATAATCGATGCACATTCTCCAACATCCGTCTTTCTTCAAAACCATCAACAATGGAGAGCAATATGGTGAAGTACTAGGTTGGACAGGACCCTTTTCCAAGAGGTCTTTCACTTGGTTCATAATCTCTTCGTTCTGTGCTCGGCTCACACGGTAAGGTGACCGGTTCGGTGGTGTGCTTCCAGGTATCAATCAAAAGTATTATCTTCAGGACGAGCAGGTGGTAACTCGCCTGGCAGACCCTCTGAGAAGCAATCGGCATGAGAGTGGAGAAAATCTTGGCATTCTTTATCAAGTTTAGACATATTTATCCTATCCTCATCACTCAACTCTTTCATAAAGATCGAGTAACAAACAGACTACATTTCATTAATTTAGAAATGGTCGAAGCCGATACAATAGGGACAGACTCGCCCTTCAGTTTAATGTCAAGTACAATGGTTTTGCCCTTCTCTGTAGTCAATGTTGCTTTCCTCGCCCGATAGTCGACCACGACGTTGTTCTTGTGGTACCAGGAAATTCCCAAGAGAACATCACAACCTTCCAAAGGCATTATGTAAAAGTGCTCATGCCCCAAATACCCCTGACAATGCAACCGAAGTTTGCCAATGACAGGTGTAATGGCTATGTCCTTGCCGAGTGCCGCTAGAACTGCCTCCGCAAGTGGTCCCATATGATCGGGAGTGATCTCGAGCCGCGCCGCCAATTCCGGTGAAATGAAGTTGGCCTTGGCTCCTTCATCAAAGAAGATCAAGGCCTCTTGGTCTTTCACTTTGCCCCAAGCTTGGCAAAGTTCTGTACCTCTCATCCAATGTGCTGGGGTTGGTACCCACACAATCTGGAACCAGTCCTGTTTTCATCTTGTCTTTTCTTCCACGTTCCTCAGCTACTCTCGAACTCTCAGGCCTTTCATCGTCCTTATCGTTCTGTTCTTTCTATGACTTTTTAGGGCACTTCGCGGAGATATATCCAAGTTCCCCGCATCCAAAGCACTTCCCCTCCCTGATGAAGCGAGCTCTCTCCTAAGGAGTAAGCTTGGGTTGTGCATCTTTCTTTTCTAAGTTTCTCTTTCTCTTTCTACTTTCATTTGTCGAAGTCTGTTCAGCTCTTTGTGTCATGATCTCATCGGTGGGGTAAGGCAAACTGCCGGAGTGGATGGCAAAACCCCGTTTCGCATGACTCATCAACTCCTGAATAGAAACTGACTTCTGTTCCAAGCAATGATCTCGGATCTCTGTAGGTAGACCCAAGGTAAACCACTCAATCTGTTCCTTGAACGAGATCTTCTTAAATGAAGAGGTGGGTAGAAAAGAGCTCCAGAATCTCTCGCAATAAGCGTCCACTGTATCTTTCTTGGTCATTCGAAGATGGTTCCAAGCAGTTCGTATATCACGTTCATACTCTGGAGTCGACCAAGAAGAAATAAAAAGCCTCTTGAATTCCAGCCATTTAACTGGCGCAGTCTTGCTTAATAGAAGTGTGGACCACCAAGTTCAAGCATTCCCCTTAAAGTAAGAGGCAGCTCTCCGAATCTTAGAGTGCTCTGAGTAACGTCCTCCCACGAAAGCGACGTCAAACTGATGTACAAAAGACAAAGCCTTCAAAGCATCTCTATATCCCGAAAACGTGTCAAATTTAATTGACTGTCCACCTTCTTTAAACTCTCGGACTTTCTTGCTTGTCTTCGAGAAAGTCATACTGGTTGGCTTTGTAAAAATCCTTCTTCTTTGCATAAAAGTTGCTCTCAGAGTCTGAACTGTCTGTAGACAAGTCCTCTGTAGAACTGTCACTCACTGAGTGAGATTTAGACTTCTTTGCCTTTTCCTTGCCCTTACCGAAGCGTTGTTTCTTGCTTCGCTTTTTGCCTTTTCGATCTTCTTCGCTCGAGTCAGATGAGCTAGAAGAACTGGAAGAAGAAGAAGAAGAAGAAGAAGAAGAAGAACTGGTTACTCCTTCAAATCGAACACGCTTCTTCTGTTGCTTGGCCTTTTGAAATGTCGACTGACGACCCAAATAACCCGAGAAGTCAGTGCCTTTCTTCTGCTTTTTGCCGTGCTTTTTATCTTTGTTCTGCGTCTCAAAAAGCTGAGCAATTCACGCATCAACCACCTCTTCTAATTCCTTCTCTGTATATTGCTTGTGAGCAGAAGGTCTCTTGAGAGCGGGTTTTGGGGGTGGTGTTGTGGTTTTTTGCCACTACGCGTGCACCTCCTAGAAAGAGGTCTCGCTCATATATTTTGCAAATTTTGGGTCCTTCACAAAATTGAGCATCATCTTTGTTGCATCGCCGATCAACTGACGACGCTCCATCTCTCAAACGCTCCGCCTGAGTAGGCCGAGGCGGGCCATACTCCGTGTCGGAATCTTCGTTGTGATCCCTTCCCGCATCTCCGGATGCAGAGGGAGTCGACTGATCTTTGCCTGAAGCCATTCGTGCCGCGAAAAAAAAAATTGGATCGGATTTCCCATAGAAAAGAAATCGGTCGTACTCTGATACCACTGTATCAGACTTGGACACTTTAAGTCAAGAATCTACCACGACAACATCAAATAACCACTTCAAAACAGTTCACAATTCACAATTGATTCAACACTGGCCCGGCGAAGTTACGTGCCTAGAGATATTGGCCCCAAAGACTGGCGCTCCTTTCGGTATTTCTTTTTGTATTAATCTGAGTTCAAAGGACAAGAGTGCAGGTAGGCGCTCACACTCAGACTCTGCGTCTAGATGCTCTTGAGTTGTGAGAGGCCAACCCGCGTATTTAAAGATTACAAGGGATGCCAAAAGCAGAGCCCCAAAAGCTTCAAAAGCTGAAATTTTTTAAAAGCTTTGCAAAATAAAGCAATAGGGCTTTTTCCCCTCTTTCTCAACCCCTTGCCTAAAATAAATCACAAAGGTTCTCTCTCTCTCCCTCTCAGCAAGGCGTAGAAAAAGCAATGCCAAAAACTGCCGCCAAGACTGCTTTGCAAAAAACCCGCCGCGTTTTGCAGGCTACCACATCAGCAGGTGTACAGAGCTTCCGCGTTTCACGGATTGCCACGTCAGCATTTCGGTTAGGGTTTTCCCAGCTTGCCATGTGTCATCTCTGCAGCCATTTAGGGTTAGGGTTTTCAGTCTTTTAGGGTTAGGGTTTCTACAGCCTTTTAGGGTTAGGATTTCACTGCCACGTCATCACTTTCTGACATACCGGATTTACTTGGAGCCAGTCCTGCCACGTCATCAGTTTGTGACACCTTTTTAGTAAGGGCCCCATTCTATCGTCGAGCTTTTACGGGGCTTGGTCGGGCAAATTTTGTGCTCACTTATACAGGGAGGAGGGTGACCCATTTTGGTACATTGTACTATGCAGAGCCTTGCACTGTCTTGTGATAGCAGAGTTTTCCCCGCAGGGCTGGTCGACTCTCTCTCTCTCTCTCTCTCTCTCTCTCTCTCTCTCTCTCTCTCTCTCTCTCTCTCTCTCTCTCTCTCTCTCTCTTCGTATTCCCTTGTCACGCCTTCGGTTGCACTTTGATATGGTTCCAGAGCCTATGCTTAACGATGTCTAGTGGATCCGGAGCGTGAGGAGTGGCTCTTGGAGGCTGTGTTTTTCAGCCAGTAGGAGAGTGAGATCCGGCAACGCCATGGAGAAGTCCTTTAAACCAGCTTTTTTGCTTTAGAGGGGGCTGATCTAACTCTGCAACATTTTGTTGCGAAGAACCCCTGTCTATGTGTGTGTTTTTTTTCAGCCGATTGTTGACCGAGGAGTGTTGTTAATTTTCAGCAAGGAGCTGGAGGAGATCGGGGGCGGGGGGGGCGGGGGGGGGTGTTGAAGATCAAAAGGTGATTCGAGTGTGATGGGTCGTGCCAGTTTCCTTTGCAAATTTTCAGCCAGCCGGTTGGAGACTTTTGTGCAGCAGAGGGGCTGATTTTGGACTGATTTCATGCCCTTAGGAGATTGGAGCTCCCTTTCGACGAGAGGTTGCTTGCAACCGTGATGACTTAGAGTGGGCATGATGGCATTTGGACAATCATCACTGATTCAGCAAACGGGCTCATTTTATTCCGGTAAAGAAGATAGTGAAAGCAGATCGTTTGGCCAAACTATTTGTCTCACAGATTTTCAGATTACATGGTATGCCTAAATCTATCATGTTAGATACAGATCCCCAATTTACGAGTTTGTTTTGGAGACCAATATGCGAGAATATAGGCACATGGCTTGAATTCTCGTCCTCATTTCATCCACAGACAAATCGGCGATCGGAGAAAGCCCGCTCCGAAGTTTTAGACTTGTTAAAGTTGTATATCTCTAATCAGAAGACTCAGTGGGAAAAGTTTCTACCCCTAGTGGAGTTTGCTTACAATACCACAATTCATACGTCTACAAGGAAGGCGCCATTTGAGATTGTCGAGCATGTCAAGAGATTCTAAGCACCAAAACTAAGTCTATGCTCTTTGTTCATCAAAAAGGTTCCACCGATTCTGAGCACCAAGGATAAGATTTTTGAAGCAAATCAATATACACAAGACCTAGATACTGCTTTTGCCAAGGTAAGGGAGGCTTTGGAGAAGTCTCAATCATGGTATAAGAAGGCAACGGACATGCATCAACGTGACTTACAATTGAAGGAAAACAATTGGGTGTTACTCAAGTTTAAGAAAGCATGTTTACAAAAGTGGAAGGGTAAGGAGAGGCTTTTTCCAAAGCTAGATATGAGATACTATGGACCCTTCCAAGTACAAGAAAAGATAATGATGTATCCTTCAGACTAAAGTTACCAAATACTCGGAAGATTCACAATGCATTTCATGTGTCTATTGAGACCTTTCAAAGGTGAAGTGCCAGTGGACAATGAGCGAGACGAGCAACCGGCAGTGGACCCAATTCAACGTACTTCTTTCATAAAGTCATCCAACAGAATATTGTCAACTCCATCAGTATCTCTAAAATCCAAAGGAATTCAGTGACTTTATTCCATCTAGGTAATCTGTGACAAGGGAGCGCAGTAACTCCCCTCTTGTGCAGTCCCGCCTGCACCAGACCAAGGTAGTTAGGTACGTAGTGTTCAATACAATTTCGGTACGTAAGGTACGTAGTACAGAATGGATTGAGTTTTTAGGTACATAAAAATTCGTCCTTTTTTTCACAAAGCCTAAAACTGAGAGTACTTCATACATTTACTTATGCATTCACCAAGACTTCAAATAAAGACTAGCAAATCAACAATACACAATTACAAATGCCAAAAACTGGAGTCTACGACTCTACTGAACAATGAAAACGCAAAGCTGAGATTAGCTAACCATTGATTAATGTCTACAAACAAATAGTATCAAATGTCTGCTACCATGGTCAAATAAAACTAAGAGCATCAAAATAAATACATAATGAATCATAAAACTAGTAAGCACTAAAAACCACATACTCAGCACTACACTCAAACGTCATCATCATCATCAGAGGACGATGAAGATGATGATGAGGACTGCAATAGGACTGAAGATGATGCTTAGAATTGAAATCGACTATGATTTTTTTATCCCGGATAGTTCTTGACTAAAGAACAACCGTTCACTTTACCTTTCTCTTTTTTCCATGTGAGCCAATATCTGTTTTGCAACGAGAATCTCCTCGGCACCTGTGGGTAGCTAGCCTCCCCTATCCATCGACACGTCAGTCTCAATCATCAAAACCTTGAGACGCACTATCATCTGATCCCTTTTCTTCTTCAGAACCCTCTGATGAACTTGCATCTGGATCCCTTAGTTCATCTGGATTCCCTTTTCCTTTCTTTCCTTGTGCCCTGGCACCTGTGGGTAGCTAGCCTCCCCTATCCATCGGCACATCAGTCTCAATCATCAAAACCCTGAGACGCACTATCATCTGATCCCTTTCTTCTTCGGAACCCTCTGATGAACTTGCATCTGGATCCCTTAGTTCATCGGAACCCTCAGATGTGCTACCATCTGATTCTCCAAAATCCTGTGATGAGCTATCATCCCGTTCCCCTGACTCATTCTCTTCACTGGCAGACTCTTTCCCTGTTGAGGTGGATACTATCATGTCCATAGGATAAGTCAATGAGCCGGCATGCATTCCAAATCGTTGCTTAGCATGTCCCATTAGTCTCTGAATATAGTCACCTTGCTTAAAGATGTTTAGCTTTGTTGCGATCTGACTTTTAAAATGAGGACCTAGTTTATCTACAAAATCTACCTTTTGTTCTGATGTATTTGGAATGACTGACTATTATGTACAAAGATGTTTCAAATATAGAAATGTTTTTGTGCATGGAACCAGCTGTTGTTAGAACTTGGAACATGGTGTTCTTTTGTGTATAAGTAATCTATTTAAAACAACAAAACACACAATCTAAACAAAAGGCACCCCAAGGCAACACCCACACACAAATGCACCTTGTAAACAAAAGATTTGTGCATGTTTTATAAATGAGAGCACAAACTACGGACAAATGCAAATACAAACCTGAAGAAAGGCCATAGCATCACATAAAGCAGCCCTGTTGAGACATGAATCAGCTTGCGGCTTAGCTTCTGCTCTGGTTCACAATAAACAAAGAAGGCGCACTTGTAAGCTGCAAGGTATATATTGCAAGGCAGCAACACTAGAAAATTACTGCTTCAGCCTTATAATTTGTCCGATGGAAAAGACAGTTTAAGATGAACATCAACAGATTGTTAATACACCAACTTTGAAGACTTCTTCTGAAGCGCCATGAGAGAACTCAGATACAATGAAAATGTTGGTAAAAGCGCAAACTTAAGCATAAGTGATAAGAACACAACATGCTAACCTGTTCAAGCACGTTCTTCTCTCCCAAAAGGTCGAAGATGCGTATCCATGCATAAGCGCCAGCAAACCCAGCTGCTGTACAAAGGGCATCCTTACCAGCAGAACCCACAAGAAAAGAACTGCAGACGTGATTGCGAGCTCTACGGGGACGCTTGCTCCACCATAGAAACGAGCTCCCACAGACTTCTACACTGAAGCGGCGTTTCAAGGTAAGGGGTTGAAAAGCGAAGGGGAAGCTCTCTAGGTTTTGATAAACAGGGAGGGGCCTGCGTGCAGCAAAGGGGGTGATGGCGAGAGAAGCCATGGAGGAGGAGAAGTTGCATTACGCGATTGGTATGGTACTGTTATACACCTTTCTGGTGGCAACAAAACATTTGAACAGGACATCAACGAAGAAAAACAATTGGCGAGTGAAGCAAGAGAGATAAGGTGAAATGGAGAAGAGCGAGTGCCAGAGTTGCTCAACTTTGCCAAAATCTGCAGAGTTAGAACTTAGATGGCCTCTTTTTCACAACATGACAAAGAAGCTTGACAAGACATAGTGGTCGGAAGTTTAAAAAATCAATACTTTGTGAGATTCCCCCGGTAGGCATTCCCTCCCTCCCTCCCTCCCTCCCCCAACTCCCAAAAAAACAAGTGATAAAATCACAAGACCTGCCAAATTAAGGAAACTAATAAAGAACATGAAAGTGAAACAAAAAACTACTAGGATAGTAATCATATTGATCTATAGAGAAAGTGATTTACAGATAACATCATAAATGTTGACCGCGAGATGAAAGATTGAAGAGTATCAAAGTGGTGTTTTGATAAAATAAACACAAACATAATGTATGGAATCATGCCTGATAAAATTTTTTTCTTGAGATGCAATTTTTCAAGTACCCTTTCATATGCTTTGTGTAATGCAATCAATTTATATCATTTTCCATATATATTGTTAACTTAAAGATATAAACACAAAAAATGATAGGCAATTTTGAGATTCTAGCATGTCAAATGACATGAGTTTTTTTTTAAGCACTTGTTTTGATAGGCAAAATAGCCCTTTGACAAAAAAAAACGTCAATTTTAGGCCTTGATCTAAGGCTAGATCCCACTTTAAAATCTCTACGTCTCTAAGCTTTTTTTAAAAACATAAGCATAGTGAATTGAATTAAAAAAACACCCTTAAGCTTTACACCTTAAGCTTTAGATCCCTATGCTCTACACCCCACTTTAAAAATTCTACATTTTTAAGCTCTAGAGCACCTTTTACAAATTAAAACTGTAGATCCATAAGTTATAAATCCCACTTTAAAAGCTTTAAAGTTCTAAGTTAGTAAGCCCTAAAACTCTAACGTCTTGAGATGACCCTCCCCCTACCTGTGGATCCATGTAACATTTTCACTTTCTTTAATTCAAATTTTTACCTTCTAATTAAAAAAAATTCTAGTTCCTCATTGGATTAGCTTTAAAATCTCAAAAAAAATAATCTTTAAAGATTAAAGCTCTAAAGGATAAATTCCTTCCATAAAGTTTTAACCAACAAAAATGACAACTTTAGTTATTACCTAACCCTTGACAAAAAAAAAGCGTGAATTTTAGGCCTTGATCTGACGCTAGATCCCACTTTAAAATCTCTACATCTCTAAGCTTTAACAAAAAACATAAGCATACTGAATTGAATTAAAAAAACACCCTTAAGCTCTACACCCTAAGCTTTAGATCCCTATGCTCTACACCCCACTTTAAAAATTCTACATTTTTAAGCTCTAGAGCGCCTTTTACAAATTAAAACTATAGATCCCTAAGTTGTAAATCCCACTTTAAAAGCTTTAAAGTTCTAAGTTAGTAAGCCCCAAAACTCTAACGTCTCGGGGTGACCCTCCCTCTACCTGTGGATCCATGTAACATTTTCACTTTCTTTAATTCAAATTTTTACCTTCTAATAAAAAAAAACTCTAGTTCCTCATTGGATTAGCTTTAAAATCTCAAAAAAAAAATCTTTAAAGATTAAAGCTCTAAAGTATAAATTCCTTCCATAAAGTTTTAACCAACAAAAATGACAACTTTAGTTATTACCTAACCCTTGACAAAAAAAAACGTTAATTTTAGGTCTTGATATGAGGCTAGATTCCACTTTAAAATCTCTACATCTCTAAGCTTAAAAGAAAAACATAAACATAGTGAATTGAATTAAAAAAGCACCCTTAAGCTCTACACCCTAAGCTTTAGATCCCTATGCTCTACACCCTGTAGACATATAGTAGTGTTAGTGTGTATACGCGCTTCACCAGGGGCACTTTTCTCCCACTGGGTTTTTTCCCCTGGACATCTGGTGTGAAAGAACACCTTATCTCTTAGGGTTTCATATAAGCTTTGTAGCTCTGAGTTTGTACATACTCTATTATTCTAATACAGAGAGATAGACTATAGAGATCTCGTACGCAAGCTCTGTGTCTTCTCCTTCTCCATCTTCTTCCTACTCTGACTTGCTGTCTTCCTTCTGTTTCCTGTTTCATCATCTTCAACAATTGGTATCAGAGCAAGGTGATTTCCAGAGCCTCTACTTGCATTTTCGCGTCCGCGCGTGCAATCGTAGTTTTCAGGCAGTTTTCGGAAAATTTGTTCGTGGGAGCATCCTCGTCCCGGGAGTATTCTGACTAGGTGACTTGGAGTTTTACCCCCCTTTTGAAGCCGTTCGAGCCCTCAGAATTTTGTTCTGAGCAGCGTAGCAGAAGTTACTTTTCGGAGGCGTTTAGATCAAGAGGGTGTGCTTTTTGACAGATTTTCTTCAGGTAAACAGTTCTTTTGGGAAGCAGCTTGTCTTAGCTTTGTGCTGAGATTTTGTGTAGAGTTTTTCTTGCATTGGAGAGGAGATTTGTGAATCTCTTGGAGGTTCTTTTGCTCTCTTGTGTGCATCCACAGTATGGCTCAATCTACGGAGAAAGAGATTTTTGGTGCGTTTACATCCGAAGACAAATTGGATGGTACCAACTATTCTCTTTGGTCTTTTATGGCCAAAAATGTTTTGGTTGGTAAAGGATTGTGGGATTATGTATCTGGAGATGAAGTTCGTCCAAGTAGCATTGCACTTGCCACGCCTGGTCATGGTGCAGCTGTTGGTGCAGGACCCTCACAAGTCACTCCAGAGCAAAAGAGATGGGATACTAAAGATGCACAAGCTATGGCTGTGATTGCCTTAACCATAAAGAGGACAATCACACCACATATCAGATCTTGCAGAACTTCTGAGGATGCTTGGAACACTCTACAAGCTATGTTTGGAGGAAGAAACGCTGCCAGAATAGAGTTTTTGAAGAAACAACTTGACAAAATACAGATGGACGAAGGTGACGATATTGTCGAGCATCTTACAAAAATCAGGGATCTTAAAGAGCAATTGCTTAGCATTGATAAAGTGATTCCAGAGAAGGACTTGGTTTCCAAAACACTCAATTCACTACCACCATCTTATCTGACTTTTCAGACTTCTTTGACTCTGTCTTTGCGAGCTAATCCTGAGCCTCTTCATTTTGAAGAGTTAGTGGCTTTGCTATTGCAGGAGGATCAATCACGTAAGAACAAGTCTTTACAGGTGGATGGTATGGATCATGCTCTTGTTGTACAGAACAAAAACAAGGGTAAAGAGAGTGCTCATTACTCCAAGTCTGGTGCAGGACAATCTTCAGAGAAGTCTAAAGGTGATTCCGATAAGTCCAAGAAGAAAGGTAAATGTCACTACTGCAAGAAACCTGGTCACTACATTAGTGAGTGTAAAAAGCGAATTGCTAAAGAAAAGAAGAAAGAGTCAAGTTTGGTTGTTTCAGCTTCTGGTGATTCTTCTACAGCTAAAGAAGAGTCTGCAAACTTTGTGCAGGATTCTTATGCTTTTGTAGTATGTTCAGATTTTTCAGCTTACAGTGTTGACAAGACACAAATGATTTGGTACTTTGATAGTGGTGCATCCAGGCATATTACTTCAAGGAAGGATTTGTTTTGTTCATTGGATGCAGCTCCAGCAGGAAAGAAGGTGACATGTGCAAATAATGCTTCTTATCCAATCAAAGGCGTTGGTAAGATTTTGATTACCATTTCAGATGGTTCAGATTTATGCTTGCCAAATGTCTTATATGTTCCAGGGATCAAGAAGAATTTGTTGTTTGTATCCTCTCTTGCAAAAAATGGTCTTCGGGTCATTTTTGAGGATGACAGATGTGTTGTACGAGATCGAGAGAATGGTTATTCTCTTATCACTACAGGTACGCTGGAAAATGGACTATTTGTGCTAGATCGTTATGAAAAGCAGATTCAGGTATGTATTGCAGAAACAAAGACTCAGGCCATGTAGGATGCTGAGTTGTGGCATGCTAGATTTGGGCATGTTAGTTATGGCAGTTTGATGACTTTACAACGTCATAATATGGTGCATGATTTGTCTTTATTGGAGATGCCACCAAGACATGTATGTGAAGGTTGCGTTCTTGAAAAGATGCACATATTTGCATTTTCACAGTGGTTCAGTTAGAGGGACACGAAAGTTGCAGCTTGTACACAGTGATGTATGTGGTCCTATGAGTACGCCATCTATAGGAAACAACCTTTATTTTGTGACCTTCATTGATGACGTTTCCACGTTTTGTTGGGTGTATCCACTCAAAGCAAAGTCAGATGTGTTTGCAGTTTTTCAACATTATGTTGCCATGGTTGAAAATGAAAAAGGTTGCAAAGTACAGACTCTTCGTACCGATCGAGGAGGTGAATACATGTCATGTGCATTTAAGGATTTTTTGGGAAAGAAAGGCATTAAACACCAATGCACTATGCCATACACACCACAACAAAATGATGTTGCAGAAAGGAAGAACAGGTCTTTAATGGAGACAGCTAGATGTATGCTCAAGGCTAAGAGTTTGCCTCATAAGCCATGGATGGAGGCAGTTGCTTGTGCAGCACATGTTTTGAACAGGTGTCCTACTCGTGCCTTGAAGACCATTACTCCATATGAAGCTTGGTATGACAGAAAACCTTCAGTCAGTTATCTTCGTGTTTTTGGTTGTCTTGCTTATGCTCACATCCCTCAGCAGTTACGTGGGAAGCTTGATGATAAGGCAATCAAATGTATATTTGTGGGGTACAATAGTGGAAGTAAAGGTTATAGACTTTACAATCCTGCTACAAACAAGATTTTTGAAAGTCGTGATGTAATTTTTGCAGAAACTACTACTCAATCTATGGTTGCTTTTGATGTACCTCATATGCAGACACATGATGTATTTGAAGGTTTTCTTCCTTCTTTTGTGGAGAATCAAGAATCACAACAGGTTGATAATCTTGATCAATCTTTTGATCAGCATGTGACACCTCATGATGTAGAGGAAATTGTGCGTGAAGAGCAAGAAGTTCTTAGGGAAGAAAGAACCTTGCCTAAATGGGTTCAGAAAACTTTGCAGGATAGCAAGTTGGATGCACCGTTGCTACGAAAAACACGTGCTGGTACTACTTTTGGCAGAGAGCAAGTAGATTTGGCTTGCTTTAGCACTCTTTGTGATGCAAATGAGCATGATTCATTTGAACAAGCTTTAGAGTGTGTTCAGTGGAAAGATGCTATGCAGCAATAAATTGATTCTATTCATAAGAATCATACATGGGATCTAGTGGACTTGCCTACAGGTAAAAAGCCTATTGGTACAAAGTGGGTTTTTAAGGTAAAAAGGAAACAAGATGGTACTGTTGACAGGTACAAAGCAAGGCTTGTGGCAAAAGGCTATGCGCAACAGAAAGGCATAGATTATGATGAAACCTTTGCTCCTACTTCTCGTGCGTCCACAGTTAGATCACTAGTTGCAATTGTTGCTCATCATGGTTGGAAAGTGCATCAGTTGGATATCAAAACTGCTTTTTTGAATGGTGATTTGCAGGAAGAAGTTTATGTAAGTCAACCAAGTGTTTTTGTTGTAAAAGGACAAGAGCAAAAGGTATGTAGATTGCATAAAGCTTTGTATGGTCTCAAACAGGCTCCAAGAGCATGGTATGAGAAGATACATACTTATTTGATTGGCCAAGGATTTCAGAATAGTCCAACAGAAAGTACTTTGTATGTCAAAAAGAGAGATGGAGTTCTCATTATGCTAACACTTTATGTGGATGATATGCTTCTTACAGGCAATACTGCAGATGAAATTGAAGCGTTTAAAGATGCTTTGAGAAAAACCTTTGAGATGTCTGATCTTGGTTTGCTACATTATTACTTGGGTATTCAATTTGTGCAATCAGAGGATGGCATATACATCTTGCAGGCAAAATATTTGCATAAAAATTTGGACAAGTTTGGTATGCAAAATTGTAAACCAATCTCTACACCCGTAGAAACTGGATCAAAGTTGAGCATGCACGATGCTGGAGAACCTTTTGATGTACATACTTATGCAACAGCGGTTGGTTGCTTGATATATTTGGCAGGCAACACTCGTCCAAACATTCAATTTGGGGTTTCACAAGCAAGCAGATTTATGCACAGCCCAGGTATGCATCATTGGCAGGCTGTGAAGCGCATACTTCGTTACCTTTCAGGTACCCCTAATCTTTCCATGTTCTTTCCAAGGGGGGATATGTATGGAAAGCACAGTTCTATGCAGCTTCTTGGTTACAGCGATTCAGATTGGGCTGGTGATTTTGACACACGACATTCCACAAGTGGGAATTGTTTTTTCTTGGGAAATGCATGTATATCTTGGCTAAGCAAGAAGCAACCCAGAGTGGCTACATCAACTTGTGAAGCTGAGTACAGAGCAGCTTTCACGGCAACAGTTGATTATGTATGGATACGCAGGTTATTGGCAGATCTTTGTGAGTGTCAACAGGCACCCACTACCATTTTCACTGACAGTCAGAGTGCTATGGCATTTGCAAGGAATCCGGTATTTCATGCAAGAACAAAGCACATAGAGGTTCACTACCACTATGTCAGGGAAAGGCTACATGCAGAGGAGATCACACTAACTTACTGTCCTACACTGGATAACATTGCAGATCTATTTACGAAGGCGTTATCACGAGAAAAGTTTGAAGCTTTCCGAAAAGCTTTGGGCTTACTCTCATACACATGATGATCTGCGACCCTGTACGGATTCACACTATCACTACAGGGGGGATTTGTAGACATGTAGTAGTGTTAGTGTGTATACACGCTTCACGAGGGGCACTTTTCTCCCACTGGGTTTTTCCCCCTGGACATCTGGTGTGAAAGGACACCTTATCTCTTAGGGTTTCATATAAGCTTTGTAGCTCTGAGTTTGTACATACTCTATTATTCTAATACAGAGAGATAGACTACAGAGATCTCGTACGGAAGCTCTGTGTCTTCTCCTTCTCCATCTTCTTCCTACTCTGACTTGCTGTCTTCCTTCTGTTTCCTGTTTCATCATCTTCAACACACCCCACTTTAAAAATTCTACATTTTTTAAGCTCTAGAGCGCCTTTTACAAATTAAAACTGTAGATCGCTAAGTTGTAAATCCCACTTTAAAAGCTTTAAAGTTCTAAGTTAGTAAATCCTAAAACTCTAACGTCTCGGGGTGACCCTCCCCCTATCTGTGGATCCATGTAACATTTTCACTTTCTTTAATTCAAATTTTTACCTTCTAATATTAAAAAAAATTAGTTCCTCATTGGATTAGGTTTAAAATCTCAAAAAAAAAATCTTTAAAGATTAAGGCTCTAAAGGATAAATTCCTTCCATAAAGTTTTAACCAACAAAAATGACAATTTTAGCTATTACCTCAAGTTTCAACCGTGAATGAAATTCTCAAAATGAAAAGATGGCTAAAAGAACTTCTCAAATTTCAAAATGAAAAAGTAACTCTTGGGATTTGTGGAGCCTCTAAGCTTTATCATTTAACATATAAGGTTGTCAACCTTTCATGCTTTCTAATGCATTGGGCAACACAAAATCTTTTCTTTGATATATGAGCGTTCATTTCATTTTTCAAAACTCAAGACATGTCCATCATTAGATTTACACACTCTTCATTTCAATGAGTGCCCACTATCTTATTTCAACCAATCAACATTTTAAGTCTATCAAAAAATACTTGAAAATACAACTCAATTTTATTCCTATTTTAGTCAGCAAAAAGAGAAGTGATCTCTATAGCCTTTGCCCTTTGGGTAGGCCAAAAAAAAAAACACACACACACCACACAAAACCTGCATGTGCGCTTTTATCTCCTTTCTGCAATAGCCCTCGACTCCTCATACCTCCCTCCCCACTGAGACCTATCTGCACTGTCCTCTATGATCCTGCCCTCAAAGAGCTATCTCCAACAACCATCTGCTTCTCTCTCTCTCTCTCTCTCTCTCTCTCTCTCTCTCTCTCTCTCTCTCTCTCTCTCGTGGCGACCCTTTCTGATTTTACCTCTACCGACTTGCTTCTCAACAAAGAGGACTGCCCTGTAGTTGTGCGCATGGATGGGTGAGAGAGAGAGAGAGGTCTCCAGATGAATGTAAGAGAGAGAGAGAGAGAGAGAGAGAGAGAGAGAGAGAGAGAGAGAGAGAGAGAGAGAGAGAGAGAGAGAGATGCAAAACAAGCACTTAACGAGACAAAAATAGAGACTGACGGATAACGACTGGACAGAGAGAGAAAGAATCTTGTGAAGATTCTTCTTAAAGCAGAATAAAAAATGAATCGTAGGGACATATTTGACAATAGCTTAACCCTGTCAGAGCCTTTGTACGAATCCTATCTTATTGGTTATAGATAACTATGCAAACTATGTTCAAATGAAGCATTAAATGAATAACTAAGCCTGTTGCATGGTTACGCAAGGCTTAGTTATGATTGTGTGAGGCTTAAGCTATGGTCACGCGAGGCTTAGTTCTTCGTAGATCAGCCGACAGCCTCTGACGCATGGCAGCTTTCCACAGCTTCTCACCGGCTTCGTATGCCAACTATGCGTATTTAGGCATAGTCACAAAACTATGTCTGCCTACTCCCGGTCAACTCTTGCTCTCGCTCTCCAGCCTGCGCCTTGCCCTTTCTCTCTCTACCTGCTGTCGACGGTGGACGCTCTGCGCTGTTGTCAGTAGTTGTCGAAGCTTAGTGAGAACTATGCCTCGTGTGACCATAGCCTTATCACTTATTTGAACTGATAACTAAGCATCATTCTTGGTCACACGTTAGACAAAGCATTAAATGAATAACTATGCCTACCCTTTGTGACCATGCCGATTTTGGCATAGTTGTGACTATTGTGTGACCCGCACGTTGTTGCGGCCAAGAAAATCATGGAAATTAGAGATCTCTCTCTCTCTCTCTCTCTCTCTCTCTCACACACACACACACACACACACACACACACACCCACCCACAGGGACATATATAGGTAGGTATGTGTGTGTGTGTGTGCGCTCGCCCACGTGTGAGGAAAATGGAACTACAATCCTTGGAATCACTCTAGCAAGATAACAATGCATAGCTATGCCTTCTCTCTCTCTCTCTCTCTCTCTCTCTCTCTCTCTCATATTAGACCTTGAGATCAAGATTCATCGAGTAGATCTCTGCTATCTCTTTTTCCACCTTTTCTCCCTTTCTCAATTCTTTTGAGTTGAGGATAAGTTTGGTTGGTGCTACGCTCTAGGGTCACTTTTGAAGGGCTACCAGGTTACCAAGGAAAGTCTCTCTCTCTCTCTCTCTCTCTCTCTCTCTCTCTCTCTCTCTCTCTCTCTCTCTCTCTCTCTCTCTCTCTCTCTCTCTCTCTCTCTCTCTCTCGCATTCTGCTACAGTTGGACCTGGAAAAGGCCTATGACAAAATAACATGGACATATATAGAAGCCGTCATGGAAGCTCTAGGCTTTGGGCCGCGCCTCTGTCGGCTGGTTCGCGTAATGGGGGCTGGAAGCCAGTCAGAGCTCCTATTCAACGATAGAATTGTAACCTCTTTTGAGGTCAAAAGGTCAATTAAACAGGGATGCCCTCTCGCCCCCTTACTTTTCGCCATAGGATCACATCCTTTAATCACGACGCTCGAAGCTAGTGCTGAACAAGGGGAGGTTCAAGGCCTTGTTTTACCAGGAAATAGACAACTCCTAGCAAAACTATTTGCAGACGATTCTCTCCTCTTCTTGAAGGCGTGCCCCCCGGGTCATTAGAAAAGCTCTGGAGATTGTACACATGTTCTCAGTAGCTTCGGTGTCCCAGTGTAATATAGAGAAGTCAAGGATGATTTCCCTATCGGAAAATGACTCATTTGACCCTACTGTCTGGTCAGGGGAGATTGTCACAAAAGGGAATATCTTTAGACATCTGGGAGCCCCCTTGGGGGCTGGATGTAACTCACAAGCAAAGATTCGAGTGGGTGCTTGAAAAAATCAAAAGAAAAATGAGTAGGTGGGAGTATACTCTTCTCCCATTCCCAAGTCGGATAAAAGTGATGAATGCCTTTATGATTCCTTATATTGCCTTCACTAGCCCGCTTCTCAAGATGGCTAAGTGCCACTGGAAAGAGTTCTTAAAAATAGTAAAAAAAATTTTATGGAAAAATAACACGAAATCTTCTAGGCCATGGCAATGGGCCCGTTGGGAATCAGTTGCTCAGTTGGGGAATCAAGGAGGCCTCGGGATTCTCAACCCTGTGGCCCATGCAGAAGCTTGTTGCACCAAATTTGTTGTTTCCTTGGCTAAACAGGATCAAGTTTGGGTTGTCATGATCAGAGATATGATTGAAGCATCTAAACTTAGCACGAAGGGTGGAAAGTGGAGAGGGGTGGAGGTCCATGACAAACTGTTAGCCCCGGTGTGGTCTACCTTAAGACTGGGGGGCAGCTCAGGAGAATTGGTAAGAAAATGCAATAGAGTAGCAGGAGTCTTAAACTGGGGGGAAGAAGCCAAATACTTCAAGAAAATCCTGCATTGGTCCCCCTGGCTCTCCAAAGTTGTAGATCCGCTGCAAACTCCCTATTGGATTGAGACAGCTAGGAAGCTAAATAATATTTGTTACTAGGTCATTACGTGAGAAAGTAATGTACGAATATCATGCTCCTCCTTATGCAGAGCATAGAGGGATTCAGTCTAGGGATTCAGTCTACCCTAAAGGGGATTGAAACATATTTCTATTGGCTTACCATGAAAGAAAACATACAAGAGTATGTTTCTAAATGTGTGGTATGCCAAAAGACAAAGTTTGATAGAGGAAAGCAACCTGGATTGCTTCAACCTTTTCCAATCCCTAATTCACCATGGTAGAGCATATCCATGGATTTTATCTTTGGATTGCCTAAGTCTATCCATGGGAATACGGGAATATGGATGATAATAGACAGGTTCAGTAAACAAGCTCATTTTATACCTGTCAAAAAGACTATCAAAGCCCATCAAATGGCAACCTTCTTCATTTCACAAATATTCAAGTACCATGGCTTGCTAATGTCCATAGTGTCGGATAGAGATCCTAGTAATTTTTGGAAGGATCTCTTTGAGAATTTAGGAACAAGGCTAAAATTCTCTTCAGCCTATCACCTGCAAACGGATGGCCAAAGTGAAATAGCTAACCTAACAATTCTCGATCTACTAAAAGCCTATGTAACGGAAGTAGAACAAAGATCTAAAGTACTTACCCTTAGTGGAGTATGCCTACAATAACACTGTGCATACTTCCACAGGAAAAGCACCTTTTGAGGTAATTGAGGGAAGATCAAAAAGTCCCCTGCTACTTAAGGTACACAAGAAGATCTTTGCTGTAGATGAGTATAGCCGAGACCTACAAGAATCTTTCCAAAAGATTAAGGATGCTATCTGTATCTCACAGCAAAGGCAAAAGGCTACTGCTGACAAGCACAGAAGAGCCCAAGTCTATAAAGAAATGATTGGGTTTTACTCAAATTTCCCAAGGCTCAACTAAGGCACACGACGGGCAAGAATCCTATGGGACACCAAAAGTACTATGCTAAGTTAGCAAAAAGGTACTATGGTCCCTTCCAGATTCTTAGGCCAATCAATGAGATGGGCTATTAACTCAAGTTGCCCAGCCATTGGCTCATACACAATGCTTTCCATGTGAGCCTACTAAAGCCTTACAAATGAGTGCCACCTCAAGAACCAACTATTGAAGACCCACCAGAGATCGAGGACCAAGAAGAGGTGCTGTAGCCCGAGTCCATTCTCCTACATGAAGACAAGGTACTAAGAGGTGGTAAGACTATCCGACGATATCTTATTAAGTTTAAGAATTATCCTTTTGAAGATGCTAGATGGATGTAAGGCATACAATTAAAGGATAAACTAAACCTTGTCAATGCTTACAATGCTTCCCAAGAGTAAGAAAATGTACAAATGTTAAAAATGAACAAAGTTTTTTGTCTTATAAGACTCTCTTTTTCTTTATTGTGCACAAAAATGAAGTAGTATGCATGCTTAGATCAAGTTTGCGGAGACGACGTCTCCCAAATACCAAGTAGAGCTTGTCACTGTACTATGGAAGATTGATAGGACTAATGTGCAGACATGCTTGTGGTAGCTTAGGCTCTCAAGCAGCAAATGGACTAGTCATCCATTCTGGAACAATGTCGTAGGGTAACATAGGGATCCTCTACCCGCTGGAAAAAAGGACTAATGAATATGCTTTATCTTCTCTACCCCATAGTCGAGGCTGACTATGATTTCAAGAGAGAGGTAATGTCATAATAATCAATATCTAATTCTCCTAAATGATTTTCTCATGTTAATCTGATCATTTAATATGGGGAAGTGCCAAGGGAGAAAAAGCTAGAATATTGGTTAAGCTAGTAGACCGGCCACAAAAGGAATCCAAAGGAGGGAAAATAGGGATCCAAAGGGGGGGGCCATCTGCAAAAGAGCAATGTGCAACAATGGGCTTAAAAGACCCTAAGGTTCAGCCCATTAAGACTTCCAAAATGCTAAGGTTCCAAAATTCAAAGGTTGTGTCCAAAGGTCAAAAGTCTAGGAAAATTGGATGCTTTGTGTGTGTCCCAAAATTCTTTCTCAAGCCCTACAAAGGAGGGGGTGAGCCCAATAAGTAGGGGATGAGAGAGAAACTCACACACACACACACACACACACACACACAAGCTTCCTTTGTACACAAGGGGAAAGAGGGACACATGTCAGCTCCCTAGCCTAGATGCCCACAAGGTGTACTCAAATCCTATTGGATCACCTTGGAGGTGGACCAATGAGAATTAGGCTAGAGTAAGTCTAGTTTAACTAATTTAAAAACACTTAATAAAAGAACCAATAAGAATTAAGCTCTCTAGAAGACTATTGGATAGTCTCCCTATTGTCCAGGAGACAAAGGGGTCCAATGAGGGTTTAGTTGCATTAATTAATCATCAAAACCTCTCACAAAAGGGGGAAGGGGGACACATGTCAGAAGGCTATCACTTATGCTACTTAATTTCCATTGGCTAAGCCTAGGGAGGTCCAATACGGAGTGAGCATGAGCAGATAGCAAGAGGGGTCGACCAAGAGAGAGAGGGGGGTAATTTTTCAAAGGCATTATTCACTTTCACACTCATACAATCTATGTGTGGAGAAATAAGACTCTCTCTCTCTCTCTCTCTCTCTCTCTCTCTCTCTCTCTCTCTCTCTCTCTCTCCTTCTCAAGCTTTAATGGAAAGATTACCAGCTACTCCAAGCTTGTGAGAAGGGAGGCCTACACCAACAACTCTTGGCTTTGTGATGCAAATCCAACCAAGAGCCAAGATTCAATGCATTCTCATCTCCTCTACCATGCTAATTACTAAGATAAGATATGATAATATGAGTGATTATGTGAGGAGATGTACATCTTTCTCGTAAGAATACTCCTTCTTCCTCTCAATCTACTCTAATACCCTGCTAGCTCTCACCATCTTCAAAGGTGTGTGAGGTCTTGGGTTTGAGACCGTGAGGGAATTGATGTTGTGTTTGATAAGTGTTTTGCTTAGTGCATGAAGTTTCCATCTTCATTGCACTAGCTAGTATTGAAGGAACACAAAGAATTGTATTGTAAAATGTCTCTCTTGATGGGAGAAACAATAATACAAAGGCTTTTGGAGGGGGGACCAGCTCCATGTAAATCCGGTCCTCAACTGTTGTCATTAGCTTAATTTCTCTCTCTTTTGAAGTATTGTTCATGCTATCTAACTAGGTGTTATGCTTTTTGTTGCTCTCTCCACCCAAGCACTCTTGTTATTCTCATTAGGAATCTATTCTAATGAAATGCTCACTATGTTCATGCTATTTTTCACTACACACAAGTTACTAGGCCATTAAAAGTTATATTGCACATTCCACTTGACCAATCACACTATAAGAGACTGAGGTCTTTGCCACGCATGACAGCCGTGTCAGGATGAGAAAGAGTAAAGATAAGAGACATGGGGGAAGAGAGAGACTACAACTACTATATTGCCACTTATATTGCTTTCTAATTTCCACATAGATTGCCTTGCTAATTCCGTGTAATAGATTCAATATGAAGAGATTAGAGTCACAAAGAGAGAGAGAGAGAGAGAGAGAGAGAGAGAGAGAGAGAGAGAGAGAGAGAGAGAGAGAGAGAGATCACTATGAATGAAGCATTAACCTTAGTGTGTGTACAAGGAATGGATGACTTCAAACACTCCCAACACAAATAGTCATGTAGATTACCAAACAACCACTCAAGGATTAGCCAAGATCACATCAAGCACTCTCACACACATATAAAAGATTTCTCTTAATTAACATAAGTAAGAGGAGGAGAGGTTACTAGCATGGAACAATTTTCACTCTAGAATGTGCAAGAATAGAGTGAATGAATGAGCTTATGGGCTCATGGTGAGTGATACAAAGACTCAATGGGGCTGAGGGAGGCTTGAAATTACAAAGGGGAAGGCCTCTTTATATAGGAAAGAGAGTGATTAGGAGTGAGGTTAAGATCCAAGTGTAATTTGTACAAATGAAGCTTGATTAGGGACATTCAACCAATGAAGAAGCTCCTTCCAAGTGATTTGTTGACCAATTAGCTCCATCATCACTTGTGTTGTCTTCACTCCTTCCTCCATAGCTTGAGTCCAATTAGCTCCATCATCACTTGTGTTGTCTTCACTCCTTCCTCCATAGCTTGAGTCCAAGAGCTTCCTTATTTTAAAATGTAAAGAATCTACATAAAATCAATACATATCTAGTAATAATAGAAAGGGGTTGAATGAGAACTTATGAATTACAACAAGATTAAGCATGACTTGAGAGGTGATTAGAAGAGGAATTTTGATGGGTTTTTGAGCTTGAGAGAGAGGAGGAAGGAAGGAGGGTGAGAAGATTAATGGCTGATTTTTAGAGAAGGTCTCGATGTGGAAAAGGAAGGGTGTGTGTGTGTAAAGGTAGAGGGGGTGGTCTCCACCACAGTTGAAAAAACTGGCGTCCGCCATTTTGGCCATATCTCCTAGACCGTAGATGCAAAAATTATAAAAAAAATATGGCCAGAATCTCCAGCTCATCAGCTACAACTTTAATGAAGACAACATTTCTTGGATCGGAGTGGAAGTATTTTTTAAAAATTCAGCAAAATCATGTGTCTGGTTTCTTCCTTTACCAAGTCTTCCACTTGGGTCCCATTTGTTTGAATCATCATATGGCTCCAAAGCCATGATGATATGAGCCACTCATGACCCTTGAATCATGGGTGCATGGCTCCACAACCACATCATATCTTTTCTTTTCACATTTACATATTTTCCCTTCCCTTTACCACTAGGTTCTCCCTCTACCTTTCACCTCCGGTGAACTAGTCAAGAAAAAATTCCTATCAAATCATTTTTTTTAAATTTTTCCAAGAGGTTGTTCTCACTCTTTCTTTTATTGTAAACCTCTAGAAGCAAGGAAAACCAACAAAATATGATAAACAAAAATTTGTGATAGGCTCGGATCAATATGAAGTAATGAACAAATCAGAAAAACTAGCCAGCATGTGCAAATATATCTCCCACTCCATAGCTGAGAGGTCTCCACTGATCATTTGTGTCATCAATTCTTGCTTCTTTGAAAATTCAACCTTGGTTTGCATCAGCCCTTCAATCAGTTCATAAGGCCCTTCACTTTCATCTTCAACTTCATTCGCAAATGCAACTAAACCAGACTCTTGGATTCCTTTGTCCACCATCAAAAGAAATGCAACATCAGCATCCTCATCACTGCTAGTAGTACTATCACTGTCCTCATCAGTCATCACTGTGGAATAGTCTTCATCACTAGACTCATCCTCATCTTCATAAAGATCCTCCAATTGTTTCCTTGTGTCCATATGCACCTCTCTTTCCATAGAGGCTAATCGTACCACGTCGCCAATCTTGAACAGCTCCCACTGCACATAACCGTAGTCTGCCCAGTATAATAGGATATGCTCCCAACCCCGCTGGCATCACATGAAAATCAACCACTGCCTTTGCATCATATGCCTCCACTTCTAAGCTCTTTACAACACCCAAACATTTACCTTTTGATGGTTTGCCAATCTAATCCGGAAGCCTGACACCCCAGTCATGTAAGGCCCATCTTCTCAATGCATGAGTGTGTTATGACACATATTTGGGCTCCACCAACCACATAACCTTGTCCCAGGTTTTTCCTTTTATGCCACACATCTACTATTGGACAAATGTCTGGTAGCTCATCCATCGCCAACACCTTCAGTGAACCTCTCTCTGGCTCTTTCTCTATTGGGTTAACCATCCTCTTCCACTATCGCTTTAGTTTAAGCACCATCTCTATAAGCTGCCCAAAAGTAATATCTGCCTTCCTGCTTGTTAGATCCTCCTTCAAGTCATAGCTTAATTGCCCATCCCCTAGTGGAAGATCTGACACATGAAACTTGCGACGAGCCCTTCTTTTCCTCTTGGCCTTGACATCTTCGCCTTCATGGCTCTTTCCTTTCTTCTTACTAGGACCTGGGGTACTTCTTCCTTCCTTGTCCTCTGTGGTCCTCTTCCCAATAGGCATCACTAATGTATCCTCTAGCTTTGATGCCTTCTCCAAGGTGACTACACTTAGCACTTTTGTCTTTCCCTTTTCCTCCTGGGTTAATCCACTGGTTCCTTCATCTCCCTTAATTTCAATGCCATAATCATTTGACCTAGTTAACACCTGTGTTGGCAATGGATACATGTCTCCACCCATCCTTGGTGGCTTATCACATTGCGGGCTAATGTGGCCTAACTCTCCGCAATTATAACATGTGGGAGTCTGCCTCCAGAACCTACCATTGCTTTGTCCAACACCATTCCTGAGCCTTTCTTCACCTCCTGGCTGATTTGAAAACCTCCCTTGACCTTGATTATTTCCCACTTGACCTAGCATGTTTAGGCTGAGATTCTTCATTAAATCTACCACTTGCCTCATGTCTTGCCTTAGCCCATCATCTTGCACTGCTGTAGAAACCACTACTGGCATAACCTGAGGAGTAACAGGAACCACTGGTTCATGATGAACCCCTAGCATGCGACCTTGTAAAGAGTCCATAGGCTGAAATTCAGACCTCATGGGCAAAGACTCCACCCCTTGCTGGCTCTTTTCCTCAGCTTCCACTCTTTGTTCCTTGCTACCTCTAGTGCATCTTCATATGTCCTAGGCTTCTTTAGCTCCACTCTCCAACGTATATTCTCCCAAAGACCAGCCAAGAATCCGTCCTTCTTCATCATATCCGGTGGGGGTACTTGTGGTGCTAAGGCCTTTCACATACGCTCCCATGCCAATGAAAACTTATGTATGTATGCATCTACTCGCTCACCTTGCTTTTGCATTAAAGCCTAACTTCTTGCCACACTTTGTTAGGATCTTCTATCTTCACAAACTCCACTTCCAACCCATGCTTTAGATTCTCCCAACTCAATCTTATAGGTGGATCAGCCACACGCAAATCCTCTTCAAATGCGTTGGACCAAACTCGTGCATCACTCTTCAAACAGATTTGGAGAAGACGTAACATCTGCGTAGGGTCATGAATCTGGTTGCTAATGCAGTCAACCTCCATCTTTTCTAAAAAGTCTTCCACATCTTCATCACTTCTTCCATGAAACTCAAGATAAGAGATACCCAAGTTTAATGCTTTAAGAACCCCTTCGAACACACGTGCAAGAACCCAAAACTTTTGACTGACTCAATTCCCAGAAACATCAATGTGAAGGAGTACGAGCGGAAGTGCGACGCGAGAGAGAGTGCGAGAAGAAGAGCACGACGATATGGTGAACTCGCTCTACTGTAATGTGTAGAGCATAGTGAGTTCTTATTAGGTTTTTACAAAAGAATATGTGTACATACCTGGCGGCCCGCCCACTTACCTGGGCGACCACATTGGGCTTTATATCCCAACAACCTCGCACTTAAAGTCCAATGTGGTACTTTAAGTGTGAGAGAAGCTACTATACAAGCTAATATACAAGAGATGTAGAGAAGTGATGTACTACCCTACACCTAACTGCTTGCGAAAATGCGCAAAGCTCTCTGAGGGAAGTACTTTTGTAAGTAAATCAGTAGGATTTTATGTGGTGTGAACTTTGACAAGCTGAAGTTGCTTATCCTCGAGCATTTCCCTGATGAAATGATACTTCACATCCACATGCTCTGTCTTTGAGTGATAAACTGGATTGCGAGCCAATTGTATAGCACTTTGACTATCACAATATAACACACGCATCTCTTCTTTGATTCCCAAGTCTGTTACTAGTCGATTAAGCCAAATTGATTCTTTGCATGCCTCTGATGCTGCAACATATTCAGCCTCTGTAGTAGACTGAGTAACACAATCTTGTAATCTAGAACGCCATGATACTGCTCCACCAGCCAATGTAAAGACATACCCTGACGTAGACCTTCGGTTGTCTAAGTCACCTGCATAATCTGAGTCTGTAAAACCCTTTACACTTAGCTCCTGACTCCCATAGCATATACGCATACTCTTTGTAGCTTTCAGGTATCTCAATATTCCTTTCACTGCCTCCCAATGTTTCTTGCCTGGGTTTGACATGTATCGACTTACTACTCCCACTGCAAATGCAATGTCTGGGCGAGTAGCAATCATTGCATACATCAAACTACCCACTGTAGACGCATATGGAATCTTATCCATTTCAGCCTGTTCTTCCTCAGACACAGGACAATCTTGTTTGCTAAGTTTCACATATGGTGGCAATGGAACACTCAGTGCCTTTCCCTTCTCCATATTGAAACGTTGCAAAACCTTGTCAATATACTCTGTTTCAGATAACCAAATCAACTTCTTTGATCTGTCTCTCTCAATGCGCATACCAAGTATATGACTTGCCTCACCCATGTCTTTCATGTCAAACGATTTTGCCATCTTTGACTTCAAAGCTGAAATTTCTTCCAAGTGCTTGCCAGCAATCAACGTGTCATCCACATACAAAATAAGGATCAGCCAACTACCATCCTTAGCCTTCTTTGTATATAGACAGTGATCGAACTCACTACGTTTGTAGTCTTGAGAAAGCATATGCTTGTGGAATATATGGTACCATGCCCTCGGTGATTGTTTTAAGCCATAAAGACTCTTTAACAACTGGCATACCCAATCTTCCTTGCCTTTCTCAACAAACCCTTCTGGCTGCTGCATGTAAATTTCCACATCTAAATCACCATGCAAGAACGCTGTCTTGACATCCATTTGGTGCAACACCAAATCTAATATGGCAACCAATGCAAGAAAGCATCTCAATGTAGTCATCTTGACCACCGGAGAGAAGACTTCATCAAAGTCAATGCCTTGTTCTTGCTTAAAGCCCTTGGCAACAAGCCTTGCTTTGTACTTTGGCTGACTATCATAAGCGGTGATCTTATACCTGTAAACCCATTTACAAGGTAGAGCCTTTTTGCCCTGTGGTAATTTAACTAGCTTCCATGTCTTGTTTTTATGCAGAGCTGTCATCTCTGACTGCATGACCAATTGCCAATTCCCGGAGTCCTTCATTTGCACTGCTTCCTTGTAACATGAAGGCTCATTGCAATCAGTCAACATGACATAGTTCATAGATGGAACAAACCTATCAGAAGGTCGTGTGACACGTCCAGATCTACACACAATAGGTGGCTCAGGCTCAGCCACAACCTGTGGTTACTCTATCCTGTCCTTGCTCCTCTTGAGCCCTGACATTTTGTCTTGCACGTGCATGTCCATTTTCTTGGAAGACAACTCTTCTAATCTCCTCAACCCTCTCTGGTTTAGAATGATATTTGGATTCATTAAAGTGAACATCATTGCTGCGGACAACCTTTCTGGATTCGGGATCCCAAAGTCTGTACCCCATCTCACCAGAATTACCATAGCCTAGAAAGATGCACTTTCTACTCTTTGGCTCAAGTTTGTTCCTAAATTTCTTTGGAACGTGAGTATATGCCTCACAGCCAAAGACTCTGAGATGCTTGTATGAGGGCATTTTGCCTGACCATACCATCTCTGGCACTGAATCCTTCTGCAAAACCTTGCTAGGAGATCTATTTACAAGATGAACAGCTGTTGATACAGCTTCAGCCCAAAACCCATTTGGCAGCTGTGCATTAGACAACATACTTCTGACCTTCTCTTGTATGGTCCTATTCATCCTCTCAGCAACACCAGTTTTATACCTTTTGACTCACAAAAGTCCTGACAGGCCTTTGAAACATACTCTCCACCATTGTCAGTGCGTAAGCATTTAAGCTTCTTGCCACTCTGATTCTCCACAAGTGTCACAAACGTTTTGAAAACACTAAACGCTTCATCCTTGTGCTTGAGAAAGTAAACCCATACTTTCCTCGAGTAATCATCTATAAATGTCATAAAGTAAGAAGCTCCCACTAGAGATAGGTTAGGCATAGGTCCACACAAATCACTATGAACAAGTGCCAACTGTGTATCTCTTCTACCGCTTCTATGCTTATGTGGCTGCTGTGTTTGCTTACCATATAGAAAATGTTCACAAAATTCAAAATCATTAAATGAAAAGCCAGGCAAATAACCAGAACGAGACAAGATTTCCATTCCCTTCTTGGACATATGTCCTAACCGGCTATGCCACAAAGAAACGTTCGGCTGCTCGGTTACATTGATTACATTTTTAGAGACATTTGATACATAAATCATGTAAAGTCCTCCAGACTTTACTCCATGTGCTACTGTCATAGAACCCTTGGATATCTTCCACATGTTCTCTCCAAAAGTGGTGACGTAGCCAGCATCATCAAGTAAACCTGTGCTGATCAAGCCCTTTGTAATTGCGGGAACATGTCTCACATTCTTCAGCGTGAAAGAAAAGCCATTCTGAAACTTCAATTGAACATCTCCAACACCTAAGATCTCACATGTCTGCCCATTGCCTAGCCGAACATGATCTTTAGTGGTCACATAAGAAGTAAACCACTCCTTGTTTGGAGACACATGAAGTGATTCCCCTGAGTCTATAATCCAGTCAGCCAGTGCATTTCCATCAGATGCTGTAAGAAGAGCTGAGTCCATTGTATTCTTCAAGAAGTAGATGTCTCCTGACACTAGACTGTCATCCTCTGCAACAGTGTTTGTCACATTTATTTCTTGAATCTTCACTGAGGACTTGTTCTTCTCACCATGGTCTTCAGCTTTCTCTTTGCCTTTTTCTGCTTTCCATTCTCTACAGTCTCTTTTCATGTGACCCTTCTTGCCACAATGGTAGCATTCTATGTCACTCTTGCCTTTAGCACTGCGGGACTTGCTACGAGACTGATTCCTCTATCCACCTTTGTACTTTTCTTTGGTCCTTCCCCTGACAACTAAGGCTGTTCCTTTGCCTTTGTCCATTGTCTTTCTATTGGTTTCTTCAGTAAGCAGACTTCCTTCTACACCTGCTATGTTCAAACCATCTGGAGGCGCAGAATTACTCAGAGATGTGCGAAAAGTGTCCCAACTTTCCGGCAATGTGATCAACAGGAACATAGCTCTAACAGGTTCATCAAACTTGACACCTTGAGCTGACAACTGACTGTAGATTGTGTTGAATTCATTTAGATGATTGGACATAGGTGTCCCTTCTTTCATCTTCAAGTCAACAAGCTTCTTAAGCCAATATACCTGTGAAGCTGCACTCTGCTTCTCATAAAGATCACTGAGCTTTAACCATGCTTGATAAGCCAACATCTCGTCTGCTACATTGAAGTAAACGCTTTCTGCCAAAGTCAGCATAATGGTAGAAAGTGCCAATTCATCCATTTCGCTCCATTCATCTTCGTCCATATCTTCTGGTTGTATCCCCTTGAGCTTTATAGGTTTTATCTGCTTCTTTTGTACCAACATGTGCCAAATCTGCTTCTTCCACAATGGGAAATTGGTTCCATCCAGCTTCTTGATATTGTAAAGAGCAGTGTCCTGTGATCCAGCCATAGCTACGCTTTACAGTAGTTTACTTTCTTGGGAAAAATTCGGCAGAGTTTCCCCTGTAAACTGACCTCTAAACCAATATCAACCTGTCAAATGAACCAAGAAAGCTTCAAATTCTGCAAAATTTTTGGCAGAGTCTCCTTTGTAAAATGGCTCTGGTGTACTAAAAACAGAACAAAAACAGCTCAAAAAACCACTGTCTCTCTAACACTGTAAGCTGTGGGTAAACCTGTCCTGCACATGTACTGTCTCTGACTGTCCTGCACTGTCCTGTAAGCATAGACTGCGACAATGCCTGAACGGCAGTAAAGCAAAGATGCAATCCCAACTGTCTAACTCACAGTCAATACATCCTAGCTGTCTATCTAAGGGTGCTCGAGGGATCGCTCCAAGACCTGTATCACCGAAAGGATCTCATCATTCGAGAATCCCCCAGCTCAATAAAACCTCACTCGACGCTCAACAAAGGCTGAAGTAAATCTAATAGTCCATAAACTTCCCACAAAGTCATACATCCACAAATTTCCCATTGTGTGCTGTAACCGCTGCGGCGGTTGTTTGCTGCGTGACTCACAGCCAGCAAACCCTCAACAGACATACATCATCTCTGACAATACATCCCATGTGGAAGTACCTGCAATGTCAGGATGAAATCTGGAATATCAAGCAGCAAACACAAGCTACCTGATGAACTAGTGGATGTCGCCTTGCTGTGCATAACCTTTTGCAACAAGTCGAGCCTTATGGCGATCGATCTCACCATCCGGCTTGCGTTTCAACTTGTAAACCCAGTCTGTGTGTAGATGCTCCCGTGTCGTATGTGACACGCCTCGAAGAACTGTGATCCGTCCTTCGATGTGTAGACAACCACAAATCAACACTCTGGGAGTGTCGATATCCTCAACACCTGCAGTCGTAGGCCAAAAACCCCAAATTTGCAGAGTCGGATCTGCACCCGCTGAGACCACGTAGTCGAAAATGGCATGCACAGACCTTTGTCGAAGCCGAACGGTGGCCGAGATGACCTCAGAATGAAATTCTGACAACACCGTGTATTTCGGCCAGCCCACGAGATTTGGGGCCGTGTCTTCGCCTGTCGAATTTTACTCCAATCTGAGTTGGTGACTCTAGCCTCCTGCAGTGCTGCCCCGAGCCTCGATCTGAGCTCTGATACCAGTTGAAGGAGTACGAGCGGAAGTGCGACATGAGAGAGAGTGCGAGAAGAAGAGCACGACGATATGGTGAACTCGCTCTATTGTAATGTGTAGAGCATAGTGAGTTCTTATTAGGTTTTTACAAAAGAATATGTGTACATACCTGGCGGCCCACCCACTTACCTGGGCGACCACATTGGGCTTTATATCCCAACACAATGGAGCTCAACTTTAGATAAGGACAAACACATGCACATCAAATGAGTTTTCATAGTTAATCATCGGAATTACAACAGGCAAAGGACATTCCAGGATCTCTCGTAACCTTCTTGGCCCAAACATGAAGACTATACGCTGCTGGAAAAAAATCTTCCTGGACACATGAACATTTATTTGGATTCTTTGAGTTAAATGAAAAGGAGTGAATTGAGGGCCATTTTGATCATCCATTCAAGCCAACCATGAAGCTCCCAAGAAGGCACACCTGCCTTATCCTTTGATTTTGCCAGAATTTCAGCAGTATAACAATATAAATGGCTTAAAAGACGAAAAGACCAGCCATCATAACTTGGAAAAATAGAGCAGTGAGAACCCAAAATACAAAAAGGGTGCTCTAGCTACCTATATCATCGAAAGGATCTCCACATTTGAGAATCCCCCAGCTCAATAAAACCTCACGCTATCGTCCCTCACACGAAGGCTTTATGCAAATCGCGTATAGTCAAGTCTCAGAAATGACTATCTTCCAGACCAAGTCTCAGAAATGGCTGGGATTTCCAGATAAAACTAAATATGGCTCCACAAAGGCGTACAATGGCAGTTTCCACGAGTAACGTACAATACCAGTAGACAATGCGCTCAAACAGGCGCCAAATGATGCATACCCACAACAACTGCAAGTGACACCACTGCTAGTATATCACTGTACTCTAGCTACCTGTACCTGTGTGAATCACCTAAACATGTCCCTGTCCCTGTAACCTGTAACCTGTAATCCCAAATCTCGAAGCCTGAAGCCCAAAGCAGAAGGTACTCGAAGAAGATCCTCCGTGGGGGCGCCAAAAGAATGTGAGCATGATGGAAACACACAGAACGCCTCTATAACAACCCGACACACACTCTTGGAAAGATACACACACACACACACACACACACACACACACACACACACACACACACACACACACACACACACACACACACACACACACACACACACACACACACACACACACACACACACACACACACACACACACACTATGGGGCACCACTCGGATTACACAACCCACCTGGCCGAGACAGGGAACACACCGATGGAGCGAGGGGAGAGAGACTATCCGTTTACCCACTCCACACACACACACACACACACACAGAGAGAGAGAGAGAGAGAGAGAGAGAGAGAGAGAGAGAGAGAGAGAGAGAGAGAGAGAGAGAGAGAGAGAGAGAGAGAGAGAGAGAGAGAGAGAGAGACACACACACACACCCAAAAACTCAGCTCAAAAGAGAATAATTTCTGATGCTTAGATACAATAGAGCTTGGGCCAACACCAATGGAGCAAATAGCTCACACAATATGGGTAAAATGTACCAGATACAATCAAAAAGTGGAGCAGAAGCTTCGCTCATAGGAGAAACTTACACAGTAAAAATAGCAAAAAAACAGTGAGGAATTTGGAAAAATGGACAGCGCCATCGCATCCGGAACGGCCCAAAACCCCAGTCTACAATGTCAAAGTGCTTAAATCCGGATGAGCAGTTTACGGCCAAAACAGGCTCCAAAAACCCCAAAAACACAATTGCGGCTGTTCCTCCTCTCTTCTCCACGTTTTTTCTGGTCTTCTCTCAGTTTTTTCAGTTCCCACACTTAGCTTTATTACTTGGGCACCCTTGGCCTTTTAGATGACCTGAAACGGACCCCGAACAGGCCAAAAACTGACCTCGCAGTGCATAGTTTTCACCTTTTTGCATCATCCACACACCTGGCACTCAACTTTTTCCAATAATTCATCCTGCCACCATGTGACGTGGTCCCAAAAGATGGTCCTCATGATGAACTTTTTGCATAATTAGCACAAGAAAACATCGACGTTGCATCCATACTTATCCACGTGCAAGTATTGACCCCATTCGACCTCCTGACGCCACTAGATGCCATTTGGCGCACTTGCTTACCTCATGTCGTCGGCCCACGGATAGCTTCCTCGAGAAGTTTTATGCGCTACCAACTCCTCATTATTGTAGAAAAAACACATTGGTACTGGTAATAGTGAAAATCGATGCACTATGTATATGCTGTCCTACCTGTACACATGTGGGCCCCACGTAACCACATGGATTTGGAAAATGGGAAATCCTTTATTCGATGCACCATGCATGTGTATATACATATGCGAAATCCCTTGCTCCAAAAAACTCTTGACGATGTCGTCATCACAAACATGATTCTAAGCATGCATACTATTTTAATTCGTGTACAATTAAAAAGAGAACTAGTCTTCTAAGACAAAAACATGGGTCATTTAAAAGAAATTTGTACATTTTTCTTACTCTAATGTAGCATTGTAAGCATTGACAAGGTTCATACTATCCTTAAGCTGTATTCCTTGCATCCATCTAGCATCTTCAAAAGGATAATTTTTGAACTTAATAAGGATAATCTTTACATGTTGTAGTACCTTGTCTTCATGCCAAAGGATAGCTTCAGGTTGTAGCACCTCTTCTTGGTCTTCTACTTCAGGAGGGTCTTCAATGATTGGTTCACTTGGGGGCTCTCCTTTGAAGGACTTGAGTAGGCTCACATGAAAAGCATTGTGTATGAGCCAATGGTTGGGCAACTTGAGTTGGTAGGCCGTCTCATTGATAGGCTTCAAAATTTGGAAAGGACCATAGTATCTTTTTGCTAGCTTAGCATAATACTTTTGATGGCCCGTAGGATTTTTTCTTGTGGTTTGCCTCAATCAAGCCTTAGGAAACTTAAGCAAGACACAATCAATTTCTTTGAATGTTAAGGCCCTTCTGTGCTTGTCAGCAACAACTTTTTTCCTTTGTTGAGAGATGGATATAGCCTCCTTAATCTTTTGAAAAGCTTCTTGTAGGTCACGGCTATGCGGCGAAGATCTTCCCATGTACTTTGAGTAGTAGCAAGGGAGTTTTAGGTCTTCCCTCAATGATCTCAAAAGGTGATTTTCCCGTAGAAGTATGTACAATATTATTGTAGACATACTCTACAAGAGGTAAGTACTTTTCCCATTGTGAGGGTTGGATCTACTTTGGTAATATAAGTCTTGAGTAGATTGAGTATCGTAAGATTGGCTATCTCACTTTGGCCATCCGTTTGTGGGTGATAAGCCAAAGAGAATTTCAATCTTGTTCCTAGATTTTCAAAGAGACCTTTCCAGAAATTACTGGTCATTTTAGGATCTCTATCTGACATGATGGATGTTGGTAATCCATGGTGTTTGAAAATCTGAGATATGAAGAGAGTTGCCATTTGGTGTGCCTTAATAGTCTTTTTGACAGGAATAAAGTGTGCTTGCTTGCTAAACCTGTAGACTATTGTCCATATTCCCGTATTCCCATGGATAGACTTGGGTAATCCAGAGATGAAATCCATGTATTTACTCTCCCATGGTGAATTTGGTATAGGCAATGGTGGCTAGAGTAATCTAGGTTTCTTTCGTCTATCATACTTTGTCTTTTGGCATACTACGCATTTTGAAACATACTCTTGTATGTCCACTTTCATGGTAGGCCAATAGAAATACGTCTCTACTCCTCGAAAAGTAGATTGAATATCTCTATGCCCCGCATAGGGAGGAGCATGGTATTCATATAGAAATTTCTCACAAAGGGAATGGGTAACACATAGCCCATTGCCGTGGAGAAGATAACCATCCTGCAAGGTAAATGGTTCCTCTTTCTTCCGCAAAGCAAGGGCTGATATTATGTCTCTAAAATTAGGGTCAATAGCATACTCATCTATTATAGAGGATAGATAATTGTGAGTAGCTATAGACACCGCATTAACTTTTAGTCGTCATCAAAGTGCATCGGCCACTTGATTGTGCTTACCAGCAATGTGAGCAATATAGAAATTAAATTGCAAAAGAAAATTTTCCACCTCATTTGTTTGTTGGAAAGCTTGGTTTGCGTCATGAAATACTTGAGACTTTGGTGGTCGGTTTGTAGAATAAATGGAGTCCCCAATAAATAGTTCTTCCATGTGTCTGGGGCATGTAGGATAGCTAGAAGCTCTTTCTCATAATTTCCCAAGACGTGTTCATTAGTATTGAGCCTTCGGCTCTCATACGCTTTGGCATGTCCTTCTTGAAGCAAAACTGCTCCAAGGCAATCACCACAAGCATCACATTGGACCGCAAATGGCTTTGAGAGATCCGGAAGCATGAGGACTGGTTGGGAGGTAAGGTTTTCTTTGAGCTTATCAAAAGCATTTTTCTCCTTAGCAGTCCATACATACTTAACGTTCTTCTTAGTTAAGTCATGTATTGGACCTGCTATTTCAGAGAATTTTGCTATGAAGCTTCTATAGTATGCGCACATACCAATAAAGCTTCTTAGCTCATGTAGATTCCTTGGATTAGGCCATGATTTTATTACCTCTAACTTTGATGGATCCATACGGATACCATCTTGAGAGATAATATGACCTAGGTATTGAATCTCTTGGAGGAAAAATTCGCTTTGCTTTTGGTTGAGAAAAAGCTTGTTCTCCCTCAATGCTTGAAAAATCACTTGGAGATGCTGTTTATGTTCCTCCAAAGACTTGGAGTAGATGATGATACCATCAAAGAGCATTCCAGTGAATTTGCGCGCTTAGGTCTAAGAATTTTCTTGATTAGACAATTGAACGTAGTTGGTGCATTAGTCAAGCGAAAAGGCATGACTAGATATTCATAAAGATCAAACGTTGTGCAAAACGCGGTCTTTAGGATATCTTCATTTACTATCCTTATTTGATGATAGCCACTTTAAGGTCAATCCTACTAAAGTAGGTAGAGCCTTGTAGCTTATCAAATAGATCTTCTACCCGAGGCACAGGTGATCTATTTTTGACAATGATATGGTTTAGTGCTCGATAGTCCACACACATACGGTATGTACCATCTTTCTTTTGCACTAAAAGGACTGGAGAACAAAAGGGAGAGGAACTAGGCCTCACCATCTCTTTGTCTACCAATTCTTGTACTTGCCTCATGATCTCCTCTTATTGAGTTTGAGAGACTCAATAAGGAGGCTTGCTAGGTGGTGAGCTTCTTGGAAGGAGCTTAATTCGATGGTCATCATCCCCTCGGTTTGGAGGTAAGTCCATAGGGATATCATCGATGAACACATCTTGGAATCCTTTTAGAAAATTAGACAAGTCTAACTCTTCTTGATTTGTACCATTTACATTTGATGAAACATTAGAATCTTTTAGAGACTCTTTGACATAAATCATGTACGTAGAAACTGAGCTCTTCAGTGATTTATCAAAAGAAGGAGGATTTTCAAGTGGAATAGTGTGACCACACTCACTAGAATCTATATACATGTTCTTTCCCCTGTAGGTGAAGTAGATTCTCCTTTCAGGGATCTTAATATTGGCAGCCATGTGATCAAACCATGGCGCCCCTAGGATAGCATCCTCATGTTGGAGAGGAGAGATAAAAAAGTCTTCTTTGTTGACATAGCTTTGGACATGAAGCCTCAGCTTCCCAATGAAGGGAGCCGGAGGCTTGCTGTCCCTTGAAATCTGTGTCAGCCGTTACCATATCTGCCATCTCAAAAGCTTGAAAGCCCAACTTGGTTGATATGAAGTTGTAAGTAGAGCCAGGGTCAAACAAGATGAAGGCATCATGCACTCTTACCTTTCCCCAAGCATATGAAAGTGATGATCCTTTGCAATGAGCATCCTCTTTTGGAGCTTCGATGGTGTAAGCCCTAGGAGTCTCATTGCAAACATTCTTCTTGGGGCAAGAACGATAGGCATGTCCTTTCTCCCCACACTTGAAACACTTATGGTACTTGCGAAAAGCTTCAAGCTCTTCAGGAGAGAGTTTGTTTTTGCCTTTGTAAACTCCCTTCTCCTTGGGTTAATTGTTGTTGTTGTTGTTGGAAGTGCCTTGGGAAGAATTTTGAGCATTGGTTTTCCCCTTTGCATCATTTCTGTCTTTGTTTTCCATGGGCTAGACATACCGTCTAGCCCCTTGATGGAAATTGATGCGTGAAGCAACCATGGTGTGATGGATTACTTTGGTGATAGAACCAGGCCATTGAGAGTTGAGATGTTTGGCCATCTCTTCAGGTAATCTCGCAAAGAATTGCTACTTTTTCTTGGCAAAGTCTATCTTTTGAGACGCAGAAGCCTTGAGATGTAAATCCTAAAACTTGTCTACATACTTGTGCATAGACTCATGAGAGAGAAGCTTCAAGCTGCACCATTCTCGATAAGCACTTTGTCCTTTGCATCGCTTGCAAGAAATTGCTTCATGATGGAAACTCATAGAGTTTTCCATGTCTTTGTTTCCTCTCTTCCCTTTTGGAATGACGAGGAGGACTATGTGCTGATATTTTCCTCTTGGGAGGAGTGGACAATCGTCTAGACCACCACCTTCGTGGAGCCACATCTTCAGAGGAACTTAAAGTTTCATTGCTTTCTTGCTTATTGGATTCTTCCTCTCGTATGGGAGAGAGTCTTCTTTTGGGGGTCTCTTCAAGAGGCCTCCTAAGCTCTCTCCTCTTGGAGAGGAAGGGAAATTCCATGAGCGCGAAGTTTTTGAGTAAATTTGGCTTGCAAAGTAGGGTTGCCAATAGCTTTTTGCAACCTTGTTACAAGATAATTCACAAAAATGGGGGCATCATCATTAGCACCTTCATGTGCAAAATCAAAGCTATCAATGTTCATTCTACTCTCCTGGTTATTGTTAGCCATGGTAACAAAATTTGTGTACGTACTTAGTGTATGATTTGGCGATTCAAAACCTTAGTTGCCACTCCTCTTAGCCTTTGAAAATTGGCTCTTAAGTATCTACACCCATGATGGTGCAACCAGATCCGGTCGACCCATCGACATACCAAATTAATGTATGTGAATTCTACCAAGGTTATGGCAGAGTCCTTGTGCAAGTACATGATGCAGGATAAAGCAGGTACCACCAGGATATGTATGCAAAGTGTGGAATTTGGGAGGTCAAAGGTGGGTTTCAACCCTACTAGGTGGAGAATCTTAGAAATGGTTAAAAGGCACCGCTTATCAGTTTCTTTTGCTACTATCGGAGCATTACAACTCTCTGATTTGGGGCTATGACAACTCAAGTTTGTGGGAAATCAAGGTGAGTGGAGATTGATGCCCGAGTTGTGGGACCGGTCGCGAAGCAAAGCCTAAAACAAGAATAGCTTTCAGCTATTAAAAGAAAAAAAAAAACGTCTGTCTGTCTGCAATAGACGAGCAGCGCGAGGAGGGAAAGTGCGCCATCTGTGTGTGGGTCCGAATGCATGGAAGAAGCCAGGTGGAGGGGCTCGCCAGAGGGAGTCAAGGGAGAGCTGCCCTTGGGGAGAGAGGGCTGCAGGGTTGCAGCATCGAGGAGGAGTTGGAGCCACCAAGGGGCAGGCCAGACCAGAGAGAGGCCGGGGGGCCGGCTACAGTCAAGAGAGGGCTGCAGGGTTGCAGCATCGAGGAGGAGGAGGCCGCCAGTTGTGGCGGGGTTGCATAAGGCAGTGGGCCGAGGGCAGCACCACAGAGGAGGTGAGAGCCAAGCTGGGTGAGCTGCCCTTGGGGAGAGGAGAGAAGGCCAAGAGTTGCAGCGGGTGGTAGCCGACTGCATGAAAGAGCAGGTTTTGAAGGGCTGGCTGAGGGGGGCCGTGGATCATAGGGAGTCGGTTGCAGGAGAGGAGGAAAGAGTCGCGAGGGGTGGCGTCACTCAAGAGGACCAAGAGGCTGAGGAGGGTGTTACCTGCCATGCAAGGGATGAAGGAGGGTTGCATGAATCAGGAGAACTCCGTGGGCAAGAAAGTGGTCAGGCCTTGAGAGTCAAAGGGACATGCCATATCAGGTGTAGAGGATCGAAAGCAAAGGAGGCAAGGAGTCAATCGAGCATTGAAAGCGGGAGATCATTAGCGTGTTTGGAGCATCATACACCTTTTTTTAAAGGATTTTGCCCTGATATTTGTCCACTCTATTCTCAAATTAGTGTTAATCTTCTCTCTTGCTTTTATGTCTACATATGTTAAGGTCTACAGTTATGAGATGCATGTGAGTTTCCCATGTGGTTGTGGCATGTGCAAAGAAGATATTGGTTTGTAGTAAAGTGGATGCCTACCAGGGATTGTGCAAGGTTCTGTGTGTTGTTGGATATTGAGTTGTGTATTTGTGGGTGAAGGTGCTCTAAAAGGTCATAGATTGAAGCAATTTTGTTATGCTTTGCGACAAGATGTATATAGATGGGGTTGCTCGAGTTCGGGCTTGGTCAATAATTGTCTCCAGATTGTGAGTCAAGGTGTGTGTTCACTAGGGGATAGGGGTGCTGTGGATCACTGGGCTATAGAGAGGCATTCAGTTAATGTGCTGGTGGTTTTCCCATTTCCCCCTTTCCATCTTGTGGTGCCCCCACGGAGGATTGAACTCCAGACCTTCAGTGTCTTGTGATGGTGAGTTCCTATTGGAGGAAGAAATGTGGTTTGATTGTGCATCCAGTTTGATTGAAGAGCAGGTTCCTGACGATGACTTGCAGGAGCTAGGAACAGAAGGTGTGGTAGGTCAAGTTGATTTGTCTATGCAAGGGCCGGGGTGGGGCAACCTTGCCTTGGTGAGCATGTCGAGGTGTGCTTTGAAGTTTCATAGTTTGTGTGTAGCCGTGGAGAGTTAGCTCCGGCAGATGACTCTATGGAACCTGACACAGGTGCAACCTATGAGAGTGAGGCTCCATGCAAAGAGGAAGGTGCCGCCAACCTTGCAGGTGATGAGGTTATTGAACAGAGCTTTAGCCGGTCATGTTCTTGAGTATGAAAAGGTGGCCTTGGTGCCGTTTACAGAGGGTTTGGATACAGGTTTGCAAAGGGATCAGGTTTGCTTGGCTATGCAGCAGGTGGAGGTAGATGGAAGATTTTGCTATTTTATGTGATGCTATGGATACATGTGTTATTGGAGGTTGCTTTACAGGTGTCTTTGTATCAGTGGTGAGGTTTTTTTGAAGTGGAATATACCATGGAGGGTTCTGTAGCAGATGGCAGGATAGCTGCTTATGATTCTGGTTTCTCAAGTGATGGCAAGTATGCTTATAGCGGACACGAAGGCTTGTGGATGCCGTGTGACAAAGCTCCATGCTATGAAGAGCTGAAAGGGTCATGGCGTGTCTATTGGCCTACAAGTGCAAAGGAAGGCTTCGAGATGCATGCTTTACAGGTGGATGGCCACGGCCATTGTTTTGTTTTTGATCCAGATGGAGCCTACATTATGATTGGGGAAGCTGTGAGCTTTCCATTTGACCCTGGCGGGTGATGCAGTAGCAAATGATTTTCTCTCTATATCTATCGTACCTATATAGCCACTATATTATCATTTTTCTTATGCAACCTATGTAGCTATTTTATATCATTCTCTCTATACAATGCTATTTTACCTAAATAATACTATGGTTGAGCATGAATGCTCAACGATGGGGTGGGCAATGATGGTGCAGCCAGATCTGGTCGACCCATCGATAGAACAAATTCATGTATGTGAACGCTACCAAGGTTATGACAGAGTCCTTGTGCAAGTACATGATGCAGGATACAGTAGGTGCCGCCAGGATATGTATGCAAAGTGTGGCATTTGGGAGGTCAAAGGTGGCTTTCAACCCTACTAGGTGGAGAATCTTACAAATGATTAAAAGGCACCGCTTATTAGTTTCTTTTGCTACTGTCGGAGCATTACAACTCTCCGATTTGGGGCTATGACAACTCAAGTTTGTGGGAAATCAAGGTGACATTGCTATTCTGAATGGATATTTTAGAATCATGTTTCCAAGAGTGGATTAATATTTAGTTATAGTCAGTTGGGAGCATGTCATCAGCAGCGTGAAAGATGGTCCTCTTTATTATGAAGCTTCGAGTGGAGATTGACGCCCGGGTGGTGGGACCGATCGCCAAGCAAAGCCTAAAACAAGAATAGCTTTGAGCTATTAAAAGAAAACAAAAAAACGTCTGTCTGTCTGCAGTAGACGAGCAGCGCCAGGAGGGAAAGTGCGCCATCTGTGTGTGGGTCCGAATGCATGGAAGAGGCCACGTGGAGGGGCTCGCCATAGGGAGTCAAGGGCGAGCTGCCCTTGGGGAGAGACGGTTGCAGGGTTGCAACATCGAGGAGGAGTTGGAGCCTCCAAGGGGCAGACCAGATCAGAGAGAGGCCGGGGCGCCGGCTACAATCAAGAGAGGGTTGCAGGGTTGCAGCATCAACGAGGAGGAGGCCGCCAGTTGTGGCGGGGCTGCATAAGGCAGTGGGCGGAGGGCAGCGCCACAGAGGAGGTGAGAGCCAAGCTGGGCGAGCTGCCCTTGGGGAGAGGAGAGAAGGCCAAGAGCTGCAGCGGGTGGTGGTTGACTGCATGAAAGAGTAGGTTTTGAAGGGCTGGCTAAGGGGGGCCGAGGATCACAGGGAGTCGGTTGTTGCAGGAGAGGAGGAAAGGGTTGCCAGGGGTGGCGTCACTCAGGAGGACCAAGAGGCTGAAGAGGGTGTTACCCGCCGTGCAAGGGATGAAGGAGGGTTACATGAATCAGGAGAACTCCGTCGGCAAGAAAGTGGTCAGGCCTTGAGAGTCAAAGGGACATGCCATATCAGGTGTAGAGGATCGAAAGCAAAGGAGGCAAGTAGTCAATCGAGCATTGAAAGTGGGAGAGGTCATTAGCGTGCTTGGAGCATCATACACCTTTTTTTGAAGAATTCTGCCTTGATATTTGTCCACTCTATTCTCAAATTAGTGTTAATCTTCTCTCTCGCTTTTGTGTCTAGTTGTATGTCGGGCATATGTGTGCTTCCGATGTGTGTTGAGTGAGTGCTCCCTATATAGTTGTGATATATGAGGATGAAAGCTTGTGGGATAACTTGAGCCCGCTAGTGATCTTGAGTTATGAGAGGATGTCTGGATTGTATCTATGGGTATGCAATTCTCTAAAGGGTTCTAAATAATTTGCTTTACGTCTGGGTATGTGAAGTCCCAAGTACGAGCACAAGCCATAGTCATTCCCAGATTGTGTATCAAGATGTGTGTTTGCTAGGGGATAGAGGTGCTGTGAAATCACTGGGCTATAGAGTGGCATTCAATTTGGGTGCTGGTGGTTTTCCCATTTCCCCCTTTCCAACGACTTGAAGTGGTTAATTATAGAGAGTAGTGGAGTAGGTCTAACATAGCAGAGCTATCGAGGGCTAGCTTCTTTTGGACTTCTTATCGCTCAATATAATGGTAAAGCCGTAGGCATCTAAAAAGACTCCATTATTAACACTAGAATGGTAACCTAAAAGGACATAAAAGTGTCCTTTCAGGGTTTTGGGAAAAAATTCCAAAACCATAGTAGATCCACTCATTTTGAAAAATCCTTTCATGAGCTTATAGTTCAATAACTACTGCATATGGAAAAAATGAGAAACTTGTAATTTTTCTCATCCCTTGGTCACTACAAGCCTCCAAAGTTGATGGACCAGTGCATTTTGCCCAAAACAACAATTTCTTATGGTTGATTGCATATAAATAAGAGTGGAGATTTTTGTAGGACATGAGATAAAATGCCTCGTTAACTTCAATGGGTTGGTGATCAAAACATATGGTTGCTTTTACCTCACTAATTTTTTTGGACAAAAAAATAGGGACAAAAAAGTGCAGTTTTGCCATTCTGCGGACCTATCATCAAAGTTTCTATAGTCACGCTCAATACAGATACTATATACATGTTTTCTTAGTTCCCTTTGTGCCTCTGGATTCAAAAGGAGCCATGGAGCATGTCAAAAGGATAATGGATCTCTTACAATTGGAACCTTGGGGGCAATGATAAAGTGCTAAATACAACAAACATGAAAAAACTGGGTTTAGCATTATGACCTCTAGAAACCCATAGAAACTAAATATCTAGCCAAGTTTGTAGTCTATGATTAGATATGGTCACTACCTACAAAATACACACAATAAACCTAAGAAACTAGCAATATTGAGAAAGTTATACTTGCTACTCTAAAATGTATCGTATTCTTCAGCAATCAAAAAACTCAACCATCATCATATACTATGCTATATAGCATATTAGGTCCCCCAAAACTCAAGGAAGATTAGCTTTATGTTATACATTACACTTACACAATCAAAATTGAATTTGGATATCAAGAAAGCCACCAAAAAAACCATAAAAGTGCTAATTTTGGCCCAAAAACAAGATTATGCAATTCTTGTAAATTGGTCATAACTTTCAATTTTAACACTTAGCTCTCCCTACAAGCATCAAAACATGTTGAGAACTATGAAGGCCTAACCTCTAGCCATCTAAACCTCACAAACATGAAGTTTAGAGTGGTATAGTTGCAAAAAATTGAAAAAAAGCAAAAAGCAGGACCCATTTTTTCACACAGTTTAGGTTCAAAAATGTTGTGCAAGAGTAAGGTTAATGGTGAGATCGATACTAAAAAAAAATGCTAAGCCTTTTTCAGCTCATAAGGAAACTTTGTGGATATATAGCACCTAGAAATTCATTTTCATACTCTTCAAATAATTCAAGCAAAATGGTCACTTAACAGAACACAAAAGTGTCCAAGGACATAAAAGTGTCCTATTACCATTCTAGTGTTAAGACCAAAGCTTCCGAGGTGTGCACCATATCCCACATATCCCGAGGTGTGTACCATATCTTATGGCTCAATATTGAAGGAGTACGAGCGGAAGTGCGACGCGAGAGAGAGTGCGAGAAGAAGAGCACGACGATATGGTGAACTCACTCTACTGTAATGTGTAGAGCATAGTGAGTTCTTATTAGGTTTTAACAAAAGAATATGTGTACATACCTGGCGGCCCGCCCACTTACCTGTGCGACCACATTGGGCTTTATACCCCAACAACCTCCCACTTAAAGTCCAATGTGGTACTTTAAGTGTGGGAGAAGCTACTATACAAGCTAATATACAAGAGATGTAGAGAAGTGATGTACTACCCTACACCTAACTGCTTGCGAAAATGCGCAAAGCTCTCTAAGGGAAGTCCTTTTGTAAGTAGATCAGCATGATTTTCTGTGGTGTGAACTTTGACAAGCTGAAGTTGCTTATCCTCGAGCATTTCCCTGATGAAATGATACTTCACATCCACATGCTTTGTCTTTGAGTGATAAACTGGATTGCGAGTCAATTGTATAGAACTTTGACTATCACAATATAACACACGCATCTCTTCTATGATTCTCAAGTCTGTTACTAGTCGATTAAGCCAAATTGATTCTTTGCATGCCTCTGATGCTGCAACATATTCAGCCTCTGTAGTAGATTGAGTAACACAATCTTGTAATCTAGAACGCCATGATACTGCTCCACCAGCCAATGTAAAGACATACCCTGACGTAGACCTTCGGTTGTCTAAGTCACCTACATAATCTGAGTCTGTAAAACCCTTTACACTTAGCTCCTGACTCCCATAGCATATACGCATACTCTTTGTAGCTTTCAGGTATCTCAATATTCCTTTCACTGCCTCCCAATGTTTCTTGCCTGGGTTTGACATGTATCCACTTACTACTCCCACTGCAAATGCAATGTCTGGGCGAGTAGCAATCATTGCATACATCAAACTACCCACTGTAGACGCACATGGAATCTTATCCATTTCAGCCTCTTCTTCCTCAGACACAGGACAATCTTGTTTGCTAAGTTTCACATATGGTGGCAATGGAACACTCAATGCCTTTCCCTTATCCATATTGAAACGTTGCAAAACCTTGTCAATATACTCTGTTTGAGATAACCAAATCAACTTCTTTGATCTGTCTCTCTCAATGCGCATACCAAGTATATGACTTGCCTCACCCATGTCTTTCATGTCAAACGATTTTGCCATCTTTGACTTCAAAGCTGAAATTTCTTCCAAGTCTTTGCCAGCAATCAACATGTCATCCACATACAAAATAAGGATCAGCCAACTGCCATCCTTAGCCTTCTTTGTATATAGACAGTGATCGAACTCACTACGTTTGTAGCCTTGAGAAAGCATAAACTTGTGGAATTTATGGTACCATGCCCTCGGTGATTGTTTTAAGCCATAAAGACTCTTTAATAACTGGCATACCCAATCTTCCTTGCTTTTCTCAACAAACCCTTCTGGCTGCTGCATGTAAATTTCCACATCTAAATCACCATGCAAGAACGCTGTCTTGACATCCATTTGGTGCAACACCAAATCTAATATGGCAACCAATGCTAGAAAGCATCTCAATGTAGTCATCTTGACCACCGGAGAGAAGACTTCATCAAAGTCAATGCCTTGTTCTTGCTTAAAGCCCTTGGCAACAAGCCTTGCTTTGTACTTTGGCTGACTATCATGAGCGGTGATCTTATACCTGGTAGAGCCTTTTTGCCCTGTGGTAATTTAACTAGCTTGCATGTCTTGTTTTTATGCAGAGCTGTCATCTTTGACTGCATGGCCAATTGCCAATTCCCGGAGTCCTTCATTTGCACTGCTTCCTTGTAACATGAAGGCTCATTGCAATCAGTCAACATGACATAGTTCATAGATGGAACAAACCTATCAGGAGGTCGCGTGACACGTCCAGATCTACGCACAATAGGTGGCTCAGGCTCAGCCACAACCTGTGGTTCCACTCTATCCTGTCCTTGCTCCTCTTGAGCCCTGACATTTTGTCTTGCACGTGCAGGTCCATTTTCTTGGAAGACAACTCTTCTAATCTCCTCAATCCTCTCTGGTTTAGAATGATATTTGGATTCATTAAAGTGAACATCATTGCTACGGACAACCTTTCTGGATTCGAGATCCCAAAGTCTGTACCCCATCTCACCAGAATTACCATAGCCTAGAAAGATGCACTTTCTACTCTTTGGCTCAAGTTTGTTCCTAAATTCCTTTGGAACGTGAGTACATGCCTCACAGCCAAAGACTCTGAGATGCTTGTATGAGGGCATTTTGCCTGACCATACCATCTCTGGCACTAAATCCTTCTGCAAAACCTTGCTAGGAGATCTATTTACAAGATGAACAACTGTTGATACAGCTTCAGCCCAAAACCCATTTGGCAGCTGTGCATTAGACAACATACTTCTAACCTTCTCTTGTATGGTCCTATTCATCCTCTCAGCAACCCCATTTTGAGGAGGATTGTAAGGAGCAGTAAGTTCACGTTTTATACCTTTTGACTCACAAAAGTCCTGAAAGGCCTTTGAAACATACTCTCCACCATTGTCAGTGTGTAAGCATTTAAGCTTCTTGCCACTCTGATTCTCCACAAGTGTCACAAACGTTTTGAAAACACTAAACGCTTCATCCTTGTGCTTGAGAAAGTAAACCCATACTTTCCTCGAGTAATCATCTATAAATGTCATAAAGTAAGAAGCTCCCCCTAGAGATAGGTTAGGCATAGGTCCACACAAATCACTATGAACAAGTGCCAACTATGTATCTCTTCTACTGCTTTTATGCTTATGTGGCTGCTGTGTTTGCTTACCATATAGAAAATGTTCACAGAATTCAAAATCATTACATGAAAAGCCAAGCAAATAACCAGAACGAGACAAGATTTCCATTCCCTTCTTGGACATATGTCCTAACCGGCTATGCCACAAAGAAACGTTCGGCTGCTCGGTTACATTGATTACATTTTTAGAGACATTTGATACATAAATCATGTAAAGTCCTCCAGACTTTACTCCATGTGCTACTGTCATAGAACCCTTGGATATCTTCCACATGTTATATCCAAAAGTGGTGACATAGCATGCATCATCAAGTAAACCTGTGCTGATCAAGCTCTTTGTAATTGCGGGAACATGTCTCACATTCTTCAGCGTGAAAGAAGAGCCATTCTGAAACTTCAATTGAACATCTCCAACACCTCAGATCTCACATGTCTCCCCATTTCCTAGCCGAACATGATCTTTAGTGGTCACATAAGAAGTAAACCACTCCTTGTTTGGAGACACATGAAGTGATGCCCCTGAGTCTATAATCCAGTCAGTCAGTGCATTTCCATCAGATGCTGTAAGAAGAGCTGAGTCCATTGTATTCTTCAAGAAGTAGATGTCTCCTGACACTAGACTGTCATCCTCTGCAACAGTGTTTGTCACATTTATTTCTTGAATCTTCACTGAGGACTTGTTCTTCTCACCATGGTCTTCAGCTTTCTCTTTGCCTTTTTCTGCTTTCCATTCTCTACAGTCTCTTTTCATGTGACCCTTCTTGCCACAATGGTAGCATTCTATGTCACTCTTGCCTTTAGCACTGCGGGACTTGCTACGAGACTGATTCCTCTTTCCACCTTTGTACTTTTCTTTGGTCCTTCCCCTGACAACTAAGGCCGTTCCTTTGCCTTTGTCCATTGTCTTTCTATTGGTTTCTTCAGTAAGCAGACTTCCTTCTACACCTGCTATGTTCAAACCATCTGGAGGTGCAGAATTACTCAAAGCTGTGCGAAAAGTGTCCCAACTTTCCGACAATGTGATCAACAGGAACATAGCTCTAACAGGTTCATCAAACTTGACACCTTGAGCTGACAACTGACTGTAGATTGTGTTGAATTCATTTAGATGATTGGACATAGGTGTCCCTTCTTTCATCTTCAAGTCAACAAGCTTCTTAAGCCAGTATACCTGTGAAGATGCACTCTGCTTCTCATAAAGATCACTCAGCTTTAACCATGCTTGATAAGCCGACATCTCGTCTGCTACATTGAAGTAAACGCTTTTTGCCAAAGTCAGCATAACGGTAGAAAGTGCCAAGTCATCCATTTCGCTCCATTCATCTTCGTCTATATCTTCTGGTTTGATCCCCTTGAGCTTTATAGGTTTTATCTGCTTCTTTTGTACCAACCCCGTGCCAAATCTGTTTCTTCCACAATGGGAAATTGGTTCCATCCAGCTTCTTGATATTGTAAAGAGCAGTGTCCTGTGATCCAGCCATAGCTACGCTTTACAGTAGTTTACTTTCCTGGGAAAAATTCGGCAGAGTTTCCCTTGTAAACTGACCTCTGAACCAATATCAACCTGTCAAATGAACCAAGAAAGCTTCAGATTCTGCAGAAATTTTGGCAAAGTTTCCTTTGTAAAATGGCTCTGGTGTACTAAAAATAGACCAAAAAACAACTCAAAAAACACTGTCTCTCTGACACTGTAAGCTGCGGGTAAACCTGTCCTGCACCTGTACTGTCTCTGACTGTCCTGTCACTGTCCTGTAAGCATAGACTGCGACAATGCCTCAACGGCAAAGCAAAGATGCAATCCCAACTGTCTAACTCACAGTCAATACATCCTAGCTGCCTATCTAAGGGTGCTCGAGGTATCGCTCCAAGACCTGTATCACCGAAAGGATCTCAACATTCGAGAATCCCCTAGCTCAATAAAATCTCACTCGACCCTCAACAAAGGCTGCAGTAAATCTGACAGTACATAGACTTCCCACAAAGTCATACATCCACAAATTTCCTACTGTATGCTGTAACCGCTGCGGCGGTTGTTTGCTGCGTGACTCACAGCCAGCAAACCCTCAACACACATACATCATCCCTGACAATACATCCCATGTGGAAGTAACTGCAATTTCAGGATGAAATTTGGAATATCAAGCAGCAAACACAAGCTACTTGATGAACTAGTGGATGTCGCCTACAGTCTGTGTGTAGATGCGCCCGTGTCGTATGTGACACGCCTCCAAGAACTGTGAGCCGTCCTTCGATGTGTAGATAGCCACAAATCAACACTCTAGGAGTGTCGATATCCTCAGCACCTGCAGTCATAGGCCAAAAACCCCAAATTTGCAGAGTCGGATCTGCATCCGTTGAGACCACGTAGTCGAAAATGGCCTGCGCAGACCCTTGTCGAAGCCGAACGGTGGCCGAGATGACCTGAGAATGAAATTCTGAGAACACCAAGCCCTTCGGGCTTACCAATAGGATTTTGGGCCATGTCTTCGCCTATCGAATTTCACTCCAATCTGAGCTGATGACTCTAGCCTCCTGCAGTGCTGCCCTGAGCCTCCATATGAGCTCTGATACCAGTTGAAGGAGTATGAGCGGAAGTGCGACGCGAGAGAGAGTGCAAGAAAAAGAGCACGATGATATGGTGAACTCGCTCTACTGTAATGTGTAGAGCATAGTGAGTTCTTATTAGGTTTTAACAAAAGAATATGTGTACATACCTGGCGGCCCGCCCACTTACCTGGGCGACCACATTGGGCTTTATACCCCAACAAATATAATGGTAAAGTCGTAGGCATCTAAAAAGACTCCATTATTAAGACCAAAGCTTCCGAGGTGTGCACCATATCCCACATATTGGGCTCAACAAAACCGATAATAGATCCGAGTTCCACTTACCCTAATATAATTAACAACATCAACCATTTATAGGCTACTTAAGGACCTCTCTTCTTAAGCAAGAAAAGAGAAACCAAATGCTCTGATACCAATGTAATGGAATTGGCCTATTAAGGTGAGAGTAGCGGAAATTAATGAGAGTACTTTTGAGAAATTACTTTGTGAGCATAGCGGGTGAACATAATTGATGGTAGCAACATAACCATAGAATTTAGTTAACTTGGCATGAACAATACTTTTGCAAGAGAGAGAATTTAGAGAACATTACAACAGTTGAGGACCGGATTTATGTGGAGCCGGCGATACCGCCTCCAATAGGCATCAAGAGAGACTTGTTACAATACAATATTTGTGTTCCTTGTGACCTAGGTGATGCAATGAAGATGGAAAGATTCATGCATCACAAGCATAACATAAACTTTGAGGAAAGCATTAACTATCCCAAGCCTCAGTCCCAAGACCTCAAACACCTTTGAAAGGTGGAGAGACATAGCAAGTAATGAGGGTAAGGAAGAGGAAGAAGAAACATTTCATAGGAGAAAGAATTAGTTCCTCACTTATCATCACTCTTCTTGCTAGCATACATAATGGCATAGTAATGAAGATGGAGAAGATGGCAAGCTTAAGCATTGAAGCATGGCTCTTGGTTGGATTTGCACTCCATAGACAAGAGTATTGGTGTAGGCTCTCAACCTCTCTACTTGCTTGGAGAAGGAGAGGGAACTCTTGCACTTTAGACTGCATTGAATCATGGATCTTGGTTGGATTTGCACTCCATAGCCAAGAGTGTTGGTGTAGGCTCTCAACCTCTCTACTTGCTTGGAGAAGGAGAGGGAGCTCTTGCACTTTTCACTTCACACAATGAGAGTGTGTGTGTGTGTGGGAGAGTATACCCCCTAAGCAAGCCCCCTACTAGCACAAGCCCCCTACTAGCTTTGGTCGACCCCACTTGTAGCTCATGCTTGAAGCTCATTGGACCCCTCTAGGCCTAGCGAATCATAAGCAGGAGTCATACCAAGCAACAAGGTAACCTTAGGACAAGTTTCCCCCTTTTCCATTTGAGAGAGAGGACTTGATAAATGCAAAGATAATTAATTAAATCTCCTGAATTATCATTGGACCCCTTGGGTGGCCAGCCAATAGGCTTCAGGCACACCATGAAGGCAACATGCGGAGGAACATGACAAATGTCCCTTTTTCTTTCTTTGTACAAGGCATGCCTTGTGTGAGTGTCTGTGTGTTCTCTCTCATCCCCCCCCATGTAGGGCTCGCCCCCTTCTTGTAGGGATTGGCATTGATTTTTGCACACCTCAAGACACTCAACCTTGGGCTTGGTTCCCACCACAAGCTTGGCCCCTAAGCCCCTCAAGCTTGGGCCGGGTTCCCACCTCAAGTACAACCCTAGAATCTCAAGCATGACAAGCACCTCAAGCATCCCTATTACCATATACATGTGGTAGTGATGTGTGTGAACACACTAGGACTGCTGGGGCATTTTTCCCCTCTTTAGGAGGTTTTTTCCCCCGTGCATTGTATATACGCCCATCACTCTAGGGCTATCTATCTTTCCATTGCACACTAAGTAATACACTCTCTATTGTGTGCCTTGAGATTCCTTCGTCTTCTCCAAGCTGTGTGCGTTTCTCTGAAACCCTAATTCCAACAATTGGTATTAGAGCAGGTTGCATCCTCCCGGGCTTAGTCGCCAGTTGCTCTAGTATACGCCTGCTCACTTTCTCTGATTTCAATGAGCTTTGGCAAGCGTTCGTAGGTTGACAAATATTTCGGGAACGTTCGAACAGACGGGTCTGCTCAGATTTTTGATTTGGGCTCATTTCGGCCTCCGTTTCCACTACAAGCAGTACTGCACAGGCTATCTCGTCATTTTGTGCAAAATTTGTGTCAGTGCCGTTTTCTGCATAACAGGTGCCTTATAGTCTTCTATGGTTTGTGCTATATAGCACGTGTTGTTCCCGCTCTGTTTCTCCTATTTTCGGGTAGTTTTCACAACAGGTGCAACATTTACCATGGCTGACAACAACAACACAGATGTGTTCAAGATGTTTGCTGCTGAGGATAGGTTGGATTGGGAAAACTACCCTATGTGGGCTTATATGATGCAACATGTTCTTGTGTCAAAGGGTGTCTGGAACATTGTGCAGGGCATTGATGTACGTCCTGGTTCTGAGGATGTAGGCGATGTTGAGGATGTTGCAGGTCTTGCTGCAAGGATTGCAGCTGTTAGAGTTGTTTTGCCTACGGCAGAACAAGCTCGTTGGGATGTTAAGGATGCACAGGCTCATGCATTGATTGTGTTGTCTGTGAAGCGCATCCGTTCAACAAAATCTGCAAAACAGGCTTGGGATATTCTAGCAGGTCTTTATGCAAGCCGCAATGAGGCTAAAATTGCTTTGCTGCGTAAAGAGCTGGAGTCGAAGATTATGCATGAGGAGGATGATATGGACACTTTCCTTGCTAGTGTCAAGGATATCAATGAGCAGCTTATTTCTGCAGGTGAAGTCATTTCTGACAGTTCCCTTGTGCAGACTGTTCTTGATGCCTTACCAGATTCCTACCAGATTTTTGCTAGTACTTGGAGACTGATGACCCAAGGAAATCCTGAAGTTGTCAAGTTTGATGCATTATGCACATTGCTGTTGCAAGAGTCGCTTTCTAGAAAAAACAGGACTAGGCAGCGTGCAATTGAACAAGCCTTTATTGCTTCTCAAAGAAAGGGTGGTAACAATAATGCAGCCACTTCTTATGGTTCTGCTGCAAGTGGAAAAAAACATGTTCCTAATGCTTTTGCTGGCAGCAATTCGTCTGGAAATTCTAGTGATAAGGGCAAAAAGAAGATGCGTTGCCATTATTGTAAAGCTAATGATCACTTGATCAAGTCGTGTCCTAAGTTGAAGGCCAAAGAGGCTAAGAAGAAAGAGGGTGGTTCCACTGCAAATGCTGGTTCCACTACAAATGCAGCCATTGTTGAGTCTTCTGTGAAAGGAGATTGTAATGCTAATGTTGATGCAGAATGGGCTTTTAGCGCAGAGTGCACTTACAATCCTGCTGTCCATGATGCATGCTTGTCAGTTGTTGCAGATTCACATGTGTGGTATTTCGACAGTGGTGCTACAAAGCACATTACCTCACATCGTGAATTGTTTACCTCTCTCGAGTCTGTCCCTCATGGAAATTCAGTCACTTGTGCCAACAATGCCTATTATCCAGTTCAGGGAGTTTCAAAGATTGTGCTTACTGCTGCTAATGGTAGTTCTTTCACACTTGTTGATGCACTTTATGTACCTGGGATCAAGAAGAATCTCTTGTCTGTATCCGCACTTGCTAGACTTGGACTTGTAGTCAAATTTGTGGATGACAGATGTACAGTTCATGATCTCAGTTTTGGTGATGAAATTGTTGCATCTGGCCTTTTGTGCCGTGGGCTGTATAAGCTCACTTTATATAAGAAGTGTGGACAAAATTTTGCAAGTGCTGTTGCAGATTCGAGGGCTATTTCAGATGCAAAACTTTGGCATGCACGTTTTGGTCATCTGAATTTTGCCAGTTTACTGCGTTTGCAAAAATCTGATATGGTTGCTTCTTTGCCCCCTCTTGAAGCACCTGTCAAACATGTTTGTGAAGGCTGTATTTTGGGTAAAATGCAGCGTTCTAAGTTTTCAAAAGATGGTTCAGTTCGGGCCACATGCAGGATGCAGCTTGTGCATAGTGATGTTTGTGGGCCCATGCAACCGTCCTTGGGCAATTACCTGTACTTCGTGACTTTCATTGATGATTACTCCAGGCACGCATGGGTATTTCTGCTAAAAGCGAAGTCCGAAGTTTTTATGTGCTTCAAACAATTTCTGGCTATGGCTGAAAATGTCTCGAAATGTACTATGGGCACCCTCCGTTCCGATCGACGGGGGGAGTATATGTCTCATGAATTTAATGCATTTCTAGCTAGTCGTGGGATAAAACACCAATGTACAGTGCCTTACACACCTCAACAAAATGGTGTTGCTGAGAGGGAAAACAGGTCACTGACGGAAATGGCACGATGTATGGTCAAAAGTCAAGCTTTGCCGCATTCTTTTTAGCTTGAGGCCATCATGTGTGCCACTTATGTACTTAACAGGTGTCCTACAAAACCTTTGTAGTCTATTACTCCATATGAAGCATGGCATGATAGAAAGCCTTCTATTGAGCACATGCGTGTTTTTGGCTATTTGGCATATGCTTTGGTGCCACAAGTGCATCACAGGAAATTGGATGATAAGGCTGTCAAATGTATTTTTGTTGGTTATAGTGCTGCAAGCAAAGGTTACAGGTTGTATCATCCACAAACAAAACTTATTCTGGTTTCACGGGATGTAGTGTTTGTGGAAGATTCTGTTCAGCCCTTGCTGTCATGTACTAGAGACAGTAGTGTAAGCTCACAGGACATTTATGACACTTTGTTGCCTCTTTTCAGTGGTGGAAATAAGAATGTAAGTTCCAATGAGGCAAATGTACAGCCTATGGGGGTTTCTGAAAATGTTACAGATCAGCCTATTACTGATGCAGATGTACATGATGTACTTGATGAGGAAAGGGATGAATATGAGCAGGCTAGAGGTATGCCAAAATGGCTGGTGCACACTTTGTGTGACAGTAAATTGGATGCACCTTTGTCTAGTCGCACTCGTTCAGGCTCTCGCCATGAATCTTATGCATCAGATTGTTATGCTTTGGTTGTGTCTAGTTTACATGATGTTGAGGAGCCTCTGTCTTTTGATGAAGCACAGAATTCAAAAAATTGAATGGCTGCCATGCAATCATAATATAATGCACTTATAGAAAATGACACATGGACTTTATGTGATTTTCCTCTTGGCAAAAAGGCCATTGGTACGAAGTGGGTTTACAAGTTGAAATGCAAGCCGAATGGTGAGATCGATCGCCATAAGGCTCGACTTGTTGCAAAGGGTTATGCACAGCAAAAAGGCATAGATTATGAAGAGACTTTTGCTCACACTTTTTGTTTGACTACTATGCGTTTTCTATGTGCATTGGTAGCTCATTTTGGTTGGGATGTACATTGAGAGGCGGATGTGAAAAATAGACCTCGTGGCCTCTACACCAAGACTATGCACAATGGCCTCATCATGGGAGGTACACAATAGGGGCACCACCTAGCAAGATATGCGGCTAGGACGCATACATATATACAACGAAAAATTCCATGGAAAACAATTTCAAGATCCACGCTCAAATGTGGAATGGGGTGGTCGGAGAATAAGGTGAGAGGAGTGGTGAGTGAGTGAGAATGGGCTTGCTACTCGTGCATGTAGTAAGGAAGAAAATGAGGTCAGGGAAACATGCAAGTATGCTTACTTCCCATACAAGAGGTGGCGAATCGGCACACCTCAAGATGCAAGTAGCAAGATGATAGAAATATGAGAGGGAGAGAGAGTGTGTGTGTATGGTGGCGAATCCGCACACCTTAACATAAGCAAAAAATAAAATAAAATGGCAAGGAACAAGCATATACCATACTCACAATGAAATGTATCCAAAGAGACACAAGGTATGTCACCAAGATGGAGTGTGTTGATTGCTTGCAAAAGATGAATACAATAGGTAGCGTATGTCAAGAAGATGAGAAGGGAACAAGATCGTAGGAGGCATAATGGAGAGATGGGAGTTGATGGCGAGGAATATCATGAGTTTGTCCACCCTTGTTCTTCTTGAAATTGTGCCTTCAACCCTTAATTACAAGTAGTGTGGAGATATGGTGCTCATTTTTTTATGCATGGTGATGGTGATGGTGATGGTGTTGTGATTATGTGATTAGGGTTCCTGCTACAAGCATGTAGCACAAGGGTGTGTATCGATAAGAGAGAAGAGAAGAGAGAGGTAAGAAATTTACAAGAGAGGTTGTCGAAGGTGGATAGTTGTTGATGAGGATGGATCCTCCAAAAATGGTGATAGAATCACTCTAGACTTGCCAAGACCTCATTAAAAGAGCCTTGTCTCTTGTAATCATGCTTGAAGACTTGTAGAACCATAGCCATTCTAGAGGGAAGAAAACTGGGGATGGCCTGTGTCACCATTACACGAGAAAACTGGGGTCCACCACAAAAATCATAGCTCCGCGTTCATAACTCCAAAAATTCTGAAAACATTTGAGCCAAATGTTGAGCTCACGAGCTACAACTTTCATGTTGAACACTTCTTCAGATTCGGGATTCTTCTCTATGCAAAAAATTTAGCCAAATAATGTACTATTTGTGGCTGCAAAGGTCTTTTGGTGGTCCCCTTGGAGTGGACTTCTCTCTTGCCTTCACGTGTAAGCTCCTTCATGTGTATAAAAACATGACTTAGAGTGTTGAAAAGATTGGAAATCATCTAGATGGAGGTATTATTGAAATTTGAAAGTGGGGTTGAGGTTTGAAAATGAAAACTAGTGAATAAAATATTTGGTAGAGTGGAATAATATATATACATGAAAAATATATTAGAAAATACTAAATATATATAATGTAATTTAGAATATATATTTAATGATTAAGGTCAAAAGAGAGATCAACAAAGAAAGCTTACTTATTTATGCTACATCGTGACTAATTAGCATAAGTCTTATTTATTTAATAAAGGCTAAAACGTTTGTGAAAACGGGAAGTAAAATCAAAAGTAACTTATATAATAGGAAATAATTTTTGGTAAAAGGGCAAAAAATATATGGGGGATTCCCATGCATGGAAAAGGTTGCCTCATCATCAATCGAACATTGTTACTGCTTTCTTAAATGGTGACATATTTGAGGAAGTTTATGTAACGCAGCCTCACGGTTTTGTCATAAAAGGATAAGAGGACAAAGTGTGTAGATGTAAGAAGGCCTTGTATGGGTTGAAGCAATCTCCTCGTGCTTGGTATGAGAAAGCTGACACTCATTTGGTTAAACGAGGCTTTCGTAACAGTCCAACAGAAAGCACATTGTATGTAAAGCATGAGGGTGATGTACTTCTCATTGTGGTTCTTTATGTTGATGATTTGTTGAATAGACATATTGCTGAATTTAAGGCTGATTTGAATGCTACTTTCAAGATGAAAGATTTGGGGCTGTTGCATCATTACTTGGGTATACAGTTTAAGCAGTGTGATGGTGGTATTGCCTTGTGTCAGAAAAGCTACATAGAGACATTGCTATGTAAGTTTGGACTTGAGGATTGCAAACCTATTACCACTCCCATGGAAACATGTTTGAAGTTGAGTCTACATGATGCTGGCGATCCTGCTGATGTCACTCTTTACCAAATTGCTGTTGGCTACCTCATTTATGTATGCAACACGAGGCTAGATATTCAATTTGTAGTCTCACAGGTCAACAGATTTATGCATAGCCCAGGGTCTAAGCATTGGCAGGCTGTCAAGAGGATTTTCTGCTACCTTAGTGGCACCTTACATCTTGGCTTGTTTTATCCCAAGGGGGGATCATTGCCGCCAGACTTACATGCTTTTTCGGACTCAGATTGGACTGGTTGTTTTGACACGCGAGTGTCCACAAGTGGTTTTCGTTTCATGCTTGGCAATTCATGTATATCATGGTTGAGCGAGAAGCAACCTGCTATGGCCACTTCGAGTTGTGAGGCTGAGTACAGGGCAGTCTTCACAGCTACGTTTGAGTGTGTATGGCTCAGACGCCTTATGGCTGATTTGGGTGTTGGACATGACACTGCCAATACTATCTACACTGACAGTCAGAGCACATTGGCAGTTGCGAGGAACCCAGTTTTTCATGCTCGCACAAAGCACATTGAGGTGCATTACCACTATGTCAGGGAGAGGCTCTCAACAGGAGAGATCAGCTTGGCTTATGTGCCAACACATGACAACCTTGCAGATCTTTTCACAAAGGCATTGTCTCGTGAGAAGCTTGAAGCTTTCCGCAAAGCTTTGGGCTTACTCCCCTTTGTGGAATGATTATGTCCTTAGGGAATGGCACTTCCCTTTACTCATGTGCCAGCTCTCGTTCACCGCATCACTCCAGAGGGGATTTTTTACCATATACATGTGGTAGTGATGTGTGTGAATACACTAGGACCGCCGAGGCATTTTTTCCCTCTTTAGGAGGTTTTTCCCCCAGTGCATTGCATATACGCCCATCACTCTAGGGATATCTATCTTTCCATTGCACACTAAGTAATACACTCTCTATTGTATGTCTTGAGCTTCCTTCCTCTTCTCCAAGCTGTGTGCGTTTCTCTGCAACCCTAATTCCAACAATCCCAGCCATCAACCACCTCAAGCACCTCAAACATCTCAATCATCAAGAATTTCAAGAACCTTAGTCATCAAGCACGATAAGCACCTCAGGCACCTTAAGCTTGGGCCGGGTTCCCCTAGCTTCAAAGGACTTTTACACTAACTATTGGAGGTCTTCAATGAAGCTAACCCTAAGGTCTTTATGCTCCCTTGGTTAGCCTTGCTCTTTGATAGACATCTCTCATTTGAGCCCCTTTACCATTGGCTCCATGTTGAGATAGATCTATAAGCACATGTCTATATCTTAACCCTTGTTCCCGTTTATTCTCCTACATTAAATGATCAATTTAATATGAGAAAATCATTTGGGTTGGTTAGATATTAGATTTTATGACAGTCCACATCTCTCCTTTATATAATACAAAATAAATAATAAATAATACTTTCATTTTTTATCCTCTCTATACACGATACATACTTACTGGCTCTCCTCAAAAGAAATCCATTAAATTTCAGGATTCCCTTGGAATATTCTATCCCCCCCCTCCCACCCCAAAATTCCAAATCAACAGAGACTGCTCGCCTCGCCGCCCTCACCAGTTGTCTACCCTACATTCCCTTCCAATCCGCTATAGTAGCTTAGTTGTCTCCGAGTCCCCCTCCCCCCTTCTTGTGCGCATGGCTTTTCCATCCACGTCCTCCCTTGTCTCGCCCACACATATGTCCTAGCAAATTCATTGTTCTGCAAAGACCACCTCACCTCATCTCGCCTTGATCCTGATCCTCGTTTGTAAACAAACAAGCCAAAGATATATATAAATACACACACACACACACACACACACACACACACACACACACACACACACACACACACACACACACACACACACACACACACACACACACACACACAGAGAGAGAGAGAGAGAGAGAGAGAGAGAGAGAGAGAGAGAGAGAGAGAGAGAGAGAGAGAGAGAGAGAGAGAGAGAGAGAGAGAGAGAGAGAGATGTTATTATCTTCCTTGAAGGTCAAATATGACCTACGGGACCAAAGTTACATGTGATGTAGTATGTGTATGGCTGATGAGTGGCTGTTGATGCTCCAAAATTGTGGTGATGAGAGTCGCAATGGAGAGCCCACACTGAGACTTGGAGAGGTTTAAGTCATGGATGAAAATGTGAGAGAAGCAGTTCGGATGTGACCAAAAGCTGAGCACTCTAGTAGTGTGTGGTACTCAGACTCTTGAACTTGCAGTGAGCATAATGTGCACAGTTAATTTGACTCTTCTCCATCGCCCCAACACCCTGTCTTGCATCGAAGGAAATGGTAGAGAGAGAGAGAGAGAGAGAGAGAGAGAGAGAGAGAGAGAGAGAGAGAGAGAGAGAGAGAGAGAGAGAGAGAGAGAGAGAGAGAGAGAGAGAGAGAGAGAGAGAGAGAGAGAGAGAATTCCAAAATCCAAACCACCCCCCCGAAGAACCTGCATTGATGCATTCAAGAGAGTTGTTCTCTTACTGCCACACATTGAAAATTGACACTCTATGTGTGTCTCTGCAAGTTCTAGCTCCCATCACGTCCGACAATAAATTTGCACAGATTCTCCCTATGGATGATTTGTTTAGAATCCTGCACACATACTAGAAGGTGGTAGAAAATATTAAAGAAGAGGGTACTAGCACTATAGATCTTACTTCTAATTTGTTTTGTGAGGTTTGAATCTCACAATGACTTGGAGTGGATCTGAACCCCTTGCAGGCCGCATGAAAAAGTAGGCTTGCTTCAATAAAAAAATAGTCGCTTTGAATTTTTGCAAGAACGCCTTGCAATTGAAATGTACTCAAATATTGACATTTTAGTTAAAGAGTTCAAGATTCAAATATATATATGTAGAATTCTCTTTTTTTTAAAAATATTTTTTACCTTCTCATAAACGAATGAAAAGGTTCTATAGCCGGCTCCATGGTGTCAATTTTTCAAGCCTTGCCCTCATCCTCGCCTTGCTTGTATTTTCATTATATACAATTTTTTGTTTATTGTAGTTTATATGTTCTTAAATTGTCAATAACTTTTTTAATTCTCTTTGTTTTGTTTGAAACCATCCCTAAGCTAAGTTGAAGTCATCGTTTCTTGCATATTGTTTGGAGGCTTGAGAGAGAGAGAGAGAGAGAGAGAGAGAGAGAGAGAGAGAGAGAGAGAGAGAGAGAGAGAGAGAGAGAGAGAGAGAGAGAGAGAACAAATGTGTTACAATGTATGCTGGCAGAAGATCATTAACAAAGCATTCACAAAAGCAAGTGATCGACGTTAGCTACAACATCCTCATTACGATGCATTAAAACATGGCCTTGATTAATCATCCACTGCATCATCATCTGCTAGTTCCATAGCCATGATGCAGTCTATGTGGAGTCCCAGTTCATCAAAATCACCATAGGGATCGAAACGATCATCCTCATCATCATCCTCTTCTTCATCTTCCATAGGTTTGTTCTTCTTCATCGACATCTTTCTCATTTGCTTCGTCAAGCGATCATGCTGGAAGTTCTTCACCTTCCATTTCTGCTTCATCATCATCATTGTGTTTGTCCATAATGGTTCCTATGTTCGCTGCATCATCTAGTATACATCTTGCTCTTGGCGTGACTTGTATGACGCTGCATTATCTAGTATACATCTTGCTCTTGGCGTGACTTGTATGAAGAACGAATACCTTTTTTTGTAAATACGGAGGCGGTCTGGGGAGGGCAACAAGAGAGGCGACCTCTAAACACCCCTCAAGGCTCCCATGCTACTCAATTGGGGCTGGGATAACCACAAGCAAGAAACAACAACAACAAACCCACAGCCAAACAAGTGAAAGGGCACCACCTAGTTATGGTATGCGAACTAAGACACAAGAGAGGTTTTGTCACAACCAAGAAGATGTGCCACAAAACACACACAATCAATCTCACACCAAGACACAACAAATGGAGCAGAGTGAGCTAGAGCAAAGGAAAGAGAGAGACAGGAATGAAACTTGCGTAATGCCTTGTTTGTGACTTGCAAATGGATATGGTTTGTTACGATGCTATCGTAGAGCTTGTACAAAACTAACTCAATGCTTAGTGAATGCTAAACATTGCCAATACACACACACACACACACACACACACACACACACACACACACACACACACACACACACACACACACACACACACACACACACACGCACACACACACACACTGTCTTAGGGTGTGGGAGACCTTTCACCACAATACCCTCTTACAATGGACACAAAATTGGCAATGAAAACACACTAACACAAGATCAAATGATAAAAACTTAAAATATACAAGTCACCTTGAATTCACCAAACCGTATTGCACAAGTGGCAGGACAAAGATTTGAACGTCGATTCACGTCTTTGATACAACCAACCTCAATTTATTGATGATGGAGGAACATATAAAATAGTGGTTTTGAGATTTTGAACTCACGCTCTCTCACTTGCAATGGATAGCTTGAAAGCTTCTCTCACACCCAAAGTGAAGCTCACAAAGTGGTTGCTACACCTAAATCTCTCCTCATGCATAGAGTGTTGGGGTGTTATGTGAGATATTGGGGGTTATTTACAAGAAGGAGAGGGGCCTATTTATAGGTTGGAGACCTCTCATTAAGGTTATTGGAAATCCTAATTTACAAGCTAACAAATCAGGATTATGATTTTTTTTTAATATCAAAACATTGCGGGCCTTCTTTGTCTGCTTGAGCCATGGATGTGGGCTCAAAAGAGAGCATTATTGATGGTAGATAATGTGAAAGTAGAGTTTTAAGAAAGGAGCGAGAGAGAGAGAGAGAGAGAGAGAGAGAGAGAGAGAGAGAGAGAGAGAGAGAGAGAGAGAGAGAGAGAGAGAGAGAGAGAGAGAGAAAGAGAGAGAGAGAGAGTTACTATGCACATGTAGGCTTGAGGTGAGGTGTGTTTTATGGTTAGCTCAATGGCTATTTTGTGTTAGTATGTTAGTGGTTAGTGTTAGTAGTTTTGTAGTTAGTAGGATGGGGTACAACTACATGGCATATGCACTCAAGGTGCATCACATAAAAAGTAAGAAAAGAATGGGAATATACACAATTTGATGAAAACCACAAGGTGGAAAGGGAATTTCCACCTATCTCCTCTAGTGAATGAAGCGGTTGTAGAACTCTGTCGGTGTAGTTCTTGTGACCATGAAAGAGTTGAATTTTCCATGACTAGACTCCTCCTTTGGTAGATCTTGAGTTTGGTTATTTGCTGATTTTTTCTCTTTTTCTGAAAGGATGAAGAGGTTATGGTATTAGGAATTTGATTCTAGAGAGAGAAATTGAGCTATATGTGTGTAGAGATGATAACTTTTGAGCTATGGAGTAAAGGAGAGATGGGAATGGTGAAGAAGATGAAAGAAGCCATGAAAGTTGCAAGTTTGAGTGACAGATGGAGAGGAATGAGTGTGTGTGTGTGGAAGTAGGAAAGGAGGTGAGAGAAGACTATGGGCCACTTGTGAAGAAAGTGAGCTGACTGGGGTCCATTCAAAAAATCCTATCTCACCGGTGGTAGCTCCAAAAATTATTAAAATTTTTGAAGTGATTATTCAGATATTGGTCCATATTTTTTATTCAAACCACTACTTCAAATTTGGAGTGGAGATGGATATAAAAAATCCCACCAAAATGGTTTTTTTCTTCACAAAAAAAGTCTCCAATGCCCCCCTTTTTGTTGAATTTGCATATGGCTCCAAAGGTGAGCCCCTCCTTGCATAAGAGCATGGCCTAATTGATTCTTAGGAGTTTGAAAATATACATGGTTGTGGATTATGTATAAATATAATATATGGATATGATGGAAAAAACAAGCTACTATATATAAACGATTCATGGAATCTAGAATAGTGTGAACTATATATATAAAATTAAATATATGAAAATATAGGAAATCAAATGAGGAGGGTCCTCATTTGTTTTTATTGATGCATATTTATTTACAAGAGATAAAGAAAAATACAGGTAGAAAATAGGAATTTAGTGACAGGCAATGACTGATGGTGAAAGGTTTTTTCTTTGAGGTTTTTTCTTGGAGTGCATTCACACCAAAAATAAGAGAAGATTGCGTAAAAATATCTCCATATGGAATAAAGAGTATGCAAAATGGGAAGAAAAATTGATAATGGTGAGTATAGCATACTTAGGCAAATAACACACACCTAAGTAGAAATATTTAAATAAATACCAAAATTATTATAATAAAAAATCCCTATATTTAGGCCCTATATACAATGAGATATTTATACACAAAAGGACCATAATATACTTTGACTTTTATTTTCATTTATTTTTTTGCTCAACTAGTCCATTGACTAGCTAAGTGAGGGTTTTTAAGGAGATATGGAGAAAGTCCCCTAAGTCACATACGCCTATGTACAATGAAAAGGTAGGGATAGCCATAGTGTTTATGTGATTTTGGTAGGGTGAGGTAGTCTACTATGGAAATTTCGGATAGGAAAAAAACAGCTACTATCAATACTTGAAAGATAGATCACTTGCTCACAACTTTATTAAGAGATGTAGATATACCTTGTGCCCGTGAATCTTAATAGATGGGCATGTCTATTTGCATGCAATGGACTTCCTGAACGGGTGTATGTGAATGTGTATATACATATATATGCATGCAAACTTTTATGTATATTTAGGTTGTATTTGAGTTCTCTTTTCTCTCTTTTTCAGTTATGACATGGCCGGGCAAGATGAAGACTTCTTTCGCTCTTTTTTTAGGACAATAGTGCAATGTTCCTCGTCTGGGAATCCTTCAGGGGGATCCAGTCCCTATGAACACTCCCCTCCTTGCCCTTCTCCTATTCTGTCCCTATGGATCCTGAAATAGCCTCATTCTTGCACATGCGGCAAGAGTATGAGCAAGCTTTGCAAGGAATCTTCTCTTCATATACACCACTCGCACGCCCCCACTACCTTTTCTTCACCCTTTCCCTTGGCACCCCCACTACATTTCCTTCACCCTTTCCCTCAAACCCCACTACTACATTTCCTTCACCATTTTCCTTGGCACCCTCTTCTATGATTCTCTCGCATCAACCCTGCCCGCTAAGACCATCAGGTCATCATAGCCCCCGTGGTCATCGATCTTCTTTAGGGCAGAGTGAGAAACGTAATTCACGTGGCTCTAGGGGTTGATGAGAGTCCACTGATGACAGCCAGCTGAGACGAGGATCGAGGGGAGGATCCTATTTGATGCTTGCTTTGGAGGAGGTGGGGGAGGATCATCCATTGACTTGCCGGATCCGGGCCATAATTTTGATGTGGACATTCTAGATGTCGATGATGATGGCCTATACTATGGTGTCATCAAAACGACGCCTTTGAAATTATCACAAACAATGGCAAGCGCTTCCAAAATCACTTGAAGAGCTTGCTCCACTCTACCTACACTAATTGCTTCATCGACGACTGGGTATAACGTCCACACACGAATTTGTTACACAATTCCCACTATGATATATTCCACTATGAACATACCTGACGCCAGTCATGTGACTTCAAGCCGGTAAGCTTTCCTTCTTTAGTAAACACATTCGGAGTGAGTGCATTGTGCCAGTGGGGGTCCGCATAGATCGAATGGTCTCTTTTACTTTGCGTTCTTGGGCTCCTGTGAAAGTCCATGGCGCTTTAGGGAGTTTTATCGATCCATAGGATGCTATCTGCGGCCAATACTACTGCATGCGATCCACATTTCTAAGGTCAACCCTGACTCCCAAAGTATCTTTCTTGCCTATCAGATGGTCCCATAGCAGATTACCCACATTCTTGAATATGTCCATTGGATCGAGAAAGTGATTGATCATGAGTCGGGGCCAATATGGTAACTCGTACCATAGAGAGAGTCTCTTCATCCCTGGGGGCAAACCGTCATCACACATCTCCTTCTGCTCTAACCATGCCTATGTAGACATCCTCAGTGGCTCTCTTCCCAAAAAGCCATCTCGTAACACATGATTCTGTGAAAGATACGCTTAATGACCTTCGTAGATTTGCTTCTTCAATGAGGACCACATGTGACACATGCTCTGTATGCGCTTGTTTGAAGCCCTGCATGTATACACATGATAATAGATAAGCTTGAGAAAAACCAAGATTTACAGTGTTTGAGTTTAAGTGTAAGTCACCTGAGCATTCTGTTAGTCCGAGATAGTCATACATGGTCCACATTAGAATAGCTCTAATCAAAGCATTCCATTGACCTGTGTATCGACTCATATCCACCACTTCTATGCCAATCCACAATTGTTGTAGCTCTTCAAATAGTGGACAAAGATACACATCTATATTCTTCACTTTATACCGCCCCGGCACAATCAAGCTTAGCCATAGGTGGGAATCCCTTCTTCGTAGTCAACCACGGGGGAAAGTTGTAGTTGATGATGACAACGGGCGATACACTGTAAGATGTTGATCTTTGACCAAATGGATTTTCGTTATCCATAGCCAGGCCTAGGTGCAAATTTCGAGCTTCCCTAGCAAAATCCGACCATGTTTCATCTATATGTTTCTAGGCTGTGCAATCTGCAAGAATCCGTAGCACACCATCCAAAGATTTATTCTCCTCATGCCATGATGCTAGGGCGGCCATGGACTTACATTCGAAGAAATGCTTGATGCGAGAAAGTAGAGGAAAATGTCACAAAACCTTTTGTGGAATTTTTGTTCTGTGGAGATCTACTCAATATCTCTCGGAATCACATTTCCAACACTTCTCCATATCTATGTATTCCCCTTTGAAAAGAATGCAGTCGTTAGGACAAGCGTGGATCAAATTGTAATCCATCCCCAAGTTTCGCAAGATCTTTCTTGCTTCCTCTCTGGAATCTAGCATCACATTATCAGCTGGCAGTATGTGCTCTTTGAGAAATCTACACAGTAAAAAAAATGCAGTACAATTGTGTAAAAATCTATCAGATCATTATACATCTAGACGGTGTAGTCTGTGTTAGCCGCTGCTAACAGCCACAAAGAAACACTTGGCTACTCAATTACACAAATTACATGGTTTTTAACATTGGATACATGTAGCATGTACAAAGCCCCAGGCTTTGAACCATGTGCTACCACTAAAGAACCTTTGGTGATCTTCCACGAGTTATCACCAAATGTACAGTAATATCGTACATCATCCAATTGTCCTATACTAATTAAGCTTTTGGTAAGCTTTGGCACATGTCTCACATTCCTGAGCATGAGTGAAGAACCATTCTGAAATTTCAGCTGCACATCGTCGACACCAACTATGTCGCAAGCAAAATCATTGCCAAGACGAACACGACTTTTACGGGTTGCATCATATGTACTGAACCATTCTCTGTGAGGAGTCACATGAAACAATGCACCTGTGTCAAGAACCCAATCCTGTAAAGCAAGTCATCAGTGGCAACCAAAAATGTTGAATCCATGGCAGATGTGAGATAAATGTCTCCATCAAAATCTTCAACAAAAACATTGTTGTAAACACATTGTAATAGATCACTTGAAAAGCGTTGTGACACTAGTGTCACTCCATCCAAACTTTGTCTGCATGTTGAGAAGAACAAGGAGCGCCTTCAATCTAGACACACGTGCTCCATCATATAATGGTGTATCGGCTTTACTTTTCATATCATCATAGATAAGCCTTTCTGAATCCATGATCGTCTCGGTCATTTCATCGATCTCGGGCTCAAACATTGCCTCGTTGGGAATGTGGTCTGCATGATCATCCCCCGAGCTGTCAGAGGCTACATCTTGTGGCCTCACATATGCTGCTTGACCAAAGCGAGACATGTCTATTAGGTTGCAAGATTGTTGCCTATTGGCCAGCGTCAGAGTCCGACGAGTTATAATGGGCAACAACTTGATCTATAATAGATGGATCAAACTCGCCAAATTTTTGAACTTGCTTCAAAGAAATGTGTCTTGTCTATCGCACATCATGCTTGCATTGATTACAAGGACATAAGATCCTTGTTGAGAGATAGGGTGTTTCGGTTGGACGGCCCCAGATCCTCGTCACTACTCATAATGAGGGTGAAAACCTTATAACCTGGACATAAATTTAATCTTCTATTGGCATCCTCCGTCTTTTGCCTCTGTCTCTCTCCCTCTCTCTCTCTCTCTCTCTCTCTCTCTCTCTCTCTCTCTCTCTCTGTTCACACTATAAACTACCTCACATTCTCTAGTCATGTCCAATCCCCACACACCTCGGTCTAGAGGTGTACGGAGATCAGAACCACCGGGTTATAATCTTGTCTTTATTGGTCAATGCCTATATTTGTGGGTACAAAAAATCTACACACCCACGTCTACATGATAGTGCATGTAGTGGACAAACCCCTTTGCCTCTTCTCTAGCTGTAGCATTTCACAGCATCTTAATATTTTTTCACAGTAGATCTTTGTATGTAGCATGCAGGTATGCCATTCTTGCAATGTAGTTGATGCCTGCTCAAAGCACTTAATTCTTACTCTAGATTTGACGAGCTTTGTAGTGTGTGTGTGTGTGTGTGTGTGTGTGTGTGTGTGTGTGTGTGAGTGAGACCCTTGGAATCGTCATCTTGCATCACTAATTTTTGTGTAGGCTCAATTTTCTCTTCCATTGGCTGATCATGACGGCTTATCGTATGGCAGCAGCAGTCGAACATGCAGGTGGAATTGCTGGTCCGCATGGACTGTCGAGGCTGTGAGCGCAAGAAATTTTCTCATGTAGGAAAACAAATTCTTTTTCAGTGTTTTTCATATGAGCAAGTGTTTTTCATACAATGCTTAACATCATGTGTGCACCTTCATTGACACGCAAAGCACACCTTCATTGACATGCACTAAAATCTAATCTAAATCTAGAAAAAGCTAGTCCATCGAACATAAATCTAGATCTAATTTAATCTTGAACTCAAAATAAATCTAAATGTAATCTAATCTAACGTAAATAAACCTAAATCTAAAATAACGTAAATCTAACTCAAAATAAACATAAATCTAATCCAATCTAACGTAAATAAACCTAAATCTAATCTAACGTAAATCTAAATCTAACATAATCTTAAACTCAACATAAACATGAATCTAAATGTAATCTAACCTAATCTAATTTAAAATTTAACATAATCTCTTTCTCTCTTTGTTTTCTCCCCTTACCTCTCTCTTTCGTCTTCTCCCCCTCTCTCTCTCTCTCTCTCTCTCTCTCTCTCTCTCTCTCTTTGGTTTTTTATTCTCGCTCTCTTTCTCTTTGTTCAACAGGTCTTGAGTTCAACTCCTCTCATCGGCTAGATCTTTAAGGTCTCTTGGGATAGTTTCCTACGACATTAAAACTCTCTTCTTCTCGGGGGTGTGTGTGTGTGTGTGCCAATAAAAAGAGGAAAATGGTATAACCTTTCTATCACCCAGGTGTGGTAGATTGGTTATGCCATTTCCCTCTTCAATAACAGGTCTTGAGTTCAACTCCTCGTCAACTAGATCTTTAAGGTCTTTTGGGATAGTTTCCTACGATGTTAAAACTCTCTTCTTCTTCTTCCCTCACTCTCCCTCTCTCTCTCTCTCTCTCTCTCTCTCTTTTCCTCTCAATGTGTGTGTATGCATTCTTTGTTTATGCATGTGTGTGTGTGTGTGTGTTTTGTTTATGCATGTTCGTCTCTCTCTCTCTCTCTCTCTCTCTCTCTCTCTCTCTCTCTCTCTCTCTCTCTCTCTCTCTCAAAAACACCATGTGTGTGTGTGTGTGTGAGTGTGTGTGTGTGAGAGAGAGAGAGAGAGAGGGAGAGAGAGAGAAAGAGAGGAAGGGAACATGAGAGAGAGGAGAGGGACGAAGCATACCTGGCTCTCCTTCCTCTCCTCCTCTATGTGTGTGTGTGTGTGTGTGTGTGTGTGTGTGTGTGTGTGGAGAAGAAAGAAAGAGAGAGGGAGAGCGCAGGTTACCTCTTTGTTTACTTGAGCACTAAAAACTCAGATCTGAGATCTGAGTTTTCGGGCGCTCTCGGTTTATTTTTTACCTCTGTCGACCTCGCTATGGGCATCGCTATGAGTGTCTCTATATTACAAATAAACTAGCGACACCGTGAATTTTCACTTTTAAGCGTCGCACTACGAGCTTCGTTAATGTGAAGTACCTCTTGTAGTGTTGTTAGTTTTTGCATGAAACTTTCTTTTGGGTTTTGGGTTGTTTGCTCTTGTAATGACTGTTCTAGCTAACTCACATTTCAACATTTCAGCTTTACTCAAACTCAAGCCCCCACTTTTAACCATCTAAGGCCCTCCAAGGTTCTTCAAATTCTATTTTTGCTTCTAGAATAAGGCAAAGTTATTCACTTTACAATTCAAAAATAAATGTTTCCCATTCCTTTGTATACTCTTGATCCCAATCTAAACATCAACAATTTCCAAGTTCTGTGTATATTCTTGATTCCTAGCACAATGCACTTTCTGCAAGTTAGTAGAATTAGACGCCCAACTCTTGGCAACAATGGAAACTAACAAAGTTGACACCAATAGTTGAGAATACTGCAACCTACTAACAATGCGAACTCTACTCTAGAACTTGACACCCAACTCTTGACAACAATTCAACCTAGCAAAGTTGACACCAATGGTTGAAAATAATGCAACGTACTAACAGTGCAAACTCTGCTCTAGAGCTTGACACCAATGGTTGACAAAAATGCAACATAGCACAATGCAACCACCACCACTCAAGAACTTGGTTCACAAAATTTTGTCTTAAAATTATGCATTTTTTCCAAAATTCCTAAATATGTCTTATATGGCATCATGGCCACGATTTGTAGTAGGTAGTCGCACTATAAAATACATAGAGATACTCTCCCACTTACCTTGTGGAATATCTAAAGGATGTAAAAGGACACCTACCTTGAAGCGCTCTGCCTTATTAACTTGGCACTGTTGGTAGTTTAGTACGTACTCTTGAACATCATGATGTAGGCCTGGCCAATAAAATTGACATCGAACTAAGGCATACGTCTTACAAACACCTGGATGACCAACACTTGGACTATCGTGACACTCAAATAATATCTGGCGCCTAGTGTCTGAGTCCTTTTTGGAGCTCTGTGTGTTGGATTTTTTATCTGCATGTGAAGAGACATGTGATATGGCTATGCAGAGACATGTGAGTGTGAGGGATCCCTTCTTAAAACTGCACTCTGGACACACTTTAGCATATGATTGATCTTGTGCATACTTGCCACGTAATGACTCCAAAAATTCACTCTTTCTTTCCGTGTGCAGAGACATGTTGATATGGCTGTGCAGAGACATGTGAGTGTGAGGGATCCCTTCTTAAAACTGCACTCCACACTTTAGCATATGATTGATCTTGTGCATACTTGCCACGTAATGACTCCAAAAATTCACTCTTTCTTTCTATGAAAGCAAGTGAATTAATTTGAGGCATCCGACTTAGTGCATCCGCTACTACATTATATCACCCCTTGCAATATTGTAGCTTACAATCATAATCTTGAAGGATCTCTGCCCATCTAGATTTACGACCCTTCAAGTCCTTTTGAGTAGTAAACCACTTAATATTCTCATGGTAAAAAACTACTTCAAATTCGGCACCACATAAATAGTGACGCCACTTTCGTAAAGCGTAAATTATGGCATAGAGCTCTCTCTCATAGACAGAATAATTCTGTTGAGATTTATCCAACTTTTTACTTTCAAAGGCTGTAGGTCTTCGCTCCAGAGAAGTGCCGCACCAATTGCTTTATCACTAGCATCATTGTCTACCACAAACGGCTTAAGTGGTTCAACGATTGCTAGGATGGGGGCGCAGTGTCTATAGCTACCTTGAGTTGTTCAAAACTGCATTGTTGGGATTCTTCCTAAGAAAAGGTCTTACCTTTTGCTTTAAGTTGATCCATCATAGGAACACGATTTTGGCATAATCACGGATATATTGTCGATAAAATCCAGCCATGCCTGAGAAGATTTAAAGCTCCTCAACCGTGTTGGGATGTGGCCATCAAAGAATGACATCGACCTTGTCAGACTCCATTTTGATGCCAAAATAAGAGATCACATGACCGAGGTAATGTATCTCTGTTTTAAAGAAATCGCACTTCCTTTGCTTAGCATACAGAGCGTGAATTTGTAGTTGTTCGAACACTAATCGTAAGTGTTCTATGTGTTCATCATCAGTCTTACTGTAAATGAGAATGTCATCTAGGAAACCCACAACAAATTTTCCAAGATAGAGATGTAAGACACTATCCATGAGTGTCATAAATGTAGTTGGAGCATTGGTTAGACCAAAAGGCATAACCAAAAATTCAAAATACTCGAACCATGTTCTAAAGGCAGTTTCAGAGATATATTTCAAAAGGATGCGCATCTGATGGTATCCTGAACAAAGATCTATCTTTGTATAGTATCTTGCCTCGTCGAGTTGATCAAACAACTCATCCACTTGAGGTAGAGGATACTTATTCTTGATGATTTTGGCGTCTAATCCGCGATAATCTACGCACATGCGCATAGTACCATCTTTCTTTTTTACCAATAGAATTGGTGATGCCCAAGGCAAAGTGCTAGGTCTCATGAAACCATGGGAGAGGTAGTCAGCTAATTGACTCTCAACCTCCTTGGACTCACTAGCACTCATACAATAAGGTGGTTTACTCACCGGTTTAGTGCCCGGCAGGACATCTATGCCATGTTGCACATCACATGTAGGGGGTAAACCCGGCGGTAAATCACTTGAGAATACATCGCTATACTTCGTGAGTAAGTGGATTAGATTTTTCCGTGCAAAAAGAGAAAGTAAAGTAGAGTTATGCTGGGATGGAGAATCTTGTAATTCCTATAATGTTTGTTTTACAACAATTGCACGTTGTTCAATAAAATTAAAATTGAGAGCACTTTGCTCGTTAAAATTGTTAAAACTTTGCTTATTATTAAAGTTATTGCACTTTTCATACCATAACTAGAATTCACAGCACTTTGCTCTTGAGAATTCACAAAACTTGGGGACAAGCAGTAACACAAAAAGACTTCATCTATTAAATTTTCTTTTTGTAAAATAGGAAGCTTTGTTGTACATATAAGAGGTGCAGATGGTATATTTTTCTCACCAAAGCAAAAGCAATGTTTACCATTGGCTATAAAGGATAGGGAGTTGTGTTCATAACAAGTGTGCAATGTGTTTCCTAAACCATGCAGCCACTCCCATCTTAAAACTACATTAGCACGGTCCAAGTTCATAACCTGAAAGTCAAGGGTTATCGTATAATCTTCAATAATAAGCTCAACCCCTTGAACTACCGTGTCCCATACTTCTTTATCATTTCCAAAAATTTGTTCTACCTTATACTTGTGGGAGCAAGGAGTCTGTGTAAGCTTCAATTTCTTGACTAGCTTATAGTTCAGGAAGTTATGAGTTGCACCATCATCCACTAAAATACAAACACGTTATCCGTTACTAGTGCCATGCATGCGAATTAACTCATGGGGGTCAAAGGTGGGCTGCCACATTGAAGAAGGCACACAATACTTGTGCTTTTGTTCCATATGAATAACCTCTATAGTACAATATTTAGGAGATGAATCTAATGTGAGGCGTTGCACCGTGTGTATAGCCTTTTCTTTGCCTTTGTTATGTTGGTCCAAAAGACATCTGAAACACAAATTGTGTTTCTTTGCACGCTCAAAATCAGCAGTGCTGAGAGACCCATGTGGAGTATCTTGTGATTGCTTAGGCTTCTTAGCCTCTGTGGACGTGGAGAGGTAGATTGTCTCTTATTCCTCTTGGAAAGTGTGGGAGATCTACCTCGCCATTGGCTCTTAGCAAAATTATTCTTAAGAGTAGGGAACATTTTCCTTCCTCTCTTGGTCATCATCATATCTTTGGGAATGACCGATGGCTTCTTCCAAAGTTTTTGGATGTTGGGTCTTGACATGAAGACGATAGTCTTTGTCAAGACCCCTATTAAAACCCCGTATCTTTTGGAATTCATCTAGACCTTCTAGTTTTAATATGATTTTTTGATACTTGGAAAGGTACTGATTGAGAGAGAGTCCAGACATACGGCATGCATTCCATGCTAACCAATTCTTATCCTCTTCATTGGAGTCCAAAAACTCTTTGGAGAAAGAAGCTTGAAATGGAGCCCAAGACGGAGGACAAGCATCTATTGGAAATGTCATCCACCACTTATGGGCCTTGCCTTTAAGAGATAAACTTCTTTCCACAGATGTCTTTATATCCGGGGTGTGTCTCAATCGATGAATATCACTCCATTTGTGTAAGAACGTATTGACCGCATCCTTGTTGCGATCATGCTCTTCACCATGAAATTCAAGAATGGTGAAATTCTTAAGCAATGCATTGCTACCTTCTACATCTTCTGAAGCACTTGTCTCTTGGACTCCTTGAATCCTGAGAGCTTGGGTTCCTTGAATCGTGTCAGTTGGGGCTCCTTGAGTCATCTGTGAATTTATAAATTTCACAAGTAGCTCAATAAGATTTGTAACATTTGCATTTAGTGCAGAGAGGTTGCGTTCAAGTACGCTTTGGCGATTTTCCAAAGTTTGAAAGCAACCATATCTACAAGGCCATGATCTCCTAGATCATCATCGTCATGCATATTAATATCGGTAGCACCCGTGGTGTCCCAATTTTATGTGCATTCTCAAAATCAAAAGTGTGTGTAGGTGGAATATCCTCGTTGATGGTAAACACACACTAATGTAGAGAGAGAAAAGAAAATGTCAACTTGTACCTTGTAAAGCTTGAAGTCTTTGTGTTTTTTATGCTCGACAACTTTTGCATTGCATGCCAACTTCGCCTTGCGAAAATTGTAGCCTTCACGTGTCGTTTGTCATAAGAACACCTTCGTTGATTCTTCACAAAAACTCATCGTTTTTGTGAAGGCTTTTGTTCACTTTGAAGCTTCAAAGTGAACAAAAGTGGGGCGTTTATGATCGCTATTCGCTGTTTGTCTCTCCGTGGTGCACATAGGACTTTGTGCCTGTCTTCTTTTTGTTGCACTGCGGGAGCGTCCTTGTCCCTGCCCGCAGATCATGGGAGACAAGATGCGCGTCGCATGCACATGCAACCCGCTTTTCTCCTTTCCCAAGAATAGCTCGGATGCTAGTGAAAGGACGAGAGTAATATGTGTGCTAGTCTCCACCTAACCATGCTATCTTATAGCCTCCCCTTAGCGTACACACTGTCCGGTCGTGCCGATGGCCTTGCCTGTAGGACCTGTGTCCTTACATGTACATCTCAAGATCCTCACTTGATTCACCCTCAACAGATGTCCTGCAAGTGTTATCTTCATGAAAAGGAACATTGAGGAGCTCATCCATCCACTCTCTCTGTGGAAACACAACATGGATCTTCCTTTTGCACCTTTTTGCAGCCCTCTCTCTCTCTCTCTCTCTCTCTCACACACACACACACACACACACACACACACACACACACACACACACACATTGCATGCCACTTTGCTTTTGCATCACATGTGGACATGCAAGTATAGCTTGAGCTTCTCAAGCAGCGCCCTCTTTTAGCACAATCTAGGCCTACAACACATAATGGCTTTGAGGATATGGTGGATTCACCTTTAAAGGGAAGTGCAAGGGGTACGTGGACCCATGGCTGTCATCCACAAGTTAATATAACCATCAAGTTTCAACTCTATCGTGCATCACATTGACCAAATACCAGCACATCCCTAGTAACATCATCTTGGTCCAGTAGCAAAGCACATTGCTCCCATCATGCATTTGGCATACACACAGAAAAAGAAGCGGCGAAGTCTCATCATAGAATGTACCTTGTTCCCTCTCTCCATTGATGGAATCTTTACACAGTTGCCTTTCTTGCCCCTTGCTTGGGAAGCCTTGCAGCCTTGAACACTTACTCCATGGACAGGGTTACTCCATGGACATCCTGTGTTGCGTCAGCTTGCCCAACATACCCACTCGCTTGCACCGTCCCTCCTAATTCACTAAGGTCTTACTGCCCGTGAGCCACGCACAAGGCAATTTTAAAATTCCTCTCCACCTCGACACATTTTTGCCATCGTGGCCCAACTCCCGGTCCAACAATTCCATATAGCCCGATGTCCATGTTTTTTTTTTTTTTTGCTTGTGTGGATTGTCGTGATCGCTCTGGAATCCGCGCCCGACTTCCCATCCATTGATCCCACCACGTGGCTTCTATTAATATCCCATGTCAGATAGTGCTGAGGCACACAGAGCCCCAATGGAGCAGCCTCCAAACGTTTGGGCAGAAGAGGTCTCCAAGTGCAAAACCAAAGGACGTCCAAAAATGCTGGATTGAGGTTGACTTGTAATGAGATCATCAAAAAGCTCAAAAAGGGGAAGTTTGTATACAACTGCTGCACTAAAGTTGACTACCATCAGAGAAGATGGTCCTTTGCACGATCTATTTTAAGGCAGTGCTAGAGAGGGAGAGAGAGAGAGAGAGGGAGGGAGGGAGGGAGGGAGGGAGGGAGGGAGACGACGTAGTGGTCGGCTTTCATTTGCCACCCTTCTGATAGATTATTGGTAGGAGAATCTGAAGGCGCGGGCAGAGGGGCTGGAGAGGGTGACACTTTTAACTCACATATAAGAGCACAGCATGCCATGATCATCAACCATCCTCTTCTTTAATTCCAGCACCATGGATTTTTGCAATGCAGCTCTGCTTTCAACCTTACTCATCTCCATGGCTAGCTTTGCGCTAGCTGGGAGCGACATACTTCAATGGAACACCAGCTGGTGATCTCTCTCTCTCTCTCTCTCTGCCCACCCTGCCCCCCCCGCTCCCCAATTACTGATGCTGATGCCTCTGATCCTTAATTTATGTAGCTCCACAGCACCTGGCACCAATGCCGCCGCTGCCGCCACTATAAACTTCAACATCATCGACAAATGCTGGAGGGGTGACTCCTCCTGGGCACGCAACCGCATGAAGCTCGCCGATTGCGCCATCGGATTTGGCAGCAAAGCCTATGGCGGCAAGGGCGGCCAATACTATGTCGTCACCGATGATGGTGATGATGCTCAAAACCCTACTCCTGGCACCTTGCGCTACGGCATCATTCAACTGAGACCTCTTTGGATCACCTTCGCCCGCGACATGACCATCACCCTGCAAAATGAGCTCATTTTCACCAGTGACAAGACCATCGATGGGCGTGGTGCCAATGTCCACATTGCTTATGGGCCTTGTCTAACTGTGCAGTATGTGAGCAATGTGATCATACACGGTATCCATTTGCATAATTGCCAACCGGGACACAGCGGTCGTGTGCGTAGCTCCACTGAGCATATTGGATATCGTGGTGGCTCAGATGGTGATGCCATCAACATTTTTGGCTCCCATGACATATGGATTGACCACAATACTTTATCCTCTAGCACCGACGGCCTCATTGATGTCATCCATGCATCCACAGCGGTCACGGTCTCTAACAACTACTTTTCTGACCATGACAAGGTATATATATTTAATCTGTTAAGCTAAGCTCCCATAGATAGTTGAGAAGATGCCTGCATGAAATCCACATGCCTTTAATTAAACATGGCCAATTGCTCAAAAACTTATATATATCTGCTTGCAATATGGTTGAGTAGGTGATGCTTTTTGGCCATGATGATTCCTACAGTGCTGACAAGGGTATGCGCGTCACCGTTGCCTTCAACTACTTCGGCCCTGGTCTTGTGCAGCGTATGCCAAGGTAATACGCACCGCATTTCAAACAGGCGTCTCCGTTGGTATGCTCCTTGTCTGAGAAGATGGTTGCAATGTTTCACAGGTGCCGACTTGGCTATGTCCATGTCCTCAACAACGACTATGATGGATGGGGAGAGTATGCTCTTGGAGGAAGTGCTGGTCCTACGATCATCAGCGAGGGAAACCGCTTTAGGGCCTCATCCTCTGCCAAACAGGTAAATTAAAAACTTGTCTCTGTTGATACATGTGAGCAATATAGGATCATCGGAAATCTTCTGCAAAATAAGGTTCCATACTCATAATCATCAGCAGCATCCATAGCTACGTCTTCGTCGTACGTGATGTTAACATGGATACTTAGATGCTTGCCGCACTGATCAGGTGACCAAACGCGATTGCAAGTCGTGTGCTTGGCAAGGATGGCGGTGGACATCGGATGGTGACACCTTCCTCGAAGGTGCCTACTTTGTGCAATCAGGTCCAGGAGTAGATGCCAAAACCCAGATTGACCTCAGCACTGGAGCTGGCACTTTCAAGCCCTTCTTTACGGCTGCGGCAGGTGCCCTTGAATGTGCCGAAGGCGGTGCCTGCTGATTGTGATTGCAAAGCACATTATTAGTTGCCAGAACTTGAAGCATCCTTATGAGCACCGTCTATAATGAGTCTATAACGCAATGACTGTACATAGACATAAGCCTCTATGGACCATCGAGGCGGTGCAACAGAGTGAAATCTTTCTTGTGAAGGTCATTGATACCACTACTCCAAATTCATTGCAAGCACCCGGCCCGGGGCGTTGTCGCTAGCTGTGCATTCAAATTACTCCCGTATGGTGGTGTTTCTAGTGTAATATCCTTACCTTGTAGCTCAGGAGCCTCCCCTAATTATGTAACATTAACAATTTTCCTGACCTTGTAGCTCAAGAACGGGCCACAGGCCGCTTTCCTGTACATATGAGTCAAATATAATAACAAAGCCCAATATGCAACTTCATCATTTTGCCAGGATTGTAGAATAGTGGTGAAGTGGACGTTGTGTGGGCTTTGAATCTTTGTTAAAAGATGCATGGTTGCTGAAGTACTGGCCGAGGAATTCTGTCTGAACATCTTTTCTAATATATATGCCAAAGAGGACGACCGTGTAGCTCGGGACAATTCAAGCGCGGCAAAGAAGCCTTGCAGAATTCACTCCTCCACAAATAAAACATTGGGCATGAAGGCCATTCCTTCCTGATATTCTCCTGCTGTCAATGATCTGAGAAGCACCTGAGCGCCAATTCTCTGTGCGCCTTCGTCAATTATTTATGGGTGCTGGTTTACTTCATCACTCTCTTGTATAATTAAATGTTAAAGGCCGCCTTGAAGCTGCCAGCTTGAAGCAAGCCCTGGATGAAAGACAACTCTACCCATGAGTGGAAGGAACCAAAAGATTCAGGAATTTAGCCTCACTAATTTGCCAAATTGAATAGAGTCTCTCGCTCTCCCCTAGTCTTTGGAAGTTCATATTTACATTATCTACTCTGTATGGATAAACAGATCGAAGCCTTTGCCTGCTCTCTCTCTCTCTCTCTCTCTCTCTCTCTCAATCAAGAAGTTTTGGACAAATTCTCACAATAATTTGACTTACCCCAACATCATGAGCTCCCGTGAGGGAGGCGCCGCATACCTAGCTGGCTGCGATTGGGGGCAGCGGACCGCCGCCCCCCCCCACCCCCCCCAACCCCCGGCCGGCGGTCCGCTGCCCCCAATCACAACGAGCTAGGTATGCGGAGCCTCCCGAGCAACGAGCTAGGTATGCGGAGCCTCCCGAGCGGAAGCTCACGCTGTTATGCACATTATGAAAAACAGTGAGAAAAACTCCATATTCTTATTCTTATATGAGAAAATTTCTAAATCTTCTTGTGGATCTCAGCTTGAAGGAACTGTGGCCGCAATTTTCAAAATATAAAGGCGTGTCCGCACTACGCAAGCAAGCTTTGCCCACTATTCTCAATTCTAGTTCTCTACCCTCGTCACTATATGGCAGTGGGGCTCTAGGGCTCAAATTTGGGACCTCGAGGCGGTTTTGATCTCGATCGTCGGATCACGTAGTGAATTGAGGGTGAACTCGGGGCAAAAATGACACCCCGAGTTCACTCCTAGTTCACCCGCCTCGTGGGGTGTGGGTCGAACCTGAGACGTCTCGATTGCCACATGAATGCCCTACCACCACGTTAGTGCGTGTCGCTATCCATGTTGGCATGACACATGATCATACCCTAGGTTAGGCGTCCCTAGTTCACCCGTAGTCCACTCCCAGTTCACCCACCCCTAGCTTACCCGCCCCTAGACGTTCACCCTTAGTTCACCCTTAGTTCACCCCTAGTTCATTGCGTGATCCGACGGCTTAGATCAAAGCCGCCTCGCGCCCCCAAACTTGGGCCCTAGATCCCCTCTGACCCAGAGTCGATCCATATAGGGACGAGGGTTCTCTACCCCCGCCTTGCTCAAGAATGGCTTGTTTCATGCTGGCGACAGTTAGCCGAAGTTGCTGATGAGTGGCGGGGGTTCTAAAACCTATTGGGCAAGTCAGTGTGTAAACCCCGCCCCCTCGTCCCAAGATGGGACGGACGGGGTTTTGGGTGTGTATCCAAGCTATCTACTTGAGCCGGTTGACAAATCAAAACAGCCCCATTGAGATGTGAGGGAGAAAGACAAAATCCTCTTGGAAATATACAAAAAATAATATCAAAATGCAAACAAAATCATGTTTATTTTGCAAATTTTCCTACTTGGAACTTTTTTAAAGGGATTTATGTGTATCTCTTAACTTTCCCGAACGCCTATTTACTTGATTAACTCAACATCATTTTGGACAAATTTGAAAGGGAAGAAAAAGTCATGTGGCCAAATAATCATTGTTTACAAGGCCATATCAATATCGTTAAATAAACTACTTAAATAACAGGAGGAGGGCAAATAGGAGATGAAGAGGTGCAAGGGCATGCGTAACTAATATGCCAGTAAACAGGAAGACAATTGCAAAGGCATAAATAGGTTAGTAAGGCAATGGTCATATGAAGCATAGGTATCCGTTCTTCTATCAAATAACACTTCCTCATGCATGGTGTTACATGCACAAGTTATCTATTTCGTAACTATGCCATAGTTGCACTATCTAAAAATAATTGATACCCGTTTGACCACATCCTAATCTATCGTTTTGTGCTCCATACTCCTTACTGTGTGTGTGTGTGTGTGTGTGTGAGAGAGTGTGTGTGTGTGTGTGTGTGAGAGAGAGAGAGAGAGAGAGAGAGAGAGAGAGAGAGCTCCCATACTTGGAACCACCCCTCAAATTCTTGGACAATAGCTAAAAACAACTCCTAATGCAAACAAAACAAAAGCCTCACGGGTACTAGCAGATCACAAAAGAGACCTCACCAAAGTAGTTACTATGCACAAATATCCAATATACATTGGAGCAGAGACAAGATGACTTTTGTTAACATAGCTCTTATTTGTCAAGAGCAATAATAAACCAATCCTATGTGAGTCGAATTTGTATTAGATTTCGTTATTACTTGCTACCACGACCTTTTGTTTTCTTGACGAATTATGCGTTTTTGCCACAGTTAATTAATGGCACTAACATGTCAAAAAATGGGTAATTGAGCTGTAAGAGTTTGAGTTCTCTTTTTTAGTGGAAGATAGTACAAGAGCTACCCTAGCCAATTTGTCGATCTACAAGGAGAATCTCCTCCTTGTTAAGGAAGAGGTGGTGAGAAAGGTACTTGAAGAAGTACCACAGAGCAGCAATGCACATGTTTTGTTCTTTGATGGCTCATACAGAAAGAGCCATGATGCGGCTTCAAGGGGTATATCACTTTACGATCTAGAGGGGAAGCTAGTATGCAAGAGAGGGTTCAAGTTAGATGCACATACTTGCTGATATTCACCAAAATTCTTTTCAAACACGGTTCGGGCATTATGAGTTTTTGGTTATGCCATTTGGATTAACCAATGCTCAAGCTACTTTTATGGCACTGATGGATAGTGTCTTACATCCCTATTTGGATAAATTTTTCATTGTATTTCTCGATGACATCCTCATTTACAGTGCTTCTCAAGAAGAGAATTTGGAACACCTCTTGTTAGTATTTGATTTACTCCAAGAACAAAAGCTCTATGCTAAGATGAGCAAATGTGATTTTCTTAAAATAGAAATTTAGTATGTTGGCCATAGTATATCCTTTCAGGGTATGCAAATAGATACATCTACGGTGGGCACTATCCTTCAGTAGCCACAACCCACTAGTTTGGAAGAGCTCCAAATTTAATTTTCTTGGGTTTATCAGGTTTTACCATAAGTTTATCAAAGACTATGCAAAGATTGTCATCCCCTTAACGAATCAATTGAAAGGCCAAGGTAAGTCTCTCCATTGGGGTGATGAGCAACAATGCAGTTTTGACAAACTAATTAAAACATCTATTGATGTAGCTCCTATTTTGGCTATTGTCGATCCTGAAAAACCATTCTGGTTGAAACAGATGCCAGTGATAGGGCTATTGGGCAAAATTTTGATTCAAGAAGGAAGACCTACTACTTTTGAAATCAAGAAGCTTGATAGAGCACAACATTATTATTTTTCCTATGAATGAGAACTATATGCTATGTGTATGTACTTAAGAAATGGAAACATTATTTACTTGGAGCTCAGTTCAAAATTTTGGAAGGGTCGATATAATATTGTAGCAGATCCCAGTTGAATGCCTCAGATTAACTCTCTTTTCTTTACAAAAAGTAAAAGTGAGTTCCCTAAAGTTCTTAGAGGCAAATGTGATCATGATGAGACTTACTCTAAGGTGTGGAGTCATGTTTTGATTAGGGATCCTTCTCACATCAATATTGACCCTGCATCAAGTTCCTCCACACATAGTTCCCCTCTCTCGAGTGACGAACTTCCTCGATGGAAAAAAAAATCTATCAAAATTGGGTGCTTACTCCACAAAGGGAGAGTATATGTATCAACTGAAGGGAATGGGATCGTGCTAGCTAGGGTGAATACACACAAGTGAGTGTGTTGTGGCTAGTTTATCACTCAAGCGAATTAGGTTCCAAGATCAATTAACTTGGACTCATAATAAACACGATCTTTGTGAGTATTTGCTAAGCCATCACAAGCTCACCATAAACAAGGGAGATGTAATGCAAAATAGAGTTGTGTTTATTCATTCATGAAATGAGCTGTAAGTAGCTCTACAGCCTTGTACCACTGCATGTGGGATAATTCCACCTTTCCTCTCCTTGACTCATACTCTTGTACTCTAGGAAAAAAATCACACCATACAATCCTCCCTTTGAGGTTTGGACTAGGAAGAATACATGGAAGATTCTTTATCCACTAAGGATGTCAACACAAGAGGAATCCTCCCCAACTTTGGGCTACAACTTGATGAAGAAAGACAACACTCCAATCCAAGATCACAGACTACATACATCCCCAATCCACGAGACAATCAGCATAACACTCCAATCAAGGAGCAAAAACAACGCTCTAATCGAAGAGCAAAATCCTCAAAAATGTCTGCTTTGCTCTAATCCAAGATCACTTCGTCTTCTCCAAAGCTTTGTCTTCAACTCTTTCATGGTTTTTGTCTTCGTATCCTCCCCACGAACAAGTGCTTCTTCCCCACCTTTGTTGTGCAATCAGGCTTTACTGAAAAAAAGTTGCAATGCAAAAATATTGACGTAAAAGCACTGCTAATGCAGATGCTAATGATGTTGTTGCCAATTTTTCCATGGTGCCTTGGAGCGGTCTTTGCACTTGGAGCTCTTTGAAGGCCAGTGTCTGGAACTCCATACATCATAGAATCCCTTTCTATTTTGCATTGAGTGCATGCATGCAAATATGAATGCAAGAATTTGTACAAGATACAAAAATAAAGTTTGTGCAAAATCAAGTAAACTAAGTGTATAACAGATAGAAACTTCATGATGATCCTTTGCGCCTCCCCTCGAGCTTGAGCTCATCACAGATGTCATAATAGGCTTGGCATACATAGCATAAAGATGTGCTTTGTGCTTGATCATGGTGAAAACCTTTTGAATGCCTGAGAGAATCCTACTTTTTTGGGATTTTAAGTTTAAAAGTCACCTTGATTGCTTGATATCCTTGATTTGTGGTTGCCTTTTTGAAGCTTAGATCCTTTGCCTATTGGAATGTTCCCTTGGCGGTGTGAGCTCACTTCCCAGCAGGTGTGGCCACGAGAATGGGCTCTTTTGTAGGCTCCAATGTAGTAGGGCAGGAATGCCCCCTTAGAGAAATTTGTGGACTTGAAGGCTTGGCACAAGTGGAACGGCGGGCTTACAAGGCGACAGCATGAGATAGGTGCGGGAAGGGGGGGGCCGTAGGGACAGGCCCAAAAAAATCTTCAAAAGTGGTTGAGCGCAATTAGGCTAGCCACCGATTAGTCAGAGAAAAACACGGCCGATTGGGCCAGCGATTGGCAGATCACGGTGAGGAGGCGTCGGTTGCTTCATCTGGTCAGAACCCAATTGGTCGGGAGCTGGAGGGCTTACAGAGGCGCTCGACCAATTGTGTATGGTCACGCTGTTTACTAACGCTCTTGAAGAAAGGCTGAAGTCTGCTCAATCTTTTCCCTATTGTTGGGTGGTAAGGGTGAAGCTACTTGTTTCACCTTCTTTGCTACACTCTTGTATTTAGTTTCAACATGGACTTCTGGGCCAGCTGTTTGGTTTTCTTTAAAGGCTTCTATTACTCGATACATTTCCATAGAGCAAACTTCCACAACTTCATTTTCAAGATGAAAACTAGACCCCATTATAGCATCAAGCTCACCCATAGTATCTACAAAAGAAACTTGTTCACACAAACCCAAAACATTTTTAGTAGACTCTAGCAACCCACTCTTTATCATGCCTATTTGTACATTATGCACATATTGCCTCTCACATCTCTTCAAATCTTCAAGTTTTGTAAAACATACTGATCCATTCCTTGTTACCAAGGAGCTCGTTGAGAAAGTTTCACCTATTTTTGGATCAGGCGAGACCCTTTTTCTTTCTGTACCACTGCAATCCCGCTTTACAATGGTACTTGGCCAAAACCCATCATTTCTCTATGATCATGAAACTCTTTGCTCACCTTTGGTAGAGGATGTTCTCTGAGGTTGTCATGGTTTCTTTCATGGTTTACACAAACTATGAGAAATTGGACAGCTCGTTTACCATCTTTGCTACGTATCCTAGCATATGCTGAACCATCATCCATTACCTTTGTTTCCATTCGAACTCCCACAATGTAGGGTTGTCCAAGGATGAGATGATATGAAGATGTATCCTGTACAAAGAAGTTCTGGTTAATCTTTACATCACCTATTGTCACCTTCACACCTGGACATGTTGCATACAATTCACCAGATGAATTGTTTGCCACTTTCACCATCCAACCATGATCTGTGTCCATCGGCCATTTGCACTTGTTGTAGAGACTCTTTGACATTATGTTTATTTCTGAACCATGGTCAATCAAGGCAACAAATGGCTCTTCAAGATCACCTACCTTGACCAAAGTTTCTGTAGTAGCCCTTGCCCAGTGACTTCGTGAACAGTAGCTCCTAGGAATAGCTTCAACTTCTTCATCATCATTTGAGAAATGCACTTGCTTCACTCTCCCACTAGATTGGTAGCATCCTACCACAGCTCCATCATCCTCCTTATTTTGCAGCTGCATTCCTTGTGTCTTCGAGGTTTCCCCTTCAACCTGTGGATGAGAAACTTCAGCAAGGGTTTGCCTCTTCCTCTTGATGATGTCAATGATCTCCTCGTGGAATTCACGCTTTGCAATGCCAAGAATTTCTCCCAGAGTAAACTCAATCTTGCTATTCAAGATCCTTTCCTCCAAGACTATCTTTAAATCTATAGCAACCTCAATATCAGATTGTAGTTTATAAGTTGGGCCTTTTGTCTTACCTTTTGTTGGCTCTTTCTTCTTTCCTGTTGTAGACTCCTCCATGAGTACTTCAGGTGGAGATGCTTCTTTTGTTGAGGGTGTTTGAGAAGTCATTGAGTCTCTTTTTCCCCACTTGTAGAAGCTCTTTTTGATGGTCCTTCATCAGCATTCTCACGTCTGCGCTTCTCTTCTACAATTGCCCCATTTTGTTGGCATTTTGTAATGTAGGCATGCACTGACAATGAGTCCATTGGATCATTCCATCCTGTTTCTAGACGTATGCAATCACCTGCTTCATGTAGAATCTCTTTTGTAAGCTTTCCCTTTTTAGCTAATTGCATGACATTTGGCCAAATTTGACCATGATGGTCACTCACCTCTTCATAACAAAAATATTCAATTTTTACTCCATAAGTAGCTGCCTCAACTGAAGAGGTGGCATGCTTAGTTGCCATATCTTCAACTAAGGTTTACATTCCCCCCTTCCCAAAGTTAGTTCTCAAGGGTAGACCTGTCTCTCTTAAGTGGATTTTACCATCCTTAAAAAAGACAACATCTTTTGAAAAAGCATCACTAAAATCATCACAATCCCTTCTTACATGGTCTGTACTATCACACCAAATACATCTATTAACAAACCCTTCTTTGGGCTGTTGTCTTTGCCTAGGAAGTGGCCCTGATGGTTGGACTTTTTCTTCAAGCTTTGCAAGCTTCACCTTCAAGTCACGCATTCCCTTCACAATCTCATCTAGCATGGACTCATCAAACTAAGGAGCTATAAAAGTAGGCTTTACCATTTTGTCAGAAGGTTGAAGGACTTGTAGTGTTTACTACCATCTTGTCCCTTCTTCTTTTTCGTTTGGTAAGTAGCGAGACAACACCTTCAACTTCATTCCAGTCGGTCTTTAGTCCTTGCTCAGCATCTTTATCTTCAAGAAGAAGCTCCAAATTTTCTTAAAACTCTTTACGTGCAGCTTGTAAGAAAAGATTTGTCTTCTCTGCATCTAGTGTGGCCCTTTCTGTCCTTGTGAATTGTGCATAGCACCGCTCAAATTCCCTAAGTAGCTCTGTTATTGATAGTCCTTGCTTTGGCTTGACTACCCATTATAAGAATTTCCTTTTGGTTACTCTCTCAGAGTCCTCCATGAAATATTCCTCCTTTAAAGCTACTTTGAGTTCTTCCCAATTTCTCCCATGCCCATCTTTAATTGCCCTAACATGCTCCCTAATTTCTGGAGCAACAACTAGCTCAAAGTTTGAATCATCTCACCTTCTGACACGCGATGCAGATCCATCTCCTTCACTACTCGCGTAATTACTTGGTTACATCTTTGTCGTTGAATTGATCCATTCTGATGATGACCGCTTGTATGGCCTTCGTTGCTGAAATCTCCCTTCTTTCAGTGGCATGTTGTTGTTGCATGAACATTGAAAATGCTTTAAACATTTGCATTGTTGTTGGGTCAAAATGCATACCCTGAACATGATCACCCATGGTTATGCACAAACTCTCACCCTGGTGGTTTCGCGTGGGGTTCACCAAAAATATGTCAAGAAGTAGGCGGTCTTGCTAGGAAGGCACTGGGCCTCTTGCTGTGAGAGTTTGTGAGGAAGCTCAAGGTTTATGAGAAAGAGCTAAGATGTAGATAACATAGCTTCTAGAGCTAAAGAAGAAATGTAGCCAAGGAAGCCGCTCACTTTTCCTTACAAATACACATGTGATGGAGAGAACTCATGAAAGATAGTCAGAACAAAACAAAAATGAAAACATAGAGATTACGATCATATCGTATCATGGGTAGGATAAAAGGATTAATGGATGAGTTAATGATATTTAATCTTTGTTGTCCAAATAAGCTACGGATTGCTCTTTGGAACTGTAGCTTTGTGCTTACTATAATGTATATGTTTTGTCTAGCGATGGGGATTATTTGTGAGTACAAATCCTCTTGATTCATAATAAAATAACCACACTCACATCAAAAGAGAAGTTATAGTCAATAATAGGTAGTATGATGGGCTCTGGTGAGAGAAGTATTTCGTTGAGCCTTTCAGGACTAAATAGAAACACTATGCGTTGCTGAAAGTGAATCTTTCGACTAATCCAAATGTTGACCCTAATAGATTGCACATAATGGAAATGAAAGAAATCGCCTCTATGTGGATTATGGTTATTCATCGATGATATACTTAGTATGTTCAAAGATAAAGGTGTGAAAGAAGTGAAAGGAGAAGAAGAAGAGAGTTTCTCTCCCAAGCCCTATTGTTTCCCTTAGGCAATAAGGATACTGCGGGGAGAGAAGTACCTGTAGCAAGGAGATTCTAGAGTTTGTGGAAGAGAATGAGAACCTTAAGAGAGAGAGATGCTTGTGAAATATGAATATATGGTTACTGACCTTGTGCACATAATTGTTTCCTGCAAGAAGGTTGTGCCCGTTACATTGACAAAATTGGTTTTGAATACCTTCCAATGAAACAATTAGGACACAACAAGAGAGATGAAAGGAGGAGTAAAGATAGAATTAGAGATAGATCTAAGTGTGGTGGTGGTATTAAAGATAAATAATGAGAGATAGAGAAGGAGTTAAAGACAAGTATTGGACTAGATATGCAAATGAAAGAAAAACTAGCAACATATATCTTACATGAGAGCAATCGCCACCACCTTAATGGAGAGAGAAGATGAGGCAAGACTTCAGCCTTTCTTCAAGAGAAAGTGTGGCACTAAGATGAGTGTGACACTATGTAATTGAGCTATTCTCACTCACTCATAACTTACCTCAATGAAGAGAAGGTTGCCCTTTTTATAGGTGAGGGAGCCATGTTTTACATAATCACTTGATAAGGCTAAAGAGTTAGCCCAAATCAAATTTTCTTTGGATATTTCTTAAAATGGACAATATTAGGACTCAAAATATCATGAAATTCAGAATTTTTTGTCGTTGAGGCTCCATGTGGGTTCATGATGTTGATCCGAGCCTATCACAAATTTTTGTTTATCATATTTTGTTGGTTTTCCTTGCTTCTAGAGGTTTACAATAAAAGAAAGAGTGAGAACAACCTCTTGGAAAAATAAAAAAAACATGATTTGATAGGAATTTTTTCTTGACTAGTTCACCGGAGGTGAAAGGTAGAGGGAGAACCTAGTGGTAAAGGGAAGGGAAAATATGTAAATGTGAAAAGAAAAGATATGATGTGGTTGTGGAGCCATGCACCCATGATTCAAGGGTCATGAGTGGCTCATATCATCATGGCTTTGGAGCCATATGATGATTCAAACAAATGGGACCCAAGTGGAAGACTTGGTAAAGGAAGGAACCAGACACATGATTTTGCTGAATTTTTTAAAAAATACTTCCACTCCGATCCAAGAAAAGTTGTCTTCATCAAAGTTGTAGCTGATGAGCTGGAGATTCTGGCCATATTTTTTTAATAATTTTTGCATCTACGGTCTAGGAGATATGGCCAAAATGGCGGACGCCAGTTTTTTCAACTGTGGTGGAGACCACCCCCTCTACCTTTACACACACACACCCTTCCTTTTCCACATTGAGACCTTCTCTAAAAATCATCCATTAATCTTCTCACCCTCCTTCCTTCCTCCTCTCTCTCAAGCTCAAAAACCCATCAAAATTCCTCTTCTAATCACCTCTCAAGTCATGCTTAATCTTGTTGTAATTCATAAGTTGTCATTCAACCCCTTTCTATTATTACTAGATATGTATTGATTTTATGTAGATTCTTTACATTTTAAAATAAGGAAGCTCTTGGACTCAAGCTATGGAGGAAGGAGTGAAGACAACACAAGTGATGATGGAGCTAATTGGTCAACAAATCACTTGGAAGGAGCTTCTTCATTGGTTGAATGTCCCTAATCAAGCTTCATTTGTACAAATTACACTTGGATCTTAACCTCACTCCTAATCACTCTCTTTCCTATATAAAGAGGCCTTCCCCTTTGTAATTTCAAGCCTCCCTCAGCCCCATTGAGTCTTTGTATCACTCACCATGAGCCCATAAGCTCATTCATTCACTCTATTCTTGCACATTCTAGAGTGCAAATTGTTCCATGCTAGTAACCTCTCCTCATCTTACTTATGTTAATTAAGAGAAATCTTTTATATGTGTGTGAGAGTGCTTGATGTGATCTTGGCTAATCCTTGAGTGGTTGTTTGGTAATCTACATGACTATTTGTGTTGGGAGTGTTTGAAGTCATCCATTCCTTGTACACACACTAAGGTTAATGCTTCATTCATAGTGATCTCTCTCTCTCTCTCTCTCTCTCTCTCTCTCTCTCTCTCTCTCTCTCTCTCTTTGTGTAGCTGTCCTAGCCCACGCTTCCAAGACTAGGTGGTGCCCTTATCTCATTTCCCTTGTGGCGCAATGGAGTTTGTTTTGGTGTAGAGGCCGCCATTCCAAATTTCCTTCGTCATGAATTGGTGCCCCCATTGAGGAGTTCTCAAGCAGTGCTCTGTCAATCCTATGAAGGAAGATCCATCAAATTCTCCGAGACTTCCACTATGGTCTCCCCAAGAAGCTCGAGAAAAGAAGCGTCTTTATCGACAAACGGCACGTATGAGGGTAAAGAGAGTTAACTACACACACCCTTCTTTGCTTCAAGGAAAATCTTGTAGTCATCAAGTCCCTAGGTCAAAAAATTGTGTTGAGTGCTTTGTGGCTAGTGTGAAGACACTTCCTTTGAAGCCTCGACTTCAGGTGGTGAAAGCACTCTCAAACTCGGGTATTAACAAGTTTTTGGAGGGGGAGCTACACATCAATGGGGTGCGGTATTGGCAAGAGGCTACATATGGTGATGCACTCCAACTACTACTAGCAAGAAGGCTCAAGGTGGTTGAGAGGGTAGCCATCGAACCCTATGAACTCTACAAAGCTGAAGATGGTCACACCAAAGCTAGGCTAATCACTGGTGAGCAAATTCTTCGCATCTCTCAAATGGTGGGATCCAAGAGAGCTCAACTTCAATGAAGTGCTTCATGGAAGTTTGTATTTAATGCACCAATGAATAATCCCATTTTCTACAACTTTCAATTAGTTCAGAATATTAGGGTGAATGTGCGCATTGATAGAAAGATTTTTGTCCAACAAAGATTGGTCTTCTATTTTGGAGCTGAGAGGTTGAGAGAGATATTGTTGTCCCCTGACCCTATAATATTTCCTATTTTGGAGTATAATGTATCTTTTGATGTTCACATCTTCATCTTGCTTTAAGCATACTCCATGAATCATAGGGATTTATATGGACCTTTCCAACCTCTTGCTAGACAAACTGTGCATATAATAGCTAGCACAAAGCTTAGGTTCCAAAACATCATAAGGAACTTACTAGGCCCTCGTCGTCTAGCTGAGATTAATGCATCTATCAATCCATTTATTCTACCCTTAATAAGATATGATTTGGGCCTAGACATTTTCATCTTTGTGCTGTATTGAGAGGAAGGCAACCCACTTTTATGATGGCTTTCCCAAATTTTTTTGGGCGTAGTGGGGAAAATGCTGGGGATTTTTTGGATAACTTGGAGATGGCTTTCCTTGTCTCTGGGAGGGATGACGAAGCATTGAAATTGAGAGCTTTTCCTTTGGTGCTCAAAGAAGAAGCTAGGGTATGGTTCCAGGCTCTAAATCCAACCCAAAGAATTGATTGGGAGGGATTGAATGCGGCTTTCCTACGAAGATTTCAACGAGCCAATTCGGCAGAAGAACTATGGCAACGGCTTCTGGCCCTTCATCAAGTTGACCCTCATGGTTATGCAACCTATGAGGAAGGTTTTCTGAAACTTTGGGGGCAATGGTCAGACTCACTAAACCCTGGTGAGCGAGCTCCCAATTGCCTCCAAAAGGATCGATTTATCTCAGGTTTGTACCCCTTGCTAAGGGAGAAGGTAAAGAGCAAATTTCCAAATGCTTTTGAAGATGCCTTAAGAATTGCTAGGGAAAAGAATAGAAAGATTCTCTATCAAGCCCAAGCTGGCCAGCTAGCTTTGGGAGGCAATATCACAACTATGGAAGCTTCTCACATACCTCCAAATGTGCCTAATGCACCAGACCTCAATAGAGGTCAACAAGAAGATATGCTCCAACAAATAAACAATCTCACAAACCAGCTAGAGGGGTTGAGAGTAAATCTTGTGCAGGGTGCAAGAAGGCCTATTGAGGGAAATGGTGGGAATCGGCCACCAATGCGACGTCAAGCAAGGGAAATGTTGTGTTACAATTGTGGGGAAATTGGCCACGGCATGTATAATTGTCCTCATCCTAGAAGATATGACTACCCTGTCAGAGGTCCTCGACAACAAGTAAGTCCTCCCCGTGCTAGAGCTCAAGCACAAGAGCAACCGCAACCTCAAATTTTGCAGCCACCTCGTGCTCAAGCTCAAGCCCCTTCTACTCAACCAAATGTGAGCATCATAAGGATGGAGGAGGTCCTCAAGGGCAGAAGCAACCAGGAAGAAATAGCTAAAGGGAAGATGAAGATAGATGAAGTGGCTACAATGCCTATCAAACGTGTGCGTTTCCAAGATGAAGTAGGTAAAGAAACAAGCAAGGATGCAAGTACATCTCGGGCAACTAAAGATGAAGCCAAGAAGAGAAAGACCCGTACTAGGTCTCAAATTGACATCTCTGATTTCCCTATGGTATCTCGGACACAACCTTATGACTTGACAGCTGATGTGAGTTCTCAAGGACCAAAGATTAGTTGGCCACAACTACTTCATATCTCCCCAAAGCTTCGATGACAATGGTCAAAAATGGTGAGCACGAGGGCAAAGCGAAGTAAGCTAGTAAGTGTAATCAAAGCATATGGTCTCAAGGATATAGTGCCTTTGGTGGAGGCTCAAATCAAGGGACAACGGATTCCAAAAACTTACATTGACAGTGGAGCAGAGGTTTGTGTCATGACAGAAAAGCTAATGCATCAATTGGGTTTAGAGGTAATGGAATCATCAAACTTTAGGGCAAAAATGGCCAATAATGTCGCTGTCACTTGTGTGGGTGTAGTGAAAGCTTTGAGAGTTTTTGTTTTTGGAATCACTACAGAGGTTGATGCTTATGTGATGCCAGTAAAGGGAGAAGGATACCCCCTTATTTTAGGACGACCTTGGCTCATGGGTATAGGAGCTAGGCAAGATTGGGCAACAGGAGACTTGGAGTTGAGGCCTCGCATGGGTGGCCATAGTCGGAAGGTGGTTTATAACCTAAAGAATGGGCGACAAGAGAACCTTGAACTAGAGACGTCAGCTGATGAGTGGAGATCAAGTGGATGCTCCTCATCCATGGACGAGGAAGAGAGTTCAAGTGAAGAGAGTGATAGCACTCTCGAAGTCATGGGCGTCACCATAAAGGAAACTACCTCATCAGAAGACAACCCAAGGATCCAAATGGAGAATGTGTGGGATGCCAGCCTAGAGGAGATGTTATCCAAGGATATAAAGGAAGAAGAAAAGGAGGGTTATGTAAATGTTCTCAAGAAGCATGCATCATTGTTTATTTCTGATTACACTCACATTACAGGTGTCACTGCAGTGAAGCATCATATCCATCTAAAAGAAGGGAGCAAGCCAGTAGTACAAAAACTAAGAAGATTAGGAGTTGTGCAACAAAATGCACTGTTGTCTGAAGTGAAGAGACTCTTAGAAGCAGGATTCATATACCCAGTAGAAGATTCAGAATGGGTCTCCCCAGTAGTGGTGAGGCCAAAGAAGAATGGTAAATGGCGAGTGTGCGTGGATTACAAGCCACTAAATGCTGCAACAAAGAGGGACCACTTCCCTCTCCCATTTCAAGATGAGATTCTAAATGAAGTAGCAGGCCATGAGAGATACACAGTGTGTGATGGCTACTCTGGCTACTTTCAAATACGCATTGCAGAGGAGGACCAGAAAAAGACTACTTTCATCACACCATGGGGATGTTTTGCATTTCGAGTCATGCCTTTTGGTCTCACCAACGCTCCAGCCACCTTTCAAAGATTCATGAACATGGTCTTCCAACCTTACTTTGGTAAGTCCATAAGGGTTTTCATAGATGACTTTTGTATTTACAGCTCCAAAAGTATGCATCTCGGCAAGATTGATGAAGGATTTACTCGTTTAGCTAAGTTGGGTGGACAACTAAACAAGGACAAATGTCACATTGGGGAAAGCAAGGTTACACTATTAGGGCATGTAGTGTCCATTGATGGAATCGAGGTAGATCCTGAAAAGATAGAAACATTGCTAAATCTACCTTCCCCAAATTCCATCAAACAATTAATCTCTTTCTTGCAAAAGCTAAGATATTTGAGTAGATTCATACACTTACTCTCCCAAGTGATATTTCCTCTACAACAGCTGACTCGTCAAGAGACGCTTGTTTGGAGTGAAGAAAGTGATGGGCATTTTAGAGAGATTATAAAAATGTTAGGGTCACTCCCTGTAATCCTCCAACCTTGTTGGGAAGAAACATTCTTTGTAAACCCTAGTGTGGGAGAAGAAGCCATTGGTCCTGCCCTCCTACAAAAAGATCCAAAAACATCCTTTATGAGGCCTGTGTATTTTGCTAGCCGCCTCATGGAAAACACAGAGAAGGCCTACACACTGATGGAACAGCTAGTGTTAGCTCTCATGTTTGCGGTAACCAAATTTCGGCCATACTTGCTGCCGAAGAGGTTTGTAATTATCACTGTGGAGGATATGTTTCCCTATGCACTACAACATATGGAAATCTCCGACAAAATAGCAAAGTGGGTGGTGCGACTTTAAGAGTTTGATTATACAATACAGGTTGAAAGAACAACTCGAGCATGCTTAGCCGACATTTTAACAAACAAGTGCTATGAAAAAGTTTTCCATTTGAAGAGAAAGGAACTTCCACCACCTCCAGCTCCAGAGGCTTTGGTCAATGCTTATAGCCTCTACTTTGATGGAGCATACAAGAGAACCAAGGATAAGGCAGCTGCAGGCATCGTGGTCTTATCTCCATTGGGAGAGAGGATCCATGGTGAAGGGATCACTCTAGAAGATGTCCACTCCAACAATGAAGCAGAATATCATGCTCTAATTCATGGCCTTTGTTGGTGCCTCGATAATTCAATTAAGAGATTAAACGCTTTTGGTGACTCCATGCTTTTGGTAAGGCAAATGCAAGGTACATGGGCTTGCAAAAATGCCCGTCTCTCTACTAAAATGAGAGAAGCAAAAACTCTTATGAGGAGATTTAGGGAGGCACAAGTACATCATGTTCCAAGAGACCAGAACAAGGATGCAGACCACCTAGCATCATCAAAGTTAAATGAGTCAATAGTGGGAGCAGTGACCATCAAACTTCCACTTCAGCAAGGCAAGGAGGACTTGGAAGATATTATGCACATTCTAGAGCAAGGAGAGGCTCCTAAACACTTGAATGCAGGGGAAAGGCGATGGTTAGCTAGGAAGGCTACCAGGTATCGTATAGTAAACGATGACTTGTATTGTCTTGGTAAGGATGGTGTGCTTAGGAGAGTGTCTTTGAAGAATGAAATTGAAGAAATTTTAAAAGCTTGTCACGATGATATGTGCAGAGGACACTTTGCACACGACGTCACTAGTAGAAAGGTTCTACAAGCTGGGTTTACTTGGCCAAGTCTTCATCGTGATGTCAAATACTGGTGTCAAACATGTGATGAATGTCAGAAAGCAGGACCACGACGGCTCATAGCTGAACCTCAGAACCCAATAAAGGTATATGGGCCCTTTGAGAAGTGGGGAATTGATGCCATAGGGCCTCTACCACGCACTCAGTCAGGTAAAGAGTACATCATCATGGGAGTAGACTACATGACTAGATGGGCTGAGGCTATGCCGACCAATAGAATTACTGCTAAGGATGTGAGTCAGTTCATCTTTGACCACATCTGTTGCCGGTTTGGCACCCCTCTTGAAATACTATCTGATAGAGGACCAGGGTTTAGAGCAGACTTGGTAGGAGAACTCATGAAGAAGCTAAATATTCAGCATCAACACTCTACTCCTTACTACCCTCAGTGCAATAGTTTGGTGGAAAAGGTAAATGGAATCATTTGCAAAATTCTCACCAAACAGGTACATGCTAGGCGCCAAGATTGGGACAAACACCTGAATGGAGCTCTATGGACCTATAGAACCTCCTTCAAAACCACATTAGGGTACACACCCTTTCATTTGGTTTATGGAAAGGAGGCGCTTTTGCCCATTGAAGTGAAGTTAACAAGTCTTCGAATATTGGGTAGCCAGGTAGGCTCTCAAAAGGAGAAAGTACATTAAAGGATCATGGATCTAGAGAGGCTGCAATTGGATCGTGAAGAAGCCATCAACCACTATTCTCAAGAAGCAGAGAAGCGCAGAGAAAAGTTCAACAAAAAGCTAGCATCCAAAGACATCAAAAAGGGATCTCTGGTGCTTCGATATGACAATCGCTTCGACACTCGTAAGGATGGAAAGTTTTTTTTCCGATGGGAAGGCCCGTTCTTGGTCACCAAAAAGTTCAAAAATGGATCTTACAGACTTCAAGACATTGATGGTAAAGTGCACAAGACCAGGACAAATGGATGGCGTCTAAAGCCTTATCACATCAGGATAAGGTCAGCTCAAGATCAAAGAAAGTAGGCTAGAGGCATAAATACCCCTAGCCAGGTTTGGGGGGGCTATGATCCGAGCCTATCACAAATTTTTGTTTATCATATTTTGTTGGTTTTCCTTGCTTCTAGAGGTTTACAATAAAAGAAAGAGTGAGAACAACCTCTTGGAAAAATAAAAAAAACATGATTTGATAGGAATTTTTTCTTGACTAGTTCACCGGAGGTGAAAGGTAGAGGGAGAACCTAGTGGTAAAGGGAAGGGAAAATATGTAAATGTGAAAAGAAAAGATATGATGTGGTTGTGGAGCCATGCACCCATGATTCAAGGGTCATGAGTGGCTCATATCATCATGGCTTTGGAGCCATATGATGATTCAAACAAATGGGACCCAAGTGGAAGACTTGGTAAAGGAAGGAACCAGACACATGATTTTGCTGAATTTTTTAAAAAATACTTCCACTCCGATCCAAGAAAAGTTGTCTTCATCAAAGTTGTAGCTGATGAGCTGGAGATTCTGGCCATATTTTTTTAATAATTTTTGCATCTACGGTCTAGGAGATATGGCCAAAATGGCGGACGCCAGTTTTTTCAACTGTGGTGGAGACCACCCCCTCTACCTTTACACACACACACCCTTCCTTTTCCACATTGAGACCTTCTCTAAAAATCATCCATTAATCTTCTCACCCTCCTTCCTTCCTCCTCTCTCTCAAGCTCAAAAACCCATCAAAATTCCTCTTCTAATCACCTCTCAAGTCATGCTTAATCTTGTTGTAATTCATAAGTTGTCATTCAACCCCTTTCTATTATTACTAGATATGTATTGATTTTATGTAGATTCTTTACATTTTAAAATAAGGAAGCTCTTGGACTCAAGCTATGGAGGAAGGAGTGAAGACAACACAAGTGATGATGGAGCTAATTGGTCAACAAATCACTTGGAAGGAGCTTCTTCATTGGTTGAATGTCCCTAATCAAGCTTCATTTGTACAAATTACACTTGGATCTTAACCTCACTCCTAATCACTCTCTTTCCTATATAAAGAGGCCTTCCCCTTTGTAATTTCAAGCCTCCCTCAGCCCCATTGAGTCTTTGTATCACTCACCATGAGCCCATAAGCTCATTCATTCACTCTATTCTTGCACATTCTAGAGTGCAAATTGTTCCATGCTAGTAACCTCTCCTCATCTTACTTATGTTAATTAAGAGAAATCTTTTATATGTGTGTGAGAGTGCTTGATGTGATCTTGGCTAATCCTTGAGTGGTTGTTTGGTAATCTACATGACTATTTGTGTTGGGAGTGTTTGAAGTCATCCATTCCTTGTACACACACTAAGGTTAATGCTTCATTCATAGTGATCTCTCTCTCTCTCTCTCTCTCTCTCTCTCTCTCTCTCTCTCTCTCTCTCTCTCTCTCTCTCTCTCTCTCTCTCTCTCTCTTTGTGTAGCTGTCCTAGCCCACGCTTCCAAGACTAGGTGGTGCCCTTATCTCATTTCCCTTGTGGCGCAATGGAGTTTGTTTTGGTGTAGAGGCCGCCATTCCAAATTTCCTTCGTCATAAATTGGTGCCCCCATTGAGGAGTTCTCAAGCAGTGCTCTGTCAATCCTATGAAGGAAGATCCATCAAATTCTCCGAGACTTCCACTATGGTCTCCCCAAGAAGCTCGAGAAAAGAAGCGTCTTTATCGACAAACGGCACGTATGAGGGTAAAGAGAGTTAACTACACACACCCTTCTTTGCTTCAAGGAAAATCTTGTAGTCATCAAGTCCCTAGGTCAAAAAATTGTGTTGAGTGCTTTGTGGCTAGTGTGAAGACACTTCCTTTGAAGCCTCGACTTCAGGTGGTGAAAGCACTCTCAAACTCGGGTATTAACAAGTTTTTGGAGGGGGAGCTACACATCAATGGGGTGCGGTATTGGCAAGAGGCTACATATGGTGATGCACTCCAACTACTACTAGCAAGAAGGCTCAAGGTGGTTGAGAGGGTAGCCATCGAACCCTATGAACTCTACAAAGCTGAAGATGGTCACACCAAAGCTAGGCTAATCACTGGTGAGCAAATTCTTCGCATCTCTCAAATGGTGGGATCCAAGAGAGCTCAACTTCAATGAAGTGCTTCATGGAAGTTTGTATTTAATGCACCAATGAATAATCCCATTTTCTACAACTTTCAATCAGTTCAGAATATTAGGGTGAATGTGCGCATTGATAGAAAGATTTTTGTCCAACAAAGATTGGTCTTCTATTTTGGAGCTGAGAGGTTGAGAGAGATATTGTTGTCCCCTGACCCTATAATATTTCCTATTTTGGAGTATAATGTATCTTTTGATGTTCACATCTTCATCTTGCTTTAAGCATACTCCATGAATCATAGGGATTTATATGGACCTTTCCAACCTCTTGCTAGACAAACTGTGCATATAATAGCTAGCACAAAGCTTAGGTTCCAAAACATCATAAGGAACTTACTAGGCCCTCGTCGTCTAGCTGAGATTAATGCATCTATCAATCCATTTATTCTACCCTTAATAAGATATGATTTGGGCCTAGACATTTTCATCTTTGTGCTGTATTGAGAGGAAGGCAACCCACTTTTATGATGGCTTTCCCAAATTTTTTTGGGCGTAGTGGGGAAAATGCTGGGGATTTTTTGGATAACTTGGAGATGGCTTTCCTTGTCTCTGGGAGGGATGACGAAGCATTGAAATTGAGAGCTTTTCCTTTGGTGCTCAAAGAAGAAGCTAGGGTATGGTTCCAGGCTCTAAATCCAACCCAAAGAATTGATTGGGAGGGATTGAATGCGGCTTTCCTACGAAGATTTCAACGAGCCAATTCGGCAGAAGAACTATGGCAACGGCTTCTGGCCCTTCATCAAGTTGACCCTCATGGTTATGCAACCTATGAGGAAGGTTTTCTGAAACTTTGGGGGCAATGGTCAGACTCACTAAACCCTGGTGAGCGAGCTCCCAATTGCCTCCAAAAGGATCGATTTATCTCAGGTTTGTACCCCTTGCTAAGGGAGAAGGTAAAGAGCAAATTTCCAAATGCTTTTGAAGATGCCTTAAGAATTGCTAGGAAAAAGAATAGAAAGATTCTCTATCAAGCCCAAGCTGGCCAGCTAGCTTTGGGAGGCAATATCACAACTATGGAAGCTTCTCACATACCTCCAAATGTGCCTAATGCACCAGACCTCAATAGAGGTCAACAAGAAGATATGCTCCAACAAATAAACAATCTCACAAACCAGCTAGAGGGGTTGAGAGTAAATCTTGTGCAGGGTGCAAGAAGGCCTATTGAGGGAAATGGTGGGAATCGGCCACCAATGCGACGTCAAGCAAGGGAAATGTTGTGTTACAATTGTGGGGAAATTGGCCACGGCATGTATAATTGTCCTCATCCTAGAAGATATGACTACCCTGTCAGAGGTCCTCGACAACAAGTAAGTCCTCCCCGTGCTAGAGCTCAAGCACAAGAGCAACCGCAACCTTAGGTCGGGATTTTCAAATTGGTATGGTCCAAGAAGCTTTGGATCTTCCTTTTCATAAAGTCTTCTAATAGGCCCTTCCCTCTTGTATGTATCCAAGAAGGTATGCATTATTGAAGGGTTATATTACTTCTAATATCTCAGATATACCCTACCATATGAAAATAAGAAAATAATTTATATATGGTAGGGTATATCTGAGATATTAGAAGAAATATACAAATGCTTTTCCCCCAGACAAAAAGAGGCACAATCATTGATACTTCTCTTGCAGTACTTTCTAATAGTAATGCACATTTATATTACTTCAAAGGTAATACTAAGGTATGGTAGAAAAATTTTATTTATGCATATGAGTATTATATGAAGTATACTTATGCGTCAATAAGTCACAAGATAAATCGTTTAATGCCCGTTCCCACTATATACGTGCCACAGCACGACATCCACCCCCTCTAAACCTGCACATCCTCCGGTATGTGCCGCATTGTCTCTTTGTAAGATCAGACCTCTTGTACATCTTCCTTGATTTCTTCTTCACTGGATGATTCTAGAGCTTCATGTTCACTTTGATCTTCACCTGTGTTTTGCTCTTCTTCCTCATCAACATCTTCTAGATCATTGTCTCCTCTTCTCTTAAACATTTTAATCCTTTTTCCTACAATGGGAATATTTACTTCTGTACCATCTAGTTCAGACAAGCTGTAAGTAGCATTTTCATGCACATGCTTTACAACATACGGTCCAAACCATATTTTTGAGAACTTACGCATGACTGTGTGCTGGTTATCAAGGCTACTATCATACACTAAAACCCAGTCACCTTTGTCAATTGCTTTGCTCCTGAGTCGATGTCGCTTATCAAAGTAGTCCTTGTTTTTCAACCTTGCATTTTTGAGTCGTTCTTTTGCAGCTTCAATGTCTCCAGGTCTTCTCTCTAGTTGCCTTATACGCAGTGCAAGAAGATCTTCCCTGCTAAGCCCCTCTTGCCAAGGTAGTACATTCCATGTGGGAATTGTATCTTCAATCGGCATCACTAGCTTTTGACCATACATTAGCTCCGTAGGCATGTAGCCAGTTACTGAGCTATGTGTTGTACGATCAGCCCATAAATCATATGGTAACAGTTTTGGCCACTCACCAACTCTTCCTTCACAAGCCTTGGCCAAAGCTTTGATGATAGGAGGATGCCCTCTTTCACTCTTTCCATTTCCTTCAGGGTTGTAAGCTGTAGTAAGAGAAAGCTTGATTCCTAATCTAGAAAAGAACTCCCTTGCTTCTTCGGCATCCAGTTCACCTCTATCTGCAGTGATTTTTCCCACACAACCATAACGAAAAATCACCTCATCAAGAATTGCACACAGCTTCTGTGGTTTTAGCTCTTAATGCTCTTCCTTCAACCTGGTTAGTTAGGTCCTCTCGTACAAGAATCAAGTATCTCATTTGCCAGAGTCCTAAAGGCATTGTGACTAGATCCACAACCCATTTATAGTGCATGGCTAGTGGATATGTAGGGTGCAATCCATCACGATGTCGGATATTAGAATACATTTGACAAGTTACACATGACTCTACAAATTGAGATACATCTTTATACATACCCTTCCACCAATATTTTTCTTTCAACTTGGAGAAGGTTGCCCACACACCACTGTGTCCAACCCATAGACTCTCATGAAACTCTTGCATGAGATTTACTTGAGTCTCTTTTTTACATATAACCCGTTGTGGTGTAGCACCCTTTTGTTTAGAATGCTTCCACAAGTAACCATCCCTCAAAAAGTACCCATATGCTTTCCTGCGTATCCTCTTGAATTCTTGTTCAGACCAATCATCCTGTTTTGTTAGAGTACTCAAGTAGCTTCCAATAAGAAGCCAATCACCTTCATAAAGCTCTTTCAAGAATGATTCAAGTAGATTAGTCATGCAGACATTGTTACCTTTGACATCAGAGATAGAATAGAACTTTGTGCCTACATCATCTCCCTCATCAATCATTTGTGACTCATCTTCATCCACCGTAACATAGCAATGTCTGGTGTTGAGCAGCTTGTAATCATCCCAAGAAGTGGTAGACAATCTGTTTCTACAACCACACATGCACCAATTAGGTACTCTTTCCCACTTTTCAAGGCTGTAACCATACCCCATAACTCTCTTTTTATTTGTGGATAGTTTCTTTGGCGAGGACTTAGTACCTTTGCTCCAAATCTTACCACATACCTGTGTCCTTCTTTGTCATCTTGCCCTATTGCCCATCCAATCCCTGTAGGACTGGTGTCTACTGTCACAATTACTGGCCTTTGACACTCATAGTCTACCTTTCTCAAAGTCGTTGCTGACTGGAGCAACTCCTTTAGCTTTTTCATGGATTTTACATGTGCTTCTGTCCATTTAAACTTTTGATTCTTTCTAAGCAGCTGATAAAGAGGATCAGCTACATGTGCATAATGTGGAATCCAAATAACATAGAAGACACATGCTCCCAGAAACCTTCTAACCTCAGTGATGCTAGTGCATGTTTCTTTCATTCTTTGGATGGCATCTACCTTTGTTGGACAAGGTTTCCTACCATATGGCCCGCACATGTGCCTCGCAATGAGCACTTCATTGACACCAAACATAGACTTTTCCCCTGACAATGTAAGATTCACTTCTTCCAACCTAGACAAAATTTTATCACAAACTTGTGACATCCCTTGAGATCCAAAGTCTCATCTTTGTCACTTTCTTCACATCCTTTGATAGGCAAATCATCAATGAAAGGCGTTGTGATTTGAGGAATAAAGTCCCATTCATCATATGTGCAACCGAGTTGGTTGCTCCTTGTGGCAAGGTACACATCCTTACCAAACCCAAAGGTGTCCTCATGGTTGTCAAGTCTCTGCTTTCGATTGTAAGATGAAATTGATCATACCCTGAGTAGAGATCTCCCATTGAGTAGATTGCCCTCCCTGCAAATGCTTCTGCAAACTCATCCACAATTGGACCTGTACCTACATTTCTAATTGTCACCTTGTTCACTGGTTGCATATCTTGGATGAAGCGTAGAGAACCATTCTTCTTTGGAACTGTGAACCACCTGTTTGAGTACGGAGCACAACAAGGCTCCAAGATTCCCATTTTGATTTTCTCATTCAGTAGCTCTACTAACTTTGGCAAATGAGCCTTTGGAACTAGGATAGGCCGCACATTCCAAGGCACATGAGGTATTGTGAAAATTACCATAGGAGCTACAATAGAAGGATCAACACATCCTATCTCATGTGGCTCAAATGCAAAATCCTTACCATGCTTTGAAAGCATTTGTTTGAAGCACCTTGTCTCTTCCTGTGTTAGAAACTCCTCGTGACCAATCTGCAACTCTTGGAAAGACTCCTTTGTTAAGGTATGCCCAATCTTTTAGGATTCCTCAAACTTGGTTTTGTAAAGAAGCCTGCTCAATCTTTTCCCTATTGTTGGGTGGTAAGGGTGAAGCTACTGGTTTCACCTTCTTTGCTACACTCTTGTATTTAGTTTCAAGATGGACTTCTGGGCCAACTGTTTGGTTTTCTTTAAAGGCTTGCATTAGAGAACTTTTTATTATCAATGTCTGACAGTTTTATCTGCGTCAATGTAAAAGGTTTATCATGTGATAGTAGATGCTTTGATTGAAGTGCAGAGGTTTTGCATTGCTCTACCACATCAGGTGGCAAACTACAAAGCAGAGCTAAAGACTCAATCGTGAAAGGATCACATTGATTCAGTATCTCAAAGCCCCAAAGTTTGTTTTCAAGACAAATAGCGTCAAGCTCAATTTGTGTGAAAGGGAGCAGTGGGATGACTTCAAAAAAATTCCTAGGCCTTCCAATTTTTTGAAAAGAAGGGTCATCATCCAGGCCTACGGCATCCTTTTCTTCTTGATCTACATGATCTAGATCCAAAAGAGGGTTCACAATCTCTTGAGACTGCCTAATTGCAAGAGGAAGGATAGGGAGATTATAAATGAAATAGAGCTTTTTAACTATGGTAGGTAGTGATGAGAAATAGAAGTCTAGATCAGAGGAGTCTTGAGCATCAATAAAGCATAATGATAATAAAAAAGAGCTTAGTTCATTATTCAATTGTGCGGGATCTTTTTTGGCAAGGGCTAAGAGCTTTAAACAATCATCAACAGAAGTCGTTTTTAATGTTGAAAGTTCTTGTTCCGATATTTCCTTTTTCTCATATAAGAAGAATTTTATGAAAATCAGTCCCCTTGAAGCAGGAAAGTAGGCATTGTGTACCAATAGGAGGGATAGGAATCCTTCTATCGTTGGAGTACCCAAAACGTGTAACAGATACAATCCAACCAACCTAAAGGATGTAGAGAAAAAATTATAAGTAGTTTAGAATGAAGGCAAGTATAATATATGGTAGTTGTCCGACCAAGGACAACTCGGGAAATAAAGAGAGAGATTAAAATTAATATCCCCTCTTAGAGAACCATATATTGACACTTGACCAAAATAGACAGAAGATAAAAGACAGTAGACAATAGACAAAGACCAAATAGACAAAAGACAAAATTCTTCATTTAATGTTGGTACATCCGGTTCTGGTAGGATACCGATTGAGCCTCAAAACCCATGAAAGAATAGACCTATACATGCCACCATCCAACACAAGCAGCCAGTTAGAACATGGGCTACCTTGATGGGAAGACAGGTATCCAAACAGTTAAATATACAAAAGAAAGCAACATTTTTGTATAGAGATTATATGTGACGCTCAAAAACCTACACCAAAGGTGGATAGAGTGAGAGTGCAAGAGAATAGAGAGAGAGAGAGGAGGGGACGGGGGGGGAGATCAATTTTGAGGACATAAAATCTGTGGATGATCCTTTCAAAGGATAAGATGTATACTACCTTCAATCTAGAAGTAATGGTTTTTACCAAGAGTTTTGTTTGTAAGTAGACCCATTTTTCAAAAGTAAACTTGCCCTCCTCTTTTAAGAACCTCACATGAGGATTTTATTTAAACAATAAACCAATAAATACTTGAAAAACTTTACTTTAGTACGTATATCAATTTATGGACAAGGTTATGCTGGACTTGACATCGTTGTTATGTAAAAAACATCTAGAAATAGTTTTTTTATTTTGCCAACATTTTGGCAGAGCCTCGTTTGTAATTAAATCTGTTTTTTAAAATAAACATGTCCTCCTCTCTGAGGAGCCTCGCGTGAGGATTTTCTTTTATATATATATTAAAAAAAACCAAGCTTGTAAACCTCTTCCTCAATAAGTATAATAATTAGCATATTATTTCCAAACACCTTTCTTTACAAGTTCATAGACCATTCCTCATAATGTACAAAAAAAAACCATTTCCACTACAATTTCTCTTAATACTCAAAATCAACTTGTTAAAAACCTATTTATTATAGTGTCTAGAAACCTAAAAAGAAAATATGACAAATTTTGGTTGGACATCCTCTCAGTAGATAGAAGGTCTACCTGAAAGCTCGGGGTCGCCATTTGTATGATTTGTGTTGAAATTGCACATGTATGATATCCGGTGTAGGGTTGGCAAAAAGACCATACAAGATGCCAATTCCTGACGGATGCTCAACATTATCTGACTTACAGTCAAACAGGGTTCATTTTTATATCTAAAAAGACATTCAAGTAAGATATACAATGTATATATCTAATTGCCAAGTCCTTCTCAAGATTATCTGTACTAACTTTTAGAATTTGTTTTACAACAAAAAAAACCAAGGTAAATCAAATGCATGTTCATGGAGCTAACAATCTATACCATAGTATTTGTCACACCATGCCGATCATTTTTACATAAATTTAGGTTTTTCCATATCAGAATGTTTTTGGGAAACCCAAAAGCTAGCTTGGCATGTTCCTTGCTTGTTCACTTATCAGCTACATATACTCAGCCTGTGTCTAATACCATGCAGATCATTTATTTCGAGAGATTTCACAATATACCAAAATTTTCATAAAATTCAGTTTGTTTTTTGAACCCAAAGACTCACATGGTACATCCTATGCTAGTTCATATAGTCATTACTTCATATCATACAGTGTTCCAAACCATGCAGTAATTTTTCTACTCAAGGTTTTTCATATTAGAGTTTTCCTCCTCTCTTATGCCTGTACGAATACCCCAACAAGTATAACACTTGTAAGGAATGTTATGCAGAATATATTAAGACCAATCGATCATAAGCTAATGGGTATGTATATCATAGTTTCTTCACCAACTAAAATCCACCAAAAAAAAAACCGTAAAAAATATCAAAAAATAGTGTTTGATTATCGTTGTTGAGATGTGTATTAGCCCCAATCCTTGTTATGTGCCGCCGCCACCAAAAGATGCTACAGTTTGTGATTCTGGCTGATTGATGGCCGTTGTGTGATGGGGTTGTTTGCCGCAAGAGGTGTGCGATTTTGTGTGTGTGTGTGTGTGTGTGTGTGTGTGTGTGTGTGTGTGGTTTATGTGTTGTGTATGAGAAGAACCGAGCAGAAACATGTGTGTGTGTTATGTGTATGAGAAGACTCAGCTGTGTGCGCAAGTATGATAAGGGCTCGAGGAGCAGTAGGTATCCATGTGGGGGAGTGTTATGCCTATGCGTAGGGACTTTACGGTGGGCTTATAGTGTCATGTGCCTGCATTTTTATAAGTGTAGCTTACCATATCCACATTCGGTGCTTTCATTGCTCCCATGTGCTCAAGAGAGTCAAGGTTAGGCACCAACTATTCCCCTACCTTTATTAGGCATGCACCAATCGGTGCTCCTGATGATTTTTAACATTTTTGTTTGTCCATACCCACGTTAAGTGGGTTTCCTTGAGTGAGGTTCATATACATATTTTGTTTGGACTTTTATTATGAGAGAGAGAGAGAGAGAGAGAGAGAGAGAGAGAGAGAGAGAGAGAGAGAGAGAGAGAGAGAGAGAGAGGGAAATCAATGTATTCCAGTAGAACAAATCCTAGATAGGGAGCGACGTAAAACTTATCCATGCACAATCTCTACATTTACTGAATAATATCACTTCTTGTATATTGTCACATGTGCTCAAGATGCAAGCATAAGAAATTACATTTAGAGAGTGACCCTATCCTTGAATCTCATAAAAAACCGTAGAGCTTCTTTGTCATCCCCATGCAAATCCCATGTTTGACATGCCCCATAACAAAGGCAAGACTTGGGGTTAGCAAGCAGCTCATCTAAAAAGTAACCATCACTTTACATTGATCAAAATAGCTCAATGTGTTTTGTGGCATCCTACAATTAATGGATTCCAAGAAATCACATCCCTAAAATGGGCCAAAGATATCTTGCAAGAAACAGAATGGTGTAGCAAGGTAGCAGAGGGGCCACAATCCATGTAAATGGACTTGAAGGTAGACTTATCCTCAAAGCAACCAATGTGTGTCCTTAGGCACCTATATATAACTCAGGGCCATAGAAGAGCCATTGTTCCCTCATATAATGATGATCACCATCATGAATTGCAATTGAGTTTCAAGTAGATTACTGTCACTCACAATATCATCATTGATACTTGTAATGGCTACCCCATATGTGGCGAGCAGGTCAACAACTTCCCATGTTTCTCTTATATTATGTGACACTGCTAGTGGTCAAACTTTTATCATTGATGGTATGGGAGGGCACCTACCTTGAATTCACAACCCCCAAACGTGTGGGGCTTATAAGAGCATAACAAGGTTTTAACTCAAGGTAGGAAAATAGTAGCAACGGAGGTGGAAAAAATGCTTGCGAATGTTGCAGAATGACATTTGGCAATTACCACAACGATGCAAGGAGTGTGGTTGTAGAGGTTTTGAAGCTATGCATCGGGCGTGAATCAACACATTTAGGAGTTGGTGGTGCTCGAGTACTGCTCTTGTTGCTCCTGTGTTCATCTTTCACCAGATATCCTCTCTCCTTTCGTGTCATCAAGAGATCTTCAACTATATTGCATTCCTTTTGCTTGGGCTCCTAGAAACATAATGGTATTTGAGATGCTCAAACATCTGCTTTGTTTGAACTTTGCACATAAAGAAGGCCTCAAAGAGGGTGCCTCATATGCAGACCTTAATGTTGCCCTCAGCTTTGTAATGCTCACACTATAACGGCTATAGAGTGTAAAAGCCCTAGGATGCAACCATCCTAATGATCAAGCTTCAACGACGATGTCAAAAATCATCCATATCTATTAGAAAGGCTTATAAATGTGTTATAGCTCAGCTATCATAGCATGTAATAAATATTAGTGGATCAAGCTATGTAAAAAATGGTGTCCAAAAGACCATCCATATCTATCAAAAAGGCTCATGCAATGTGTTATGGCTATGGTCATCATAGAATGTAATAAAAATTAGTGGATCAAATCTATGTAAGTATACATGGATAGATGTTTCCCTGATGAAACAAAAAGCAATGACTAACACTAAACCCTCAAGATTGTGTCTTAAGGAGTGGATCATACCTTTTAAGCCATTTTTCTCAATATGTTTCTCTCGTTTAATTCTCATAGGACACTATAGACTTATTATGTCTATATTTCCATGTGGATCCAATCTAATGGAATGTCATAAGGTAGAGAAATGGCATTGCTACCCTTCACACACAACCATCTATCTAAGAAAATAAAGATACTAGTGCATCTTGGGGGAGGATCGTACAAAAGATATACACACCATGCTTCCACATCATCGTGTACCTAGCCTAAAATGAAAAATTATATCTTTATGAAGTAATCTACAAACATGAAAATCAAGAAACAACTACATCCTTTGGAAAATTATATTACCAATAATAGGCAAAGCATTCACATCTATTTTTCACATATTGCTACAAATAGCCCTTGTGACCCACCTACATGCAATTTCAAGGCCATTTCTTGCCTTTGCTGCAAGGTTGTGCAATTAAATGTTTTCCTCTTCTTGAAGCTCTGAAAAACATGTGAGGCAAGAGGGATGCATCACTTTTACCATAAACCACTTGTTTCCATCGTGGAAATCATAGTTTGCTATTGCCAATATGTAGCTCCTACATATTATGTAGTGTTTACTTTATGATCGCCCCACCTACTAAGATTTATGCTAGAAGGGTGAAAATGCTTGGGGTCTTACACTAACTATAAGTTTACTCTTGTTGATGGATCTCAATGGGTTTCAATTTAAGCTGTGTCAAGAGACATCTCTTTGACATCAGTTTTTGTTGAAGCCCTCTGACCCACCACTTGTGGCCACCACACCGTCTACTCCACAATTTTGTCAAGGTGTAGTAAGAGAACTCTATTGGCATCGTTAAAGACAATCATGCCATGATGGCCAGTATAGGGTTGCCTTCTCTACGATTCTTTCAAGGTGGTGCTGAATTTGAGGTGAAGCTGGGAATGCACTAAGGTAGTCGACATGCCTAGGATGATGTCTGCCATCATCAATTTGCATGGTGAGCACCAAAAGGAAGATGAGAAATTTAAAGGCAATGAAAGTGGGCATAGGATGCAATACCCTTGACATAGGATCCACATCCTAGGGGTTACCCAAGAAGCATAGCAAATACAATAGAGAAACGGTTAGAGAGCAAAAGTATGACTACCTTTAGGCACTATCATGCTATATGATCACTAATCTAGATTTCTAATGCTCCATTATGTGGATAATGATGCTCATCAACTTGCAGTAATGCAAGCTCAACTATAGGGGAAAGAGCAGGGTGGCTACATAGAAAGATGAGTGCAAATTCTAGGATGTGCAAGTAGAAATCATCAAACCCTTCACCTTTAACTTTACCTGCGAGTACTATGTTTATAATGTAGATGTTGTATTTGACAGGTTCAATATGGCCTTAACATACGCTCTCTCCAACTATTGTTAAGGGGACTCTCTCTCTCTCTCTCTCTCTCTCTCTCGCACACAGTTGACTATTGAACTCCCTCCTTCCCTCTCTCATGCCCTATTGAGGAGTACGTGAATGCACATGCAGGGGATTCATATCATTGCACTTCAGCTTCCACCATCACCACCGACCATCTGCCTTTGTGTTTGTCAAGAGTGGCAAAAACCCCATGCGGCACTGGTTTTTCTCTTGCTTTCTTGCTTTAGGTTGCTCACCTCCCTTGGCTGCAAGCTAGCACCCAATGTTGGGTTGCAGACATTGTTGGATGGTTCCCATCATGCCTATCCCCAATGTTTCCCTTTTCTCCCTTAGCCTATGCTACATAGTGGAGCGAGCTATTGGAGAAAGACACATGAGGCTCAGTTGGGGTGGTGTGAATTGGTGAAGATTATGGATGCTAAAGTAAGGCAATCAAAAACAACAATGATGGATCATCACAGGGAAGGAAGGCAATGAGAACGGCAACTTGGTCACATTCCATAGGCCTACTTCTTACTCAAGCATATTTATGTCTGTGTCTCCCCTCCCTGGCCACATCGTGCCACTTTGGTCGAAACACCCATCTCTCCACCCCTTCAGTATGGGGAGGCAACCGGCAATTAGGCCAATTTATACAACATTAATAGGGATGAGATGCAATGGTTAGAGTATATACATAATGCATAAAATTATATGAGGCAAGAGCGCAATTGAGTAGGGGGGTGCATGTGCATAGAGGTATTTAGAGCCACTTGTTATTAGCGGCACAACACACGCTATTTGATCTGATGGTAAGGGTCTTAAGAAAGCATCTCGGGGATATTGTAAGGGTCTTAAGGAAACATGTTAGGGATATTGCACCAGCAATTTTGGAGGAAGCGACAGCTCAATTCAAAAACTTAGCTACTAGTGCTCCTTGTCTATGTTGAGCCGAAGGACAACACAGCCACACTTTTGCAACTATTCATTGTAATAAATGTCTTGCCGACATTATTTTTCATTAAGCCAATCATTTGTAATTAGCGGGACTCGATTGAATTTTCAGATTGTATTCCATTCAATTAAGTAGGCAAGATAGTTGTGCCCGCGTTTGTAAGTAGAGATGATTTCACGCCTCCAAGGCAGAGGTATAAAAGCCAACTTTTGTAAACCTAAGGGGGACTTATCGTTAATCAATAGTTGAGTTTTTGAGCGCCGTGACTGTGTCTGAGAGAGAGTGAGAGAGAGAGAGAGAGAGAGAGAGAGAGAGAGAGAGAGAGAGAGAGAGTCTTATCCTCTTGCTACACAAGCTACGGAGCAACTATTAGAGAAGCAACACTGCCATTGCGATAGCAACGGCGAGGGCTACGCAACAATACCAAGCGTGCGTGCATTCGGCTTCTACGCGAGGCAAGCTCCCACGAGCTTCTTTGCGATTTTTCTCTTGATCTGTGTGTCAAAATTCAGCGTGCTATATATCGATAGAACCGCAGCGAATAGAAATACACATTAGAACCATCGAAGTCGAGATTCGGTGACCTGTAATTTTCGGCTTGTCTTCATACGCGATTACCGCATGGAGTGTTTGCAGGTTGACATTAGAGTGTAAACTCATAGGGTACTATCCTTACCTGGTGTATAGACTCCCCTTTGAGTTTGAGACTGATTCGATGACTTTTGATCATGTTTCAGATAGCGTTTGCTCGTAGGATGGATTTCAGTCACTTGCGTTTTTAGAACTTAGATTTGATTTCCTTGGTAGTGATTGTCTCTACAAGGTCGAGTAGTTGATTCACACACACCTATTTGTTTCCATGCGCCTGCGGGTCAAGCTCCGTCCTTGTCTGACATTCTTGTTTGTTGGTTGAGTTCTCACTATTACAGCATCCGCTAGCAGCGTAACCGCCCAACATTTGGCGCCGCTGCTGGGGATGAGAGCCCTAATTAGGTGACCTTAGACTAATCCTACGAGGTGATTCATTCATTTACTTTGTATATATTAGTTAGGAAGGATCTAGGAGTGGTGGACTCTTATGATCTTAGAGAGGTTCTAGGGAGTGTTGTCGGAAAGTGTGCGGTCTAGCTGGGAAGGTGCAAAACCTCTGGCTGTGAGAGTTTGTGATGAGAGTCACAAACACTTTGTGAAAAAGTGTTTGTGGAGAATCACCAACCCTCTTTCTAAGGGTGACAAAAAAACTAAGAGCGTTTGTGACAGCAAAGTCATAAACCCTCTTTCTTGTCGTGCTTGGAAATTGCTTGTTTGCGTAGTCGCGATTAGGATGAGAGGATCACCAAACCACATTCAATTTCACTTAAAAAGACCATTTAAAAACACCCAATTTTCAGCCACTAAACCTTGATACTCATACAAGAAAAAATCTCAATCAAAACCCAAACCTCTTTCATGGTATCATGTAGCCTCGCCCCCAATTACATAGTCGTAACATCAAACAACTGAAAGGAATACACGAGCTTCCACCTTCATGGCGACCATTTTCTGAATTTTCAGAGATTTAAGAGCTTTGAAAGTGAAGCCCACACACCATTTTGATAAGGGGAAACCCTAATTCACTCCCTCACTAGCTCAGATACAAGATTTTGAAGAGGTGGGACTGCCCTACACATAGATTGAGCAACCATGGAAGCAATTTCACAGTAGGGAAAAATTGCTGGTTTTTTCTGTAAAAAGCCCCCTTCTCTCTCTTCCCCATTGCATTTTCAGCTGATGTGTCAATTTTTGGGCCATTTTGCCACTTTGGACCAAAACTAGGTCATTTTCAGCTCATTCTTTACCCAAAAAATGCCATTTTTGATGCGAAAAATCCCTAAATTTATTGGATCACTTGCATAAGCATAAAAAGCATAGATAAGCATAATTTTCCATCAATATACCATTTTGGGCACTTTCCATGCAATTCTGCAACGGCGCCTATTAGCTACTATTTTTGGCAATTTTTGCCCACATCAGTCTTTATAGGTGAGATGAGTGTGTCACCATGAAACACTTGGAATATATACATTGTAAAACCAAATTAAGCATCTTATCAAGTGAAAAAGCATGCAAATGCGCCACATCCAGGGCCACGACTCCCGGGATAGGTATGTACATAATAATGACCACAATAGACGCTTCAACATATATCACAATATGTACATGATTGCTTTTATCTGCATACATCGAAAAGTGTCAAGAGTGAGGTGAATGTTTTATTTCACACTATGTACGTGCCACGGCATGACATCCACCCCCTCTGAACCTGCACATCCTCCGGTATGTGCCACAACAACATTTGTAGAGCATTAAAACTCGTGGTCAGACGCCATATTCTTACTTTCATCCTCAGTTTGCATATAGTTGTCTTCATCATCCTCTTCACTTGGTTGTGCATCAATGGATCAGAATCCCCTCTTCTTTTGAATAATTTAATTTTTCCTGCAATGGGAATTTTCAATTGTGTCCCATCCTGTTCATGCAAGGTGTAAGTAGCATTTCCATGCACATGTTTGACAACATAAGGACCAAACCATCTCTTTGCAAGCTTCCTTATTGTAGAGTGTTGGTTTTCAAGGCTACTATCATACACCAACACCCAATCACCTTCTTCAATGTCTTTCGGTCTGAGCCTATGCATCTTGTCAAATCTGTCTTTGTTTTTCAACCTTGCATTCTTTAGTCGAGAGCTTTTGCAAGCTCAATGTCTTCAGGCCTTCTTTCCAATTGCCGTATGCGCAATGCAAGAAGGTCTTCGCTACTCATTCCATCTTCCCATGGCAATACATTCCATGTAAGAACTACATCTTCAATTGGCATCACAAGTTTTTGACCATACATCAATTCAACAGGCATATAGCTAGTGACTGAACTATGTGTTGTACGGTCAGCCCACAATGCAAATGGTAGTAACCTCAATGCACTCCCTTCAACTTGATTAGACAAATCTTCTCTTGCAAGCACCAAATACCTCATTTGCCAAAGTCCCAAAGGCATTGTAACCAAATCCACAACCCATTTGTAATGCATGGCTAATGGATAAGTAGGATGTAGTCTATCATGATGCCGTACATTTGAATACATTTGGAATGTCACACAAGACTCCACAAACTTAGCCACATCCTTATACATCCCTTTCCACCAATACCTTTCTTTTACTTTGGCAAATGTTGCCCATACACCTCGATGTCCTGCCCATAAACTTTCATGGAACTCCTTGATGATTTGTTGCTCAGTAACCTTATCGCATACTACGCGCAATGGTGTTCCATCTCTTCGTTTAGGATGCTTCCATAAGTAGCCATCCCTCAAGAAGTATCCATATGCTTTTCTTCTTATCCTCTTAAATTCTTGCTCAATCCAATCATCGTGCTTCTGAAGAGTACTTAAGTAGCGACCTATCAAGAGCCATTCATCCACATATAGTTCCTCTGAAAAGGACTCAAGTGAAGACACAAAACATGCATGACTACTGTTTGCATGATCAATAGTGTAAAACTTTGTGCCAACATCATCTCCCTCAATAATCATGTTCTGTTCATCTTCATACCTTTCCCTAGATAGCATATCTGCCATTGGATTATCTTTCCCTACAATATGCTTGAACTCAGGATTTAAGGACTTTATGTAGGCTATCCATTGCAGCATTGCAATATCAAGAGTCGAACAATTTGTGATCATTCCAAGAAGTGGCAAACAATCAATTTCCACAACCACTGATGCCCCTATCAAGTACTCCTTGTCACACCTCAATGCTGTAACCACCCCCCATAGTTCCCTTTTTACTTGTGCATAATCGCATTGGCGAGAACTCAGAATCGCATTGAGATTTGAGGTATGAAATCACGTAGAACCTTGTTCATCCCATTCATCATATGTGCAACTGAATTTGTTGCTCCTTGAGGTAAGGTACACATCCTTACCAGTCCCAAAGGTGTGTTCATAGTTGTCAGATCTCTACTCTCAACATCTAGCTGAAATTGATCATACCCTGAATAGAGATCTCCCATTGAGTAAATTGACCTTCCTGCAAACGCCTCTGTAAATTCATCCACTATAGGTCCTGTACCCACATTCCTGATGGTAACCTTGTTTACAGGTTGCATATCTTGTATGAACCACAAAGCTCCATTCTTCTTAGGCATAGTGAACCATCTGTTTGAATATGGCGCACAAGAAGGCTCCAAGATACCCATGCTTATCTTTTCATTGAGTAGTTCTATTAACTTTGGCAAATGTGCTTTTGGAACCGAAATTGGGCGTAGATTCCAAGGTACATGAGGGATAGTGAAGATCACCATAGGTGCAACAACATTAGGATCAACACACCCTATCTCATGTGGCTGGAAAGCAAAAGCCTTACCATGTCTTGAAAGCATTTCTTTAAAACTCTTCTTCTCTTCTTCTATTAAAAACTCCTCACGACCAACTTTTATCTCTTTTATGGATTCCATTGTGAGCTTGTGTCCAGTTCTTTTTGGATCCCTGAGACTCAGCTGCAAAGAAGCTTGCTCTAGCTTTTTCCTGCAATCTGATGGTAAAGGTAAGGCCACTGGTCTCACTTTCTTTGCCACCGTTTTGTACTTGGTCTCCACACGCACTTCCGGTTCTTCATTAGCATTGAAATCTTTTTTATCTTCAAAAGCCTCAATCACATCATACATTTCCATAGAGCATACTTCCACAATGTGGGTTACATCTTGCATGCTAGAGTCCATTATAGCTTCAAGCTCAAGCATAGTATCTACATGAGAAACTTGTTCAAAGAAACCTGGAATGTATTCACTATCCTCTATGAAACCATTTTCTTTCATGTATTTCTGTACACTATATACATATTGTCGTGCACTTCTTTTCATATCATCAAGCTTCATAAAACATACTAACCCATGCTATGTTAATCCCTGGAAACCTGTAGAAAAAGCTTCTTCTCGGTTTGGGTCAGGTGAGAATCGTTTTCTTCTTGTACCATTGCAATCCCACTTAATAATGGTACATGGCCAAAACCCCTTGTCTCCTTGTACTCTTTGAACTCTTTGTTCGCTTTTGGTAGAGGATACTCACGAAGACTATTGTGGTTCCTCTCGTGATTCACACACACAGTAAAAAATTGCACAGCTCGCTTCCCATCTCTGCTCTTTACCCTAGCATAAGCAGAACCATCATCCAAGACCTTTGTTTCCATGCAAACGGCTGTGATGTATGGCTGCCCAAGGATAAGAGGATAGGTAGACATCTCCTACACAAAGAAATTTTGCTCATCCTTCACATTACCAATCATCACTTTCACATTTGAACAAGCCCCATACAGCTCTCCTGATGAGTTTTTTGCAGCTCTAATCATCCACCCATGGTCTGTGTCTATCGGCCACTTACCCTTCATGTAAAGACTCTTGGACATAAGATTGATCTCAGAGCCATGATCTATCAATGCAACATATGGCTCCTCAAGATCACCCACCTTGACTAAGGTCAACAACAGAGGCCCACAACTAGTCTACAACCTCTTATCAACAAAGGTAAAGCAAGGATACAAGAAGAAGTCATAGTTTTAAAGAACACAGTCTGGAAGAAGATTTCATCAACCATTGCTTCAACCTCAAAACCTGTCTCACCACGCAACATCAGTGTGTTACAAAAGCATGAAGAGCAGGTATTTGTCAATGTATTTGACAAAATGGCATCACAAAACCAAACCAAAGAGAATGGCCTAAACCTCAATAACATATGGAATTGGATTTTAGGACGTGATCAGGTAAGTCCAAGTCACCATTAAAAGTACATGGCATAAGAGTCTAGAGTCGGGCAGCTAAGCCACTAAATGAGCAAAGTGTCAGACCCAAGCTTAGACCCAAGCTTCAAGTCTAATATTGTCTCTGTGGTCTATGAGTCTAGCTAATAGATATAAGCTCAAGCTGGAGAGTTGAGCATACATAAAGTCATGTCGCTCATGCTGGAAGAGGTGAGCATAAGAGTCGAAGTCTATTATTTTGTATGGTGGAGAAAACGGAGTAGTCCAAAAACACTCACGCACTTGATGCAATGAGGAAGAGTCGAGAAACCTCGTCAACAAAAACCCTTCTTGTGTGAAGTGATAGGTTTTGCTACACTTTCTCTAAGAAGAATCCCTCAATACTCTTCTCTGGCACCGCATCTTGTTTAACATGCATAACTCTGTGCAAGCTTATAGATGTCCTCACATTGGACATATGCATCAGACACTCTTTGGTGTTCCACCCATGCACTTACACAAAAATAGGATGATGACTCGGAATGCAACGGAACTTCACAAGAAGTTTGACCTTATAGAGATCAAAGCAACCATGGAGTATCTCCGGGTTTGGACAACCAAAAGTGGGTCTAAACATCCGATTCGGTGGCAGACACACAAAGCGTCATTTTGGCATAACGGCCAAATTTGGCAACCATTCGCCACAAAACTTCGTGAAAAGATTCGAATGACCATCAACGACGAATGTCTAGAACCAAAATCCAAGACGAATCTATTTCACTTACCAATGTGGAAAAAGACGCTTTCATGCAACTAAATGGCCAAAAATGTCCGATTTTGACTCCCGGACAGGTCTGTTTTTAGCTAGTAAAAGGTGGCGATTCAGGTCGATTCCCACTTGCCCTGATCGTTTTTGCGAGATCTACAACTTTGCAAAAGACACTTTTTGCAAATACCTCACTAATTTTCTGATACTCAGCTCAGGAAATTTCAGGTTTTTTGAAAATTTCAGGTTTTCCGCTTTGGCGCAGTATGCGAGTTTGATGCACTTTTGGAAGAACGAGAGGTGCTCAAAATTAAGTGCATAAATTATGAGCTGAAAATGTAATTTCAGCTTCCACAGAGCTAGTGGTTTGAGATTTTGTGGTAGATTTGGGCAAAGAATCATGGAGATGTATACACACCAACAGTGGTCTCTTGAGAGACGCGGTTTTTCGAAACACACAGATACAGCCTCTTTCACAGGTTTCACAGGACACTTTGGCAAAAAGTGGTGTAAAAACAATCAAGGTCAACCTGAACCACATAGACGACTTCCCAACAACTCACACAAGCTCGGGATACAACTCTCGAGGACTAAGATCAAGAAAAGTCTACTTCGATACCAAAAGAAGGACTCAAAAACTGAAATACCTACAAAGGGGGCTTTTAGCTAAACTTGTGATTTTTAAATTTGAAAACTAGCTACAAGGGCTTAGGGCACAAGAACAGCACAAGCCTTGCATGAAAAAAGCATTTTTGACAAATCAGACATCATACCCATATGATGTCTCACAGCATTTTTGCACATAACACTCCACTTCTGCGTTCATATTCACTATATACATGCTAATACCATCCCAAATACAAAGTTACAGGAGATTTGGAGCTAGTTGATCGATTGCAAACCCAAAAAACGCAAAGAAGGACATAAAACCGACATATGACTCTAGACTTGCAAAAATAGCTCCAAATCAAGTGAAACTTTGTAGGAGTGGTGTAAATAACATGCACAAGCCATCTGGATATCAAAAGCGTAATTTGGCCAAAAAAGACATCATACCCATATGATGTCTTTTCACTCATTTTGGGCCAGAACTTAATGTTTTTCATCATATTCTCATTATACACATAGAATATAAGCCACACAACAAGTTTGGTACCATTTGGACAAGTATATGGCCACATTAGTCCACTTAGCGGAAAAATCCTGACCTAAAGCCTATTTTTATCCAAATTCAACCATATTCAACTTCAAATGATGATTTGAGTACAAACAGTACTTTACCAGCATGTAAGGAGCTCACAGAACCAAACTCATGCAAAAAATCCACAAAAGACATCATACCCATATGATGTCTCATGGAGCAATTTTGATCCAAATTCTTTTCAAATTCCATAAGATCATTGGAGAAGCCATTATAAAGCCAAATCCAAGCCAAAAAACCAAAATGAGCCAAATTGGGCCATATGGACATCATATGGGTATGATGTCTCCAAGGCACTTTGGCACATTTCAGAGCTATTTTGACCATACAGAATTTTTCAACATGTGGTGTGAGAGCCATCTACAAAGTTTTATCCCATTTGGATCCCAAAATCCAATTCTCACTCAATATCTCAACAAAAGCCTGATGAGGACTAAAGTGGCCATAACTTGACCAAATGAGATCCAATTACAAAATCAGGAATATATCTATGATGTACATGCTATCAAGTATATGCATATCAAATATCAAGTGATTTCTTCGACATCATACTCAGATGATGTCTCTAGCATGAAAATGCACCCAAAATTCATATTTTTCCATATGCATTGCATCCTTAGGCCCTGAATAGCTATGGATACAGGAAAGTCGCCTTAAGCAATCAGTACAAAAAAGACGCTAACTTTTGAAATTGGAGTTACAGAAGCTATGGATACAGGAAAGTCGCCTACAAAGTGGAAAAGAACCACACTCAAGGACAAAATAGCAGAAGCAAAATCCAACACTAAAGCCTACGAAGACATGGATGGAAGAGGCAATCCTTGAAGAGCAATAAATCAAGGTTTATCAAGGGAAATTCAAAGATCCTAACCATCGGCAACCAAAGAGCCATCGGGATTCCACTGAAGCAAAGCTCAAAGACGTCATGTCAGGGACGACATGAACGCGGAGGGGGGGAGTGTTGAGCCGAAGGACAGAACAACCATACTTTTGCAACTATTCATTGTAATAAATCTCTTGCCCCCGACATTATTTTTCATTGAGCCAATCATTTGTAATTAGCCGGACTCGATTGAGTTTCTAGATTGTATTCCATTCAAGTAGGCAAGATAGTTGTGTCCCCATTTGTAAGTAGAGATGATTTCACGCCTCCAAGGCTGAGGTATAAAAGCCAAATTTTTTAAACCTAAGGGGGACTTGTCATTAATCAATAGTTGCGTTTTTGAGCGCTGTGACTGTGTGTGAGAGAGAGTGAGAGAGAGAGAGAGTCTTATCCTCTTGCTACACGAGCTACGGAGCAACCATTAGAGAAGCGACACCGCCATTGCGATAGTGACAGCAAGGGCTACGCACCAATACCAAGCGTGCGTGCATTCGGCTTCTACGCGAGGCGAGCTCCCACGAGCTTCTTTGTGAGTTTTCTCTTGATCTGTGTGTCGGAATTCAGCGTGCTATATATCGATAGAACTGGAGAAAGTAGAACTACACATTAGAACCATCGAAGTCGAGATTCGGTGACCTGTAATTTTTGGCCTGTCTTCATATGCGATTACCACACGGAGTGTTTGCAGGTTGAGATTAGAGTGTAAATTTATAGGGTACTGTCCTTACGTGGTGTATAGACTCCCCTTTGAGTTTGAGGCTGATTCAATGACTTTTGATCATGTTTCGGATAGCGTTTACTCGTATGATGGATTTCAGTCATTTGCGTTTTTAGAACTTAGATTTGATTTCCTTGGTAGTGATTGTCTCTAGAAGGTCGAATAGGTGATTGATACCCATCTATTTGTTTCCATGCGCCTGTGGGTCAAGCTCCGTCCTCGTCTGACATTCTTGTTTGTTGGTTGAGTTCTCACTATTACAGCATCCGCTAGCGGCGTAACCGCCCAACAGTCTACATGTTGTGTCAGTTGATCATCGCCATCATCATGAGCGCCTTATTGAGGAAGCGCAGATGATTATTGTGTACAAGCACCTTGTCCAGGAAGCGCAATGGTTGTTACGGAGAAGCTCTTTTACCTTCATAATAGATCCTGGAGGTCGAATATCATGGGAGGCTGCTTCACTCAGCTCCTCTGCAAAGCGTTGAGGAAAGACTTTAGCTTGAGCTTGTGAGGCACCTACCTGATGATCTGTGATATTAAAATAGTCCCATCAAGCACAGCATGCCTAGAGTTTTGGCATTGGTATCAAGCAAGGCACATGCAAGGACTCCATCTCCATAGGTTATTGAGAGAGAGAGAGAGAGAGAGAGAGAGAGAGAGAGAGAGAGAGAGAGAGAGAGAGAGAGAGAGAAGAGAGAGAGAGAGAGGAGAGAGAGAGAGCTCATGTGTACTCTCCAAGCCTGCTAGGAGCCCTGCAAGCAATTGTAATCTCCTTTTACAACACTTTACTCATCCCACACCCCATCATTATTGTGTGACTCAGTGTTACCAGCAGTTTAGAGCAAGGAAATTGTAGAAGATATTGGATACAGTACAACTACTTGTGTGTGTGTGTGTGTGTGAGAGAGAGAGAGAGAGAGAGAGAGAGAGAGAGAGAGAGAGAGAGAGAGAGAGAGAGAGAGAGAGAAAGAGATAAGTAGGAGTCCTCTTTAGGCCGTCGGATGCAAGAACTCTCTCTCTCTCTCTCTCTCTCTCTCTCTCTCTCTCTCTCTCTCTCTCTAGAGCAGTGAGTGGGCTCAGCCGCTCAAGTGAGAAAATGAGGTTTGGGCCTCTCTCTTTTTTGCTCTCTCTTCGTTGGAAGGTGCAAGGTTGAATTACCTACCCTCTCTTTCTTGATGGAAACACTTCTACACACAACTCTCTCTCTCTCTCTCTCTCTCTCTCTCTCTCTCTCTCTCTCTCATTGAGGTTATGGGCATGGAAAGGGTTGTGGAGTACATGATAAAGATGCATCAAAACCCCTCACATTGACTTCCTACAATTGCATGGGAAGCAATCAAAAAAGCTCAAAAGACGCATAAAAGCAAGATCTTGAGCATGGGATGGATGCAAGACATAAAGAAGTGGTTTGGGATATGGGATGCATTACACTTGCTACATGATGCTTCAATTGACTCCCAAGTGAATGAAGCTTTTCTACAACACCAATGTATTACGGCTTGGGAGAAATCCAGTGGATCACGCTTCATACATTACACCACCCATATTGCTCCCAACTACAAAACCATGTTCTTCACTGAAAGAGGAAACCGTACTCACACTTACATGCTTGAGCCTATCCCCTTGTCGACGATACGCATCGTCGAGAGAGAAGGAATTGGGCACACGGGTATCACTGCAAGTGTTGTTGTGGCTGTCAGCTCGTGAAAAACTCCACAGGTATGCGCGGGTATGTAGATTAATATTGTCGTGAAAATTTTTGTGCTCATAGCCTCTATAATAGCCGCATGTATACCCTATTATATGCATTCTCGGATGATTCAAGTCCCCATATGTGAAGACTTTGCATCATCAAAAGATCCTTGGATATATTTTTTTACATAGATATCACATTTATTTATTATTTAAGATTTAACAATATCATACAATTTTTGAAACACAATAAACTAAAAAACAATTTATTGACAAAATTATTTTTATTGATATTGAGAGTTCGCAAAATGTATACAAGGCCATTTAGATGGGAATCCAAAATAAAAGTGAAATATTTACAAGGGCTCTTGGCCAGGCGCTCAAAATGTGAGGGGATTCTGTTGTACAAGGGGTCTTGGCCGGGCGTTCAAACTGTGAGGGGATTGTGTTAGTAAGTTAGTAACCATCATCGACCCTAGCCACCCTCATCGTCCTTGCCGCCCTCATTAGTGCCACCTCTTTGAGTCTACAAAAATAACAAAGCAAACCACATAACTAGTAAACATTAAAATAAGTAAACAACAAAATAATTAATTACCTAGGTTAACTTTGTACTTGTGTACTAGTCAAGGTGTCAATGAGAGCGTCTAATTGTGCTTGATTGATGTGGCCTTGTTGGAGCATCCACAGGTAGGTATTGTATTCCTCATTGCATTTCTGATACTTCACCACCTCCCTTGACACTTGATGTCCTATGATGTTTGCCTGCATATTAAGCATTATTTATATTAGTTTACATCAAAATTATGGTTCAAATAAAAACTAAAAACGTTACTTACCACTTTGTCCTTCCAAACGTGCTTTCTACCATAACCCCAACTATGAGCTTGCTGTCATGCCCTTGCTTGCCTCTGCTGGACTCCACTATCCCTCTCTTGGTGGGAAAACTCCCACTTTGCATCATGGATATTGGCACCCCTTTTTTGGAGATTGGGGTGTTGGCATTGTTGTTTAGTGGCCTTGCAAACGATGGACCATTTATTACAAAGGAAGGTCTTGATAAAGCCCTTTCATTGAGTGTGTGGTAAAGATTGGCCCTAGGGATTAGGAAACTGCAGTTGCATTGTATCAACAATATACTATAGGTACTAAGGATCCTGTGCAGTTTATTTTACGGGTGTCCATTGAGGGATGTTTGTCTCTTGACGTCCGTAACACAATCTACAAACTTGCGATGTTGGTGCAATAGATCTCACAAAAGGAGATCAACGTAGACTCCATACCATTCACCAAACTAAACGCTGGGGAGGTTGTATGCATGTTTGAGAAACACTTTCCTACTACCATGCTAGCCATTCAGGTGCATCTTCTTGTTCACATAGTTGATGAGGTGGAAATAGTTGGCAGAGATGGATGTTCTTTTTAGAACGTTTCATGAAAATGCTCAAGGGATATGTGTGTCAGAAGGCACGTCCGAAGGGTAGCATGGTAGAAGGTTGGCTGGTATCAGAGTCCCTAGTGTACATTGGAGAGTGGCTATACGGATTTGATAAAGCCTGGGACACGCTATGGAGAACCATAGATGATAAGTGCATATCTGGGATTGTCATGTGCAATCTCGGTGTTGAGAAGAAGATGATGGAAGATCTAGAGGCTAAAATCAACCGATTTTGCATGCTTCACAATCCATTGATGCAAAAGTGGATTGCACAATATAAGGATGCAAAGCAAGAGCGACAAAGGGCACGAATCGAGTGGAGACGGGGAAGACGACCACCGATGCACTATCCGACGGGTCTGGAGAGCCTACCAACATTCATGAGCTTAAGATGGTTGCACAACCAATTGAAAAGCGCACAAGAGTGCGGTGAAGAAGTGACTGAGGAGGAGTGGGAGTACTCTTGGGGTTGCGCGACCAAGGTAAGTTTGCAATGTATGACTAGTAACTTTTTAGATGTTTGAACGGCCACTCATAATCTTTGTTGGTTGTAGTATAAGTCATACACAGCAGCATGGTGTAAAGGTCGACATTTTAGGGTGGAACGGATCGACAAAAAGTGTTTTACTCAAGATTGTGGAATCATGGAAAAATTTGAACACTCTAGTCAACAACGGTCCTATGATGCAGATCCTGTGGTGGCGGAACTCACTTACTTCGGCACGCTACAAGAGATTTTGAGGATCAATTATAGAGGATTTTTTGTCGACTTGTTCGACGTGCAATGGTTCAAGATAATCATGGAGGGTTGCAACTCTACTGTGCATAGATGAGAGTCTGGTTTTCTTGAGGTGGATTCAACTAAGAAATGGACTGACCTAAGAGACACTTTCGTACTACCCGAGCATTGTGAACAAGTAAGTATGTAAATAGTTAACATCCAATTTTAGAAGTTATGTGCTTGGAAGCTCTCATGTAAGTTATGTGGCTCTGGCAGGTGATATTTCCTCCTACAAAGTCTGCATCAAATTGGTGGTACATCATAGAGGTAGCCCTTCGTAGTGCATGGACGTATGAAGGCTACCATGTGCCAATCACAGCGGCATCAATGGAGGAGATCGGAGAATATGCCCAGTCAGAAGCCGCTGAGGTGGTGCCAGATGAGCATCAAGCTGCTATTCTCTATGGGGTGCATGCAGAGGATCTACAAAATGAAACGGAGGACATCTGTTTAAACGAAGAGCTCTATATAGATATAGAAAGTTATGCTGAGATTTGTGAGGATGAGAGAGAGACCTCTTAAAGCCATAAATATTGTATTTGAACAATTTTGCTTCGTTTTATAATATATATATTGTATTCACGTGGCTTTTTGTCCATTTCTGTCTATATGCGTCATTGTATTTAATGGTCTTTGCGTCTACTCCAGGTACGTATGCTCTAGGTATGTTCTCACAAGCAGGGACAACGAGCACTGCGCTCCGAGTGCGATGGAGACTGAAGCTGCAATCGCGAAGGTCTGCTCAATGTAGATGCTGCTCATCCCACCGCTAGATCTAGTTGATCGGGTGAAAGAGACACTAAGAAGCACTACTACTGCTTCTCAACGTCTCTTTCACCCGATCAATTAGATTTAGTGGTGGGGAAAGCAACTTCTATGAGCAGACCTTCACGATGCAGCTTCAATCTCCATCGCACCAGGAGTGCAGTGCTTTTACAAATTCACAGAAATTCAACAAAATCTCTCTACACAGGAGTCCCTCCTCCTTTATGAGTCCTCTCTCTCTTTCTCTCTCTCTATCTACTTGTCCATGTTTTCTTCTCCATTCATTCAATATTAAGATTAAATGTTCGTGTGTTTAATGCAGGTATGGATGATGATGAGTTTCTTTCTTCTTTCTCACCCCAGCAGAGACAGTGGGACGTGGAGTGTTATCGCTCTGGAGCACCATCACGCATTCCTACTCCTTTAGCGTCTCCCTCTATTTCGTAGCATTCAGCACGCTCCAAAGCTTTGGTGTCGACAAGACGATCTTCACACTCGTCTAGGCACCAACGCTCTAGTGGAGGCGACGGCGGTTGTTGTGGGGATGCCATCGCCGATGCCTCGACACCGCCTCATGTTCAATGAGGCTCTTTACCCTCCCCTTATTTTCCCGCCCCCACACCAGCCGCAACATCGCCATCTACACCAGGTTTTGCGTGGCTGACGGTCGTTCCTAGCATCACGATGGAGACTAAAGCTGTATCACTAGCTACTCCTCCCGGAGTCACTCCAGTCGACACTCCTCGCTTCAGGGCCCAGACTCCAGTGGAGACACCCGACGTCCATACACCCATCGACATGCCGCTAGAGACCCCTGCCGGGACACCCAGGTTCACGCGTCACCGGCGAGAGGGCTTGCCTTACTCCATCGACTTCAGCGGCAGTATCATCTTGGATGATGAAGGCAAGAAGGTGATCTCGCGCATGCGCGTTCTTTGCTCTAAGGTGTTTAGACACTACATACTAAACACCTGGAGTGAAGTACCAAGTGATTTCAAAGACACATTCATCAACATGCGGCATGACGAGTTTCCCATTTGAACATGGGATGACCGCTTCAATGAAGACCCGATGAAGGTTCGAATGCGCAAATACTGCAAGCACAAGCGTTCCGAAGTGCAAAAAGCAATTAAGCATGGGTGGAACATACCATATTGGCTGGACAAAGAAGATTGGAAGAATGCGAAGAAAGCAGCGTGCGAGAATCCCGACAAGTGGAAGCAACAAAAGGAGGCAGCCAAAGTGCGAGTACAGGCGGGGAGCTCGCACCACTTGGGGAGCGGCGGGTGGACATCATTTTAGGCCGATTTTGTAAGTTTTTTGCATTGCTCTTTAGGTTTTATAGTTTAGGGTTTAGGGGTTTTTAAATTCTAACATAATGGATTCTTTGTATGTTTTGACAGTGCTCAATGACAGGACGTGACCCCACACTGTACGAGCGTGAGTATGCAGGCAGGAAGGGCTTAAACGCCCTGATGGACATTCTGAGTTCTCCCGGCATGGTTAGTATTAGGGTTTACTCTTTTCTATTTGTTGTATTGTTTTATAAATTATATGTTTATACTTACAGAAAGCTGTCTTATTGTTTTTTTTTTTGCAGAATCCGACAGATACGAGCTTGGACGCGATGAGATGTCTGATTAGATGACATCAGTCTAGCCGTAGCTAGATAGCATTAGTTTCCTTTTGTCATAGCACATGTATCATGAGATGACATTTATACGTCTTTTTGTGACTATTGGAAAACCATGTATATTTTTTCAATAATGACAATGGTGTTGTAACTATTACATTTGCAAAGTTTAACAATCAAGTGATTTTGCCTATGATGTGTACAATTGTCATTGATTTACTTTCATCAATTTACTTTTGTCATTTTTGAATTTTTATTCAGCAAACAATACTATGGATGATGGAGTTAATGGTTATATTGTCTTGTGGGTGACTACTTTGGGTCTATATCTAAGCTTGCACTTTCTTTCAAAGGTGAATCTGGGCTTATCTTGGATTCATTTAGGTTTACTCAATTATTGAAACATTCAATATTGTTGATGGGTGGCAGGGCATTCAATGCCCTGTCACCAAATTTTGTTTCTCTCGGGTGTCGCTATGAGCGTCGCTATATAAGGCTCTGTAGTGTTTCTATAAACGTTGCTATAGGTGGCCTATAAACGTCGCTATGATTGTAGCTATAGAAGTCGCTATATAGCGACACATATAGCGATGGTTATAGCGATGCTCATAGCGAAGTTCCCGTATCGACACTGTTAGCCATGGTCTGACGCCGGGGAGTATAAAAACCCAATGTATTTCCTTCGCTAACAGCGTCACAAGTGCACACAACCTCTTGTAGTGCAAGCGGTAGCATACACTTGTACGTAGGAAGCTATGTACTTTCTCTCACATTTTCCCATATAGTGATCAACATTAGGAGCTTCTAGGGAGAAGCCATATACTAGCAATGTGCATTGGAGATCAAGGGGACACTCATCTTCCATCTGCTTTGAGTTTAGTTGTCCCAATAAAACCAAGTTAGGTATGTGGTTCTTCCCACACAAAAACTCATGGTATTGTGGTATGTCACAATATGGGAAATAATACGAGAATTTGTTAAGCTAAAAGGACTTTCCTAGTACTTGATATGAAGATTATACCAACAAGTGTCAATTGCATCTAGCTAGGTATAGGATGCCCCCACACAAAAGCTCATGATGTTGAGATAATGTGCCACAAAATAGGAAGTAATATAAAAATTTGCTAAAAATATCTTGTGAGATAGAAAAAAACTTATAAATTCTCTCGTATCTTATAATTGAACTAATCAAATGAAAGTTAATGCTCTAAAAACCTTTCCAAGTACTTTTTGTGAAGATTATAGAAGCATGTCATGTTCAATCTAATTTTATGCTCGAGGAGCCACCCATCACAAAACTTCCATTAGAATTTGGTTTTAGAGTATGTGATCAAACAACCCAAAATTCCAAGATGCTTCATGTACAAAGTTACAAGACATGTAGAAATGCGGTGAATTCTATCTCATCGTTTTTTGTATAGAGCATAACATTGGGAGATTTTTCTTGGGAAGCATATACCTAGCCATGTACAATTGGATGGAAAGGGTCAATAGTCCATAGCAAGATATGTGATGCATCCATTGCAAAACCCTATGATGTTGTGGTAGTTCACACTGGGACGTATTTTGAGAATTTGTAAAACATCTTGTGAAAGTTTACTAGGAACTTGTAAATTCTCTCATACTAGAAACAAGAAGGATTAAGATGAATGTTTTGATCTGAAAAGTTTTGTAGCATTTTTCTTGTACACTCTTCCAGCAAGGCTCAAACTAGAGTTCGAGGCTTCAAGAGTGACCTGCAATTCAAAGATTCCACGTGATACGTGATTTTTAGCTTAAACATCCAAAATAGGAAACTACAAGATTAAAGAAATCAAAACTAATAACAAGAAGATATTTGCAAGAGATGATATACATTCTTGATGTAAGAAACTCACACTCATGAGCGTCTACTTGGACCACATGCCCCTCATCAACATGGTGATTCTTTGCACCAACAACACCAAGCTAGGTATGTGGTGCACTATTCACAAAATCTTATGAGATTGTTTTAGGTCATAGGTTAAGATCAATGATGAGAAATCAACATGTTTTCAAAGACAAAAAGGCTCAAGCTATAGCTCGAGGCAAACACAACACGTTTTGAAGGCAACAAGGCTCAAGCTATAGTTCGAGCAAGCGTGAGGAACCACAGAGAAACTGTGTACACTATCTACGGGTGGCTTCACAAACGAGGACAAATATTCTCAAATGATTGCATGCTTCCAATAGAAGGGCACAACTTCATCAGACATTCCTCAAATAGCTTCACAACCAAATCGGATGGTCATTAACTGGTAGCTGACTCCGCGGACACATTGTGGCAATGCTTCAATGGAATCTCCCCCATCACCCATCCTGTGCAGCCTATGGACATCGAAAAAGCATGCAGCGTGCGATCTTTTGTCCCCAAGTGGAAGGTGTGAAGGATGTTTACGAACGTTTGTGAAGCGACCCTAACTTCGTCAAAGTTGACAGCAAGGTTAGATACGTTTGTCAAATTTGTAATCACAAGTTAGTTTCAAAATTTGAAAATACGATGGAGAAGTAGTGACGTGTTAGCCATGCCCTGTCGCGTAGGAGTGTTGTGAGCCCGCCATGCCCTGTCGCGTTGCTGTGTCATGAGCACGCCATGAACTTTGGCACTATATGCTATGCCTTGAGGCCTCCAAGCTCCATGTGGATTGTGTGTGTGTGTGTGTGTGTGTGAGAGAGAGAGAGAGAGAGAGAGAGAGAGAGAGAGAGAGAGAGAGAGAGAACCAATTGCATCTCTCACAAACTTCTTCACTCTCTGTTCAAGCATGCTACTATCTAAAGTTGCATTTATTGCGCCTCACTACTGCTTCCGCTTCAAGCTAAATGCCTCTGATCAATTCATGGGACGTGTGCAGGTCACGGCATGCGCTACATTTTCTATCTCTGATCACTTTACGGGACGTGCTAAATCTCCATGAGTTACGGCATGATCTGAACATTGCCTTGATGAGCCTCTTTCATAGACTTAAATTCTGTATGTGTAGATGTATGTAGCATGAATTAAATTGTCTACCTCTTATCATCACTTCACAACATCCACTGAATCTTCTACCTCTTGCATGTTCACTTCACTTCTTTGCCTCTTTTATGCACTTCACATCCAAAAACCTGGCATGTTGATGCCTGCACCAAAGTATCCTTGTTATTCTGCAGTCCTTGTGAACCTTGCCTTTGCATAGAGCCTTCCTGTGCCTCTTTTGTGAGCCTCTCCATAGTCGATGTTAGTTGCACCCCCATGTGTTGCTCAACAAAACCAATAGTAGTAGAAACCATATGCTGTCGATCGCCTCTAGTCTTTGAACCTAGCTTATCTTGTGTACACGTACGTAACCTAAAATAATGTGTGAAGATCGTGCAGCTGTCCAAAATTGGTAAGTGTGTGGTGTGTGGGAGCAGCACCTCTCTTGTAGATATCATCCGAGCTCATCGCATCCTACAAAGGCACGTGATACATCCACTTGTGCTCTCTTTGCCCAAAAGCTAGACACACTCTCTTTTGATGTCTTTTTGTTACACCTACTCAAAGAGCCTAGCAAATCTTAGCCAAGTGCCCTAAATGCTTTTCTACCTCTATGACAAATAGGCTTAACCCCATGACAAACAAAGCCACTAGTACTAACTACGAATACACTGTCACTCGATGGTTCTAGAGTCTCTAGCTCATGAGCCTGGAACTTAAGTTCGAGCCTCATGACCTAGAGACTCAATTTTCAAGCCTCCTAAGCTAAAGAGTTTAGCAAGATTCTTTCTAGCCAGAAATCATTTGCAAAATTCTTTAGCTCATGAGGCTCAAGCTTACGTTCACGAGCTCCTTGAGACAAAGACTCTTGCCAAAATTATATCTAGTTGAGCATTTGCTCTATAGTTTGTGGGATCAAGCTTGAGCAAGAGCCTCATGACTTGGATGCTCAATTTTCAAGCCTTATTTGAGAACTCCAATATGACTCATTTTATTGGAGCATTCAATCTCTAACTCTAGGGCTCGAACACGAACTTAAGTTTGAGCCTCCTAACATAGACACTCAATTCTCAAGCCTCATGAGCACTCTAGTGCAACTCTTCTACCTAGAAACTTTTTAAAAGAGTTTGTATCTCACAAGGCTCAAATTGAGTTTTTACCTCATGTGATGTGAGCTTATGTTTGAGTCTCATGACCTAAAGGCTCAATTTTTTAAGCATCACGAACACGACTCTTCCAAGCTAGAAGAAATTGACAAGAGTCATATCTCACGATGCTCGAACTTAAGTTTGAGCCTTATGCACCAAAGAGTCTTCGACAACTCTTTCTAGTTGATCATCTTGCTCAATCTCTAGCTCATGAGGCTCGAACTTAACTTTGAGTCTCATGACTTGGAGACTCAGTTTTCAAGCCTTGTGAGCACTCTAGTGGGATTCTTGTGAGCCATGAATCATCTTCAAAGAGTGAGCCTCATGACCTAGGGACTCAATTTTCAAGCTTCCTAAGCTACAGATTTTAACAAGATTTTTCTAGCTAGAAACCACTCACAAAAGTCTCTAGCTCATGAGGCTCAAGTTTACGTTCATGAGATTCTTGAGACAAAGACTCTTGTCAAAATTTTATATAGTTGAGCATTCACTCTATAGTTCGTGGGCTCAAGCTTAAGCTGGAGCCTCATGACTTGGATGCTCAATTTTCAAGCCTCATGTGAGCACTCTAGTATGACTTGTTGTAGTGGAGCATTCAATCTTTAGCTCTGGGGCTCGAACTTAAGTTCGAGCCTCATGACATGGACACTCAATTTTCAAGCCTCACGAGCACTGTAGTAAAGCTCTTTCTACCTATAAAATTTCTTAAAGAGTGTAGCTCACAAGGCTTGAATTTTTGTATGGCCTAAACCTTTGTTTGAGTCTCATGTGGCCTAAACTTGTGTTTGAGTCTCATGATCAAAAGGCTCAATTTTTGAGCATCACAAACACTCTAGTAGGACTCTTCCAAGCTAGAAGCAATCTACAAGAGTCCTACCTCATGAGGCTCAAACTTAAGTTTGAGCCTCATGCACTAGAGACTCTTCCGCAACTCTTTCTTTGTGATCATCTTCCCGAGACTCTAGCTCATGAGGCTTGGATTTAAGTTGAAGCCTGTGAGCACTCTACTGGGACTATTTTGAGTAGGAATCATCTTCAATAGTGTCAATCATGCCCCAGTCATGCTAATCTTGAGAGCCTCATGACCTGTAGGCTTCTATAAAACTCTTTCAAGTTGAAATACATTTTAAAAGTCTCTAGCTCATGAGGTTCTTGACCCTCATGACCTAAAGACTCAATTATTAATCCTCATGATAACTCTTGGAGGAATATTTCTTTCTAGAAACTATCTGAAAGACTATATGTTGCACTATCTGTAGCTCATGAGAACCTCATGATCTATAGACTCATTAAAAATTCTTTCTAATTGAAATCCATCTTTCAAAGTCTCTACCTTATGAGTCTCTTGAGCCTCATGACCTGGAGACTTAACATTCAAGACTCATGAGCACTCTAGTAGGATTATTTCTAGCTAGAAACCCTTTGCCTAGTTATTCTTTAAACATTTGGATATCTTAACTCAATATTTTGTATCTATTCAATACATTAAATCCTATTGTGGGGAATTATCCCTTGCTCATCCTTAAAAAAATCTTGTGAGGTATAATTTTATTCGCATAAGAAGGATATGGATATGTGAAAACTCATAGCTTCTATTATCCTAGTTTAATAATAAGACTAGAATATGTAGAATTGGTATTTTTGAGGCTATAGAGAGGGACTTCAATAATTCTGGTTGGTAAAAATTTTATGAAAATGGATTTGAATTCTACTAATCAAGTAGTCAATACAAACAAATAGTGACTGCCCCATGGAAATATCTCATGGAATTAGATCCCATAGTACATACTACTCTCTCCCAAAAGAAATCATGCTTGTGCTCATTATTACGAGACAATTCTACCATTCTTGGTCAAAAATATGTATCCACCAATCAAGAATGTGATAGAAGGTTGTGCATTTGAGTGATGAACCACACTCCTCCCCTCTTTGATGCTAATTGATAATGATGCTTTTGTATTTTCTAGCTACTATTAAATCTATTGAAGATAAACAAAGGATGCCACCCCCATGAAATTATCTCGTGGATACATCCTTCATATATGTGCTATTGAGTTGCAAAATGAGGGATGCTTGTGCCCTTTATGAGAGATAATTCCTACCTTTGGTTTGAAAGAGATGCCCTCCACAATATAGCAGTCATATATACATGTCTAGTGCTTGTGCGTGTTCTACACACTCTTGAGGCTCTACATCTGGTGTATCACTTCCCTCTCCTCTCTACTTTTGTCTTGTCTATGATAAGCTTTGTGCTATATCTTCCTTAGGTTCAACATGGTATCATAGTTTCTATGATGATCACTTCATCTACGAGGTTTCTCACGTGGATATGGAGTTCCCAACTCTTGTATGATAAGTTTACATTCATATTTTTACCTTCCATTATGTGTTATGCCTCATCATTGTAGGCTTTGTCTCTTCATCAATCTATTTCTTACATCAATTTCCATGGGGTGACAAAAAACTAAAGTAGAAAGATGCCTTTTGTAACATTGAAAGAGAGTAAGGGAAGATCCCACGCTGCCCCTATGTGCCTCTGTGTTTATTGAATGCATCATTAGCTACTTCTTTGTTCAGAAGGGGCAAAGCAAGCTACAATTAGTGTGTCATGTTGCATTGTGTGTTCATATCAAGTTCATTGTGTGTTCATGGTGAGAAGCCTCTCGTCTGAATGCTAGAAACAAGTGAAAACCTGATTAACAACATATAGGAGGGGGTTTGAACTCTTGACACTGGTAGGCAAGTTTTGATATCCATGGGCTGCAATTCACTTACCATGTCTGAGGACTTGAATTGATGCATAATTTCTAGCATTGCTTCATAGTATTGTTTAATGCAACATTCATTTATGATGTTTCATGTATCATGATGTGGATTTATTCTCTCCAATTAGTCACGATACATGATACCATGGTGGGGTTGTGTGTGTCATTAGTGATTAAAAATCTTTATTTGTCATGCTCATATTGTAGAATCTCTAATGATATGATGAGCTCCATGATCTCATGGTATGTGAGACCATGGCATGCCGGTGTGTTACTACATATTATGTTAGAAGATCGCCATGCAAGATACCATAAGATGATTTAAAAAATACATCTATTTTCAGAAGTTATGTACTGATTATCTTGATGATCTAGGGTGAGGTTACATGATACGTCTTCATTCTCTTCATCCATGGCCATCATTCCTAATAGTGCAAGTATTCATGTTTATTCTCTCCATCCATGGTTTTGGTTCTTGAAGCCATGAGTTTTATCACAACCACTTTGGTACTCATCACAAAAAAATTGTCATCTATATCAGGATCTCATTTTGTATATGACCTTTGATGATCATCATCGATATTGTTGTCAATTTTAGCATCTCATTTTTGTATTTGAAACTTGATGTGATCAGATAAGAAATTTAAAGTTAACATCTTTGATGCCATGGTACATGACAACATGACGATTATATGATTTGAATTTTTTTGGGCTCCATCATGTCTATTTTGTGCCGGCATTGTATACAATGTGCACATGTGACTACATCGATATCGTGTTTGTTTCTCTGTTGTCTCTAAAGCAGCATTGCAACTCGAAGACAATGTGACATGATTATTTATAACCTTCACATCTTCATATGTTTCTTGAGTTACTATTGTTTACAGAAAAAAACTCACGTCAAGTAGCATGTATGGGGGCTCAAAGATATTGAGACTACTCTACAACTCAATTGTATATTTAAGATTATTGAATTTCCAGCAACATGTGTATATAGTACAACGATGGATTTTTCCATTGACCCTCCAAACGTTTTTTCATCCAGAGTCAGGGACCTTTGTTTGAGTGGGAATGTTGGAGCTATATATAGTGTGTGCTATATATAGCTCCGTAACCCTTGGTCCTAAAGTGATATATACATGTCTAGTGTGTCTTTTATACACACTCTTAGGGTTCTATATCTAGTGTATTGTCTCCCTCTCCTCTTTACTTCTCTCTCATCTATGTTCATCTCTTTGCTCTATATTCCAAAAGGTTCAACCATACCCCAATCCTCTTTGATTTGCTAGATAGTAATGCATTTATATGTTTTTCTTAATATTTAAGATATACAATGCAGTCAAAGGGTACTAGACCCATGAAAATAATTTCATGGAAGTACCCTACATTTACATATTATTCAATTGAAATAGCAAGCATGATCATTCCCTCCATAAGAGAGAGTCCCCACATTTGTGATTTAAAAAATGCCATCCACCCTCACATGAGTGGAATATGCAACAAACATCCTTGATTTTCTCATGATCAGGTGAAGACCTCTAAAATGTTTTGAGGAGAACAATATTTGCATAGCTACTTAGGTTGATATATGCAAAGATAAGTGGGGTTATACTTCAACACTCTAATAGATGAGTCCATTGCGATAGAGAAACAAAATATGTACAAGAGGTAACACAATGTTAAAGGACACATATGTTTTTAGTTAACCCTTTGATATTGCTACCAAGCTCATATTTATCTTGTTGTAAATATTATTTTTTTACATAGCTACTTAGGTTGATATATGCAAAGATGAGCGGGGTTATACTTCAACACTCTAGTAAATGAATCCATTGCAATAGAGAAACAAAATATGTACAAAAGGAAACACAATGTTAAAGGACACATTTGTATTTGGTTAACCCCTTGATAATGCTACCAAGCTCACATTTATCTTGTTGTAAATATGAATTTCCTACATAACTAAGAGTACTTGTTAATATGTTCTTATTCTTCACTTGTTATATTGGTGTTTCCAAATACCATCCTCATTTGAGATCCCCTTGGCATAAGAATTTATTTAGTAAGGGCTTGTAAACAAGTCCATTTTTGTTGCTCATTTGTTACCCAAGTTTATTAGTATTGTAATCTTTGAAGATGATGCTTTTGACTCCATTGGCCTCTATTTAAATTGTCTTGAATTTGCAAAAAATATATTGTTTTGTGGTGAACTATTTGATGGAAGTGCTATTTATTAACAATTTCTCTTCCATATCAACAATGTTAAAGTCATGTTTCCAATTTTGTCATCGTATATACACAAAAAATTGTAGCTATGCGTTGAGGCTATGTTAATGTGTTAACACTAGAATGGTAACCTAACAGGACATAAAAGTGTCCTTTTAGGGTTTTGCGAAAAAATTCCACAACCATAGTAGATCCACTCATTTTGAAAAATCCTTTCATGAGCTTATAGTTCAAGAACTACTACATATGGAAAAAATGAGAAACTTGTAATTTTTCTCATCCCTTGGTCACTACAAGCCTCCAAAGTTGATGGACTAGTGCATTTTGCCTAAAACAACAATTTCTTACGGTGGATTGCATATAAATAAGAGTGGAGATTTTTGTAGGACATGAGGTAAAATGCCCCGTTAACTTCAATGGGTTGGTGACCAAAACATATGGTTGCTTTTACCTCACTAATTTTTTTTGGGCAAAAAAAATAGGTACAAAAAAGTTGCATTTTTGCCATTCTACGGACCTATCATCAAAGTTTCTATAGTCACGCTCAATACAAATACTATATACATGTTTTCTTAGTTCCCTTTGGGCCTCTGTATTCAAAAGGAGCCATGGAGCATGTCAAAAGGATAATAGATCTCTTACAATTGGAACCTTGGGGGCAATGATAAAGTGCTAAATACAACAAACATGAAAAAACTGGGTCTAGCATTATGACCTCTAGCCAAGTTTGTAGTCTATGATTAGATATGGTTACTACCTACAAAATACACACAATTGGCCTAAGAAACTAGCAATATTGAGAAAGTTATACTTGCTACTCTAAAATGTATCGTATTCTTCAGCAAGAAAAAAACTCAACCATCATCATATACTATGCTATATAGCATATTAGGTCCCCCAAAACTCAAGGAAGATTAGATTTATGTTATACATTACACTTACACAATCAAAATTGAATTTGGATATCAAGAAAGCCACCAAAAAAATCATAAAAGTGCTAAGTTTGGCCAAAAAACTGGATTATGCAATTCTTGTAAATAGGTCATAGCTTTCAATTTGAACACTTAGCTCTCCCTACAAGCATCATAACATGTTGAGAACTATGAAGGCCTAACCTCTAGCCATCTAAACCTCACAAACATGAAGTTTAGAGTGGTACAGTTGCCAAAAATTGAAAAAAAGCCAAAAACAGGACCTGTTTTTTCACACAGTTTAGGTTCAAAAATGTTGTGCAAGAGTAAGGTTAATGGTGAGATCGATACTAAAAAAAAAAGCTAAGTTTTTTTCAGCTTATAAGGCAACTTTGTGGATATATAGCACCTAAAAATTCATTTTCATACTCTTCAAATAATTCAAGCAAAATGGTCACTTAACAGGACACAAAAGTGTCCAAGGACATAAAAGTGTCCTGTTACCATTCTAGTGTTAAGGCTAAATTTATGATACTAACTGTTAACCCTCATGGCTCACGGACACCCTATCGCCTACGACGGACACCGTAACCGTATTATTTATTTAAGTAGAGTCAGGCACCGGGCTTGTCGGTCCAATAGGGAAAGGTAGAGTGATCGCCGATGAGAGGCGCACTCTAACGCGAACATGCTAGGGTTAGTTGGCTAAGCATGGGCGCCCAAGTGTGAATGGGGTGAGCTCACATAAAAGCCAATTAAACCTAAAATTGAGTCATTCTCTCATTGTGCAATAGAAGCTGCTCTTGCTCCATCTCCACCTTCTCCTTCACCATCTCCTTGTGTGTGTGCGTGTGTGTGAGAGAGAGAGAGTGTGAGAGTGTGTGTGTGATCGAGCGTTGCGGCGGCAAGACGGCGGCGAGGCGGTTGAGCGCGACGTAGCGGCATCTCCCTCTTCTTCGCGGCGGGGGAATCCTTCATTCGCAACTACGCAGGAAGGTGAGTGACACACCGTTCTTCCTTGTGAGCTTGTCTGTTGTATGACTATGTGCTAGGAGCCTTTGTGGCTCACACACGGCGCGTAGCAAGTCCCTAGCCTTGACATTTTTGGCGCCGCTGCCGGGGAGCTGCTGCGCGTGAAGCTCCAATGGCGACCTGTAGATTGTATTGAAGTTATTTTTTATGTAGGAAAGGCGCGGCTTAAGTTTGATCATTGTTGTTCTGTAAAAACAGTAGAGAAAGACAGAATGTTGTTGAATGCATTCAAGTTTTCTGTGTTCTATTAAGCTTTGTTTTGCTAGTTCTATTAAGCTCAGATTTCAGCTTACACAGTTAGCATTTCTTGCGTTTCTGCATTTTCTGCATTTTCTGGTTTGCACTGCACAGTTCTGTCAAGTTTCAATTTTTGCATTTTTTGTGTTTTCTGTGTTTTCTGGTTTGTGCACAGTTAGGCGCACAGTTAGTTAATTAAGCAGGTTAGTAATTAGGTGAACCACTGATTAGCAGGTCAGTAGGTAGGTGGGACAGTAAATAGTTAGGTGAGGTCAACGCACACCAAAACGCGTACCAAATAATATCCAAAAAAAAAAAATTAAAAAAATTAAAAATAAATTCTTTTTCGAAAAAAAAATCGAAAAATAAAAACGTGAGTGAGGGGGCCTCGACCGTATGTGCCTCTAGACCCTTATGCACACATGGCCCCCAAACCTCCAATTGTACCACTTGTTTATGCTCCTCGAGTGCCGCTCCCTAGCCCTTATCCGAGTGGACCTATGCCCGGTTATGTTCCATATCCTGCATCATCCACACATATGCCAAGACCGGTACCCGTCCCTCTACCACATATGATTCCAAGAGTACCTCCACCGGCCCTGCCTCCTCACATAGGTGACTTGGCAGCGTTTGCTCAAACCATAGGTCGATCTATCGCGGAAAATATGCGTCATGCATCTGATAGAGAGCCTAGAAGTAAGGTAGTACAAATTGCCAAACTCACGCAAAAATTCAATGGGGACGAAGATGCTAGAAAACACATTGAAGTGTTTGAACAAGTATGTGATTCCTTAGGGGAACGCAACGAACTACATAAGTGCAATGCCTTAAGCTTGACATTAAGTGGGAAGGCTGGAGATTGGTATAGAACCCTAAGGGTGGACGAGAAAACAATCTACCCTACCCTTCGAAGGTTGTTTCTAAAGGAGTACATACGAGAAGGTGTGCTTTGGGGTGTAGCATCTCAGCTACAGAAGGCCGAACGTAAGGAAGGAGAGTCAGTAAGGGACTTCATTAGTCGTCTAAAGCACTTAAACTCTCGTTGCCCTGTAAATGAGCGCTTCAACAATAAACAACTGCTTGATCGATTCATTCGAGGGTTGAGGAATGAAGGAATCTATAATGGACTAGTGAATAGAGGTATCACAACCTGGGAAGATGTCACTGCCAATGCAATCCAATTAGAGGACAACTTGATGATAGCAGGCATGAGGGTGTCTACTGACACGAGATCCACTAGCTCACAAGCCATTGAGTATGAACCCATGACTGCAAAGCCCATGGCCAATGAACCAAAGGTATTTGAGACATTCTTGACAGACCTCACCAAGGCAATCCAAGAGTCTCTTAAGGATAATCGACCCCCTCAAAATAGTCACATGTATCCAAGAAGGGAGCAACAATGGTGTTCCATTTGCTTAGGTCCACATAGCACTAGTGAGTGCCCTACGTTTAGAGTAAAATTTAATGGAACTTGCAACGCATGTGGTAGGTATGGTCACCAAGCTAAGGATTGTTTAATGATCAAACGTATGATGGCAAATAGACCACCTGTAGCCTGGACGGATGCGTCTCGAGCTCCTGTATTGATGCCTGCTCCACCTGTTGAGCAACTACTGCAACACATGGTCCCTAGATCTCAAAATGTTGTACAAGCTACACCTCTACCACCTCCTATGCTAGGACCGCAGCCCCCGCATCCAAGAGTCGCCCCTATGAACCAAGTGGGTTGCGAGCCATCTAATGCTTATGCAGATGGCTGTGAGGAGGAAATAGACACTAGTATTGCCTACGGACTTGATACATTGGAAGAGTGTCCTATATACTACATGGAAGATTGTTGGGGGCAAGTCAAGCCGGTTTATCAAGCTGCTGCTCTCGCATCCAAAGGTCAAAATATCAACACCCAGGCTAGGAGGCCACCTCTTCAATGCTACGAGTGTGGTGGACCACATCGAGCAGCGGAGTGCCCTATTAGGCTGCAAAAGAATGCTGCACAGATGCAAATGAATCAAGGGAGCACGTCTGCAATGCCAATACTCACATGTAATCGTTGTGGCATAGATCACTTGATTGCCCAATGCCCCTATAACCCAAATGCGCCTAAAATCACACCCCTAAATTTGGTCGAAATTGCTAGTGTGACATCGCCAATACCACCCGTCGCACCCGCTTATGCGATTACACGGTCCATGCTTCAAGGGCCAGGCCATATCCTCGAAGAGAGAGATACCGCGTCAGTTTTCCAAGCAAAGAAAAAGAAGACACGAAGGAAGAGGTCGCAAAATACGAGAAATTCAAAGCCAAGTTCCAAAACAAACATAGGAACAGGAGATGACCCCGTGTATATGAATGACCTCGAGGATGATTCAGATTCAATCGAGACAATGGAGACTAGAACCAATACCACAAAGGGAAAGACCGACAAAGAAAACCGTAACATGGAACCAAATGAAAACCAAATAAGAGAAAACCATAAAGAGCCTCTGAAAACACCACAAGTGTTTCCAAATCCAATCCAAGACCCCCAAGATAAACCACAGGGGCAAAAAGGGAAGAATCATAAAAAGAAGATTGGGACGTACCCAAACCCAGTAGACGAGATTGAGCAGGTGAAACATCTAAGAGGTTTAGTGGAGGAGACTCAAGGGAAACTAGAACCAGAACCCATGCATGTCAAAATTCATGACACAGTGTTTCCCACGCAAGTTCATCCACCCCACATGAACCATAGACCATTAGCCATATCTAGTATCATCCAACAAGGGAGTGAGGACGGGACATCAGAAAGTGAGCATACACCCTTCTTGTTGGAAAGGATGTTTAACGAAGGAATACCTGATCCCATTGAGGAATATGAGATTCCATCCTCACCAGTTCCTAGTCAAGGACCTACACCCTGCAAAACGCCAATGAATGTTGCCAAACTAGTGGACTTCATGTCTTCTGAGGTCCGAACCACGATCATGGCAAAGATGTATGGAGATCCTGAGTTATTCCTTGCACTTCGAGCATTCCTTAACGGAGAGCTACGAACGGGATTACCGCAGTTTGCGCAACCAAATAGGCCTGACTCGATTATGATTGATGAGAAAAATCATGTGCAATCACTTGACTTAGATGGACACGAGTCTGTGATCGAGGTACCCATTAACGAATTAGGGCAGTATTTTGAAGGCGACGAGTCTAATGCGACCCTACCCATCACTACTAAGGGATTAACTATAAAGGGAATTCTTGATGGTGGTGCGGGAGTTAGCATCGTTACAAAATATTGTTGGGAATCCATGGGAAAACCCCGCCTCAGTGTTACTAACATTGTGGTAAAGATGGCAAATGGTACCATAGCCAAACCTATGGGGATGCTCAAGGATCTTAAGATCAAAGTTCTAGGACACAAGGTACGACATACGTTCATTGTAATGGATTTATCTAAACACCTTATGTCATATGAAATGATTTTAGGACGACCATTCATGAGGGAAGCACAAATGGTTCACGATTGGTCTAAAAATCATGTCTATTTGCAATTCCAAGACTCTGTCCTTAGAGTGGATTTGGTGACTGGTAAGGTACACCCCTTAGGGAGTAAAACCATTATTGATCATCGCTCTGACACCACAGTTCACTCGGCCCCACTACAACATTGTTACACTTGTAAGAAGGATACAGACATTGGCCAAGATTCTCCTTACATGGATGTGTTACCGGGTATGACGGAATCAGACAACGTAGACTGGGTACACCTAGCTGCAACCATAGATACCTGGGGAAATAGAGGAACCACTTGGGTCACACCAGAGGGGGAAGAGGTACCACAAATTGCACCTCTGAACATGATAAGTGCCATACATGCATCTTCTAAGGGCAAGGCAATTGTGGACCAATCTGACAGTGACACCGATAGCTCAATAGAAGACTTTAACCAACACGACTCAGACACTGACTTCCAGAGTGAAACGGATTCTGAATCTCATGAATTAGAGAGTGGAGCAAGTTCAGAGTCAAAACATTCGGAAGGACCGAGCACATCAACCGATGATAGCTCCTCCGAGAATGAAGAGGACACCAACGAGGACTTCTTTAGTGAGCCAGATCTAAATGCAAATCAAAAGCAGGTCTCAAATAAGAAAAAGAAAAACTTTAAGAGGCGTCGATATCGAGCCAATGTACATGCTAGGATAAAAAAGAAGAGATCCTCAGCATAATGGCTCAGTTATATAGGAGCATGTGATGCTCATCGAAAATTGGTAGATGATTGGGGTGAATATTTCCAAAATGTTATGTGGTGTAGACCACGACCCCATGACATAGTCCAATTAGAGATCATAGACAAGCCAAAGTTGAGCCGCACTGCAAGGAGGCGTCAAAACCAAGAGTTAGCTCGACAACACAAGAAAGCAGAAATGGAAGCACAAACCAAAGCACAACCAGAATCCACAGACTTGCATCCTGCACCAGAACATTTCAAGTCTTACACCACAGGGGAAGCAAAGGTTGTGTACACAAAAGCCCAAAGAATACCTATCGATGGGAATAATGGAATCTATGATGGTCTGGCAATAGTCAAAGAAATAGAATTAGTTGACCCCGGTGAAGAATCAAAACCTGTTTTTATTGCCCAAGACCTCACAGAAGTTGAAGAGGCGGTCCTAAAAGAGCTTCTCAAAGAATTCAAGGACGTATTCGCTTGGACATACCATGATATGAAATGTGTTCCACCTTCTGTGGTCCAACATACAATCCCTATGATTAGCACTGTGAAGCCCGTACAACAAAGACCCTACCCGATGAATCCTAAGTACGCAAAGATCATTCAAGAAGAACTAGAAAAGCTTATCAAATGTGGGTTCATATATCCTATTGAACACTCTGAATGGGTGTCTCCAATAGTTATCGTGCCAAAAAAGAATGGGAAACTCAGGGTGTGCGTGGACCTCAAAAAAGTTAATGCAGCTACTAGAAGAGACCATTACCCCCTACCATATTCCGAACATGTACTCGAAAGAGTTGCAGGCAAGGAAGCTTATAGCTTTCTAGATGGGTACTCAGGCTACAACCAAATCACGATAGCGCTAGAGGACCAAGCTAAAACTGCCTTTATCACAGAATTTGGCGTGTTTGCATTTCGTGTGATGGCTTTTGGCTTAACAAATGCCCCTGCTACATTCCAACGATTAATAAACACTGCTTTTAAAGAATATTTGAGAGAGTTTTGTGAAGCTTTCTTAGACGACCTTTGTGTTTACTCTTCTTGGAAAGAACATCTATCATGTTTGCGGAAGGTGTTTGAAAAGTGTAGGTTATATCGTATCTCATTGAACCCGTTCAAATGCCAATTTTGGGTCAAGCATGGAGTTATTTTAGGGCATATAGTATCTAAGAATGGTATCTCAACCGATGAGAGCAAAATTAAAGTGATTCTAGAGTTGCCACCACCAACCAATTACAAGGGAGTTCAAAGGTTCATGGGACACGTGGGTTATTATCGACGGTTTATTTTATTTTTCGTTGAGATAGCACGTCCTTTGTACAAGCTTCTCATTGAATTTAAATGGACTGAAGAGTGTGACCAAGCCTATGAACAATTGAAGAAAACACTAGCAAGTGCTCCAATTTTAAGGACACCTAACTGGGATGTCATTTTCCATGTGCATATTGATGCATCAAACTTTGCTATTGGGTGTGTTCTCACTCAACCAGGAGAACATAAATTGGACTATCCCATTAGCTTTGCAAGCCGTCAATTGAACGATGCTGAAAGGAACTACACCACTACAGAGCGAGAAGGTTTGGCAATGGTTTATGCAGTAAAGAAATTTTGCTACTACCTTCTGGAAACAAGTTTGTATTTTATGTGGATCATCAAGCGTTGCTGTATCTGGTAAACAAGCCATGCTCCACAGGAAGAATCACACGATGGTTGTTAATTCTTCTGGAGTTTGATTTCACGATTGTAGTGAGACCCGGTAAAAGGCACATCATGGGTGATCATTTGTCTCGCATACCCAATGGTGAAGCCCCTACAGGAGTTGATGATGAATTACCCGATACTTCCCTATTCATAGTTGAGACTATGCCTGAATGGAGTGAGAACATTGTTAACTTTTTAGTTAATGGTTTTCCACCCAAGGAACTTTGTAAGGATATCGCTCGAAGGCTAGTAAAAGAATGTGAACCCTATTGTTTGATTGCCGGAACTCTGTATAGACTAGGCAAGGATGATATTCTTAGGCGTTGTGCCCGCGAGGATGAATATTTGTATATCTTGCAAGAAGCACATATGGGCATAGCAGGAGGACATTTTTCAAGAGACCTGACTGCTAGAAAGGTGCTGCAATCAGGCTATTGGTGGCCAACTTTATTTAAAGATGCATCACTTTTTACAAAAGGGTGTGATGAGTGCCAACGTTACAAGACCACACAGCGCAAAGACAGAATGCCCTTACATCCTATTAAAGTAACCCAACCATTTGAAAAATGGGGCTTAGACTTTGTAGGTCCAATTAGTCCCGCAGCTCGCAACACTCAATCTCGATATATTCTAGTTGCTACGGACTATGTAACAAAGTGGGCTGAAGCTAAGGCTTCACAAAAAGCTGACGCGAGGACAACAACTAAGTTTCTTTTTGAGAACATTATCACAAGATTTGGTTGCCCTTTTGAAATTGTTAGTGATAATGGTACCCATTTTATAAATGAGGTAATAAGAGAGCTTACCACGACCTTTATGATATCCCACCATAAGTCTACACCTTATTCCGGCAAGCTAATGGACAAGCCGAGAGCACCAACAAGACTCTAATCTCTATTTTAACCAAGACGGTAGAAGCTCATCGCACTGATTGGGATTTGAAGTTGACATCTGCTCTATGGGCTTATCGTACTGCTTATAAAGTGGCTATTAATTGTACGCCATTCAAAATGGTATACGGCCAAGAAGCGGTTATGCCTTGGGAGTTTGTCATTCCTAGTCTTAGGGTAGCTTCACAGGAAGGATGGAATGGTAACCCCTTAACCGAGCGTTTGTATATCTTAGAAAAACTAGACGAAGAGAGACAGTTGGCTGTGCAAAATGCTCTTGTGGAAAAGGATAGGAGAAAGAAGTGGTTTGATCGCCATGTGAAGGATAAGGACATAAAAGTTGGTGATAAAGTCCTTATGTATGGAGTACGTAAAGAGAAGAAAAAGTTGAAATATGCTGGTAAAGGACCATATAGAGTATGTGAAATTACCCCACAAGGTACCCTTCGTGTGGAAACTCTTGATGGAGTTGAAACCATTGGATTCCTCAATGGGAGTAAATTCAAAAGATATTATGATCCTTTAAGCCAAGAAGAACTACGGGCATTCATCAAAAGAAGGCCGCCAAAGCACAAACCGAGTTAAACAAGATACAAGCTCAAGCTGAGGCTAAGGAGCGACAACAACGTATAAGACAAAAACGAGAGGCTAACCTTGGAGTCACAAATGCATTCCACGTGGAAATCGAAGAGGATGGGTTGGACTCTGACACACCTCTACGATACCCTATTGAGTTAAATAGTGCCTATGGAAAAGTGCTATATAACGCCTTATTGGACACGGGTGCTAAATATAATCTGCTATCCTATGGGGTGTGGTGTCAGTTAGGGAAGCCACCTCTATCTGAGAGTATTATCCAAGTCAAGGGTGTCAACAAGAAAAAAACTACGGTTTTTGAAATCTGGCACACTTCTGTCAGTTATGACAATGGAATTGTAGCTCAAGACTTTTTGGTCATGCCTACTGGAACTATGGAGGGTAATATAAACCTAGGCCGCACGTGGATGATAGCCACCAAATGCACTATTTATTGGGGGACTGGAGGTGTTACAACGCAAAAACCAACTCTTAGCCCTGCCACTCAAGCCATAGTCCCTGAGATATTGCCTAAGGAAATAAGACCCAAGACATTGCATGTCCAGGAGGTTGAACCATACGTCCCCATAGCCCAACTCTCTAGAGCTTCAACTGATGTAGTTGAAAGAAAGCTTGAGACACACAAGAACCATCCTAATATAACAGAGAAAACATACAAGTGGGTCCCTAAAGCTTCTGTAGTGAGCATGGTTGATGCAAAAAAACGGAAACCTCGTAAGAACCGTCCCACTCACTCCAAGAAATGTAAAGAAACGTTGCGTTGGATTCCTAAATGACTATTGGAAGCCCAAGGATACTATGAAGGAAATGATCAAATCTGGGTGCCCAAACGTAAAGTGTACTCTTACCTGTCACCTGGCCCATGTAAACCCAATCCTCTGGCTCCAAAACAAATTGAAAATCGCGGAAAGGAAAAAATCATGGAATGTTACACACCCGCTCTAAAGCTAGTTTGGGTACCAAAGAAAGAACGATTTGTTCCACCTAGCTCAGGAACAGGAAAATCAAATGAAGCTTCTTGCTCTTCATGTAGTTCCTATACGCAAATAGAAGCTTCGACACAACCTCCACCTACCACTGTACATATCCATACAAGCATGAAAGAGTTTGCACCTCCCGGGGTAAGTTCACCACCTACAACAATGTTGCAAATAAAATCATGGGAGAGTACCTTACCACCCTTGCAACTAGATGAAACGCATAGGGAGGTCGAAAACTATTGGTTAAAACCTTCACCCATAACAACTTGGAACAATTGGTTTCAAAAGGTGATGACCTCATTCCAAAAGGTATGATCTACCCAAGGAAGGGGGGAGTGTTTGCTAACATTAATCATTCACTCACTCCCCTCTCAACCTTCCTCCCTGACCTCTCAATTCCAATCTTAGGGAATGTATATATATAGCCTTATACTCACAAAAAACAAAAATAGTAAAGAGCAAGAGCGACTAGAAACGAGAGAGCACCCTATCAGATCTTACATATAAGTCCAAATTCACCATGTCAATTCAAGCAACACACAAAAACAACTCTTATGTTTTAAAGGCCTAACCAAATCTATCTGTATTGTCAGAAATGGCTACTTCACCAGAGGCATGCACTTCTATTTTTGATGAAAGGTACCCTTTGTCTTTTCCTGAAGTGTTCTACGTATGCTACCCTATACTTTCTTGCGAATGGGATTTGATAGAGAGCCTTGCATGTGAGAGAAATTTTGAGGAGTTAGAATGGCTGATACGTCTATGGCTAACTAGTGATCCCTACCCAGTAGCGAATGTGTCTCCAGTGGCACATGCTTATTCTTTTGCACAAGATGAGTATCCACGCATCGCGAGGTTCTTGATTAGCATGCTTGCACAAGAGGATGATGAAGAGGAACTAATAGAGACAGAGGAAGACTATGGCCTCACGGACAACGCTTTTATTTATCTAGATGATGAGGATAGAGGCCTAGCCTTAGGGTGGCCACCCGGTTTATATAATATCCTCTTTCCTTGATTCTAAAAGGGGTGAGAGATAGGTAGGTTAGGGGTCTAGATTGTGTTTTGAGTTTGTTTTTTAGGAATTTTAATTTTTTACACTGACATGCCTCCTAGAGGTATAGTGCCTGTTTTTGGATGTGCTAGGTAGGACTTATATGGATCTCCATCCACATGGCTGAGGACATCTGCTTCAACGAAATGAGCCACTCCATACCTCCAGGTGTACTATTTTCCATGATTCATGTTGGTGGATATGTGTAATTGCTAATAATGATTTTTCATGCTTTGTTTGAGTGCAATAGTTATGATTGTTATCTGCCATTATAGATGTATAAATTTGTCTTTGCTTAAGTTGATTGAACTCCAGTTTAATCTTATGGATGAACCTGGAGATTAGGAGACCGTGACTTTAGGTTAACTCATTTACTTGACCACTAGGCCTAGCTAATAAAATTATCCGAGTATTTGAGACCTTAGGAATGTTTTAGCCAGAGAAAGGCTTGCTCACTTAAACAACAAAAAACACTAGTGTGAATACCAAGGAAATGAAAAAAAAAAAAAAACATAAGTGCCACAAATGAAAAATCTTACGCTGAAAGAGAAATCCTGGCTTGAATTGGTACTTCACTCACATGTATTGTCTATGGTACTAGAGCCCTAGAGGTTCCCAGTGTGGGCGCTTTTCCTTGAGAAGCAAAAAACCCCGGACATACAAAATAAGCACACACGTCACATGATTGTGACCCAAAGTAAAAAAGTATTAAAAAATAATAATAATAATAAAAAAATAAAAAAAAAATAAAGAAAAATTAAAATACTTCCATTGAGCTTACAGTTAACATTTCAAGCTTTTGTTTGCAGTTGTGAGAGCGAGTTGGCTAATCAAAGCTGAAAAGCATAATTAGGGAATCTTGCATTTAGATAATCTTCTTAGCTTAGCTAGTACTAGAGTAGTTGTTTTAACCTTAGTCATAGCTAACTAATTGATAGACTCACCCATAAGCTCAAAACTCTTGATTAATTAATTTACTCAAAGTGCAATTTATTTGTCCTTAATGGCAGTCTAACAGTTCATAAATCTTGCATTTACTCATTTCCACATGTACTTTACATTCCCCTCATGATTTATGGCAATATAATTCCTCTTGCTAAAATAGTGACTTTGCCTTGCAGATCCAAATCTAGATACTCTACAACATGGACATACCAAGCTTCAACTCAATAGATTCCGAGGACGGAATCTACATCATGAAGGGGGGCAATGTTAACCCTCGTGGCTCATGGACACCCTATCGCCTACGACGGACACCGTAACCGTATTATTTATTTAAGTAGAGTCAGGAACCGGGCTTGTCGGTCCAATAGGGAAAGGTAGAGGGATCGCCGATGAGAGGCGCACTCTAACACGAACATGCTAGGGTTAGTTGGCTAAGCATGGGCGCCCAAGCGTGAATGGGGTGAGCTCACGTAAAAGCCAATTAAACCTAAAATTGAGTCATTCTCTCATTGTGCAATAGAAGCTGCTCTTCCTCCATCTCCACCTTCTCCTTCACCATCTCCTTGTGTGTGTGCGTGTGAGAGAGAGAGAGAGAGAGAGTGTGAGAGTGTGTGTGCGATCGAGCGTTGCGGCGGCGAGGCGGTTGAGCGCGACGTAGCGGTGTCTCCCTCTTCTTCGCGGCGCGGGAATCCTTCATTCGCAACTACGCAGGAAGGTGAGTGACACACCGTTCTTCCTTGTGAGCTTGCCTGTTGTATGACTGTGTGCTAGGATCCTTTGTGGCTCGCACACGGCGCGTAGCAAGTCCCTAGCCTTGACACTAACCTCTAGTTACATAGAGTTTCCTTGAACTCCGTTTGAGTCTCATGCCCGCTTTCTAGTTTAGGTGAGGCATGTGAGGCTTGAACTTAGGATCAACCCTCATCTTAATATGCTATGGAGAAAAGGCGAGTGAGACTTTAACTTAAGTTTGAGCCTCACATCCATGTGCTAGTGCCTTGAGTGTGTCCACTTTCTACTTTAGGCAAGGCATGTGAAGCTCGAACTTAACTTCAATCCTCTTCTTAATATCCCACACGACAACAACAAGTGAGGCTTGAACTTAATTTTGAGCACCATGTTCATGTACTAATGAATCATTTTTATATGGCACAAAAAATACTTTAGTTTAGGTATCATTTTAAAAAATGGGACTTAAATGTTTCCCAAAATTCCTAAATATGTGCTATATGGGTAATTGTAGACCGTCTAACAAAGATGGGTCGATTCATTCCCACTAATACTACGATTAAGATGCCGGAATTAGCATGGCTACTTGTAGAGCATATATTTAGACTCTACGGTCTTCTAGCTAGTATCATTAGTGACATAGATAGAAAGTTCGATAATCACTTCTAGAGAGCTGTGTTTCAAAAGTTGGAAACTACACTTAATCTTAGTACGACTGATCATCCAGAAACAGATGGTCAAACCAAAAGATCTAATCAGGTGCTAGAGGATATTCTACGAGCATATGCTAGAAAAAAGCAAACCAATTGGGAAGACTACTTACCTATATTGAAATTTTCTTATAATAGTTCAAAGCATGTGACTACAGGGTTTAGTCCATTTATGCTTTTATATGGTTTTCAACCTAGATTACCCATTACGGTGGGGTTGGCTAAGGAGAAGATACAACAAGTGAAGGATTTTCTCCAAGACCATTTTGATATGCTTTGAGTTTCTCGACAGAATGTTAAGAAAGCTCAAGATCGATATAAGAAGTATGCAGATGAGCATCGTCATCTTGCTACTTTTGAAGAATGAGACAAGGTTTTGCTCAAAGTTTCGGAGCATTTAGAAAATCTAAAGACGGGAAAAGTTGCTGGCTTTTACCACGCTATTGTTGACTGTTTACCATTCTCAAATGTATAGGTAAAGTGGTCTATAAGTTAGCTTTTCCCGAGCACTCACGAGTTCATCCTGTTTTTCATGTTAGCCGTTTACAAAAACAGCTAGGACAAAATGATAATGTCATTGACACAAGTATGTTAGTTGAGTTTATTGAATCGCCAAGCACCCCTCATGTACCCAAAAAGATTTTGGATTCTCATGAGCTTTGCAGCAGACATCATGTCAGACGACACGTGTTGGTAAAATGGCTAGATAAACCTGAAGAAGGTTCTACATGGGAGAATGTCTGTGCACTTAAGAAACATTTTCCTATGTTTGTTTTCGAGGACGAAAATGATTCTCAAAGGGGGGGGGGGGGGGGGGGGGGGGGGGGGGGGGGGGGGGGGGGGGGGGTAAGGACACGGGTCCTACGGGCAAGTCCACCGACATGGCCGAACAATGTGTACGCTAGGGGGAGGCTATAAGATAGCATGGTTGGGTGGAGACTACCACACACATTACTCTTGTCCTTTCAGTACGACCTCTCCAAAGCTGAAAGTGCCAAGGCTGAGGTCAATGAAGATCCTAGCCCTTCAAAAGATCCCAATTACCTAGGATAGACCTTGAACCAATTTTCCTACATCTCAAAGACCTTCTTTTCATTCATTGACGAGAAATTGTACTCATTGATGTTGGAAGATTTGCAGGGCACAATTAGGATGTCACTCAATGTGCTTAAGTTATATGATACATGAGGGGTGATGAACCTAAAGAAATGGAATGGGGTTAGAGAAGACCTAGGATTACCATAGAAGGAGGCTCCCAACAATACGACATGTGCTAGAAATTATTTGGCTTGAAGATACCATACATTGAAGGATGGGAGCATATAGTCCACACAATCCATTTTCCTTCGAGTGATGGAAGACACAAGTGGGAGTGACTACCACCATTAGTGAAATCCAAGTAGAATGGTGCACGGACCAAAGAATAGCATGTCTCTTGAGTACATGGGACTCAATTGTTGCTTGTGGTTGCATGCTCAAAGGGAAGGCTATTCACCATGATGTGTCTTTTTGGCCTGAGAGAAGAAACTCCAAGTCCTCTTAATCAAGCATTTCAAATGAGACATGCTTGTCTCGAGTAGAGCAAGATCTTACAACCATCGTGATCAAGTATCAAATAAATCTGGTGCTAGCTTGGTCAACAAAGGCTCACAGAGTGGACAGGTCAGTACACAAATACATGTGTCACCAAGGTTGGAATGCAAGGAGGAATAGGCTTGAAAATAAAAGGCAACCAAAGAGATGTGGGTGTCTATTCAAGGTGGTTGTGCAACACTTTCATGATGGAGACAAGTTGATTATCATGGTGCATAGTACTGGTGAGGGGCCAATGCATTCGTTCTTTGTTGCATGTTCTGTGGATGATTTGTTCGACATTGAAACATGACAACATGTTACAAAACTCACACAAATCAAAGGAGACTTTTCTTATAGAGAATGCATTTGAGTTAGATCGCATAATCTACCAATTTTTTTATGATTCCAAAAGAGATGCAAATGTTGCTACATCAAATGAGTGTACAAGGTACATCAATGGCCATGGAGTTGTGTATCAAATTGTTTCATGGATAGTGTGTGTCCATTTTTTATGGGCTTTGGTTAGGGATGCTCACTAGCTAAGCTATAATTTGGTGTTCAGAAGGTTTTGTAGACCATGATTGGCCTTCAATTCTTGCAAAAGCTGTTTGTTTGCAAGACATGAAGAAGGTAGCATTGGATGCTCATCTTCTTGTCTCAAGTTCAATTAGTTTTGCTCATGCCATAGTGCCTTGTATTAAGTCACTTTTGTGCAGTTGTACAACCCGCAAGCATCTGATGAAAGTAGACGGCCCTTCATCCTCATCATTCAAGATGAGTGGATGCTCGAAATGTCTCTTTCATTCTCATGACACATTCAAGATGAACATCTTTGGGTTGCCTCTCTATGCCTCTGTCTTCTCCAACCAAAACAATGTGGGGATTCCAATATGGCTGATGCTGTGCACATGTGATGTGGGCACTAGCCAAGAAAAGTAGGCCTTGGAGTTGACCCTAAAGATGGTGTTTGTGAGGCTAGGTGCAGTTTGTCCCACCACCATTCTCATTGACAAGAATCAATAGGATCTGGAAGCAATTCTCAAGGTGGTCCATTTAAGACCCTCACTGTTGGATTCAAGATGAAGAAGGGGGGAAACAACAAGTAGCATGCCATGTCTTGCTTTGCTGGTTCCATGTGAAGAAGCCATGGGTGGAGAACCTCTTGCTATAGGTTTATGATCCATCAGCTCATCAATAATCACACCTTTTTTTTGTGTGGCATGTCATGCAAATACAAGAAAAAATTTACATTGGTGTCAACTTGTCTGTGCAGGTCCCTAAAGACAAGCGAGATGATTTGTATAATTGCTTGTCACACCTAATGCATGCACCACTTGAGGAGATGTTTGATAGGGGATACGCAGAGCTGTTGCATATGTACCCATCACATGAGAATATATAACATTATGTTTCAAATGGATGGTGTGGTCCAACGTGTATATGACGGAGAAGGTGGCTGAGGTTCGGGCATTTATTTCCACATGGGAATGTTGATACTACAAACTTAGTTGAGATATTATGGTAGTACATCAAGTATACTCTACTTGATGTAAAGGTAAACATTTTAATTCCGGTTCTCTTGCATGCACTTCTAGGAGATTTGCTTCATGGAACAGCCCATCGGTGGAATATTACTTGAGTTTTTCTACCAAAAGTAGGAAATTGGTAAGAGCCAACACACAACACAGATTTATTGCATTTGCACCCCAGTTGGATCTAACTCTCAGTTTTTTTATGCCTCCTATTTCAACGGAATCTAACAGATCCAACTAGCTTGGTTTGAGTAAGCAACACACGCCTAGATTGGCAACAGGAGAAGTGATCCTCAAAAGATTTGAGAGTGACTCCTCCACGCTTGAAGTGATAGATGAGAGAATTGATGGGATTGGTATTGTGCTAGCTAAGGTGGGAGATATACAAACATTATGAACACTTGTGAGTGTGTGCGTAGACCAGATTGTTACTCAAGCAAATTAGGTTCCACAGATAGATTAATTTGGACTCATAAACACAATCTTGAGTAGCTAACCAGCCCATCACAAGTTCATCAATAGACAAGAGACATGTAATGCAAACTTGAATTGTTTATTCATAAAGGGAGCTTTATGTAGCTCCACATGTTCACACCTTTACATGTTGGATAATCCACCTCTTCTCTCATTCACTCACACTATAGTGACTCTAGGACAAAGCCCATAACCTTACAATCCTCCCCTTGGGGTTTGTAATAAGATAATACATTGGAGATTTTATATCCACACAGGATGACACTCACCATTGAGAAAACTGTCACCATAATGCTAGCACACACTTGGCCTCTGCCCCTGCCCCGCCCTCTCTCCCTCCCTCCCAGAAGGCTAGAACTAGCAGAAAGCAAGGATCCTCCATTCTAATCTCACAAGAGGAAGGCTCGCATAATGTTGCCACATTCCAAGCGGCCAGCCCTATTGTTGTATTTATGGCTTAACTGCTGGTTGTCTAGATTTGCGATTGCCACCACTTTTGATCCCCCCCTGAGAACATTTAGGTAGCTTCAAGTAGACAATAAGGGAGACCTTAAACCCTTCAATAAATAAAAAATAGAGCAAGTGAGATCAAGTTTCATAGAATGCTAGCATAGGTATGACCAAATCCAATGCACCAACATAACACAACCCTAAGCTATCCAGTGACAATGTTTGATGTTTGAGAACCCAAATACACACAAGTGAAAAAGAATGCCATGAAAAAAAATGGAAATCATGCCAGTTCACAAAGGGGAAGCATTACCAAGAGCATATGGCCAAATCCAAGGCACCAACATATCACAACCAAAAATTGTATAGTCATATAGGCAACCATCAATCTGATGATCAATTTTCTCAATTTGTCTCCTCCAATCATCATGGTTTGTTGTTCCTCTAAAGACGGTGACCATTGTTCCTCTGCTCCATCTAGCCATTGGACATCTACTACTTGGCTAAGAGCATGCAAACTATCAAGGATTGGGAGAAAGGTGTGAAGATGTAGAGCTACATAAAGCTCTCTCTGTGAATAAACAATTCAAGTTTTCATTACATGTCTCTTGTCTATGGATGAGCTTGTGATGGGCTAGTCAACTACTCAAGATCCTGTTTAGGAGTCCAAGTTAATCTATCTTGGAACCTAACTTTCTTGAGTAACAATCTAGCATACACACAGTCGCACACATGTACATGATGTTTGTCTATCACCCACCATAAAGGCTAGTTTTTTTACAAAAATGCATACAT